>NC_092765.1:64692533-65324383 GCF_047496795.1 Chiloscyllium punctatum
AGCAGCCCAGCCATCTCTGGGACCATCCAGTGTAATTCATATGCTCAGTGGACGCATTGTCGAAAAACAGCACTGGCACTATTCTAGTTGTTTGCAACAATTATTAAAGCTACAGCCATAATATGAAGACAGCTTTTCCTCCATTATAATACAGACCTCTAGCAATAAGGGTGTTATTTATCTGAAGCATAATAAATTCTTTCCCAGGTATTCACTTTGACAAGCAGCAAGTTTTCCTGTGTTTTGCTGCTAGTTGTTTATCACGGAATCCCCCACCCCAACCTCTTTCCCCTTTAACATTTTCTTGTGCACTGTCTCCCTGATCTCACACACCTCACTCCCTCACATCCCCCACAGTCTCCATCCTTACTTGTTAATCTCTGAAAAACCTGCGCCTCATCTCTATAATTTATACCAACTCCCAACTCACTATTTTGATTCCATCTCTCTGCATAGTCATTAGACTGGCCGTGCCTGATGTCCTATTCACCTCTACCTTCTGCTCAGTTCCTGATCTTCTGCTTTGGTTCTCACTCTACTGGTTTATTCAAATCAATCTGACTTGCACTAGCAAACCTCCACAGAAGGATGTTGGTGCTCGTCCAGTTAAGATACAATCTGTCTTTTTTGTACAGGTACCTACCTGTCCTGGCAGAGATCCCAATGATACAACAATCTGGAACTCTCATCCCTGAACTAGATTTTTAACAACATGTTAAGCTCTACTGTCTTCCTCATCCTTCCCTCTTTTCCACATGGCACGGGGAGTTATCCAGAGATTACAGAGGATTATTCTCTCTCTCTCTCAAATACACACACACACACACACACACACACATTCAAACACACGCAGAAAGAAACTATATTACTTCGCAGAAGAATACAAATAACCTTAAAATAACTGGAAATATAAGTGGAATGAAGTATTTAGTTAAAGGGAGGATGAGAGAAATTGTGCTTCTATGGATGTCAGTTTGCTCGCTGAGCTGGAGAGTTCATTTTCAGATGGTTCATCACTGTACTAGGGAACATTATCAGTGAGCCTCTGGTGAAGTGCTGGTGTTATGTCCCACTTGCTATTTATGTGTTTAGGTTTCCTTGAGTCAGTGATGTAATTTCCAGTATTGGTGATTTTATGTCCAGTTCTTTTTGTCAGAGAGTGTTCGATGGGATCAAAATCGATGTGTTTGTTGATAGAGTTCAGGTTGGAATGCTTTTTTTCTAGTAATTATCGTGCGTGTCTCTGATTGGCTTGTCCTAGATGGATATTGAGACACAGTCTAAATTGTGTACTTCTTCATCTGTATGTAAGGATACTAGTGATAGTGGGTCATGTATTTTTTTTCTGGCCAGTTGTTGTTCATCTATCCAGGTGGCTAGTGTTCTGACTGTTTTTCCGATGTCGTGCTTGTAACACTTCTTGCAAGGCTTATTCTTACTTGAGCATAACAAACAAATATGTGAACTAATTGCGGTGCTCAAACCTATGAAAAAAAGTTGTAGAGCAAAACAGGACTACTCTGTTTCCGTTAGTTGGAATTGCAGCATCAAGGAGTTCTCATTTCAAGATGGTCAGCAAAAGAGCCAGGAATGAGATAAGGAAAAACTTCTTTATTGAGTGAGTTGTTAGGATTTGGAATGGAACTGCCTAGGAGAGTTGTGGATGTACATTAAAAAATAGAACGGGATATGTATTTGCAAATATGAATTTAACAGGCTGCAGAGATAGGGCTGGCAAATGGGAGGGACTTGGGAGATATTCCTGGAGCTGATGCACACACAGTGGCCCATGGCCTCCTCCTGTTCTTTAAGGTTTTGAACTCTATCATGTGTCTGATGTAAAAAAAACTACAAATGTTGGAATTCAGGAGACTGGAAGAAGACAACAGGCCAGGCAGCATCAGGAGAAAAAGTCCACATCTTGGGTATTACCTTTCTTCACGTCTGGGGATGGGGGCAAGGGTGTGTACTGATAAAGAGGCGAGTTGGGGAAGTAGGAGACGGCGACTTGTTGTGGTGGGGAACACAGGTAGAGCGTACCACCGGGTTGGCCAATGGGAAAAATGAATCCAGTTGACAGTTGGAAGATGGGTTGATCAGAGGAACGGACGGGGGAGGGGCTAAGCAGGAGGTCTGGGGATTGGAAGGGAGGTTACTAGAAATTGGAGAACTAGGCGTTGAGACCCCCAGCTGTAGGCTGTACAGGTGGAATATGAAGCGTCGTTCCTCCAATTTGTGCTTTGGTTGTTTGTGGCAATGGAGGAGGTCAAGGATGGCCATCTCGGAATGGGAGTGAGAGGTGGAATTCAAATAGTCGGTGACTGGGAGGTCAGGTCAGCCCTTACAGGCCCAACTGAGATGCTCAGCAAACCATTCCCCTTAGTTTACATTTGGTCTCCGCGATATAGAGAAGACCACATCAGGAATGGCAGATACAGTAAACTAGGTTGGATCCCATCACCTGTCACATCTTCCACAAGGACTGATCCCTTCACTAATTTTGGTTCGTGCCATACTCCCCACCAAACCTGTCAATCCCCATGGGCAACTGACACTTGCAGATGAAAAATAAAATACATCACCTGCTGGCACACACCTCCCTCACCTCATCCAAGGCCCAAAACAGTCCTTCCAGGTAAAACAGAGGTCACCTGCCTCTCCTTCAACCTAGTTTACTGCATTAGGTTCTCCTGATGTAGTCTTGTCTACATCAGGGAGAGTAACGTAAACTAAGTGCACATTTCACCGAGCATCACAGTCCGGTCCAAAGGGGCTGGCCTGAGCTCCCAGTCACCACCCATTTCAATTCCCCTTCCCGATTCCTTTCCAACATGACGTCTTTGGCTTCCTCTGTTGCCACAGTGAGTCAGACCGCAAATTGGACGAACAACATCTTACCTTCTGCCTGGTTAGGCTACAGCCTGGAGGACTCAACATTGAGTTCTTCAATTTTAAATAACCTTCCCAGCCCCTCCTCCTCCCTTCCATTCCACCAAAAGACCCCACCTTCTAGCTCCCAACTGGATTCATCCCTCCCATCGACCAACCACGTTGCACCCACCACTTGTGTCCACCTATCCCCTACCTCACCATCCTGCTGCTCTCCCCACCCCAACCATAGAACATAGAACATAGAACATAGAACAATACAGCACAGAACAGGCCCTTCGGCCCACGATGTTGTGCCGAACTTCGATCCTAGATTAAGCACCCATCCATGTACCTATCCAAATGCCGCTTAAAGGTCGCCAATGAATCTGACTCTACCACTCCCACGGGCAGCTCATTCCATGCCCCCACCACTCTCTGGGTGAAGAACCCACCCCTGACATCTCCCCTATACCTTCCACCCTTCACCTTAAATTTATGTCCCCTTGTAACACACTGTTGTACCCGGGGAAAAAGTTTCTGACTGTCTACTCTATCTATTCCTCTGATCATCTTATAAACCTCTATCAAGTCACCCCTCATCCTTCGCCGTTCCAACGAGAAAAGGCCGAGAACTCTCAACCTATCCTCGTACGACCTACTCTCCATTCCAGGCAACATCCTAGTAAATCTTCTCTGCACCCTCTCCAAAGCTTCCACATCTTTCCTAAAGTGAGCTGACCAGAACTGCACACAGTACTCCAAATGTGGCCAAAACAAAGTCCTGTACAGCTGCAACATCACCTCACGACTCTTGAATTCAATCCCTCTGCTAATGAACGATAATACTCCATAGGCCTTCTTACAAACTCTATCCACCTGAGTGGCAACCTTCAAAGATCTATGTACATAGACCCCAAGATCCCTCTGTTCCTCCACCTGACCAAGAACCCTACCATTAACCCTGTATTCCGCATTCTTATTTGTTCTTCCAAAATGGACAACTTCACACTTGGCAGGGTTGAACTCCATCTGCCACTCCTCAGCCCAGCTCTGCATCATATCTAAGTCCCTCTGCAGACGACAACAGCCCTCCTCACTGTCCACAACTCCACCTATCTTTGTATCATCTGCAAATTTACTGACCCACCCTTCGACTCCCTCATCTAAGTCATTAATAAAAATTACAAACAGCAGAGGACCCAGAACTGATCCCTGCGGAACTCCACTTGTAACTGGACTCCATGCTGAATATTTACCATCTACCACCACTCTCTGCCTTCGACCGGTTAGCCAGTTTTCTATCCAATTGGCCAAATTTCCCTCTATCCCATGCCTCCTCACTTTCCGCATAAGCCTACCATGGGGAACCTTATCAAATGCCTTACTAAAATCCATGTACACTACATCCACTGCTCTACCCTCATCCACATGCTTGGTCACCTCCTCGAAGAATTCAATAAGACTTGTAAGGCAAGACCTACCCTTCACAAATCCGTGCTGGCTGTCCCTAATCAAGCAGTGCCGTTCCAGATACTCGTAAATCCTATCCCTCAGTACCCTTTCCATTACTTTGCCTACCACAGAAGTAAGACTAACTGGCCTGTAATTCCCGGGGTTATCCCTATTCCCTTTTTTGAACAGGGGCACAACATTCGCTACTCTCCAGTCCCCTGGTACCACCCCCGTTGCCAGTGAAGACGAGAAGATCATTGCCAACGGTACTGCAATTTCCTCTCTTGCTTCCCACATAATCCTAGGATATATCCCGTCGGGCCCGGGGGACTTGTCTATCCTCAAGTTGTTCAAAATGTCCAACACATCTTCCTTCCTAACAGATATCTCTTCTAGCTTATCAGTCCGTTTCACCACTCCTTTCCCTCCGGATCTGCAGTTCCCCCTACCCCCACCCGCAGTCCTGAAGAACGGGTATACTTGAAATGTTGACTTCTCCACCTCCTGATGTTGCCTGACTTGCTGTTTCTTCCAGCCTCCTGTTTGTCTATTATTACACAGGAAGATAAGGAATCTAGTCAGCACAACACGCAGGTATGCAGCTACCACCGGTTACCTCATAATGAACCTCTTCCCTGGAACGAGGAAGAGGACATTCAGCCACCCGAGACATTGACACACGAAAAGAAGAGTCCATTCAGCCCCTCCAAACTGTTACACGGAAATAGGAGGATGTCATCGATGCTGCAACTTTACAAACCAATGAAGCAGAGATTGCACAGACAGACTGCTCCATGCTGTTTCTTCTGGCTCCATTGCTAATGTTTCAGGCGTGTTATATTAACATGGTTTGCTGATGGTAAGGAGGCACAGCGGACGATTTGTGCCATGTCCCAAGGAGGCATCTTCCATCTCCGAGAAGACAGGCTAGTCTTCTGCATGGAGGTCGGAAGCTTTTGAGAATGACCAACCCAGTCAGACTGTGACTCCTGACAAGTTTGGGAACAACATGATACTCATTACTTACTTCTCGTATGAATTCTGTCAGTGGCTCATGGCCAAGGACATCCACCTCCTTTTCACCAAAAGCACTTCCCATCATCTCGCCTTCTCATTAATACAAAATGAGAAGGATGATATGTTTTGGCAAATCACTTTGTTGCCTTGCAAAATGCTATGTTTTAAGCAAAGCCACGCCAACAGCAACACCACGTTTGCCATTGGAGACTATTGGCGATGCTGAGGAGGTGATGGCCTAGCTGTATTATCCCTGTAATGTTAACCCAGGGACCGAGGTGATAACCCAGACCCCGGATTCGAATCCCACCACGGCAAATGTTAGATTTTGCATTCAATAAAATATCAGGAATTGAGAATCAAATTAAACAATGAAAGCATTGTGTTTGTCCTACCTGGCACACTCGTGCACTTCAAGGAAGGAAAGCTACCATCTTCATCCGGTCGGACGGACATGTGACTCCAGACCCGCAGCACTGTGGTTAACACACAGTTGTCGTCTGAAATGGCCAAGCCAGCCGCTCAGTTATATCACTCACTACAAATTCTCAAAGAAATGAAACCGCATTGACCTCAGCACTGACTACTTACAGCCCACAGGCTGCAGTGGGTCAGGAAGGCAGCTCACCAACACCTTCACATGGACAATGGCGAAAGGGAATTAAATACTGGCCCAGCATCCCATTACTGAATAAAAGAAGATGATCACTCTCAAGGAAGAGAGACATAAGGACAAAATTCTCTTCAAACCAGGACTTTGATGTACACCATACATGGGCATAAATTTCAGTAATGTGGGAACAGGAGAAAAATAAATAAGATTCATCTGGATTTTTATTTCCATTCCAGCTGATCATCAACAATCCCTCTCTTTGTTTCTTTCTCTCTACCTCTCTCTTGCTCTATCTATTCAACTCACTCCTTCTCCCTTTCACAGCAGCCATCCATGTCATCAACATCAAACACACTATTTCCCAGATGCATTCAGTTCTGATGTATGGTGATTGGACGCAAAATGTCACTTCTATTATTCTCTCGACCTGAGGCTGCCAAATCTGTTCAGTTTTTAAGGCACTTACTCGTTCCATTTGTTTCTGATCTCTAGTATCATACTTTGTATTTTTTTCCTCTACCTTACATGTTGTTATTACATTGAATGTCTGCATCACTGGCAGGGCAGCATTTGTGGACCTCACTAAATGCCTTTTACTGTGAGGCCATTCCTTAAGGTATTGAGTCTGATATCAGTCTTAATTCAGATTAGGCAATAATGTGAAATTTCTTCACCAAAGGATAACAGTGAAACAGGTAAACTTCTTGACAAAGTGCTGGTGGGATTATATTAGTAAAATTCACTTCTATTTCCAGTTCCTATCATTTGAATTTAAGTTCTGTCATCATCTGAGATAAGATTTGAAACAGCATCCATGATGTAGATATCTGGACCACTGAATTACGTGGCCATCGACATTACTATTCTGACACAGTGTCCCTGTCATGAATTTATTTCACAGACAAGAACAAGATTTTGATGGGAACATTTGTTACGGAAAGAGCGATTAGAAGAGAACAGGAACCATAAAGTCTGACTTTTACAATGCTATAGTTAATGGTTTATTTATCACCCGCACTGACGTCAAGATGGGGTCTGGGGATATGATTGAGTTGGTAGTGGGTAGCTTTAGTGATGGAGAGAATACCAAAACATAAATCAATTCGGGGCAAATGGGTATTTCGGGATTGTGAACAGTCTTGTTCTCAGATGTTTGTGAGGGTGGGAGTGTGGGTGGTTCTGAAATTTGTGGAGAATGAAAGGATTTGCATTTGAAACTGAAGATAATAGTTTCAGCCTTTACTAAATATAGGTAACAGAAATAGCACTGAAGTTCACCATGGTTTATGGGATTAATAAATCGATAGAGATGGGGAGACTTACCAGGAACACCAACAATAGCGAGCATGGGATAGTAACCAGTCTGAATAATCCACAGTACACCTAATATCCGATATGGTAATATGTACCAATACCAGAAAAGATACAAAAGACCCAAAGATAAACGCCTGTCCATTGTTGTAGCATTCCAGTCTATATTTCATAGATTCTGAACCATTGGTGCGACATTCCAGTCTATTATTCTCAGATTCTGATCCGTTGTTGACATATTCCAGTCTGATGTTCTCAGATTCTGATCCATTGTTGAAACATTCCAGTCTACTGTTCTCAGATCCTGGTCCATTGTTGGAATATTCCAGACTATGGTTCTCTGATTCTGATCTCTCCTCTCCCTGTTTCTGCAACTGCTGATCCTTGTCAGTGTTGCAGTGGATGCATCTGCAGCAACAATGGGATAAAGCATTGGAAGACGCCCGGTACAAATAGAAGAGAAAAACCATCCAGTGACATAATTAGGATCCATGGATACTGACATCAATCACAGTCACTGAACAAACAGATCCAGATAATTTCTTTCAGAATTCGACCTTCAGATCAAAATAACAACTGGATTGAATTGAATATTGACATTGCTGGCTAATGGTCACATCTCCTATCACCAATTGCTCTCGTGAAGTTAGTTGTTGGGGAGAATTATGGACGGTTTCTTATCGCAGGCTAGATGATTCTGCTGTGTTGTTCATTTGCAAAACTGTAACCAGCTGAAAGCTCCATCATCACCATCCACAAAAAAATCACAATCTAGACTTGGTTTCCATGCTGGTCTCTCCTCGACTAGTACAGGCGCCAAGCAACAGATTCTCAGTGGATGTATTTGCCCTGACCATACACAGGAAGTGTGGATCTGTCTGGACATTCCACTCGTGACCATGCTGAAGCTTCAACACACAGTATGATTGAGTACCGTTTTATGAAAACTAACAAACAACTTCATGCATTATATCGTCTTCAAAGCAGTAAGAATTTTTGGAATTCAGTCCAACGCCAAATGTGGCATGTTCTCACAAAGCTAGTCCTTTTACAGGGTTATGTTATCCTTGATTTTTTTAAGGAGGGTCTAAACGACCCAGGATTCCAATATATCATAATTTCGAAAGGTTTGTTGGGGTGCTTTTGTTTATACCTAACAGATAATGCCTCATACAGAAGCCTTTCAAGTCTTGAAAAGTAGCCTGTATAATCAAGAGGACCTGTCCAGCTTCCACAACTGGACAGGTTGGATCAGTTCGGGGGTTTGTTGAATCAGGGTCACTGGATGCTCTCTGCCTCATTCTGCCCTTCTGATCTTATAAGCTGTAAGCAGTTGTGTCAGTTTTACCCTTGGTGCTTAGGGGTTCTGTTAATGGGATTGTTGCAAGTATATTGGAACAGCATCCTTAAATCGGGATAGCCTGTCAGATTCGGATACGATACGTTATTCAGGTATTCTATTTTCGGTTCCTTATGTTTCACTTGGTAATTTGGCAAATAAATGTCATTTGTTTAAAATTCGGCAGTCTGACCAGCGCATTCACTCTGGAAATATCAGCTATACACTAACCTTCAAAAAATAGCAAATCTAAGGTCTGGGCTACCTATTAAAATGTTTTGAGGGGTCGGGTCTGGTCCGCAACAAATTAGGGGCTTTGCAGAATTTAGACAGCGAGTGGCAGGTGTTATTGTCTCTTATGTCATGTGTTGATTTGGTGAGTAAACAGAGCTTCAGGTAGCTCTGGTTCTTGCACGAACCAAGCTTGTTTTGGAGGTGGAGAAAGTGACCTTGGGGGTTTTACAAAATGCACATAAGTCCAAGCCGCGAAAATTAGGAGAAAAAGGGAATTGAAGCTACCGTCTGATGTGAGGAAAGGTGAGATGATTGCAGCAGTCGTTCTGCATTCCAATTTGCTGGAAACTCCGTCAGGATCTGTGGGATGACTAAATTTCAATCACAAAAGAAGCAGCTTGAGTTAGAAACAGAGATGAAGCAGTTTGAGCTACGATTAAAGTCACAAGAGGAAGAAAGATAACGAATAGGTTTAGCAGAGGAAAGAGAAAAAATAGCTTCAGCAGGAGAGAAAGAAAAAGAGGGAGCATTCGAACTTCAGAGATGGACACTTAGAATGGAAAGTCAGCTTTAAAGGATGAGGATGAAGGCTGAAGGTCAGCTTAGTGAGGAACAGACTGAGGATGGGCAATCCCATTGTAGTCCAAAGCCTGGTTTCAGTATAATCACAGCTTGCCTAAATTTGATGAGTAGGAAAGTGGCTAAAGAATTTCAGTGGCCAGTGACCATGTAGGTTTTGTTGACTCAAACAAAACTTGTAGGTAGAGCTAGTGAGGTATGTGCAACACTATCAACGGAGGGATCTGTGGAGTATGAGGAGAGGAAAACATATATGAGCATGTGCCAAAAGCCAACAGACAACGTTTCAGGAATTTATGTAAGGATCCTGGTCGAACACATTGAGTTTGAAAGGATCAAACAAAGTAATTTTAATAGTTGGATAAGAGCTTTAAAAAGAGAGCAAACATACGATGCTCTTCGAGAGACAATTACTTTGAAGGAGTTTAAGCATTCACATAGTGCACACTCATTTGGAAGATCATAGTGTTATAAAGACAAAACTGGCAACTGAAGTGGCTGATGATTATGACTAGTGATTATGCTTATAAAACTTGTTTTGGCTTCCAGAATCAATTTCAGTCCATGATGGATAGAAATTGTGCCAAAAAGAAATCCCCTGAGTAGAAAGGGCGATATAGATCTCGGTGAAGAACTTACCATAGGGTAAAAAGGCAATACGTGAAGGAGGCAAAGAAGATAAAAAGCTCTGGTGTTTTCATTTCAACAAATTAAGACAAATGAAATCACTGTTTTGGTGGGTTCAGAAAAAAAAAACACAGATGCAGGAAAAAAGATAAGTCTGGGAGTTTTGTTGGATTTGTAACAGAAAGCACAGTGGAAGCTAGAAAGCTGCATCAGAGTGGACAAGCTGATTGGAGGCTTGTTAAGGAGGAAGTGCCAGATCTGCTTAGAAAGTTTACCTGCAAAGGGAAATTTAACTCACATAGGGCAGGTAAAGAGGGTGCAATATTAAGAGACACAGGATCCTCTGTGAAAAGATAAGGAGATATGTACTCCTGAAGGACTATTTCCAGAAAAGGTACTGCTAGAGGGAATTCACCAGGAGACAAAAGGTGCAAAAGTATGTAAAGTGTGCTTAGCGTGTCCCAAAAAGTGTGGGGAAATTGTGGCAGGGGTACTGGACAAAGTCTCAGATCCAGGAATGAAATTTGTCCTTGCAGAAAATATAGCTGATTCAGTGGTTGGATTACGGCTACTCTCGTTTAAAAGCCAGTGGATATGCAGACAACTGAATCAATGTAGGAATCTTATCCTGGAAACTTTCCAGATTATGGGTAATAAAGTCCCAATATCACCAGTTGAAACAGAAAATACCAAAAACGTAAAGATAAGGAAGCTTAACTGGCATGAGCAAATACTTTGTTCCATCAGAAAGTTGAGACAAAACAGGAGCAAATAGGTGATCATGTAAATATTTTTTGCTCAGCTAAACTGATTGAGTCACAGCAGGAAGATAAAAGTATAAAGCAGTTGCATCAAAAAACATATACGTTAGGAATTTTGAATGTATCCCTAAGTGTTATTACCTTAAAAATGATGTCCAAATGAGCAAATCTGGACTAACTATTTTCAAGGAGATGAGAAATGGGAAGAGATTCATCAAATCATATTGCCAATGGGTTACAGAAATGAGGTGATGCGAATGGTGTATGAGTTACCATCTATGAAGTCAGTTAGGAGTTATGAAAAAAACAGACCGAATACAGAGACACTTTACAGGCCTGGACCGCAACAGGATGCAGTTGAATTTTGCAAGATGCGTCATACATGTCATGTAATTGGAAAAACTCAAGCGATAATAAAATCTGCATCTTTCTTAACTATTCCGGCATTTGAGTAACCTTTTACAGGAATCTTAATTGATTGGCTAGGTTCCCGACCGCAAACGAAAAAGTGGCCATCAGTATTTGTTAACACTAATGGATGCATCGACTAGATTTCCAGAGGCCATCCCAAGATACAGGATCACAGCTAAAAGAATTGGAAATGAATTACTATTTTATATAAAAAAATACGGACTACCAATGAAGATACAGTGGGATCAAGGTTCAAACTATACATATAATTTATCACAATAATGTCTTAGGATTAAGCAATTCAAATCTACTGCAAACCATTCAAATTTGCAAGGAGCGCTAAAAATGTGACATTAAACATTAAAGACCATGTTGAGGGCTTATAATCCAGGGATTATCCAGATGATTAAAGTTAGGGAATTCCATTTGCACTTTTTGTGATCAGGAATGCCCAAAATTAACAGAGCAAATTCATTCCATTGGAATTATGTTTGGGGCATTAACTGAGAGGACCATTAAAATTGATTAAGGAGAAAATAGCAAATCAGAGTTCAAAGGCCACACATTTGGACGAGGTCTCAAAACTGAAGGGGCGATTAATAGCGCTGGGGAGTTGGCTAGACAGCATTTAAAAGTATTGCAATATGCAATAAAATAGGAAGCGGACGGGAAATGTTTTTAAAAAGTGCAATTTTGCGATCGGGGATAAGGAATTACTATTTCTTCCAGTTATAGGTGAACCTTGAAAAGCAAGGTTTAGTAGACCTGATCAAATACAACGGATATTGAGTGAGGGCAACTACTTGATAGAGACTGCAGAAAGAAAGAAATCTCCCAGCGTATGTCATTTGAATATGCTCAAAAGGTACTTTGACAGGTAAGGAAAGCCAGAGAATAAGGTGTTAATGATTACGGCACAGAAGAAAATAAACAATTTCAGAGGATTCTGAATCGGAAATTCCTCAAATTAAAGTGGACAATGAGGTAGTTGTCTAAAATTGGGATAAATGATTGAGTTAGCTTTCTGAGAAAAATCGAAATGACCAGAAAGAGTTATTACTATCACATGGGGAGATATGCAGATATGAACTTGGAAGTACTCAACTAATTGTGCATAATGTAGCTATTAGAGATGCTGTTACAATTAACCAACATCCGTAAAGGCATAATCCTCTAAAGTTGGCACAGGTTCAGAAGGAGATTGAATGCATGCTCTAAGATGACATAATCAACATGTGTTACAGTGAATGGAAATCACCCATAGTCACGGTGCCAAAGCCAAATGATACCCAACGATTATGCGTGGACTAACGTAACGTCAATGCAGTTAAAAACATTGATGCATGCCCAGTTCCACGGTTGGAAGACTGTGTTGAAAATGTGGGACAAACAACTTACATTTGGTATGAAAAATGTGCCACATTTCAGGGACTAACCAATAAATTGCCGGATTATCCAACCTGTGGTTTACATTAATAACCTTGTGATTTTTAGTTACTCATGGAAGGAACAATTACAGCATCTATCATACTTGTTTGATGGACTTCGGAAGGCAGGCTTGGTGGTAAACCGAGCAAAAAGTGATTTTGCCAAAGCAAAAGTCACCTTCCTTTGCCATGCTATTGGACACAGATAAAAGGCACCATGCGATTTAAAAGTGAAGGTGATTGGGGAATTTCCCATACTGTTGACAAAAGAAACAGTTCCTGGGACTAAGTGGATTTTTTCGAATGTTTGTGCCTCATTTTCGCAGTGTGACTGCTTCACTCACTGAATTGTTAAAGAAAGGCAAGAAGTTTCAGTGGACAGAGGACTGTCAGAAGGCATTTGACAGAATTTGAATTATGTGTTAACCACTGCCTCACGATCAGACACTCCGGAATATGCAAAACCATTCAAGGTGGATTTAAATGCGAATCATGTGGATTTCGGTGCTGGGCTCCTGCAGGAAGACGACAAGCAGACACAAAGACTAATTGGGTATTTCTCCAAGAAGTTGAATGTTCATTAGTAGAAATATTCAACAGTTGAGAAAGAGACTGTGGGCTTTGTGCTGCACGACAACATTTCAGTGTTTACGTTACCAGCAACATATCAGAGACAACCATTTACACTGATCATAACCCAATGAAGGCTTTTTGGAGAAATTTAAGGACAAAAATGCGAGACTGTTTAGCTCGGACCTGTTGTTACAGCCATTCAACTTGAAAATTGTGCACGTGGAGATCTTAGACACATGAATATGAATGAATTGTTGAGACTTGAGTGACAAATGGAGGCACGCAATGATGGAAGTACCACACACTGAATCTGGATGTAGTTGTGCCTGTTCGCATGTTGATTGTAAACAAATGTATATGCGCATTTTAGAGTATGAACCACTGTTTCTGGTGGTTTTGAAAACTGAAGCCACCGTTGGATATTGAAGATTCGGTTTTATATTGGGGGAGTTGACACACAGGGGGTCTCTTTATAAGGTTATGTTGTCCTTCATTTTTTTCAGAGAGGTTCTAAACGTTCCAATGTTCCAACATGTCTCAATATTGAATGCTTCATTGGGGTCCTCTGTTTGTAACCTAACCGATAATGCCTCGAACAGAGGGCTTTCAAGCCTTTAAAAAAAACTGGTGCAAACAAGGGGATGTGGCCAGCTCTCCAGCTGTACATGTCAGCTCAGTTCGAGAGTTAGTTGAGTCAGGTTCAGTGTTGAAACTCAGGGGTTTGTTTATTAGGATTATTGCTAGTAAGTTGGATCAGCATCATTAATTGTTCTTAGCCTGATAGTTTTGCATAGGATGAATTATTCAGGTACGTTATTTTCGGTTCGTTGTATTTCATTCCTTATTTTTGCAAATACATTCTGTTTGTTTAAAAGTCGGCAGTCAGACCAACTAATTCACTCTGGGAATATCCGCTTTGAGTGGTCGGTCCTGGCCCATATCAATGTACAATAACCTTGTTTATTAAAAGTCATGAATTAATGAGTAAGGGATGGAATGAATATGATATTGGCTCTGAGACAGAAAGGGCTGCGGCCAGTGGCTGAGGAGATCTGAGGGGAGTGCAGCAATATCTCCCAGTCACTAGTATTCAGCCATCACTGTTTCGGACAAATGGAATGAAATGCAATGCAGAGCAAGTTAACAGATAAGCCCTGGTATATGGAATGTTGAAAAACAATGTGAATGAAATAGGGCTATTTTAAATGTGATGTACATAGTTATATTTTATATATCGACTGTTTAATCACAGGTTATACGGGTTGTTAAGATTCTTTATATCTGGACGGGATATTCAGAAATAAAAACAGACAGATAACAAAATGTATTTCGTTATAGTGAGTTACAGCAGAGTAAGAGTGAGAATACAGCTCATACCGAGCTGGTACAGAGATGATGGGCTGCAGGACAACTACCTTTATTGTACTTATTCAGAGAAATATATTGTAAATGTTCAGAAACTGAGGAGAAAAGTTTAGTCATTAAACGCACAGAAAATATCATAACTAATGAACTATTCCTATTTTTTAATCAAGTGTAGCGGTCTCTAAAAGGCCTTTTCAATCAAAATCACTTTGATGAGATCCACGCATTTATTTTCAGAACTTACAGAAGAAACAGACTCCAGTACAATATATGTGTCATTGGCACAAGTGATGGGAACAGGAATGGAGCATATTGCCCAAATATAATCGGGTTTAACATCCAGAGCAATCAAGAAAAAGGAAAATATTAAAGATAGTGGAAATCTGAAATACAAATGCAATATGAAGGAGGAATGCAACAGATGATGCAGAATCTGGGCAGAGAAACAGAGTTAACATATCGAGTCTTATATGAACCTGTTCTGAACAATTTATGTTAGACTCAAAAAGAATTAATTCCATTTTTCTCTGATCCGATACTGCCAAAGCTATGGGGTTTCTCTTCAGAAGTTTCAATTGGTGCCATGACAGGAGACAGAGAGTAATGGGGGGTGGTTGCTCTTCCGACTGAAGGCTTATGCCCAGCAGTGTTCCACAGAGGTTGGTTCTGGGTTTTCATTGTCTGTCATTTATGTAAATTATTGGATAATATCGAAGGCATGGTTCGTAAGTTTGTGGATGACACCAAAACTGGTGGCATCGTGGACAGTGAAGAAGGTTTTCGAAGAATACAAAAGGATCTTGAGCAAATGGGTCAAGAGATTGACAAATAGCAGGTAAAGCCCCACACCCTTTATATTGACTAAAAGATAAAACTGAATAAAGTTGTCTATATCTAAAGTAAGGTTTTCTTTGATTCTTGAATAAAAGCTCAATAACTGTAGTTGTCCATTGTTCCTTAATTTTACCAGCATTACCCTTCACTCTAACAGGGACATAATGACTCTCAATTCCCGACGTCACACTGTTGAATGCCTCCCACTTGTCAGACATCGTTTTACCTGCTAACAGTCTACTCCAATTAAACTTGTTCAATGCCATTAAAATATATGGTACTCCAATTAAAGCGAACATTAATGAAAGGTTTATTATTTTCCTTAACCATTATGAAACTAATAGAGTTATGATTGCAAAACCCAAAACATTCCCTCACGTTTACTTCAGTCACTTGCCCTGCCTATTGCACAAAAGAAGGCCTAGTTTACCTATTTCTCTGTTAGAATCATCCGCATATTGATGAAGAAAATTTCCATGAACACATTTGACAAATTCTTCACCATCCAATTCATTAACACTGTGGTAGTCCGAATCCATATTTAGAAAATTAAAACCCCCCATTATTACAACCTTATTACACTTAAATATATCCGGGAGCTCCCTACACGTTTGTTTCTCAATTTCTTTCTTCCTGTTGGAGAGCATATGGTACAATACAATCAACGTGCTCTTTCCTTTCTTATTTTTCATTCGACGAATGTATTTTCACTGGACGATTTGTCACAAATAAGCATTTAATGCAATCTGTTCAAAGTGAACTTTATTTTCTTATTTTTAATACTATATGCATATTTTAACTGGGTATTGTTTTCAGAAATATCTTCCCCAGTTACGGCAATAATTTGTTCCTTAATCAAAAATGGCAGACCTCCCCTTCCCTGCCCCCCCCCCCCCCCCCCGCATGTCTGTTTCCATCATTTCTATGACCCTTCACACCTGGAACATTGAATTGCCAGTCATGAACATCATTCCAGCGAAAGTGAGGACTGCAGATGCTGGACATTAGAGTGGAGAGTGTGATGGTGGAAAAGCATAGCAGGTCAGGCAGCATCCGAGGAGGAGGAAAATCGATGTTTCAAGCAAAAGCCTTTCATCAGCCCAATCCTGATGAGGGGTTTTTGCCTAAAACGTTGACTTTCCTGCTCCACACATGTTCCTGGCCCACTGTGCTTTCCCAGAACTACAATCTAGACTTGAACATCTCTCAACCAATTTTCTGTACTACTTATGATGTCCCAATCCCATGTTCTTAAACATTCCTTGAGTTCATCAGCCTTCCCTGTTAGACCCCTTACATTGAAATAAATGCAATTTCGTGCTTCAGAATTACTATACACTCTTGACTCTCTCGTTTTCCTTTTCTAATTGACGTGCGCTCCTCACATCCATAAACTACTCTAACCATCCTGCCATTTGTACTGCTACTTGAAATATCCCCTTGCCGTCTCTATCAATATAAAGTTTCCCTACATAGAATGAGCAAATCTCCCTGCTAAGATATTCGTTGTTTTCCAGTTTAGATTAGACCAATCTTTTCTGAACAGATTCAAATAGATTCAAATTTCCCAAAAATCTAAATCCCTCAATAGCAGAATAGCTCTTCAGCCGTTGATTTTTCTCCTTTAACCCTTTGTTGCTTCCCAGTTGAGTTTGGCATTGGGAGTAAACAAGAAAGTATTGCTTTAACGGTTTTATTTTTGATACTCTACCTCACGTCTTAAGTTCACTCTGTACTATTTTAATCTTTCCCTAAAAAAATGTCATTCCTGCCATTATCTACAATAATGTTTGGCTATTCAATCTCACATTTAACAACGTGCTTGAAATGTTTCGAAACGTTCTTAATCATCGCACAGGGAAAGCAACAAAGCCTCCTAAATTTATGGTCACTGCCCCAGACTCTCCTGTTGATGCCTCGATAGAAAAGTCCACAGAAGCAATAATTCTACTAAGTCTTCTCAAACGCTGCTGAAAATAAGAATCATTCCAATTGTCCAATATTGATTGCTCTTCCATTTCCTCAGAGAGACAATTCCCTTCAGCTATTCTAAAAGCAGGGAAGCATTTTGATAGAGGAATAGCCACCGGAGACATTTGGACTACCTTCTTATCTTTCCTGTCAGAAACCCAGCTATCTAACTGATTTGTTGGATAACATTGTTTTTTAAATCTTCTAGCCATCTCTCTCTGTACCTTATATGTGGCCTTACTAACATTATGCATAAAGGCAGGATTGTTTTTGACAACTTATATAGATGTTACGATTCATTACCTACAGACAATAACGTTTAAAAAAATGGAAATTTAATTGAATCTTTATGCTCATCACTCGAATTCTTTTAAACAAAGTTGTGAATCTGTGTTCATCGTACAGACGGAAAGTTCCTTCAGCTCTGACTATTGCAGGAATGATACAAAGAATATTACCCAGGTCCACGTAAAACCCAAATGTTGCAGGGAAAGCCACTGAAACCTAATCCAATATTAATTACATGCAAGCCTTATGAACAAATCATAGAGAAGGGCATAATATAAAAGGCGAATGTCCAAAATAAAATTCGTGGCTCCCTCATAAAAAAATCTCAACTGCATTACGCTGTAAATTCACAAAAATAGGAATAACAAGAGAACGGGAAGAAAATCAAGGCTAAGTAGTGAACTTCATAAATGATGATGATTAGAATGGGAGGGATGGAGTTTGGGGGGAATGGTAAATAACGTTGTGGATGACACAATGATGAGCTGATGGTTCACAGAGAGGAGGAAGGTGTGAGGTTACAGGAGGGTCTAAACCAACTATTCAGGTGGACAGATCAATCGCTGATGAAAAATGTAACAAATATATATGTGATACATTTCTTAAGTATTAAGACAATAGAGTACTCAAAAAAGACAGGCTTGATTTATTTGATTTACTTTTAAGCAAAGAAGGTTGAGATTTGCTCCTCGTGCAGGTGTTAAACAGCATGAGGGGTATGCACAGGGTGATCAGAGAGCAGCCTTTCCCCTTACTCGTAGGCTCAATAAAAAGGAGACACACTTATAAAGTGAAAGTGGTCTCACCATTAATCTGTAAACTGTAGAAAAACTTTGCTATTTCTAAATGAATTTGGTTTTAAAATATTTCAAGATTTATATTGTATTCTGAAAAATGTGATATTGAAGCAGAGGTTTGTTTTGTGATCCAGATTCCCCATTCCTCGTGCCTCCGTTTCGCAATGTGTTCATTGAAATAATACAATTTTTCCATTCAACTCTCCAATATGTTCAAACACAGACTCAGTTTTTCAACTATGATCCAAAGACCAATATTTGCCCGTTCCCCTGACCTCATTAAAGACTTATATCTTCTTCACATCTTCCTTTTCTAATCTTTTCAATGTTTGTATTCTTTTATAATAGTTCAAATTATTTTTCGTAAGATATACAGTATGACACTTTCCAACAGTGTTGATAATGTAATATCTTTACTCAATATGTAAATATAAAGTTGCAACAGTGCTAAAGTGTTTTTCAATCACATCCCAGACTGACGTTGCAGCAAATAGACATTGACATCTCAAAAGAATTGCCAAGTATTTACTTCTGATCGGAATGGTAATTTGTGTCTTTATTATAAAATGGGCATGCTAATTATGGACTGCAACATTTTGATGTGGTTTACTCCAGACAATGAAACATCAGGAATAAAGCGCAGGGATAGGCCAGCTGGGTGCCAGGCCTGCTGTGGGAATCAACAAAGCCTGACTGTGGTCTTTTCTCCATATTAATGTCTTGTTCCTGACACACAGAGCAATCTACACCTCCCTTGACCAAAACCCACGAGTCATTCACCCCAGCCACCAACCATAAATAAAATTTAAAGAACTGTAGATGGAGCAACACAAGAACATAGAAATTAGGAGTGACGGAAGGAAATTCAACTTTGTAATTAACCACATTAAACACCATCTGCCAGATATAACAATCTGCCCCAATTTTTACTATTCATCTGTAAACTCTTTATTTCCGTATTACAGCCTGTTTGCCATCTCGTTTAGTACAATCTGTGAATTTAGTTGTTCCACTCTGTCTCTCCTTCCAAGTCATTTGGATTGATTGTAAACAGTTGAGGTCTGAGAACTGAAACCTGTCGCACCTCACTAGTTTTAGTTCGACAGAGAAAGACCAGTTATCCCGATGCTCTGTGTTCTGTCAGTAAGCCAATCTTTTTTCCAATATAATATTCTACCCTTAACCCCCCGGGATCTAACCTGCGACATCAGACTTTATGCAGCACCTTGTCAAATGCCTTCTGAAGTTTAGATGGACAGCAGTTGCTGTATCCCAATTATCCACATTGTTTGTTATGTTCTCAAAGAACACCAGCAGGTATGTCAAGCACAACCTGCCCATCAAGAAACCGTGCTGACAGTGGTGAACTGATCTTTGTTTTTCCAAATGTTCAGTTATTTCCTACGTTATGGTTGACTGAAGAAACTTCCCCACTACAGAGTTAAAACTCACTTGTCTAAAGTTTGTCATTTTTTCCTATCTCTTGTTTTGAATAAGAGCGTCACATTATTAATTTTCCAATAGTTCCGCACAGTTCCAGAATCAAAGGATTTTTTGAATATAGTAACTAACACATCAGGTACCTCTGCTGTTACCTCCTATAATATAATAGACTGCAGGCCAAGAGCCTGACCTCCCTCTAATCCCATCAATGTATTTAATACCTTTTTTCCGTCAGCATCGTACTTCCAGCACAGTCCTTTGCAGTTGTTGTAAGTTTTGGGAAGAAATTATCTTCCACTGTGAAAGCAAGAAGTGTTGGCCTTACCTCTGCCCCTTCTGAGTTTCCCATTACTACCCCGCCGTTTTCATTCTCTAAAAGGCCAACATCTGCGTTCAAAATTCTTTGACTTTTTGCCTACTCAGAGAAGTATTCTTTATCAATTCTTATGTTTTCGACTCATTTTCCTTCGTAGCCATTTTGATTTTATTTTTAACGAAAGTTTGCGAACAATTAAATCGTTTTTGTCTATTCCATCCATTGGAAGATGGCGTCGCTGGTTAGATAGCACTCACTGTCCTTCCCTAATTACCCAGAGGGCAGTTAAGCAACAAGCAAATTTGTGTGGGTTTGAAGTAACATGCAGATCAGATCAGGTTAGGATGGTGGCTTCCAGTCCTATAGGACATTCGTGAAACATATGGATAATTCAAACAATAAGCAATAGATCCACTATTATCAATACACGCTTAATTCTAGGTTCATATTGAATTTAAACTCCACCATCTGCAATGGCGGCATTTGAACGTGAGTCTCCCGAACATTATCTGAAGCAGCAGTCGGTGATCATGCCACCATGACATCACCTTTATGTTAGTATCGACTTCCTTGTTAAGACATGGATCACTTTTCACCTTTTTAAAATTCCTCTTCCACTCAGGATTACACTTTAACTAAGAAGTTTAGATTGTCTCCCGAAGTAGTTGACACTTTTCTTCAACTGTGCCGACCTTTTATGTTTTTTGCCAAGTCCATTCAGGCCAAGTAAAAGTATCATTGTCTAACACTAAACCTCACATCTGTGAGTCTTTCTTCACTGTTTCAGTCTGAATGTAAAACTGCGGCATTTTGTGGTCACTCTTTCTGAGGTGATCTTGCACTACAGTATGATTTGTCACTCCTTCTTCATGATATTATAGCAAAGCCAGTTCTCTGTTTGGTTCCTCGAGGTGTTACTCGAAGAAATAATCCCTCATACATTCGATGAATCATTCTTTGAGGCTCCCCTTGCCAATTGATTAAGCTAGTCAAATTTAGGAGACTCTAACCCCAACCACACCCAGAGGACTCTAACCCCAATTCCTGTACAGCTGATAGAAAGTTTAACCATTTGTGATTTCGTTTGAATGCACATTTGTTTGTTGGTGATTGAGTGTTTGTGCTTTGGTCCCTGGAGCTTGAGATCCGAGACTGTTTTCAATCTGATTTCTATTATGGTAATTTAACATGATTTATTTTAAAGTTAAGGATATTACAGTGATTACGAAATAAAATGTTCACTCCTGTTCTTTTACAGGTCATGGCTGCCTCACTATCAGTTTCTAAATAATCTCTTTTATCCTTACATATCAGTGATGTATGGAGGGCAATTGACGTTTCAGTTCAACATTTGATTGTAATTTTAAAAATCCAATGGTTAATATCTGCGTCCTTGGAACCGGCCATTATTCATGCCTTAGATTTTTTTTAAACTAGAATAGACAAATCCTTTTAAGACACCTCCGATTATTTCACGACCGATGGTATTGCAGTTGAGCAATGACTGGTTAAGACTACTTAAGAAAACTAATTTTAGGAATAAATTAAGGGAATAAAACCGGGTAATTATCGTGGATTTCAAAGTTGGGAACTGTATGCATTTTACATTTAAAGTATTAAATACTGAATAAATGAATTTATAATATATAAATATATATTATGAGTAAGGTTCCAAAATGTATAGGTGGGGACAGGCTTTAAAGTTAGACAAGCATAAATTGATGAATTGGTATTTGAAGTTATAGGGAGCAAACAAACATCTGGCAACGTAACATGAGAAGCAGAAACAAAAGGCAAAAGCAATGGTAGCACACGGTTGATGAGTTAATAAAAAAAAGTCAAAACTAAAAGGAGAAAGAAACCGGAATGGTGGTGGGCAGCATGTTGAAAATAAAGGGAGGGGATGTTAAGGTGTTTAGTGGACAGGGACTGGGATCGAGGTGGAAATCCCGACAGGCGGGATGTTTTTAATGTGGCAAAGCAGGTCACTTTAAGCAGGAGTGTCCGGATCTGAAAAGGGAAGAAAGGGCGATATTGCTTATGAATTTCGATGAAGAATAGGGTTTTCATGGGTTCCTGCCCCCTGGGGCCCACCAGGAACACTTGATAAATTTAAACGTGCTCCTTTATAATAAGGACGTCGTTTTCCTAGTCGATATGGGACAGCAAGGTCATCCAAGGGAGGAGGAACGAAAGAGTTAATTGGAAATGGCGACAGTTTTGTGATGAGAGGCACAAAGAATCAGTTTTGCGTTCATGACAAAATACTGCCACAAAATTGGGGATTGAATTAACTGCAAATGGTGCTCTGAAATCTGTCGAGGTCCTTCGAAATAAATGTGCTCGAGCAAAAAAATTACAGAAACAGAATGAGAAGTCACAAGTGACTGGTAAACAAACAAAACTGCGCAATTGCAGTTTTTTAAAACATGTTTTGGTCACTTGTTGCGTTTCCAACTTGAATTACAGATAATGATTATTTTATTTATATAATATACATAATTATTAATTAATATTTATAATAAATCGATTGTGCTAGCCTGAATCAATGTTAATTGGAAGTATCCCTTCACACATTCTCAGTGACCTGTCATATTGATTCACGGTTAATTTGAAAATGACTGAATTAATTGATTGTTAATTAAAGAACGGAAAACTACATTACTGGACGATGAGGTAACTGACGAAGCTGCCCTGAACCCACGAGAAGCAATGATCTATTCGCTAATACCTACTGTCCCAGGTCCTTAGAACGTATTCGCTGTTCATCCAATTCGATCGGGAGATACTGTCTAAGTAAATTCATGGACAGAGACTCGATTGCAACCAGACTGGAAAGGGCCGTACCAGGCTCTTTTGACTAACGAAATGGCGATAAGGACGGGAGAGAAAGTCTGGACTCAATACACTCGGATCAAAGGGCCAGTGGAATCTCCAATTGAGGAAGACATCTGGACAGCCGAATCAACGCAAGAACCGCTAAACCCAAGCTAAAGAGACATTGAGTAACTGATTATGCAGTGGCGACGCGAGCGCAGGATTGTATATTAAGTCTTTTGGTGCTTCAGCATGATTTTTGAGAATGCTGGGGAAGCTTCGAGTTATGATACTCGCTCTCTTAGTATTGGGATTTTGTCAAACATCATTTTCATATGTGTTATTAATGGTTCCTGAGTCTGATAATCCACAAGTAATAGACGCCGATGCATGTAGCTTAGTAAATTGTGGGGATGTAGACAATCAAAGACAGTACCACAGCTCAAAGTGACATCATAAGTCCTATGGAGATGGCCTTGGGGATGATACTTGGTATAATGGTCTTGTCACAGTACACCGGGTCCCCTTCCGACCAGCTTTCTATTGTCCCGATAAAGACTGTATCTCAATATATATCCAACAATAAAGAAAACCACATGGCACGGAGGAAATCACGGGGGGTGGGTGTGTGGCACCTATCAGATACAATTAAATGAATCAAGTGGGGTAGAAATGACATCAAACGGGAATGACTTCTTGGGCTGTTGTTTTTGAATTAGTGTAGGAAAGGGAAAACGGGTTGAACTACTGGATAATAAGCTGCAACCTTACACCCCTCCCGATGACCGTAAAGTAGTTAAATTATAGAGGTAAAGGACTTGAAACAGATCTTCGAAATAGAAACTTGGTACAGGAATGCAAATGCCTGGGTTAAATGGATAAAATATACTTAAAAAGTCTGAATAAGTGCAATTGCTGTGTATGTGCCTCCGGTAGACCAGTGGCTCAGGTGGTTCCCTTTCCGCTTGAGTGGAAGCGAGACAGGAAGAGCATGAAAGGTATGATAGCCCTGCATCAGGGTAAGACTGCGTGGAATGATAGGAACTGCACCTCCCTATCTCTGATGGTCCCTTCACTGGAGATGAAAGACTTAAAAGCCTACCCCCGCCCCCCGCCAATTCTTCAGCCGCAGTCGGAAATCACACATTGTATGTGCATAGACGAGGTACAAATTGGTCTTGAGATTTGGGGAAACTGAAATTATGTACAGAGATTAATAATTTCACCGATACAGACAAGGGAGGGAACTAGTCAGCACTAAAGGTTTCCTGAGCGGATCTGTGGTGTTACTGTGGAGACCCACCCTACCTCCGGATTGGAGAGGGATAAGTGCAATTCTACAATTGGCAATTCCATTTAGCCTGGCATTTGAGAAGGAAAAGATACTAGGGTAAAAGAGAAGGAGGAAGTGAGGACTGCAGATGCTGGAGATCAGAGCTGAAAATATGTGGCTAAAAAAGCACAGCAGGCCAGGCAGCATCCAAGGAGCAGAAGAATAGACGTTTCGGGCATAAGCCCTTCTTCAGGAATGACGGCTTATGCCCGAAACGTCGATTCTCCTGTTCATTGGATGCTGCCTGACCTGCTGCGCTTTTCCAGCAACACATTTTCAGCTAAAAGAGGAGTAAGAGATCACAGTTAGATTCTTCTTTCGATGACAGGATTTATCTCAATTCTATAGGAGTCCCGGGGGGAAGGGGGGTACCTGATTTTCAAGGCTCGCAACCAGATTGCAGGAGGCCTTCGAGTCAACTCTCTTTTGGTGGGTAACAGTGAACAAAAATGTAGATTGTATAATTTACATTTTCTATTTTCAACAGCGATTTATAAATTATACAAGAGATGTTGTTAAAGGAATATCAGAACAGGTTGATGCGACAAGTAGGATGGCATGGGGAAACAGAATGGCCCTTGACATGATTCTAGTTGAAAAGGTGTGTGTGTGTGTGTGTGTGTGTGTGTGTGATGTTAGGAGGAAGCTGTTGTACCTTCATTGCTAATAACACTGCACCTGATGGTTCAATTAACCGGGCCTTAAGAGGATTGACTACCTTAGCAGAGAAACTGGCTGATAATTCAGGAGAAGACACATCTCTCACGGAATGGCTTGAATCATGGTTTGGAAAACGGAAGGGGGCGGTGGTTTCCATCCTTACGTCCCTGATAGTAGTAGCTGGGGTATTCGTAACCATTGGCTGTTGCGCTGTATACAAGGACTCGCCTAAAGACTGATTGAGACAGCCTTAATGAAACAGATGCCCCGAAAAGTGAATCAGGCAGAAGGTCGTTTTTCTATTAAATAATGAGTGGATGAGTGAGACCAAGATGGATGAAGTCTCATGAATGATTCTTGTGATTTTGGGGGGCGATGCTCAAAGGAAAAATTATAGAAACAACAATTGCATGTAAAAACAAAAAGGGGGAATTGTGAGGAGTAATTATAAATGTTATCTGCAACGATCACAAGGCTGAATCATGAAAGTGGAATAGGGGTGCAGATTAAGCGAGATATGCTTGTATAAACAGTTATAAGCATCTGTTTCGAGCTTCTGCAAAAACAAAAAAGACACAATAAAGAGGTCATAAGGCTCAGTATGGGCAAAGAATGGAAGGAAATGTTGCTTTAGCGAAGAAGGAAGCAGATGGCAGTCAAGGAGGATATATAATAATAGACCACAGAGGGATGTGGTGAAACAGCCAAGCAGGACATGCATTTTTGTCACGAACAAGGCCAGATGAAGCAAGAGATAAACAGTCATGTTTAGAGAAGTGGGAGATGTAATCAGGGGAGAAGGAATGGAATAAACGGGGGAGGAGTAAAAGAGGAATGAATTGTATAAGAAGTTGCGAACTTGTTAAACTCGGTGTGCCTACTTATGGGCACCACTCTTGCAAGAGTATAATGAACGATACTGTTGCTTCAGATCTTGAATCGGACTGAAATTATTGAAGTCAGTGGTTTCTATTTCCCACACAACCATGGAGATCCTGCTTTTAAACTCAGGCCTCGCTTCCTAAACATTCTTTGCTGGACATTTCATGACTCTTACGGATGTCATTCGTATCAATGTGTACCATGACAGCTGGCTGTTCACCCTCCCCCTTCAGTATGCCCTGAACCTGCTCGGAGACATCGCTGATCTTCGCACCAATCACCCTTTGTATGAAGAATTCATAGAATCATAAAATCACTGGGGTGGGAAAACAGGCCATTTCACACAGCACGTCCACGCTGACCCTCTGAAGTGTAACGCACTCTGACCCATTCCCCTACTCCGTTACTCTGCATTTGCCCCTGACTAATACACCTAACCGGCACAACACTGAACATTATTGGCAAGAAGTAAACAATTTAGACCCATTCTGTTACTCGATGTTGAATCTGCTTTCTCACAACAGATACTTCCAGAAATACTGAGCATTTCCAGCAACGGGTTTCGTCACCAATGATATGTGCATATTGATAAAAACATACACCACTCAGACTTGAAACAAAGCTGAATTTAAACGTTCAGGAGAAATATTTGGTCATTCAATGATCCCAGTAAATTTTAATTGAATTACTCATGTTCTGTTCGTGAACGTCATTTGTTCACTTTCCCAATCCTGAACAAAGGAGATTTTTGCATATTTTTTGAATGTCAGAAATCTCGAAAAAGTTGCACATTTACTTCTTCATATGGGAATGAGATTGCATCTCATTCTTTCATCTCAGTTCAATTACAGAGGATTATTCACAAAACAGACACAATGTATTACTTTTTCGAAGAATACCAGTAACATTGTAGGAAATTGGAATCATAACTGGAAAGAAGGATTTAGACAAACGAAGGATGAGAGAAAACGGGAATTTTTTTGATGAGAAAAGACTATTCTGTGAAATTAGGTGATCAAATTTATGGAAAACTATGTAGGGCTGACAAACGATATTGTTATGAAGGTGTAGAGGTTCTGAAAAAGTTAAAATGTAACATTTGTCTGTGAAACAAATCGTGAGTCTGAGTTGATATGGTACAAAAACAAATTCAAATTCGGCCAGTCAGTTTAACTATGCCCCAACACTCTGAAATCCATGGAGTTTGAAATATAATGTAATTGATGACAACAAAGTCAATGAAATAATCTAATGTTTTGAGGTGTAAAACCAGACAATGTGAACATTTAGGGAGAAAACTGCCAAGGGCATCCACAAAGATAGACTGCTAGCTGAAGAGCATTCTGAAAGCTACCTGTCTGTAAGACGTTTGCACAGCCGAACATCGAAGCCAACAGAGATAAAAATCTGCAGAGTAAAATCTACAAAGGAAAATTGACAAAGCTGACTGGTTTTGAAATGTGATTATATTTTAAAATCTTACTCATGGTGCTTTGTTTTATCAGACAAGTATTGGAGAGGGGGAAGTAAAAGATAGGTTTAACGAAATGAGTTCTAAATAGTTGTTCATTTTAATACTCTCTGTTGGACTTAAATAACAAATATGTTAATTTTACTTTAAATAGTGACCTCTGTAAATGGATATTTGCCTCTCGAAATTTAACAGATTCCAGCATGAGGTGCACTTTTTTCTCTGTGGCTGGTTCAGATTAGGAGAGGGGTTTCCCCTGTGTCATAACAGTTTGAGGTCTTTTATCTGCGATTTGAACAAGTTTAGACAGATCCAGTCTGAGATTTGGGCAGAGTTAAATGGGTTTGGGGTATGAAAATGCACAGCAGATTTAATTAATTACACGTTATCATCCGAGAGTTTTAAATAAAAAGTCGGTGAGACACTTTGTTCAATTTCGGTGACTTGTGATTGGTTAAATTTAAAGTGAGAGAAATAGCTCTTTAAAAATGTTAAAGAGGTTCTGGGATTTGAAGATGATTCTCACATTTGCCCAGGGCGTTTAGAAGGAAAAATAAAGGCCAAACGTTTAGAATTAGCAAAGAATTTAGATTTGGGTTTAACCAAGAACAAGAGTAAAGCTGAAATTGTTAGGAAAGTAGTCAAACACTAAGGTGTGTCAGAGAAACAGACAAGTACAGGAGATTTAGAAAAAAAACTTAAATTACAATTGAAGAAAATGCAGTTTAAAGATAAACAAAGGGAGAGAGAAAGAGAGAGAAGAAAGAGAAAGCAAGAGGGAAGAGAGGGAGAGTAATAAAAAGAGAGGAGAAAGTTCTGAGCTGAGGAAGGAGAGAGGGAATTTGAACTTGAGAAGTTGCAATTTAGTCAGCAAAGTCAAGTGAACAGGATGGAGAGTAAAAGGGACATTAGTGAAATATACAACTATCTCAAAACTCTGCCACATTTTGATGAGAAAGATGTTGAAACCTTCTTTATTTCATTACAAAAATTGGCTAGGCAGGTAGAGTGGTGCAAGGATTTATTGGCAATGCTAGTTCAGACTAAGTTGGTAGGCAGGGTTAGTGAGGTATTTGCTACGCTGTTAGATGAGGGGTTAAGAGATTATGAAGACGTGAAACGACGCATTTTATGTGCTTACGAATTGGTACTGGAAGTATATAGATAGCAGTTCGGAAACATAAAGAAGGAACCAGGTCAGCCAAATGTTGAGTTCGAAAGAATTAAACATCGGCATTTTGATAGATGGGTGCAGGCTTTAAAGATGGATAAGACCTATGAGGCTCTAAGGGAGATTATTCTGCTGGAGGAGTTTAAAACCTCACTTCCAGAGATGATAATAATTCATGTGGAGGAAAAGAAAGTTCAGATATTGAGAAGGGCAGGAGAGTTAGCAGGTGAATACATTTCACTGCATAAGAGAACTTCCAGCCATAATTTCGTCCTGTGGGGGATAGAATTTGGGAGAAGGGGAGATGAGTAGAACATATGAGTTTACCACAGGTTAAAGAAGCTGCCCAAGAGAGTGGAAAGGAGGTGAAAGGCCTCAGGTGTTTTCACTGTAATGGAGTGGGACACAGAAAATTACAGTGCCGGTAGTTTCAGAAGGGCACTGGGAAAAGGTGTTTTCACCGACATAAGGAGGTTAATGTATGTTCACAGTGCTGATCGTTAAGAAAGGCACTGTGGGAAAAGATGTGGTAAAAGAAGCTAAGCCAGTGGCATTAGTGAAAGTTGTAAAGGAAACCCCAACAAGAACAGAAGAGCTGCAGGAAAGTGCACAGCCTTGGCAGAGGCTGGGTATGGAGTTAGTACCTGATCTCTATAAAGAATTCGCTTCTCTGAGTAAAGTTTACTCAGAAATAACAGGGGGAGAAAGGCAAGAAGTTAAAATTTTGAGAGGTACGTGAACTAACCAGTTGATAATAGTAAGAGATGAATGAATTTGTAGTTTTTCTGATCAGTTACCCCAGAATGTATTAATTTATGGGAAAGATGGACAGAGATTTAGCATTTCCCTTTGTAAGATCAGGTTGGAGTGCCTACTTGAGACTGGGGAAGTTATAGTGGGAATGATTGACAGACTGTCAGATCCAGGAATCTAGTTTGTTCTTGGGAAGGATTTAACAGGATCCAAGTTGGGAGTGACATTGCTTGTTGTGGAGAAGCCCAAGAAAGACAAAGAAACTGAAATGTTAAATCGGAAATATCCTGGTATTTTCCCAGGCTGTGCAGTAACCATATCCCACTATTATAAGTCACAGCACGAAGGACAAACTATAGACAAAGATGAAGGAGTTGAGGTTCAGTTAATGGACACCCTGTTTGCCATAATGGTGTAGGGAAAACCTGAACAGGCAGTGGGTCAGACAGAGGTGTTTTGTCCTGAAAGGCTAAGGGACTTGCAACAGACAGACAAGACGATAAAAGATATATATGTGGATGTGTACTCTGAAAAGGAGGCAGAGGATATTCATGAGGGTTATTCTCTGAAAGATAAGATCTTAAGACAAAAATGAAGACCACATCAGGTTAGTGCAGAGGAGAACTGTGCTGAGGTGCACCAGTTTGTGTTGCTGTTAATTGTATCTGATAGGTGCCACACCCCCCCCCCCTCCCCGCCGTGATTTCCTCCGTGCCATGTGGTTTTCTTTATTGTTGGATATATATTGAGATACAGTCTTTATCGGGACAATAGAAAGCTGGTCGGAAGGGGGCCCGGTGTACTGTGACAAGACGATTATACCAAGTATCATCCCCAAGGCCATCTCCATAGGACTTATGATGTCACTCTGAGCTGTGGTACTGTCTTTGATTATCTACATCCCCACAATTATCTAAGCTACATGCATCGGCGTCTATTACTTGTGGATTATCAGACTCAGGAACCATTAATAACACATATGAAAATGATGTTTGACAAAATCCCAATACTAAGAGAGCGAGTATCATAACTCGAAGCTTCCCCAGCATTCTCAAAAATCATGCTGAGCACCAAAAGACTTAATATACAATCCTGCGCTCGCGTCACCACTGTATAATCAGTTACTCAAAGTCTCTTTAGCTTGGGTTTAGCGGTTCTTGCGTTGATTCGGCTGTCCAGATGTCTTCCTCAATTGGAGATTCCACTGGCCCTTTGATCCGAGTGTATTGAGTCCAGACTTTCTCTCCCGTCCTTATCGCCATTTCGTTAGTCAAAAGAGCCTGGTACGGCCCTTTCCAGTCTGGTTGCAATCGAGTCTCTGTCCATGAATTTACTAAGACAGTATCTCCCGATCGAATTGGATGAACAGCGAATTCAAGGGGTGGAGTCTGTGCCAATAAATCCTGTTTCCTGAGGAAAGACAAAGAGGAGGACACACCCAGTATATACGTATTTAAGAACAAATCTTTAGTTTTTTGGTTTGGCAGTGGCCAGAGGATATGCCTCCACCCATCCGGATAAATGATCGACTATTATCAACATGTATCTCAGTCTTCCCACTCGGGGTAAACCGGTATAATCGACCTGGATGCTCTGGAATGGTCTTAGCCCAGGTTGTCTCCCTCCTGGTACTTGTCTCCTTAACATTTTCTTGTTTACTTTTTTACGTGTTATGCATTCTTCACGTATCTGTTTTGCTATCGTATGTATCCCATTGTATCCATATTTCCTTCAGAATAAATCACACATTGCTTGCATTCACCAGTGGATCCCCTGATGTCAGACAGCCATCATTGCTCGCATCATCATTTTGTTTGACATTTTCCTTCCATCAGGTAACATCCAATGTCCCTCTGCTGTTTTAACACCCCTTAAATCTTTCAATTCTTTTTCCTCTCTTTCAGTGAATATTGGTACTTTCTAAGGACCTGGGACAGTAGGTATTAGCGAATAGATCATTGCTTCTCGTGGGTTCAGGGCAGCTTCGTCAGTTACCTCATCGTCCAGTAATGTAGTTTTCCGTTCTTTAATTAACAATCAATTAATTCAGTCATTTTCAAATTAACCGTGAATCAATATGACAGGTCACTGAGAATGTGTGAAGGGATCCTTCCAATTAATATTGATTCAGGCTAGCACAATCGATTTATTATAAATATTAATTAATAATTATGTATATTATATAAATAAAATAATCATTATCTGTAATTCAAGTTGGAAACGCCACAAGTGACCAAAACATGTTTTAAAAAACTGCAATTGCGCAGTTTTGTTTGTTTACCAGTCACTTGTGACTTCTCATTCTGTTTCTGTAATTTTTTTGCTCGAGCACATTCATTTTGAAGAACCTCGACAGATTTCAGAGCACCATTTGCAGTTAATTCAATCCCCAATTTTGTGGCAGTATTTTGTCATGAACGCAAAACTGATTCTTTGTGCCTCTCATCACAAAACTGTCGCCATTTCCAATTAACTCTTTCGTTCCTCCTCCCTTGGGCTTAAAATTTAAGGACGACCCTGCTGTCCCATATCGACTAGGAAAACGACGTCCTTATTATAAAGGCGCATGTTTAAATTTATCAAGTGTTCCTGGTGGGCCCCAGGGGGCAGGAACCCCTGAAACCGCTATTCTTCATCGAAATTCATAAGCAATATCTCCCTTTCTTCCCTTTTCAGATCCGGACACTCCTGCTTAAAGTGACCTGCTTTTCCACTGTAATAACATTCCGCCTGTCGGGATTTCCACCTCGATCCCAGTCCCTGTCCACTAAACACCTTAACATCCCCTCCCTTTATTTTCAACATCCTGCCCACCACCATTCCGGTTTCTTTCTCCTTTTAGTTTTGACTTTTTTTTATTAACTCATCAACCGTGTGCTACCATTGTTTTTGCCTTTTGTTTCTGCTTCTCATGTTACGTTGCCAGATGTTTGTTTGCTCCCTATAACTTCAAATACCAATTCATCAATTTATGCTTGTCTAACTTTAAAGCCTGTCCCTAACTATACATTTTGGAACCTTACTCATAATATATATTTATATATTATAAATTCATTTATTCAGTATTTAATACTTTAAATGTAAAATGCATACAGTTCCCAACTTTGAAATCCACGATAATTACCCGGTTTTATTCCCTTAATTTAATCCTAAAATTAGTTTTCTTAAGTAGTTTTAACCAGTCATTGCTCAACTGCAATACCATAGGTCGTGAAATAATCGGAGGTGTCTTAAAAGGATTTGTCTATTCTAGTTTAAAAAAAAATCTAAGGCATGAATAATGGCCGGTTCCAAGGACGCAGATATTAACCATTGGATTTTTAAAATTACAATCAAATGTTGAACTGAAACGTCAATTGCCCTCCATACATCACTGATATGTAAGGATAAAAGAGATTATTTAGAAACTGATAGTGAGGCAGCCATGACCTGTAAAAGAACAGGAGTTAACATTTTATTTCGTAATCACTGTAATATCCTTAACTTTAAAATAAATCATGTTAAATTACCATAATAGAAATCAGATTGAAAACATTTTCGGATCTCAAGCTCCAGGGAACAAAGCACAAACACTCAGTCACCAACAAACAAATGTGCATTCAAACGAAATCACAAATGGTTAAACTTTCTATCAGCTGTACAGGAATTGGGGTTAGAGTCCTCTGGGTGTGGTTGGGGTTAGAATCTCCTAAATTTGACTAGCTTAATCAATTGGCAAGGGGAGCCTCAAAGAATGATTCATCGAATGTATGAGGGATTATTTCTTCGAGTAACACCTCGAGGAACCAACAGAGAACTGGCTTTGCTATAATATAATGAAGAAGGAGAGACAAATCATACTGTAGTACAAGATCACCTCAGAAAGAGGGACCACAAAATGCTGCAGTTTTACATTCAGACTGAAACAGTGAAGAAAGACTCACAGATGTGAGGTTTAGTGTTAGACAATGATACTTTTACTTGGCCTGAATGGACTTGGCAAAAAACATAAAAGGTCGGCACAGTTGAAGAAAAGTGTCAACTACTTCGGGAGACAATCTAAACTTCTTAGTTAAAGTGTAATCCTGAGTGGAAGAGGAATTTTAAAAAGGTGAAAAGTGATCCATGTCTTAACAAGGAAGTCGATACTAACATAAAGGTGATGTCATGGTGGCATGATCACCGACTGCTGCTTCAGATAATGTTCGGGAGACTCACGTTCAAATGCCGCCATTGCAGATGGTGGAGTTTAAATTCAATATGAACCTAGAATTAAGCGTGTATTGATAATAGTGAATCCATTGCTTATTGTTTGAATTATCCATATGTTTCACGAATGTCCTATAGGACTGGAAGCCACCATCCTTACCTGATCTGATCTGCATGTGACTTCAAACCCACACAAATTTGCTTGTTGCTTAACTGCCCTCTGGGTAATTAGGGAAGGACAGTGAGTGCTATCTAACCAGCGACGCCATCTTCCAATGGATGGAATAGACAAAAACGATTTAATTGTTCGCAAACTTTCGTTAAAAATAAAATCAAAATGGCTACGAAGGAAAATGAGTCGAAAACATAAGAATTGATAAAGAATACTTCTCTGAGTAGGCAAAAAGTCAAAGAATTCTGAACGCAGATGTTGGCCTTTTAGATAATGAAAACGGCGGGGTAGTAATGGGAAACTCAGAAGGCGCATAGGTAAAGCCAACATTTCTTGCTTTCACAGTGGAAGATAATTTCTTCCCAAAACTTACAACAACTGCAAAGGATTGTGCTGGAAGTACGATGCTGAGGGAAAAAGGTATTAAATACATTGATTGGATTCGAGGGAGGTCAGGCTCTTGGCTTGCAGTCTCTTATATTAAAGGAGGTAACAGCAGAGTTACCGAATGTGTTAGTTACTATGCGGAACTATTGGAAAATTAATAATGTGACGCTCGTATTCAAAACAAGAGATAGGAAAAAATGACAAACTTTAGACAAGTGAGTTTTAACTCTGTAGTGAGGAAGTTTCTTCAGTCAACCATAACGTAGGAAATAACTGAACATTTGGAAAAACAAAGATCAGTTCACCACTGTCAGCACGGTTTCATGATGGGCAGGTTGTGCTTGATATACCTGCTGGAGGTCTTTGAGAACATAACAAACAATGTGGATAATTGGGATACAACAACTGCTGTCCATCTAAACTTCAGAAGGCATTTGACAAGGTGCTGCATAAAGGACTGATCTAGCAGGTTAGATCCCGGGGGGTTAAGGGTAGAATATTGAATTGGAAAAAAGATTGGCTTACTGACAGAACACAGAGCATCGGGATAACTGGTCTTTCTTTGCCCAACTAAAACTACTGAGGTGCTGCAGGTTTCAGTTCTCAGACCTCAACTGTTTACAATCAATCCAAATGACTTGGAAGGAGAGACTATATTCACAGATGGTACTAAACGAGATGGCAAATAGGCTGTAATACGGAAATAAAGAGTTTACAGATGAATAGTAAAAATTGGGGCAGATTGTTATATCTGGCAGATGGTGTTTAATGTGGTTAATTACAAAGTTGAATTTCCTTCCGTCACTCCTAATTTCTATGTTCTTGTGTTGCTCCATCTGCAGTTCTTTAAATTTTATTTATGGTTGGTGGCTGGGGTGAATGACTCGTGGGTTTTGGTCAAGGGAGGTGTAGGTTGCTCTGTGTGTCAGGAACAAGACATTAATATGGAGAAAAGACCACAGTCAGGCTTTGTTGATTCCCACAGCAGGCCTTGGCAACCAGCTGGCCTATCCCTGATCTTTATTCCTGATGTTTAATTGTCTGGAGTAAACCACATCAAAATGTTGCAGTCCATAATTAGCATGCCCATTATATAATAAAGACACAAATTACCATTCCGATCAGAAGTAAATACTTGGCAATTCTTTTGAGATGTCAATGACTATTTGCTGCAACGTCAGTCTGGGATGTGATTGAAAAACACTTTAGCATTGTTGCAACTTTATATTTACATATTGAGTAAAGATATTACATTATCAACACTGTTGGAAAGTGTCATACTGTATATCTTACGAAAAATAATTTGAACTATTATAAAAGAATACAAACATTGAAAGGATTAGAAAAGGAAGATGTGAAGAGGATATAAGTCTTTAACGAGGTCAGGGGAACGGGCAAATATTGGTCTTTGGATCATAGTTGAGAAACTGAGTCTGTGTTTGAACATGTTGGAGAGTTGAATGGAAAAATTGTATTATTTCAATGAACAGTTTGCAAAACAGAGGCACGAGGAATGGGGAATCTGGATCACAAAACAAACCTCTGCTTCAATATCACATTTTTCAGAATACAATATAAATCTTGAAATATTTTAAAACCAAATACATTTAGAAATAGGAAGGTTTTTCAACATTTTACAGATTAATGGTGAGACCACTTTCACTTTATAAGTTGTCTCCTTTTTATTGAGCCTACGAGTAAGGGGAAAGGCTGCCGTCTGATCACCCTGTGCATCCCCCTCATGCTGTTTAACACCGCCACCAGGAGCAACTCACAACCTTCTTTGCTTAAAAGTAAAATCAAATAAATCGAGCCTGTCTTCAGTTTGAGTACTCTCTTGTCTTAATACTTCAGAAATGTATCACATATATATGTGATTTTTCATCAGCGATTGATCTGTCCACCTGAATAGTTGGTTTAGACCCTCCTGTAACCTCACACCTTCCTCCTCACTGTGAACCATCAGCTCATCATTGTGTCATCCACAACGTTATTTATCATTCCCCCAAACTCCATCCCTCCCATTCTAATCATCATCATTTATGAAGTTCACTACTTAGCCTTGATTTTCTTCCCGTTCTCTTGTTATTCCTATTTTTGTGAATTTACAGTGTAATGCATTTGAGGTTTTTTATGAGGGAGCCACGAATTTTATTTTGGACATTCGCCTTTTATATTATGCCCTTCTCTATGATTTGTTCATAAGGCTTGCATGTAATTAATATTGGATTAGGTTTCAGTGGCTTTCCCTGCAACATTTGGGTTTTACGTGGACCTGGGTAATATTCTTTGTATCATTCCTGCAATAGTCAGAGCTGAAGGAACTTTCCGTCTGTACGATGAACACAGATTCACAACTTTGTTTAAAAGAATTCGAGTGATGAGCATAAAGATTCAATTAAATTTCCATTTTTTTAAACGTTATTGTCTGTAGGTAATGAATCGTAACATCTATATAAGTTGTCAAAAACAATCCTGCCTTTATGCATAATGTTAGTAAGGCCACATATAAGGTACAGAGAGAGATGGCTAGAAGATGTAGAAAACAATGTTATCCAACAAATCAGTTTGATAGCTGGGTGTCTGACAGGAAAGATAAGAAGGTAGTCCAAATGTCTCCGGTGGCTATTCCTCTATCAAAATGCTTCCATGCTTTTAGAACAGCTGAAGGGAATTGTCTCTCTGAGGAAAATGGAACAGCAATCAATATTGGACAATTGGAATGATTCTTATTTTCAGCAGCGTTTGAGAAGACTTAGTAGAATTATTGCTTCTGTGGACCTTTCTATCGAGGCATCAACAGGAGAGTCTGGGGTAGTGACCATTAATTTAGGAGGCTTTGTTGCTTTCCCTGTGCGATGATTAAGAACGTTTTGAAACATTTCAAGCACGTTGTTAAAGGTGAGATTGAATAGCCAAACATTATTGTAGATAATGGTAGGAATGACATTTTTTAGGGAAAGATTAAAATAGTACAGAGTGAACTTAAGACTTGAAGTAGAGTATCAAAAATAAAATCGTTAAAGCTATAGTTTCTTGTTTACTCCCAATGCCAAACTCAACTGGGAAGCAACAAACGGTTAAAGGAGAAAAATCAACGGCTGAAGAGCTATTCTGCTATTGAGGGATTTAGATTTTTGGGAAATTTGAATCTATTTGAATCTGTTCAGAAAAGATTGGTCTAATCTAATCTGGAAAACAACGAATATCTTAGCAGGGAGATTTGCTCATTCTATGTAGGGAAACTTTATATTCATAGAGACGGCAAGGGGATATTTCAAGTAGCAGTACAAATGGCAGGATGGTTAGAGTAGTTTATGAATGTGAGGAGCACATGTTAATTAGAAAATGAAAACGAGAGAGTCAAGAGTGTATAGTAATTCTGAAGCACGAAATTGCATTTATTTCAATGTAAGGGGTCTTACAAGAAAGGCTGATGAACTCAAGGCATGTTTAAGAACATGGGATTGGGACATCATAAGTAGTACAGAGAATTGGTTGAGAGATGTTCAAGTCGAGAGTGTAGTTCTGGGAAAGCACAGTAGGCCAGGCAACATGTGTGGAGCAGGAAAGTCAACGTTTTAGGCAAAAACCCCTCATCAGGAATGGGCTGATGAAAGGCTTTTGCTTGAAACATCGATTTTCCTCCTCCTCGGATGCTGCCTGACCTGCTATGCTTTTCCACCATCACACTCTCCACTCTAATGTCCAGCATCCGCAGTCCTCACTTTCGCTGGAATGATGTTCATGACTGGCAATTCAATGTTCCAGGTGTGAAGGGTCATAGAAATGATGGAAACAGACATGCGGGGGGGGGGGGGGGGGGGGGAGGGGGGGCAGGGAAGGGGAGGTCTGCCATTTTTGATTAAGGAACAAATTATTGCTGTAACTGGGGAAGATATTTCTGAAAACAATACCCAGTTAAAATATGCATATAGTATTAAAAATAAGAAAATAAAGTTCACTTTGAACAGATTTCACTAAATGCTTATTTGTGACAAATCGTCCAGTGAAAATACATTCGTCGAATGAAAAATAAGAAAGGAAAGAGCACGTTGACTTTATTGTACCATATGCTCTCCAACAATAAGAAAGAAATCGAGAAACAAACGCGTAGGGAGATCTCGGATATATTTAAGCGTAATAAGGTTGTAATAATGGGGGGTTTTAATTTTCTAAATATGGATTCGGACTACCACAGTGTTAATGAATTGGATGGTGAAGAATTTGTCAAATGTGTTCATGAAAATTTTCTTCATCAATATGCGGATGATTCTAACAGAGAAATAGGTAAACTAGGCCTTCTTTTGTGCAATAGGCAGGGCAAGTGACTGAAGTAAACGTGAGGGAATGTTTTGGGTTTTGCAATCATAACTCTATTAGTTTCATAATGGTTAAGGAAAATAATAAACCTTTCATTAATGTTCGCTTTAATTGGAGTACCATACATTTTAATGGCATTGAACAAGTTTAATTGGAGTAGACTGTTAGCAGGTAAAACGATGTCTGACAAGTGGGAGGCATTCAACAGTGTGACGTCGGGAATTGAGAGTCATTATGTCCCTGTTAGAGTGAAGGGAAATGCTGGTAAAATTAAGGAACAATGGACAACTACAGTTATTGAGCTTTTATTCAAGAATCAAAGAAAACCTTACTTTAGATATAGACAACTTTACTCAATTTTATCTTTTAGTCAATATAAAGGGGGTGCGGCTTTATCTGCTATTTGTCAATCTCTTGACCCATTTGCTCAAGATCCTTTTGTATTCTTAGAAAACCTTCTTCACTGTCCACGATGCCACCAGTTTTTGTGTCATCCACAAACTTACGAACCATGCCTTCGATATTCTCAAATAATTTACATAAATGACAGACAATAAAAACCCAGAACCAACCTCTGTGGAACACTGCTGGGCATAAGCCTTCAGTCGGAAGAGCAACCACCCCCCATTACTCTCTGTCTCCTGTCATGGCACCAATTGAAAGTTCTGAAGAGAAACCCCATAGCTTTGGCAGTATCGGATCAGAGAAAAATGGAATTAATTCTTTTTGAGTCTAACATAACTTGTTCAGAATAGGTTCATATAAGACTCGATATGTTAACTCTGTTTCTCTGCTCAGATTCCGCATCATCTGTTGCATTCCTCCTTCATATTGCATTTGTATTTCAGATTTCCACTATCTTTAATATTTTCCTTTTTCTTGATTGCTCTGGATGTTGAACCCGATTATATTTGGGCAATATGCTCCATTCCTGTTCCCATCACTTGTGCCAATGACACATATATTGCACTGGAGTCTGTTTCTTCTGTAAGTTCTGAAAATAAATGCGTGGATCTCATCAAAGTGATTTTGATTGAAAAGGCCTTTTAGAGACCGCTACACTTGATTAAAAAATAGGAATAGTTCATTAGTTATGATATTTTCTGTGCGTTTAATGACTAAACTTTTCTCCTCAGTTTCTGAACATTTTCAATATGTTTCTCTGAATAAGTACTATAAAGGTGGTTGCCCTGCAGCCCATCAGCTCGGTATGAGCGGTATTCTCACTCTTACTCTGCTGTAACTCACTATAACGAAATACATTTTGTTATCTCTGTCTGTTTTTATCTCTGAATACCCCGTCCAGATATAAAGAATCTTAACAACCCGTATAACCTGTGATTAAACAGTCGATATATAAAATATAACTATGTACATCACATTTAAAATAGCCCTATTTCATTCACATTGTTTTTCAACATTCCATATACCAGGGCTTATCTGTTAACTTGCTCTGCATTGCATTTCATTCCATTTGTCCGAAACAGTGATGGCTGAATACTAGTGACTGGGAGATATTGCTGCACTCCCCTCAGATATCCTCAGCCACTGGCCGCAGCCCTTTCTGTCTCAGAGCCAATATCATATTCATTCCATCCCTTACTCATTAATTCATGACTTTTAATAAACAAGGTTATTGTACATTGATATGGGCCTGGACCGACCACTCAAAACATTCTTAAGCACGTAGCCCAGTCCGTAATGTTGCCATTTGTTGAAGGTAAGTGTAAGCGGATATTCCAGAGTGAATTAGTTGGTCTGACTGCCGACTTTTAAACAAACAGAATGTATTTGCAAAAATAAGGAATGAAATACAACGAACCGAAAATAACGTACCTGAATAATTCATCCTATGCAAAACTAACAGGCTAAGAACAATTAATGATGCTGATCCAAATTACTTGCAATAATCCTAATAAACAAACCCCTGAGCATAAAGCGTAAAAATTACCCAAAAAAGCTTTTAGGTTACAAATTCAGAGGGCTGAAGGAGGGGGAGAGCGTCTAGTTTCAACACTGAACCTGACTCAACTAACTCTCGAACTGAGCTGACACATACAGCTGGAGAGCTGGCCACAACCCCTTGTTTGCACCAGTTTTTACTTTAAGGCTTGAAAGCCCTCTGTCCGATGCAGGTTAGGTTACAAACAGAGGACCCCAATGAAGCATTCAATATTGAGAAATGTTGGAACATTGGAACGTTTAGAACCTCTCTGAAAAAAATGAAGGACAACATAACCTTATAAAGAGACCCCCTGTGTGTCAACTCCCCCAATATAAAACCGAATCTTCAATATCCAACGGTGGCTTCAGTTTTCAAAACCACCAGAAACAGTGGTTCATACTCTAAAATGCGCATATACATTTGTTTACAATCAACATGCGAACAGGCACAACTACATCCAGATTCAGTGTGTGGTACTTCCATCATTGCGTGCCTCCATTTGTCACTCAAGTCTCAACAATTCATTCATATTCATGTGTCCAAGATCTCCACGTGCACAATTTTCAAGTTGAATGGCTTTAACAACAGGTCCGAGCTAAACAGTCTCGCATTTTTGTCCTTAAATTTCTCCAAAAAGCCTTCATTGGGTTATGATCAGTGTAAATGGTTGTCTCTGATATGTTGCTGGTAACGTAAACACTGAAATGTTGTCGTGCAAACACAAAGCTCACATGCTCTTTCTCAACTGTTGAATATTTCTACTAATGAACATTCAACTTCTTGGAGAAATACCCAATAAGTCTTTGTGTCTGCTTGTCGTCTTCCTGCAGGAGCCCAGCACCGAAATCCACATGATTCGCATTTAAATCCACCTTGAATGGTTTTGCATATTCCGGTGTGTCTGATCGTGAGGCAGTGGTTAACACATAATTCAAATTCTGTCAAATGCCTTCTGACAGTCCTCTGTCCACTGAAACTTCTTGCCTTTCTTTAACAATTCAGTGAGTGAAGCAGTCACACTGCGAAAATGAGGCACAAACATTCGAAAAAATCCACTTCGTCCCAGAAATTGTTTCTTTTGTCAACAGTATGGGAAATTCCCCAATCACCTTCACTTTTAAATCGCATGGTGCCGTTTATCTATGTCCAATAGCATGGCAAAGGAAGGTGACTTTTGCTTTGGCAAATTCACTTTTTGCTCGGTTTACCACCAAGCCTGCCTTCCGAAGTCCATCAAACAAGTATGATAGATGCTGTAATTGTTCCTTCCATGAGTAACTAAAAATCACAAGGTTATTAATGTAAACCACAGGTTGGATAATCCGGCAATTTATTGGTTAGTCCCTGAAATGTGGCACATTTTTCATACCAAATGTAAGTTGCTTGTCCCACATTTTCAACACAGTCTTCCAACCGTGGAACTGGGTATGCATCAATGTTTTTCACTGCATTGACGTTACGTTAGTCCACGCATAATCGTGGGTACCATTTGGCTTTGGCACCATGACTATGGGTGATTTCCATTCACTGTAACACATGTTGATTATGTCATCTTAGAGCATGCATTCAATCTCCTCTGAACCTGTGCCAACTTTAGAGGATTATGCCTGTACGGATGTTGGTTAATTGTAACAGCATCTCTAATAGCTACATTATGCACAATTAGGTGAGTACTTCCAAGTTCATATCTGCATATCTCCCCATGTGATAGTAATAACTCTTTCTGGTCATTTCGATTTTTCTCAGAAAGGTAACTCAATCATTTATCCCAATTTTACACAACTACCTCATTGTCTACTTTAATTTGAGGAATGTCCGATTCAGAATCCTCTGAAATTGTTTATTTTCTTCTGCGCCGTAATCATTAACAACTTATTCTCCTGCTTTCCTTACCTGTCAAAGTACCTTTTGAGCATATTCAAATGACATACGCTGGGAGATTTCTTTCTTTCTGCAGTCTTTATCAAGTAGTTGCCCTCACTCAATATCCGTTGTATTTGATCAGGTCTACTAAACCTTGCTTTTCAAGGTTCACCTATAACTGGAAGAAATAGTAATTCCTTATCCCCGATCGCAAAATTGCACTTTTTAAAAACATTTCCCGTCCGCTTCCTATTTTATTGCATATTGCAATACTTATAAATGCTGTCTAGCCAACTCCCCAGCGCTATTAATCGCCCCTTCAGTTTTGAGACCTCGTCCAAATGTGTGGCCTTTGAACTCTGATTTGCTATTTTCTCCTTAATCAATTTTAATGGTCCTCTTACTTAATGCCCCAAACATAATTCCAATGGAATGAATTTGCTCTGTTAATTTTGGGCATTCCTGATCACAAAAAGTGCAAATGGAATTCCCTAACCTTAATCATCTGGATAATCCCTGGATTATAAGCCCTCAACATGGTCTTTAATGTTTAATGTCACATTTTTAGCGCTTCTTGCAATTTTGAATGGTTTGCAGTAGATTTGAATTGCTTAATCCTAAGACATTATCGTGATAAATTAGTTGTAAAGTTTGATCCTTGCTCACACTGTATCTTCATTGGTAGTCCGTATCATTATTTTTTATAAAAGAGTAATTCATTTCCAATTCTTTTAGCTGTGATACTGCATCTTGGGATGGCCTCTGGAAATCTAGTCGATGCATCCATTAGTGTTAACAAATACTGATGGCCACTTTTTTGTTTGTGGTCGGGAACCTAGCCAATCAATTAAGACTCCTGTAAAAGGTTCCTCAAATGTCGGAATAGTTAAGAAAGGTGCAGATTTTATTATTGCTTCAGTTTTTCCAATTACATGATATGTCTGACGCGTCTGGCAAAATTCAACTGCATTCTGTTGCGGTCCAGGCCAGTAAAGTGTCTCTGTATTTGGTCTGTTTTTTTCCTCACTCCTAACTGACTTCTAGATGGTAACTCATACACCATTCGCATCACCTCATTTCTGTAACCCATTGGCAATATGATTTGATGAATCTCTTCCCATTTCTCATCTCCTTGAAAATAGTTAGTCTCCATTTCCTCATTTGGACATCATTTTTAAGGTAATAACACTTAGGGATGCATTCAAAATTCCTAACGTCTATGCTTTCGATGCAACTGCTTTAAACTTTTATCTTTCTGCTGTGACTCAGTTAGTTTAACTGAGCAAAAAATATTTACATGATCACCTATTTGCTCCTGTTTTGTCTAAAGTTTCTGATGGAACAAAGTATCTGTTCATGCCACTTAAGCTTCCTTATCTTTACGTTTTTGGTATTTTCTGTTTTAACTGGTGATATTGGGACTTTATTACCCATAATCTGGAAAGTTTCCAGGATAAGATTCCAACATTGATTCAGTTGTCTGCATATCTACTGGCTTTTCAACGAGAGTAGCAGTAATCCAACCACTGAATCAGCTATATTTTCTGCAAGGACAAATTTTATTCCTGGAGCTGACAGTTTGTCCAATACCCCTACCACAATTTACCCACACTTTTCTAGACACGTTATGCACACTTTACATACTTTTGCACATTTTGTCTCCTGGTGAATTCCCTCTAGCAGTACCTTTTCTGGAAATAGTTCTTCAGGAGTACATATCTCCTTATCTTTTCACAGAGGATCCTGTGTCTTTTAATATTGCACCCTCTTTACCTGCCCTATGTGAGTTAAATTTCCCTTTGCAGGTATATTTTCTAAGCAGATCTGGCACTTCCTCCTTAACAAGCCTCCAATCAGCTTGTACACTCTGATGCAGCTTTCTTGCTTCCACTGTGCTTTCTGTTACCACTCCAACAAAACTCCCAGACTAATCTTTTTTTCTGCATCTGTGTTTTTTTTTCTGAACCCACCAAAACAGTGCTTTCATTTGTCCTAATTTGTTGCAATGAAAACACCAGAGCTTTTTATCTTCTTTGCCTCCTTCACGTATTTCCTTTTTACCCTATGGTAAGTGCTTCACCGAGATCTATATCTGCCTTTCTACGTGGGGATTTCTCTTTGGCACAATTACTATCCATCATGGACTGAAATTGGTTCTGGAAGACAAAAAAAGTTTTATAATCATAATCACTAGTCATAATCATCAGCCACTTCAGTTGCCAGTTTTGGCTTTATAACTCTATGATCTTCCAAGTGAGTTTGCACTATGTGAATGCTTAAACTCCTTCAAAGTAATTGCCTCTCTCAGAGCATCGTATGCTTGCTCTCTTTTTAAAACTCTTATCCATCTATCAAAATTACTTTGTTTGATCTTTTCAACCTCAATATGGGTTCGACCAGGATCCTTCCTTAAATTCCTGAAACGTTGTCTGCAGGCTTTTGGCACACGCTCATATGTACATTTTCCCCACCTCATACTCCCCAGATCCCTCCTCTGATAGTGTTGCGCAAACCTCACTAGCTCTGCCTACAAGTTTTTTTTGGGTCAACAAATCCTACATGTTCACTGGCCACTGAAATTCTTTCGCCACTTTCTTACTCATCAAATTTAGGCAAGCTGTGAATCTACTGAAACACGTTTCTCACCAGGCTTTGGACTACAATGGGATTGCCTATCCTCAGTCTGTTCCTCGCTAAGCTTACCTTCAGCCTTCATCCTCATCTTTTAACGCTGACTTCCCATTCTAAGTGTCCATCTCTGAAGCTCAAATGCTCCCTCTTTTTCTTTCTCTCCTGCTGAAGCTATTTATTATTTTTTCTCTTTCCTCTGTTAAACCTATTCGTTATCTTTCTTCCTCTCCTGATTTTAGTCGTAGCTCAAACTGCTTCATCTCTGCTTCTAACTCAAGCTGCTACATTTGCGATTAAGTTTAGTCATCTCCACAGATCATGGTGGAGTTTGCAGCAAATTAGAATGCTGAGCTACTGCTGCAATCATCTCATCTTTCCTCACATTAGGAGGTAGCTTCAACTCCCTTTGTCTACTAATTCCTGCGGCTTGGACTTGTGTGCATTTTGTAACACCCCCAAGGTCATTTTCTCCAACTCCAAAACAAGCTTGGTTCCTGCAGGAACCGTTATCTGACGCTCTGTTTACTCACCAAATCAACACACGAAATAAAAGACAATGACACCTGCCACTCGCTTTCTAAATTCCGCAAAGGCCCCCTAATCTGTTATGGACCAGACTCGACCCCTCAAAACATTTTAAGCAGGCAGCCCGAAACGTAAATTTGCTTTTTTTTTAACATTAGTGTATAGCTGATATTCCCAGAGTGAATGAGCTGGCCAGACTACCGGGTTTTAAACAAATGACATTTGTTTGCCAAATTACCAAATGAAATATAAGAAACTGAAAATAGAATACACGAATAACGTATCGTATGCGAATCTGATAGGCTATCCCGATTTAAGGATGCTGTTCCAATATACTTGCAACAATCCCAATAAACAGAACCCCTTAACACCAAGGGTAAAATTGACACAACTGTTTACGGGTTATAAGGTCAGAAGGGCAGAAGGAGGCAGAGAGCGTCCAGTGACCCTGACTCAACAAACCCCCGAACTGATCCAAACTGTCCAGCCAGGGAGCTGGACAGGTTCTCTTGATTATACAGGCTATTTTTTAAAGAGTTGAAAGGCTTCTGGATGAGGCATTATCTGTTAGGTATAAAGAAAAGGACCCCATCGAACCATTCGAAATTCTCACACATTGAAATCTTGGGTCGTGTCGACCCTTTTTAAAAAATCAAGGACAACATAACCCTGTAAAAGGTCTGGCTTTGTGAGAACATGCCACATTTTTCTTTGGACTGAATTCCAAAACTGCAAGTCTCACTGCTTTGAAACCAATATATGTATTAATGTGTTTGTTAGTTTACATACAACAGTGCTCAATCATGTTGTGTGTTGAAGATTCAGCATTGTCATGAGTGGAATGTCCAGACAGATCCACACTTTCTGCGTATGGTCAGGGCAAATATATCCACTGAGAACCTGTTGCTTGGCGCCTGTTCTCGTCGAGGAGAGACCAGCATGGAAACCAAATGTAAATTGTGATTTTTCTTGTGTGGATGGTCATGGTGGAGCGTTCAGGTGGTTACAGTATTGTAAATGAATAATACAGCAGAATCATCTAGCCTGCGATAAGAAAACGCTCATAATTCTCCCTCACAACTAACTTCACGAGAGCAATTGGTGATGGGAGTTGTGACAATTAACCAGCGATGTCAACATGCAGTTCAATCCAGTTGTTATTATGAACTGAAAGTCACATGTCAAAAGGAGTTATCTGGATCTGTTTGTTCAGTGACTGTGATTGATGTCACTCTCCATGGATCCTAATTATGTCACTGGATGGTTTTGCTCTTCAATTTGTACGGGGCTTCTTCCAATGCTTTACCCCATTGTTGCTGCAGATGCATCACCAGCAACACTGACAAGGATCAGTAGTTGCAGCGACACGGAAAGGAGACATCAGAATCTGAGAACTGTTGACTGGCATGTTCCAACAATGGGCCAGAATCTGAGAACAGTAGACTGGAATGTTTCAACAGTGGATCAGAATCTGAGAGCATTAGACTGGAACATGCCAACAATGGACCAGAATCTGAGAACAGCAGACTGGAATGACGCATCAATGTTTCAGAATATAAGGAAAATAGACTGGAATGCTGCAACAATGGACAGGAGTTTATCTTCAGGTCTTGTGTATCTATCCTGGTATTGGCACATATTACCATATCGGATATTAGGTGTAATGCAGATTATTCAGGCTGGTTACTATCCCATGCTCGCTATTTTTTGGTGTTCCTGGTAAGTCTCCCCATCACTATCGATTTGTTAATCCCATGGTGAACTTCAGTGCTATTTCTGTTATCTATATTTAGTAAATATTGAAACTATTGTCTTCAGTTTCAAATGCAAATCCATTCATTACCCACAAATGTCAGAACCGCCCACACCACCGCCCTTACAAACAACTGACAACAAGACTGTTCACAATCCCGAAGTACCTATTTTCCCCGAATTGACTTATGTCTTGGTATTCTCTCCATTACCAAAACTACCCACTCCCAGCTCCATGGTATCGCCAGACCCCATATTGACGTCAGTGCGGGTGCTAAATAAACCATTACCTATCCCTTGGTAAAAGTCAGACTTTATGGTTTTTGTTCTCTTCTAATCGCTCTTTCCGTTCCAAATGTTTCCATCAAAACCTTGTTCTTGTCTGTAAAATAAATTCATGACAGGGACACTGTGTCAGAGTATTAATGTCGCTTGCCACGTAATTCATATGGACACTGTTTCAAATCCTATCACAGATGATGACAGAACTTAAATTCAAATGACAGGAACTGGAAATAAAAGTGAATTTTACTAATATAATCCCAGCAGCACTTTGTCAATCAGTTTATCTATTTCACTGTTGTCCTTTGGTGAAGAAATCTCACATTATTGCCTGATCTGCATTAAGACTGACTTCAGACCCAATACCTTATGGAATGGCCTCACAGTAAAAGGCATTTAGTAATGTCTACAAATGCTGCCTTGTCAGTGATGCAGACATCCTATGAAAGGTAGAGTGAAAATAAGAATGCTGCGACTGATCAGAAACAAAAGGAACGAGTAAGTGCCAGAGAAACTGAACAGATTTAGCAGCCTCAGGTCGAGAGAAAAATAGAAGTGACGTTTCGCGTCCAATCACCATCCACCAGAACTGAATGTAGCTGGGAAATAGTGTGTTTGATGTTGATGACAGGGATGGCTGTTGTGAAAGGGAGAGGGAGTGAGTTGAATAGATAGAGAAAGAGAGAGGTAGGGAGAAAGAAACAAGCAGAGGGATTGCTGATGATCAGCTGGATTGCAAATAAAAGTCCAGACTAATCTTATTTAATTTCCTTCTTTCGTGGGCGGCATGGTGGCACAGTGGCACAGTGGTTAGCACTACTGCCTCATAGCGCCAGAGACCGGGGTTCAATTCACCGCCTCAGGCGACTGACTGTGTGGAGGTTGCATGTTCCCCCTCTGCCTGTGCGGGTTTCCTCCGGGTGCTGCGGTTTCCTCCCACAGTCCAAAAGATGTGCAGGTCAGGTGAATTGGCCATGCTAAATTGCCCGAAGTGTTAGGTAAAGGGTATGGGTGGGTTGGGGGTCGGTGGGGATTTGTTGGGCCGAAGGGCCAGTTTCAAAATTGTAAGTAATCTAATCAAATCTTCTATTCCCATATTACGGAAATTCACGCCCATGTAAAACGTACATCAAAGTCCCGGTTTGAAGTGAGTTATGTCCCTTTGTCTCTCTCTTCCTTGAGTGTCATCATCTTCTTTTATTCAGTAATGGGGTGCTGGGCCAGTATATAATTCCCTTTCCTCATTGTCCTTGAGAATGTGTTGGTGAGCCGCCTTCCGTGACACACTGCAGTCTGTGAGCTGTAAGTCGTCATTGCTGAGGTCCACCCGGTTTCATTTCTTTGAGAATTTGTAGTAAGTGACGTAACTGAGCGGCTGGCTTGGCCATTTCAAACTACAACTGTGTGTTAACTACAGTGCGGTGGGTCTGGAGTCACATGCAAGTCCGACCGGGAGAAGATGGTAGATTTCCTTCCCTGAAGTCCATCAGTGTGCCAGGTAGGACAAACACAATGCTTTCATTGTTTCATTTGATTCTCAATCTCCTGATATTTTATTGAATGCAAATTCCAACATTTGCGATGGTGGGATTCGAATCAGAGTTCTGGGTCATCACCTGGGTCCCTGGATTAATATTCCAGAGATAATACAGCTAGGCCATCACCTCCTCTGCATCTCCAACCATCTCCAATGGCAATAGTGGTGTTGCTGTTGGCGTGGCTGTGCTTAAGCATAATGTTTTGCAAGGCAACAAAATTATTTGGCAAAGCATACCATCCTTATCATTTTGTATTTATGAGAAGGCGAGATGATGGGAAGTGCTCTTGGTGAAAAGGAGGTGGATGTCCTTGGCCATGAGCCACTGACAGAATTCATACGGAGCAGTAATTAATCAGCCCAGTAAATGTATAGTGTCCTTCAATGCAAAATGATAGAAGTATAAGTGTGAAGACACCTTACTGAAGTTGTAAAGTGATATTGAGACAGTACTTAGGGCGCTGTGAACAGATTTTCTCTCCTTTACGAGGAATGACCTCCTTGCTACAATGAGACTGACTGAAGGCGATACACCAGACTAATCCCTGCGATGAAGGTACCACGATGAGAGTGTGAAGGAAATGAGTGTTTAATCTGTAATGCGACAAAATAATAAAAAGTTATTGCAATAAAACTTGAGCGTTCTGCACCAACATTCATTATTTTCAAAACTTAACATTGATTTCGTGAAATATTACATGTTTCTCGCAAGAAATGTTTTCACATTTAGACAAATATATGATAGGGAATGTTAAAAAGGATATGGGCCAAGTACAGGAAAATGGAGTTAGCATGGATGGACATTTTAGTTGGAATGGACCAGTTTGGGCTAAAGTGCCTGTTGAACTCTATGACTCTGTGATAGTTTACATGTCTCCGTGGAGCCCCATGTTTGTTGAGAGACTCCTCCAGGCTCTGAACAAACTCTCTCCGTCTCAATACACAGTAGGAGTGAGACTCTGCACTGAGCGTCATGTTGTTCACGAACTTCTCAGCAGACACACTCTGACAGGGTTGGTCATTCTCAAAAGCTTCTGACCTCCATGCAGAAAACTAGCCTGTCTTCTTGGAGATAGAAGATGCCTCCTTGAGACATGTCACAAACCATCCGGTGTGCCTCCTTACCATCAGCAAATCATGTTAATGTAACACGCTTGAAACATTAGCAATGGAGCCAGGAGGCACTACATGGAGCAGTATGTCCATGCATTCTCTGCTTCATTAGTTTGTCGTGTTGCAGCATCAATGACATCCTCCATTTCAGTGTAAAAGTTTGGAGGGGCTGAATGGCCTCTTCTGTTCGTGTGTCAATGTCTCGGGTGGCTGAATGTCCTCTTCCTCGTCCCAGGGAAGAGGTCCATTATTGGGTGACCCGTGGTAGCTGCTTACCTGCGTGTTGTGCTGCCTAGATTCCTTATCTTCCTGTGTAATAATAGACAAACAGGAGGCTGGAAGAAACAGCAGGCCAGGCAACATCAGGAGGTGGAGAAGTCAACATTTCAAATATACCCGTTCTTCAGGACTGCGAGTGGTGGTAGGGGGAACTGCAGATAAAGAGTGAAGGGAGTGGTTGGGGTGGGGAGAGCAGCAGGATGGTGAGGTAGCAGATAGGTGGACACAAGTGGTGGGTGCAACCTGGTTGGTCGATGGGAGGGATGAATCCAGTTGGGAGCTAGAAGGTGGGGTCATTTGGTGGAATGGAAGGGAGTAGGTGGGGCTGGAAAGGGAGTAGGGCCATGGCTGGGAAGGTTATTCCAAATTGGAGAACCCAATGTTGAGTCCCCAGGTTGTAGGCTAACCAGGCAGAAGGTAAGATGTTGTTCGTCCAATTTGCGGTCTGACTCACTGTGGCAACAGAGGAGGCCAAGGAAGTCATGTTGGAAAGGAATTGGGAAGGGGAATTGAAATGGGTAGTGACTGAGAGTCCAGGTCGCCGCTGTGGGCCCGGCTGTGAGACTCGGTGAATTGAGCCCTTAGTTTACGTTTCTCTCCCCAGATGTAGTAAAGACCACATCAGGTGCACCTGATGCAGTAAACGAGGTTTATGGAGAGGCAGGTGGCCTCTGGTTCACGTCGAAGGACTGTTTGGGGCCTTGGATGAGATGAGGGAGGTGGTGTGCCAGCAGGTGATGCATTGTTTTCATCTGCAGGGTCAGTTGCCAGTGGGGATTGGCGGGGAGTGTGGCACGAATCAAAATTAGCGAAGGGATTGCTCATTGTGGATGATGTGACAGGTGATGCGAGCCAACCTAGTTTACTGTATCTGGTGCTCCTGATGTGTTCTTCTCTATTTCAGGGAGACCAAATGAAAACTAAGGGGAATGCTTTGCTGAGCATCTGAGCTGGGCCTGTAAGGGCTGATCTGACCTCCCAATCACCTCCTATCTCAATTCTCCCTCCCTGAGGATCGCCCACATAGATATCTAGAGACTGAAAGGATTGATTTGCACCAGCCGCATGGTGTCCTAAATGACCCAACCACTTGGGCATTTACAACTGATTCCCATGAGGTTCAATGTTATTCAGTCTCCTTGACACCTTTGTCAGTCACGCCCTGCCGTGAAGTCAGGGTCAGTCACTCTGATACTGTGTTCATATCTTTTGATCCTATCAAAGGTCAAGGTAAATCTGCGGGGATTGTTTCCTTCTCTCAGAGGGTAGTGAATGTTCGGGCCTTTCTATCCCAGACAACTACATCTCTGAAATGTTTAGAGGAGCAGAATGGTGTTAATGGATCTTGACACATCAGAGAGTTGAGGGCTACAAAGAATTGGGCAGTGAAGAGAAATTAATGCCGGGAGAGATCAGCTCTGACCTTATTAAAGGGAAGAGCAGGCTTGACCGGCTATATAGCCTGGTGTTATTGCAGTGTACCCCATCGTCCAGTCACTTTGTTGCCCCTTCCATTTCCTGTGTTCCTGACTTCAAGTTGCTGAATAGTCTGATACTGTTGCTGCATGATTTAAACTGGGTCTAGTTCTATTGACTTGAGGGCTGATTGGCCTCCTCCTGTAACTGTATTTCATACTCCAGGGGCTGAAAAGCCTCATCCTGTTCTGGTGTAACTGAAATCCCTATAGACCTGGTTTACCACCCTTGGAGAAAGTGAGCACTGCAGATGTTGGTGATCAGAGTTACAAAGTGTGGTACTAGAAATGCGCAGCTGGTCAGGCAGCATCCAAGAAGCAGGAGTATCAATGCCTTGGACATTCCTGATGACAGGCTTATGCCCAAAACGTCGATTTGCCTGCCCCTCGAATGCTGCCTGACCGCTGTGCTTTTCCAGCACCACACCTTTGGTGTGGCCCAGCCGAGTCAAACTTCCTGGTCACCTCATCAAAGAACTTTAACAAATTCCACTCAAACTTCCACTCAAAAAGCCATGCTTACTATTACTAATCAAACGCTGTTTTCCGAATGCATGTACATCTTATCCCTCAGAATCTTCTCAAGCATTTCATCTACCACAGATGTTAAACTTACTGGTCTGTATTTCTCAGGCTTTATTTTGCAGTCCTTCTTGAATAAGGGCACAACATTTGCTATCCTTTAGTCTTCTGGGATCTCACCTGTGGTAACTGATGATCAGAATTATCAGCCAGGGCCCCCGTAAATTCTTCTTTCGCCCCTTGCAGTGTTCTTGGATATACATGGTAAGGACCATGAGATTTCTCCAACTTCAAAGATTCTAGTACATCCATTACCTCCTCTACTGTGATATGAACTGCCCTAAGATATCACCACTATTTTCCCCAAATTCCCATGTATTCATGTCTTTCTCCACTGTAAATATAGAGGAGAAATATTTATTGAGAACATTGCCTATCTCTTATGGTACTACACATACATGTCCACTTTGGTCTTCGAGGGGTCCTATTCTCTCTCTAGTTAATGTTTTTCCTTTAATATACTTAAAGTGCCTCTTTGGATTCACCCTGATCTTCTCAGTCAAGGTTATCTCATACCTCCTTTTCGCCCTCCTGATTTCCTTCTTCAGTAAACACCGACATCCCCTGTTCACCTCCATGGATTTCCGTGATCTAAGCTGCCTCTACCTGAGCCACGCCTCCACATTTGGTTTCGGCAAAGCCTAAAGATTTCTTGGTATCCAGGGTTCCTTATTCCTGTCAACTTTCCTTTCACCCTCACAGGAACATATAGATCTTAAACTCCCACTTTCTGGAGGTCCCTTTGCTTACAGACAGACTACTCCAAACATCTACTGCAAACTCCTGTCTCAATCCATCAAAATTAACCTTGCCCCAATTTAGAATTAAATCTGTAGACCAATTTATTTTCACTCTCAATAACTATTTTAAAATTAACAGCACTATGGTCATTGGTCCCAAAGTCCACATCTACTGTCACCTCACTCAACTGTACTGACCTATTTCGTAATAGTAAGTCAAATTTTGCCCCCTCCCGATTAGGACTCTCTATATACTGATTGAGGAAACTTTCCTGACGCATTTAATTGATTCCATCCAATTAAATCCCTCAATGCTCTGGCAGTTCCAGTCTGTGTTATAAAAATTAAAACCCCGATTATGACAACCCGAATGTTCCTGCAAGTCTCCCTAATCTCTCTAGATATTTTTGTTCCTGTAATTCCTGTTGAGTATTAGGTGGTCTATAGTACCACCGCAATAATGTAACCATCCGCTTCTTATTTCTTAGTTCAACCCACAAAGCCTCACTGTATGATTCATCAGTTATTTTATCTCTGATCACTGCTGTGATACTCCCCTTGATTAGAAATGCAACTCCCCTCCCTCTTTCAACATCTCTGTCCCTTCTAATGGATTTAACCCTGGTACATTAAGCTGTCAGTCCTATCCATCCCTCAGCCATGTTTCTGTCAGAGATAGACTATCCAGCGCCGACTTGCTATCCACACCCTGAATTCATTTGCCTTATCTGTCAGCCCTTTCGCATTGAAATAAATGCAATTTAATCAACAGGCATTCCTTGCTCCCTATCGCGTTCCAGCCTGATCTGTCTCTTCAACGTACTATTTCTGAATACTGTATCTCCTTCCACCCTCACACTTGCCTCCCTGCTCTTGAGGATACCACCTCCTGCCAATCTCGTTTAAACACTCCCTTGTAGCACGAGCAAAACTTGCTGCGAAGATATTAGTCCCCCGTCCAGTGCATGTGCCACCAGTCCCTCTTGAACAGGACAACTCTGTCACAGAAAAGCTCCAAACGATCTAGAAATATGATTCCCCCTGCACCAATTGTTTAGTCACATATTTATCTGTCATATCCTCCTATTCTTACGTTCACTAGCTCATGACACTACAATCCATCAGTTGATTACCAGTGTCAAGGGTCCTGGTTTTTAACTTTTCTTCGAGCTCTCAGTAATCACTCTGTAGGACCACATTCCTATGTCTACCTTTGTCATTTGTGCCAACGTGCACAATGACTTCTAGCAACTGACCCCAGCTCCCCAGATCCACCTCCCACCCCTCCCCCCGCCATGAGAACGTTCAGCAGACAGTCAGAGACATTCTGGACCCTGACACCTGAGAGGCAACACACCAGCCTGGTTTGCCAATTGAAGTCATAGAATCTCCTAAGTCTAAGACCCTGTTTACCTTTATCCTTTCCCATTGCTCCCCAGAATCAGTCGGAATGCAACTAAGCTGGCTACTGCTGCTTTCCCCTGAACAGTCATTTCCTGACAACCATCCCCCAGCACCACAAAATCAGTATTCAAAATGGCATACTTGTTTTCGAGAGGAATGGCCACAGGGGATTCCTGCACTCTCTGCCTACTCCCTTCGCCATTCTGGTTGTAGTCCAGCGACTCTGCCTGGAACACGACAGGAAACAAGTAACGCCTGTTGGATTAAATTGCATTTATTTAAAAGCAACACGGCTGATAGGTAAGGCTGGTGAAGTCAGGTCGTGGATCTTCACATGGGACTGGGATATGACAGTCACTAAAGAAACATGGCTATGGGAGGAACTTGGGTGTGACCACCTCACTGAAGTTCTTATCTCTGAAGTGCTCTGTATCTGGATCATCCGGAGAGCAGCCAACTCCAGGTCCCGAACACGATCTCCCAGGAGCTGCAGCTGGGTGCACTGCCCACACGTATAGTCATCAGGGACAGTGGAAATCTCCCTGAGCTCCCACATCCTTCAGGAGGAACGTGCAATTGCCATGTCGACTGTTGTCAAACTAGCGTTTAAAGACTTTACCTGAGCTAACCTGTACCTTTTGCTGAGCCGCTGCTCACCGAAGCCTCTGGAACCTAAGCATTACTACGTACTGTGCTACTAACAGCACGTCAATAGACCACTCCACGTTTAGTTTTGGTTAGGGCAGGAGGGAGACACTGCAGTGATGCATTCTTTGGGACTTAAGCACTCCTTCACACCCAGCCCATCCTTGGACTTGGAGGGTGTATTGCTGACGTCTTCCTCCTAGTAATGGTGACTGCGCTGACGCAAATATTCACCCCGACAGCCAATCCATTTTGTCACAGTCCTCTGGTATTTTTTTTCTGTCTGTTAGTACTGCATTTATGAATTCTTTGGATCTATTGATTGCTTTCCAAACTGTGTCCTATTCTGGAGGGAGAGATGCTGTTCCAGTGAATACAGGCTATTAGAAAAGGTTTACCATTAGATATACGAGAGACATGATGCCCATCCGCTCGCTGACTCTGGTTTTCCTTTCAAATGGGTACATTTATTCTGATAACCTTCAATTCCATTTTCCAGCATTTTCCCTGTAACCCTTGTTTAAAAGTCTGTCCATCTCAGCCTTGAAGATATTTCGTGATCATTCCTCAACAGCCATCTCAATTTTCTACAATTGTTTCCCTCCCACTGATGTGAGACTTGGTGGTCTTTAATCCCATGGCTTTTTTTTCGAGCATTCTGTGTGGAAGTTGAACCAACATTAGATGTTGTCATGTTCGATCATACCACCTTTGTGGCCAGAGGCAAAACAAAAAAAAAACAACACAAGGCTTAAGAGGCTCTCTCATCTTCCACAATGTTCCAAGATACAGTTCATCCGGATCAAGGGATTTGCCCATTTTTTATCATATTTCAACTTGCAATTCTTCCTCAGCTTCTGTGTCAGTTTGCTCAAGGTCACACTGTGCTGAACAGACATTGAATACAGTAACCGCTCCTCCAAAGTGAAGACCAATATGTAGTACGCCTTTGACATATTCTCTCGCTCGATGCACAAGTTGCCTCCTCGGATCCTAATACTCCCTATTCTTTCTCTTGTTCCCCCTTACCCTTAATAAACCGATAAAATGTCTTTGGATTCTTGAAAATATTGTCCACTAATATTTTATCACCGCTCCACCCCCACCCCCTGTTTGCTCTTCTACTTACTTTCTTGAGTTTAGCCCTACACGTTCTCTACTTTTCTGGGACCTTCATTGACCTGTTCACTTTCTGCCTGTTTTAAGCATCACTTTCATTTTTAATTCCATTTTTAATATTTGTAGATATCCAAAGTTCTCCGGACTTGTTTTCCTACATTTCATCTTTGAAGTAACATGTTGCGGCGACACTTTCATCAATTCCATTGTGAGCAGTGATCCCCACCACCCCCACCTACACGCTGTTATGTTATAGTTTCACCCAGAAATAACTGTACTGTGGCCAGACCCTGTCTTCGTTTTGATAAATTCTGCCTCCCTCATCTAAATTATTTTTATTTTTCAAACCTTTTTCTTTTGGTCTTTGGGTCATGGTCAATGGTCATGCAATGCTCTCCCAATCCTGCCTGCAGCACCTGACTGGCTTCGTTCCCCACAGTGAGGCCCGGCACTGTTCCGTGCATTGTTGTATCTGCTACATGTTGATATAAGGAGCTCTCAGGAATAATGTCACGTCATCTTTCCCCTCCTTAAAAAAAAATCACTGCCCTAATGAACGTTTGGAAATGAAATGTCTGAATATAATGATCCCATTATTGTTTTTTACACACCTCGGTGAATTTTTTATGCATCTCCTGCTGTATTTTCTTTTATCTGGGAATCGAAGATGTATCCCCAGCAATGTGTCTGTCATTGTTTTGCTCCTAACCTCAACCCACAAAGCGTCATTTGAATACCCTTCCAATATATGATCTGAGCTAACTGCTGTGATTAACTCCATAATTAATAAGGCAGCACCATCTTCTCTTTTACCCCTCTTGTGTGCTGCCCATAGTTCTTGTACCACATAATATTGAGTTGTCAGCCCTGAGCTCCCTCAAACACATCTCTGTGATGGCAAAAATGTCACACTCCCCCATGTCACCTCATTCCCTTATCACATCTCTCGGTCCGATAATATTCCCAGCATTAAGGTAAATGACATCCATCCTGGAAAATAGCACCTGGAATACTCTGTACCTCGCAGTTCTTCAGTCATTTACTGTTTGTTATCAAGCTGCCTTTCCATGAACTAAGAACTGAACACTCAGATCGAAATACAACGAATTCCTGTAGTTTAATTCCCTGCTCAGTGTGCAGAGGGGTCAGTCCTCAGTAATGTCAAATGTGAGGACTGCAGATGCTGGAGATCAGAGTCGAAAGGTATGGTGCTTGTAAAGCGCAACAAGTCAGGCAGCATCCGATGAGCAAGAGAGTGAAAACTTTGAGCACAGGCCGTTCATCAGGAAGACAATTGTGTATTCACATTTTTTTTCCATGCCATGATTCATGGGACATTTGGAACAGTACTTGCTCAGGAGGGCAGCGCTGTATATAGCCCTGAAATGGAAAGCAGCCAATCAGTTGTTTGGACAGAGAGTAGACAAAATTAGGTGAAGTACAGACTGATTGAAGTACAAACATGAGGATAGATAAGTTCCCTGGACCAGACAGGAAGCACCCGAGGTTACCAGAGGAAGTGAGGTAAGAGTTTGTTGCGCCCTTGTCGATGATCCTTGCGTCCCAACTGTCCACTGAAGTATTGCCTGATGATTGGAGGGTAGAAAAAGTTATTCCCTTGTTCAGGAATGTCAATACGGATAATCCTACAGTTTTACTCCTGTATTGGGAAAAGTATTGGAGAGGATTCTGAGAGACAGAATTTATGATTACTTGGAAAATGATAGTTTGATTAGAGATAGTCAGCATGGCGTTTTGAGGGGCAATCATGCCTCACACAACTCATTGAATTCTTTCAGGATGGGATCAAACACATTGATGAAGGTAGAGCAGCGGATGTGATGTACATGGATTTTAGCAAGGTGTTTGATAAATTACTGTAAGATTGGCTCATCCAGAAAGTAAGGAGGCATGGGGTAAAGGGAAACAGGGAAATCTGTGTGTGTGGATACAAAATTGTCTGACCTGTAGAAGACTGATGGTGGTAGAACATGGAAAGTATTCAACCTGGAGCTTGGTGACCAGTGGCATTCTTCAGGAATAGGTTCTGGGACTGCTGTTCTTTGTGATTTTAACAAATGACTTGGATGATAAAGTGAAAGGGTGCTTTAGTAAGTTTTACAATGTAATAAAAATGTTGGCATTATGGATAGTGTGGAGGGCTTTCGTAGGTTGTAATTGGACATTGACCGGATGCAGAACTGGGTAAATGGAAGATGGAGTTCAACTTGGATAAGTGTAAAGCGATTCATTCTTAAAGTTCGAATTCGAATGCAGAATACATGTTTAAAAGCAGGATTATTGGCAGACTGTAGCGCTATAGGGATCGTGTGGTCCATATCATAGGACGCTCAATGTTTCATCCAAGCTGATCAGGTTATTAAGAGGTATGGTGTATTCATTAGCCAGGGATTGAGTTTAAGTACTTCAAGGTTATGCTGCAGTACCAAAATTCTCTGGTGGGACTTCATTTAGAATATTGTGTTCAGTTCTAGTCGCCTTATTACTGCAAAAATGTTGAGGCTTTGGAGGGGGTGCCGGGGAGATTTACCAGGATGCTGCCTAGACTGGACGGCATGTCTTACAAAGAAGCGTTGATAGCGCTAGGGCTTCCCCCTTGGAGCAATAAAGAATGGGAGTTGACTTCATAGAGGTGTATAAGATGATGACAAATACAGGCAGAATTGGTCGCCAGAGACTTTCTCGCAGGGTGGAAATGGCTATCTCGAGCGGGCATACGTTTAAAATGATTGGAAGAAGGTTTGAGGAGAGGTCAGATGTATGTTCTTTACAAAGGGAGTAGTGGGTGCTTGGAATGCACTGCCAGCAGCGTTAGTGGAGTCAGCTGCATTTTGGATATTTAAGTGACAATTGGATAGGCACATGAATGATAGTACAATGAAGGTTATGTCAGTTAATCTAATCTGCGAGTAGGATAAATATACAACAGGTCGTCAAGGCTCGAAGGGTCTGAACTATGCTGTACTGTTCTGTGTTTTATGTTTCACCCAGCCTCTGGATTCGTTTGAATTGTTGAATGTGTGAGGGAGTGATCTGTGTGAAATTCGGAAGCTGGGGAGGGACGTTAGCCCAACACTTCCAGTTATGTTATTCATTGTTACATTCAGCTGAATGCCAGTGCAATATGTTTCGTGACCAACACCACGCAGGCTCCGCCAAGTTCAGTTATTAACGTAATTCTTGATTTGTCATTTGCTGCTGTTTTCTTCAGATACAATTTGTTGGGTGACCCATGTATTAATCAGATGTTTGCTATGTTTCGTGAATTGCGCAAAAATAAGATATCAACTATGATTATTCGACTGAACTATAATCTCTGAAAAGAATTAGGTTGATTCTATATTTATGGAACAAAAATATAATCTCTGTCCAGATTTTCTAACACAGAAATAAACAATGCACATTTTATTTTGTATCGAACAAACAACATGGATGTAACTTTTTGGGCGATCAGAATTACGTACACAATGTCAGGATTCATGGTGACTCCAACATTTTGAAAGTGGTTGGCTTCTGAATGATTACATGTTCAGGGTGAGCAAACGATTGGACCATCAAATAGAATTAGTGTTCTTATATATTTATATATAATCAATCAGTTCAATTTCTCACTGAAATGTACAAGCTCCAGCTATTTGCCAGCGAATTAGAAATAGCTATAATTCAACATACGCTGTGAATATTAAACTAAATAACTGATCTGTGCTATCAAATTTTAGTGAACAATAATTTGAAAACTTTTAATTTTTAGAAAGAATGTTATTTAATATGAAATGTGGACAGTTATCAAAAGTGATGGACATATTATCGTGTGAGTGAAAAGTCAGACCTTTTCAAAGAGGTTTGTGCCAAAGCAATGACAGATTTGTTTTAGTAATTGTAATACAACATTTAAAACATTCATGTTCTGAGCAATAATTAGACTATAAAATGATGCTGGCTTTGCAATACTTGCATTTTAAATCCTTATGCTGCACTAAATAATCAGATTTTGCGAGCATTTACAATGGGAAATAATCGGATACTGACTTTTATTCACATCAGACACATAATAGAGTGCAAAACTTGTAAGTACAGGAGGAGGCCATTGGCCATTGTGTGTGCATCAGCTCCAGGAATGTATCCCAAGCCCCTCTCATTGGTCAGCCCTAATTCTGCAGCCTGTTCAATTCACATTTCAAAATACATACCCAGTTAAAGTCATAGATAGGTACAGCATGGAAACAGACCATTCTGTCCAACCTGTCCATGCCGACAAGTTATCCCAACCCAATCTGGTCCCACTTACCAGCACCCGGCCCATATCCCTCCACCCTCTTTCTATTCATATACCCATCCAAATGCCCCTTAAATGTTGCAATTGTAACAGCCTCCACCACATCCTCTAGCATCTCATTCCATTCCATTTGTGTGAAAGTGTTGTCCCTTAGTTCTCTTTTATATCTTTCCCACTCACCTTAAATCTATGACCCCCAGTTCTGGACTTCCTGAACCCAGAGAAAAGACTTTGTCTAATTATCCTATCCATGTCCCTCATAATTTTGTAAATCTCTAAAAGGTTACTCCTCAGCCTCCGACGGTCCAGAGAAAACAGCCCCAGCCTCGCCCTGTAGCTCAGATACTCCAACCATGGCAACATCCTTGTAAATCTTTCGTGAACTCTTTCAAGTTTCACAACATATTTCCAATAGGAAAGAGACCAGAATTGCACGCAACATTTTAAGAGTGACCTCACCAATATCCTGTAAAGCCGCAACATGACCTCCCAACTCCTGTACTCAGTACTCTGACCAATAAAGGAAAGCATACCAAACGCATTCTTCACTATCCTATCTACCTGCGACTCCACTTTCAAGGAGCTGTGAACCTCCACTCCAAGGTCTCTTTGTTCATCAACACTCCCTAGGACCTTACCATTAAGTGTACAAGTCCTGCTAAGATTTGCTTTCCCAAAATGCAACACCTCACATTTATCTGAATTAAAGTCCATCTGCCACTTCACAGCCCATTGGCCTATCTGGTCCAGATCCTGTTGTAATCCGAGGAAACCCTCTTCGCTGTCCAATACACCTCCAACTTTGCTGTCCTCTGCAAACTTACTAACTGTACCTCGTATGCTCGCATCCAAATCATTTATGTAAATGACAAAAAGAAGATGGCTCAGCACCGATCCTTGTGGCACTCCACTGCCAGAGTTCTCCAATCTGAAAAACAACCCTCCACCACTACCCTCTGTCTTCTACCTTTGAGCCAGTTCCGTACCCAAATGGCTACTTCTCCCTGTATTCCATGAGAGACAACCTTGCTAATCTGTCTACCATGGGGAACCTTGTCGAACCTCTTACTGAAGTCCATATCGATCACATCTACTGTTCTTCCCTCATCAATCTTCTTTGTTACTTCTTCAAAAAACTCAGTCAAGTTCGTGGGATATGGTTTCCCAAGCCATGTTGACTATCCCGCATCAGTCCTTGCTTTTCCAAATACATGTACATCCTGTCCTTCAGGATTCCCTCCAACAACTTGCCTATCACAGAGGTCTGGCTCATCCACAACTCTCCCAGGCAGTCCATTTCAAATCCTAACAACTGTCTCAATAAAGATGATTTTCTTTATCTCACTCCTGGCACTTTTGCTGATAAGGTTGAAATTAGAACTCCATGATGCTCTAATGCCAACTAACGGAAACGGAGCATTCCTGTTTTAAATCTTTTCATACGTTTGAGCACGGCAATAAGTTCACATATTTGTCTGATCTCCTCCAGGAAAAGTAAGCCTTGCAAGGACTGTAACAAGCACTACATCGGAAAAACAGGCAGAAAACTAGCCATCTGGATACATGAACAACAGCTATCCAGAAAAAAAGACATAACCCACTATCACTAGTATCCTTACATACAGATGAGAAAGTACCCCATTTCGACTGCGTCTGCACATCCATCTAGGACAAGCCAAGCAGAGACACGCACGAGAATTCTTAGAAGCAGAGCATTCCAACCTGAACTCTATCAACAAACACATCGATTTTGATTCCATCTAATACTCTCTGAGAAAAAGAACCGGACATCAAATCACCAATACTGGAAATTACATCACTGACTCAAGGAAACCTAAACACATAAATAGCAAGTGGGATATAATACCAGCACTTCACCAGAGGCTCACTGATAATGTTCCCGAGTACAGTGATGAACCATCTGAAAATGAACTCTCCAGCTCAGCGAGCAAACTGACATCCAGAAGAAGCGCAATTTCTCTCATCCTCCCTTTAACTAAATCCTTCATTCCCATTATTATTCCGATTATTTTAGGGTTATTTGACTTCATCTGCAAAGTAATGTTGTGTCTGTCTGTCTGTCTTCTGAATGTGTGTTGGGGGGTGCGGGAGAGAGAGAGGGAGAGAGGGAGAGGGAGGGAGCGAGCGAGAGAACGCGAGAGAGACAGACAGAGAGAGAGAGAGAGAGAAACAATCCTCTGTAATCTCTGGATTACTCCCCGTGCCATGTGGAAAAGAGGGAAGGATGAGGAAGACAGTAGAGCTTAACATGTTGTTAAAAATCTAGGTCAGGGGTGAGAGTTCCAGATTGTTGGATCATTGAGATCTCTTCCAGGACAGGTGGGGAACTGTACAAAAAAGACAGATTGTATCTTAACTGGACGAGTACCAACATCCTTGTCGGGAGGTGTGCTAGTGCAACTCAGATGGATTTATATAAACCAGGAAAGTGAGAACCAAAGCAGCAGATCAGGAACTGAGCAGAAGGTCGAGGTGAATAGAACACCAGGCACGGCCAGTCTAATGACCATACCGAGAGAAGGAATCAAAACAGCGAGTTGTGAATTGGAATAAATTATCGAGATGAGGTGCAGGTTTTTCAGAGATTAACAAGTAAGGATGGAGAGTGTGGGGAACGTGAGTGAGTGAGGTGCGTGATATCAGGGAGACAGTGCACAGGAAAATGTTAAAGGGGAAAGAGATTGGGGTGGGGAATTCCATGATAAACAACTGACAGCAAAACACGGGAAAACTTGCTGTGGTCAAAGTGAATACCGGGGAAAGAATTTATTATGCTTCAGATAAATAACACCCTTATTGCTAGAGGTCTGTATTATAATGGAGGAAAAGCTGTCTACATGTTATGGCTGTAGCTTTAATAATGGTTGCATGCAGCTAGAATAGTGCCAGTGGTGTTGTGGGACAATGCGTGCACTGAGCATACGAATTATACTGGATGGTCAAAGAGATGGTTGGGCTGCCTTTGGTTGAGTGAGTGCTGAAGTTGTATGAAATGATGCTGGTTTGTAATATAGTCACTTACTGAGTACAGTCAAAGGAACAAAGCAGCAACTGCCATTGTTATTTTTTTCCGAATATACCAGATGCTCATGGCTGCCACTGCAAAGAATCCTGCAATGAAAAACAGGCCTATCACGTCTGTGCCAGCAAGTGCATATCCAAAGACGTTTTAAACGTTTGTGAGGTTACCTGCCTCAACAACCCATCTAGACAACGCATTCCAGATTCATACCATCCTCTCAGTTCGAAACACATTCCACAAATCTTCTCTCAATCCCCTGACGTTCACTTTAAAAGTATGTCCCTTTGTTTTTGATCCTTTGACTAAGGAAAACAGCTGCTGTCTGTTCATCCTCTCCATACCCTATTTGTTCTTGTACACGTGTAACATATTCCCTCCTCAACCTTCCCTGCTGCAAAGAAAAAACGAGCAAATTTAGCCCTCCTCTTTCATACTCACTTTTGAGTACTCACTTGTCTTGTTACCTCTGACTTGCATCTTCCCAAATTATCGGTGTTAAATTTCGTCAGGCCATTGATCTGGCTATCTGAATAATCTGCATCTATCCTCCTGTAGCCTAACACTTTCCTCCTGACTGTGATCCACCCAGCTCATCTTTGTGTCATCCACAACATTGGTCATCATTCCACTGCTCCGCACATTCCACATTCTCACAATCGTCATTTCTGAATATCACAAACAAACTGTAATTTCCTTCCTGTTCTCCAGATGTTATTCAGAAGATGACTGGACAAATACAGTCTCTTGCTTTTCCTATTTTGGTGTATTTATGAGTGATGTAGTTAACACATTTTATGAGGGATCCACAAATAGCATTTTCGACACAGAGTTGAATTCACCTTTTACACTCTGCCCCTCTGCATATTTTGTTTATAAACATTGTAAATAATTTAGGGTAAACTAGGGTTTGGCATCTTGCGGTGGAACATTAGCATTTTGCGTGGCACTGTTCTTTGTAACATTCCCTGCAATAGCCAGGGCCTCTCTCCCACCCTCCTCCTCTAACCTAACTTTAAAGTCCACAGGTTATTGACTCAGTGTTCTTGTTTTTGGAGACAGTGTACAGTCATGGCAGCACAGGCGGTGGAATGTTCCTCCTGCAGGATGTTTGAGGTAGGGGTGACCACCGATACTCCTGCCGACTTCGTGTGCAGGAAATGCAGTCAGATCCTGATCCTCACCGAACGAGTTAGGGAACTGGAACTGGAACTGGATGAGCTGAGGATTATTCGAGAGGCTGAGAGGGTGATCGATAGAAGCTACAGGGACATAGTTACGCCAGAGAACAGAGGTAGCTGGGTAACAGTTAGAGGTGGGAAGGGGAAGAAACAGGCAGTGCAGGGTTCCCCTGTAGTCGTTCCCCTAAAAAATAAGTATGCAGCTTTGGAAACTGTTGGGGGGGACAGCCTTGCAGGTGTAAGCTGCAGTGAAGGGGTCTGTGGCTCTGAGATTCAGAAGGGAAAGGGGGAGAAGAAGAGAGCGCTAGTTATAGGGGACTCTCTAGTTAGAGGGACGGACAGGCGGTTCTGTGGACATGGGCGAGACTCTCGGATGGTTTGTTGCCTCCCGGGTGCTAGGGTCCGAGACGTCTCGGACCGTGTCTTCAGAATCCTTAAGGGGGAGGGTGTGCAGCCAGAAGTCGTGGTACACATTGGCACCAACGACATAGGTAGGAAGAGGGGCGGGGAGGTCATTCAAGAGCTCAAGGAGTTAGGCTGGAAGCTAAAAGCTAGGACAGACAGAGTCGTCATCTCTGGGTTGTTGCCGGTGCCACGTGACAGAGAGGCAAAGAATAGGGAGAGAGTGCAGTTGAACACGTGGCTGCAAGGATGGTGTAGGAGGGAGGGCTTCAGATATTTGGACAATTGGACTGCATTCTGGGGAAGGTGGGACCTGTATAAACAGGACGGGTTGCACCTGAACCAGAAGGGCACCAATATCCTGGGGGGTAGGTTTGCTAGCACTCTTCGGGGGGGTTTAAACTAATTTGGCAGGGGGATGGGATCCGGACTTGTAGTCCAGCAAGTAAGCTAGCTGTGTGTCAGGATGTCCAAGACTGTAGGGAGGCTGTGGAGAAGGTAGCACTGACAGGGACTACTTACAGACACAGAGATGGGCTCAAGTGCGTATACTTCAATGCAAGGAGTATCAGAAATAAGGTGGGTGAACTTAAGGCATGGATCGGTACCTGGGACTACGATGTTGTAGCCATCACGGAAACATGGATAGATGAGGGACAGGAATGGCTGTTGGAGGTTCCTGGGTACAGATGTTTCAGTAAGATTAGGGAGGGTGGTAAAAAAGGAGGGGGGTGGCATTGCTAATTAGAAATGGTATAACGGCTGCAGAAAGGAAGTTTGAGGGGGATCTGCCTCTGGAGGTAGTATGGGCTGAAGTCAGAAATAGGAAAGGTGCAGTCACCTTGTTGGGTGTTTATTATAGGCCCCCCAATAGCAGCAGAGATGTGGAGAAACAGATTGGGAAACAGATTTTGGAAAGGTCCAGAAGCCACAGGGTCGTAGTCATGGGCGACTTCAACTTCCCAAATATTGATTGGAAGCTCTTTAGATCAAGTAGATTGGATGGGGCGGTGTTTGTGCAGTGTGTCCAGGAAGCTTTTCTAACGCAGTATGTAGATTGTCCAACCAGAGGGGAGGCCATATTGGATTTGGTACTCGGTAATGAACCGGGACAAGTGGTGGGCTTGTTAGTGGGTGAACATTTTGGTGATGGCGACCACAATTCTGTGACTTTCACCTTGGTTATGGAGAGAGATAGGTGCGCACAACAAGGAAGTTTCTACAATTGGGGGAAGGGAAATTACGATGCTGTAAGACAGGATTTGAGGAGCATACGTTGGGAGCATAGGCTATCAGGGAAGGATGTGGTGGAAATGTGGGACTTTTTCAAGGAGCAGATACGACGTGTCCTTGATATGTATGTACCGATCAGGCAGGAAAGAAATGGTCGTGTGAGGGAGCCTTGGTTGACGAGGGAGGTTGAATGTCTAGTAAAGAGGAAGAAGGAGGCTTACATAAGGTTGAGGAAACAAGGTTCAGACAGAGCAGTGGAGGGATACAGGATAGCCAGAAGGGACCTGAAGAAAGGGATTAGGAGAGCTAAGAGAGGGCATGAAAAATCCCTGGCGGATAGGATCAAGGATAACCCCAAGGCATTCTATGCGTATGTGAGAAACCTGAGAATGACGAGAACGAGGGTAGGTCCGATCAAGGACAGTGGTGGGAGACTGTGTATTGAGTCGGAAGAGATAGGAGAGGTCTTGAACAAGTACTTCTCTTCAGTATTTACGAACGAGAGGGACTGTATTGTTGAAGAGGAGAGTGTGAAACGGACTGATAAGCTAGAAGAGATATCTGTTAGGAAGGAAGATGTGTTGGACATTTTGAACAACTTGAGGATAGACAAGTCCCCCGGGCCTGACGGGATATATCCTAGGATTATGTGGGAAGCAAGAGAGGAAATTGCAGTACCGTTGGCAATGATCTTCTCGTCTTCACTGGCAACGGGGGTGGTACCAGGGGACTGGAGAGTAGCGAATGTTGTGCCCCTGTTCAAAAAAGGGAATAGGGATAACCCCGGGAATTACAGGCCAGTTAGTCTTACTTCTGTGGTAGGCAAAGTAATGGAAAGGGTACTGAGGGATAGGATTTACGAGTATCTGGAACGGCACTGCTTGATTAGGGACAGCCAGCACGGATTTGTGAAGGGTAGGTCTTGCCTTACAAGTCTTATTGAATTCTTCGAGGAGGTGACCAAGCATGTGGATGAGGGTAGAGCAGTGGATGTAGTGTACATGGATTTTAGTAAGGCATTTGATAAGGTTCCCCATGGTAGGCTTATGCGGAAAGTCAGGAGGCATGGGATAGAGGGAAATTTGGCCAATTGGATAGAAAACTGGCTAACCGGTCGAAGTCAGAGAGTGGTAGTAGATGGTAAATATTCAGCATGGAGTCCAGTTACAAGTGGAGTTCCGCAGGGATCAGTTCTGGGTCCTCTGCTGTTTGTAATTTTTATTAATGACTTAGATGAGGGAGTCGAAGGGTGGGTCAGTAAATTTGCAGATGATACAAAGATAGGTGGAGTTGTGGACAGTGAGGAGGGCTGTTGTCGGCTGCAGAGGGCCTTAGATATGATGCAGAGCTGGGCTGAGGAGTGGCAGATGGAGTTCAACCCTGCCAAGTGTGAAGTTGTCCATTTTGGAAGAACAAATAAGAATGCGGAATACAGGGTTAATGGTAGGGTTCTTGGTCAGGTGGAGGAACAGAGGGATCTTGGGGTCTATGTACATAGATCTTTGAAGGTTGCCACTCAGGTGGATAGAGTTTGTAAGAAGGCCTATGGAGTATTATCGTTCATTTGCAGAGGGATTGAATTCAACAGTCGTGAGGTGATGTTGCAGCTGTACAGGACTTTGGTTAGGCCACATTTGGAGTACTGTGTGCAGTTCTGGTCGCCTCACTTTAGGAAAGATGTGGAAGCTTTGGAGAGGGTGCAGAGAAGATTTACTAGGATGTTGCCTGGAATGGAGAGTAGGTCGTACGAGGATAGGTTGAGAGTTCTCGGCCTTTTCTCGTTGGAACGGCGAAGGATGAGGGGTGACTTGATAGAGGTTTATAAGATGATCAGAGGAATAGATAGAGTAGACAGTCAGAAACTTTTTCCCCGGGTACAACAGAGTGTTACAAGGGGACATAAATTTAAGGTGAAGGGTGGAAGGTATAGGGGAGATGTCAGGGGTGGGTTCTTCACCCAGAGAGTGGTGGGGGCATGGAATGCGCTGCCCGTGGGAGTGGTAGAGTCAGATTCATTGGCGACCTTTAAGCGGCATTTGGATAGGTACATGGATGGGTGCTTAATCTAGGATAGAAGTTCGGCACAACATCGTGGGCCGAAGGGCCTGTTCTGTGCTGTATTGTTCTATGTTCGATGTTCTATGTTCTATAAAGAAATTTTTCATCTGCAGGATGGACATGCACTCATTATTGTTTGTTTTAATCAGCGAGTGTGATGAGGATAAATATTCAAATAAATTCTATATCATGGGCAAACTCCAGAAGATCAAATCATATTCTCATATCCACCTTTAATTGGAAGCAAATATATACTGTAAATAAATCAAAAATATTGAAACACCACGTAGGGGAGAAAGAAACATGTCGTCTGCACTTGATGGAGATGTAGAAATGTATAGTACATGTGCAACCTGAACAAGGATCAACTGATAGAAGAGAAAGTACAAGAAATCCTTTCTTAATTTTGAATGGAATCCAGATCCCGATTTTCTTGTACAGTGATGGTTTCTCATCCAATCTCACTACCTCAAAAGCAAGCTTTTCCCTGTCACTAAAACTTCATCTGCCTTTCTTCCTCCTCCGTCCTACTCTTTTCTTACACTCCTACTTCCCTTGCACTACCCCTTCTGCTGCTACATACTCTTCCACTGATGATCTCCCCTCACACTCTTCTTCTGCCAACCCTCTGTAAGTTACCCCAATTCCCCAGTTACTCCCACTTTCTCTGGCCATTCCTTCCCCTTTTTGCTTTCCAACTGGGATGATGGGAGCCGCTGGCTTCTGTGCTGCTATTGATCATCGGTGAATGATGAGATTGAGATGATCAATGTCCAATAGGAACAGACAATAGTGTGTTTCTGTCACTGTCCGATGCACCGTGATTAGGGTGGTTTTGTTCCCCATGGTACAGAGTGGAGTGTCTTTCTGTCTCTCTGTCACAGCGCTTAACCAAATAGCCTCATCACAATAGAAATAACCTCTCCTCACAGTAAGAAATCCATGCATCAGTTTTACCTTAAACATTGCGAGTAGAATGAGCACATTGTTCAAACAGGCTGTGTACTGGCCTTTTGTTCTTTATTCATTTAACTGATCTTCCAATGTCAGTTGAGGTGAGACCAGAGTAACTTGCGTTGCATTAAAGTAGTATTTGACTCATGTGACATCAGAGATCCTGCGTAAACTGTGGTCACTGGGAATCGCAGGAAATTCTGCGCTGGTAATTTCCTCACTGAACAATGACACTTTCCCCAGAGCTATTGGGAATGACAAATAAACTCTGCCCTTGATAAAGCCTTCCAAAACCATGGATAATCTTTTCTTGTTAATAACATCAAGACATATTATATTTTCACAGTTTGGTCTAAAGTCTCCGAAAAATAAAACTTGCTGCTTGAGTGTCACTCCAGTGAAATCAAGACGTTACAATAAGATTACCTTCCCAATTATTTTCAATTAGCAACTTTCTGAGGTCTGATCGTGCGATATCAGTACCACTGAGATCAACGTTTTCTCTGTGCAGCAGAATCGCATTATATTGTCTAAAGACTGCACCACTCCACAATTCTAATTTATTCACTGGCTCATTCGTCGTGCCAAACAGATGTACTGGGCACACAATTTGCAACAAGGTAGAGATGCCCTTGACCCTCTGGAACCTTCCTCCCCTCCCATACCTGCCCACTGACTCCAGGCCCTTCCCCAACTCCACCTCCTGTCGTTTATTCACCATCCCTCCTTAACTTCCACTCTCTGATACTGAATGTTCTGTACTAATCAAATGTCAGAACTTTACCTCTCTGTGCCCCCACTTTAATGAATTTTAGGCATGACATTTAGTTGAGCTCTTCTGCTGTCTTCTCCTCAGTGCCCATTTCTTTTGGCAAGATTCCTCTCCCTGTCCCATATACCCCAGCTGCAACACTCTCCCTCCACCTGGACCCTACCCTCTGGCCTTTATCTGAACTAAATCGGATCATTGAGAAATCTCAACATGATATTGGTTGCCTTAATTTCTCTGCACTCCTCTCACCAAATCCATACCATCAATGTCCGAACAGCCTACACTCCATGTGCTTAGGTCCAACCCTGACTGTGTTATTCAGCCTGTGCCGACAAGGGTGGTGCTGCTGTAGTATGGTGGACTGACCTCGACATTGCAAAGGTTGAACACCCACTCTCAGGTACCTCCTCTAATCTCCCCCTGGACCATGACCCTACCATGGCACATCAGGCCATTGTATCAACTATGATAACTGACCACATTTCATCTGGAGATTTCTGCCCCACTCGCCCCACCACCCCCCCTAACTGCCCCCGAGCTGATGGTCCTCTGATAGCAGAGCTCGCTTCTATCTCCTCTCAAAAATTCACAAACAGAACTGCCCGGGCAGACCCATTGCTTCAGCCTGCTCCTGCCACACAGAGGAAGTGCACGGATACACCCTTGGGCCTCAGTTATGCCTGTTTCTTCCTGGGGGACTTCGACCATTCCCTGTTCCAGTTCTACTCCAGCACCCATCCACAAATCCTTGTCCGATATATAGATGATATCATCGCTGCTGCATCTCACTCTTGTCCGGAATTGGAAAAGTTCACCGATTTCGCTTGGAATTTGAAACTCTCCATCACTTTCACCTGGTCGATCTCTGGCTCCTTACTTCCGTTCTTCAACATTTCTGGGGATAGACAAGCCACTGATATCCAGTATTAACCCACCGACTCCCAATGCTTCCTGGAGTATACATCCTCACACCTGATTTCCTGCATAGACTCAATTCCATTCCCCCAGTTCCTCCGTCTCCACCGCATTGCTTCTGATGATACTACATTCAACAAGGAAGCCTTTGAAATGTCCACCTTGTTCCTCAATCAAGGGATTCCCCATCATTGTTGTTAACAGGGTCCTCAATAGAGTCTGACCCATCTCCTGCACTTCTAGCCTACCCCTCCCCTTCCCTCTAGCAACGGAGTTTCCCTTGTCCTTGCCTACTATCCCAGCAGCATTCACATGTAGAGGATCATCAGCCCACATTTCCCCCACCTCCAGCGATATGTCCCCACCTGTACATATTCACCTATCCTCACCTGTCCACTTTCTAGAGGGATTACTCCCTCCAGGACACACTGGTCTACTCTTTATTCACTCCCACCACAGGTCCACTTCACTTTCCCCTGCCGGAGGTGTGACTCATTCCCATTTACCTCCCTCCTCATCAGTATCAAAGGGCCCAACTCTTCCTTTCAAGTGAAGCAGCAACTTACCAACAATTCCCATAATGCAGTCTACTACATGCACTGCTCACAATGTGGGGAAATGAAGGGGTGACTGGGTGACCGCTTCACAGAACACCCAAGTTGGTCCGTTGCAAATGACTCTGAGCTTTCAGTTGCCTGCCAGTTTAACAGCCCATCCTGTTCCCTGATCAAATCTCTGTGTCAGGCTTGCCGCAGTGTTCCAGGCAAATTCAACGCAAGCTGTAAGAACGACACCTCATTTTCCATGTGCCGTCTCTGCAGCCCTTTAGACTCAAAATCAAGTTCAGTAATTTTCGGGTCTCAACTCCCCAATGTCCTCGCCCCCTACCCATGCACCAGTCCGAGTTGTCACATAGCCTTCCATTACTCACACCCTATTGTTCAGTACTAACAGTCTCGATTAAGAGTTATCCGGTCTCTTCTGCATATAAACCAACATTTTCCGTGTTACTATCAGTTCTGAGGAAGGGGCACGGGACCTGACTCTGATTTCTTTACACAGATGCTGCCAGACCTGCTGAGCGTTTACAGCAACTTCTGTTTTGTTTCAACATTTTCATCGCAATGTCTCACAATCCAATACGTCATCGATATTTCGAGCCCTGTCAAACATAGAAACTTTGTAGTTTCTCATTTAATGTCCATAACAAATTACTCGAGATTCAACTGAGATAACAGCTTTGCTGCTATCATTCTGATCAGACACTTCGTCACAGTTCAGAAAGAAGAAAGAAATCAAAAGAGCTGGAGTGAAACTCAGTAGCTCTGGCAACATCTGAGCAGAGATGCCAAAAAAAATTCCCTTTGATTCTAATCGGACTTTTCAGAACAGTGTCACATCATATGACATATGTTAATTCTGTTGCTCTTGCAGACACTTCCTCACCTTTTTCGTTTCTCCAGCATGTTATGTTTGCATTTAATGCTTCCATTATCTCTATATTTCATGTTTCTTGACAGGTCTACATGTTGACCTTGGTAATATTTGGACAATGTGGTCCTTTCATGTTTCTATTAGAGTTTGTGTGTTTCTGTGACACCTGAATTACAGCCGAAATCTGTTTCATCTTTAAGACAGGAAGTAAAACAATTCTGAACATTCTATAAATCTCAGGAAACCTATTTTGTCTGAAAATACATTTTAGAGGCAGCTGAACTTCATGAAATAATCGGGATAGATTATTGATGATGGAACACTTTTGTCCTTCATTGAACAACCTTTTCTCCCCAATCTCCAAAAGCTTTCAATGCATAACATCGAATTATTCCAGCAAAGGTGGTGAAAACTCAGCCCATTGTCTCTTCCAGTTTGGAATGAGCGATATTTCTACTATTATTCTCTTGTATGTCCCCGTAGCCCTGTACATTTTATTATTTGCATCTGTTTTTAATTGTAAGCATCCTGCCAGATATGAACAACATGATCAATCTCAAACAAAAACAGACGTTGGAGGGAGAGCTCAGCAGGTCTGGCTGTATCTGTGAAGAGACATCAAAGTTAATGCTTCAGGTGTGGTGACATTAGTTAATCTGTATTCCCAATGATTAAATGGTGTGTATATAAAATATAGTTCACTTTATCACATTTAAAATTATCCTGTTCAGTTCACATTGTCATTCAGCATCGCATCTCCCAAAAGTTGGTTCTTTCCTTGTAGTGAACTATATTTAATTCTATCTGACGTTAAGAGTGATGATGCCTGGGGAATATCATTGTACTCCCCATGCAGTCTCCACAGCCACGATCCCCATTCCGCCCTATCTACTAGGTGTCTGACTTATTAATTCATAAGTCTTAATGAATAAGTTCACTTTTGGTTTCGGATTGAGGGGGAAAAAGTGAAAACTTATTGCTTTACAGCAAATAGAACTGCATTAAGATGTTTATCAATTTGTATAAATTAATTACTGAAACATATTCTATCTGGAAAGTCCAAAGTTTCTTTATTAGAGCAGTGAGAGGACCATTCAGAGAAGTCCAAACTTCCTGTCTATGTTCAGGGCAATTGTGCCCAGTGACAGTATGTTGGCTGGGGTTTGTTCCCGTGAAGGAGAGATCAGCACAGTAACAACATCCTGATTGTGTTTCTTTTTTTGTGGAGGGGCAGAGATTCGGGGTACGATGGTGACAGCATTGCAAGCCTACAACAGGGCAGAGTCATCTAGACTGCGATAAGAAAACGTCCATCATTCTCCCTCACAACTGACTTCCCTAGGGGAATTAGTGATGGGAGATGCGACCAATAGCCAGCGATGTCAGCATCCAGTCCAGTCCAGATATATTGTGAACTGAATGTGCTGTATTGAAAGCTAGAGCTGTTTACTCAGTGACTGTGATTGATGTCAGTTTCCATGCATTGTAACTGTGTCACTGGAGGGTTTCCCTCTCCTATTGGTGAGGAGCTTCACTCAGTGCGCTATCCCAGCCTCGGAGCCGATGCATCAGCTCCAACAGTAACAGAGCTCAACAGCTGCACAGACGTGGAGAGGACAGGTCTGAATCTGCGAATAATGGACTGGATAATTAAACCAATGGAGAAGAGACTTTCCTTGGGTCTTTTCAACATTTTCCTCTGCTGGAAATTTCTACCTTATCGGATATTAGTGGTGCTGATTGGGCGGGGTGGAGAGTGTGTTACTAACCTTTGGTGGAGGAGCGATGCTTCGAAAGCTAATGTGCTTCCAATTAAACCTGTTGGACTATAAGCATGGCGTTGTGTGATTTTTAACTTTGTACACCCCGGTCCAACACCAGCATTTCCAAATCATAACCTATTCTCGCTATTGTTGGAGTTCTCTACTTCGGTCCATTCATTAATCCCAGAAACAATTTTGAACTTCATGGAAATTTCTGTTATCTATATTTGCCCATGAAAGAAACCTTTATCTTCAATTTCAATTGCAGTTTCCATTCATCTGAATTACAGACCACTCCCTCACAAACATCTGAGAACAAAACTGTGCACAACCTCGAGATCCCTTTTTGCCCTGAACTGATTTATGCCTCGTGTTCTCTCTGTCACGAACCCTGTCCACTACCAGCTCACAAAATCCCCAGTCTCCATCTCTGCATCAGTGCTGTGGCTGAACAAACCATTGTCTGCACGTTGGTAAAATTCAGGCTTTATGTTTCAAGCTCTCTTCTGGTCACTTTTCCAGCTACAAGTATTTCAATCGCAAAATTGTTCTTGTCTCGGACGTTACTTTATATTTAGGACAATGTATCAGAGTCGGAATGTCGCTGGATGTACTTCAGGAGCAAAGCTTATTAAACGAAAGACATTGTTTCAAGCGATTTGTTTCAAGTCCTACTACAGCTGATGGCAGTACTTAAATAAAAATTATAAGATTTGGAATAAAAGTGAATTTCATGAAAAACAACCTGAAGACCCACATTTTGTCTGAAACCTTTCCTGTTACACTGATGACCTTCAGTAAAGAAATCTAATGTTACTCCCCGGTCTGGGTTAAGTGTGACTTCAGACCCATATCAATGTGATTCACTTTATATTGGTTTGTGGAATTGCCTCACGGCCAGGGCAATTCGTGATGATTAACAAATGCTGCCATTGGCAGAGATGCCGACTTCCCATGGGATAACAAATTTGAAGGTTAAACCAAATAAAGATGCTGGAGATCTGAAATTGCATAAATAATGCAAATAAAAGATCAGAAAGTGCTGGGAAGCTTTTCTGAACAGAAAGCAGCTGGAAAATAGTGTGAACAATGCTGGTGACAGGGAAGTCTGCTTTGAAGGGCAGGAGGAGTGAGGTGAATCGATAGAGGAAGAGAGAGATAGAAGAAAAAGAGCAAACAACAGGAATGATGACCAGCTGGGATGGAAATAAAATGTGAGATCCTCCTCATTTATTTTTAACTTTTCCCATCTTCCTGAATATCTTGCCCATGCCGGTACATGTATCCCCCGCTTTTCAAACATTCGCTTTTTGCCACTTCCCTTTCCGAAAATACCTCCATTACGTCCTGTTTTTGCTAACCAAAAGAAATCCGAAAAGGATTTTCACTTTTAACAAGAAAAGTAAATTTTTCGCACATAAATTAATGCTACTTCACTTTATGCCGAAACAGCTTATGACAGGCTTTGTAGGAACACTTCACTTTCAGATACCGAGGGAAATCTCTATCTATCTAAGATCATATTTAAAGCGATTTGATCCCACCTCTCTGTGTTCCCTGAGTATTGTCATGTTCTTATATTTATTAATGGGATATAGGTATCACTGGCTGGGCCAGCATTAGTTCACTGTTTTTGATCGCTCTTGAGAAGACCTTGAGCCTCACAGGGCACTTAGACAGGGGGAGTGAGGCACACAAGGTGACAGCTGTACAGGAGCTGTGCAAAGCAAGAGCGACTTTAGTAAGATTAACATCATTTGAAAAGTTAGAGATGTCAATTCATCAGTCTAATTACGGTAGGGAAGAAAGTGTTCCTGAGCATACTAGTCCATGTTTTGAAGTCTCTGTATCTCCTCCCTTTTGGAAGAGGTTGTAGGAGATCATTACCAGTTTTGGAGAGATATTCGATGTTGCCAGCCTTTCACTGACAATGAGAAGCATAAATGGTTGGAAGGTTGTCCTCCATGATAGTATGGGCTGTGCACAAATCCTCTGTAGTTTCTTATGGTCCTGGGAAGAGCAGTTACCGTCAGACTATAATGTACGTGAATCGAATGCCTTCAGTTGCCAGTGTGCAGAGCACTGGGAGAAGGCTGTTCCAAAATATTTAGATGTAACAATTGGTTGTTAAATGGATATCTACATTCTGATTTTTGTTTTGACAATTGAAATTTAACCCATAAATTTAAATTATATCTAAGATACCAAAACATAATTGAGTTTATTGTATTGCCAACATCCAAGCAAAGAGCCATCACATGCTTCAAAAGAATAGAGAAGCCATCACCATCAAAACGAGGGAGAAAGAGACTGACACGTAGAAGGAGAGAGCGAAAACACCGCGAGGCAAACAGAAGGACAGTCAGTAAAACAGAGAAAGGAAACAAAACAAGAAACAGTCACAAGAACAGGGTGAAGGGGAGATAGTAAGTTCTGGGAAAGAAACAGAAGACAGAGAAAAGGAAAACACGGAAACAGACAGTGTGAGAGAAATAGTAAGATACAAAGCACACATGGAGCTGGGGATGGGGTCACATAGTGCTAGGGGTGGGGAATGGGAGGTTCTGGGGGTGAGGACCAGAGACAGCTGGGAGTGAGCACTGGAGGAACTGGAGGAAGGGAGGTGAGGATTTACTTTGACCTGCACCAAAATATACAGGCAAAGCATCGTAAACAATGATGTACAGAACAATGGCTATAAAATATGTTTGAGAGCCATGCAGGTTACGCTGCACAGGGCGTGGGTGAGGCGAGATCAACAGGAACAAGATCAGCATTATCTGAGATTAGAGAGTACACTCATCAGTCTAATAACAGTCAGGAAGAAGCTGTTCCTGAACCAGCTGCTCAAATGTTTTCAAGCTTCTGTACCTCCAGCTGTCCGTTACAGTGGTCGTTATATTGGGTCCAGGTCAATGTGCTTATTGATTGAATCTTTGGATGAGTGCCATGCCTCGAGGAATTCTCTGGCTGTTCTCTGTTTGGCTTGCCCTATAATGGTAGTGTTGTCCCAGTCGAATTCATGTTGCTTATCATCTGCGTGTGTGGCTACTAAGGATAACTGGTCGTGTCGTTTCGTTGCTCGTTGGTGTTCATGGATGTGGATCATTAGCTGTTTTCCTGTTCGTCCTATGTGGTGTTTTGTGCAGTCCTTGCATGGGATTTTGTACACTACATTGGTTTTGCTCATGCTGGGTATCGGGTCCTTCGTTCTGGTGAGTTGTTGTCTGAGAGTGGTTGTTGATTTGTGTGCTGTTATGAGTCCTAGTGGTCGCAGTAGTCTGGCTGTCAGTTCGGAAATGCTCTTGATGTATGGTCGTGTGGCTAGTCCTTTGGGTTGTAGCATGTCCTCGATCCGTTGTCTTTCCCTTCGGCATCTGTTGATGAAATTGTGCGGGTATCCGTTTTTGGCGAATACATTGCATAGGTGTTCTTCTTCAAACCACTATAAATGCCGGAGGAAAGATCACAGAAGCGCTTCCAGGAGACTCCCAAGCACTGAGGATGTCACCTAGACAGGGGACGAAACGTCTGCAACACAAATTACCAGCTCGGCGAACAGAACCAGAACAAAAAGCACCCGAGCTACAAATCTTCTCACAAACTTTAAACACATTTTATTACTGAGGAAGAAAGGACATGTTCCGATTGGATATCCTTCGTCTGAACCGTGCTTGGACCAGAGTCCGCGTAAATCCTAACCAAGGAGGTAGACAGATCTTTATACTGATTACGAGTGTGTGTGTGTGTGTGTGGGGTGGGGGGTCGGTTATAGAGTTTAATTAGAAAAGAGCAGGGAAGAGTACAGAGTTCAGGACTGGTTTTTAAAATCTCCAGCATAGACGCAAATAGGACAGAGTGTATGGAAAGAGTAAGCAATCAAACTTCAATCACACTGGACAAACAAATGGCAATGAGAAGAGGGACAGTTAATACAAGATTGAAGGGTTATATCTGAATGCATGAAGTATAAGGAATAGGGTAAATGAGCTTGTGGCATAGACTGAAATTGGTAGGTATGATGTGATGGGCATCACAGAGAAGTGGATGCAAGGGGATCCGGATATGCAAGGACATATATCCAATGGTAAAGACAGAGGGAGTGGGTTTACATTATCAATAAGAAATTAAATTAAATCAACAATAAGAAAGGAAGTAAGGTCAGATGGTGTAGAATCTGCATGGTAGAATTGAGGAACCACAAAGGTAAGACAACCACAGCTGGAGACTTGCACAGGCCTCCAAAGAGTAGTCAGGAGCTGGGGCACAAGATACACCAGGAGATAGAAAAGATCTGTAGAAAAGGTAAAGTTACTGTGATCATGGGGGATTTCAATATGCAAGTGCAATGGGAAACCAGGTTGGTAGTGAATCGCAAGAAAAGGAATTTGTAGAATGTCTATGGGATGGCTTTTTGGAGCATTGTGTGGTGGAGCCCACTCGGGAACAGATGACACTGGATTTAATGACGCAGGCTAGACAAGGGAGCTTAAGGTGAAGGAAAACTTCAGAAGCAGTAATCAGAACATGGTTGAATCTATTCTGCAATTTGACAGAGAACATAGAGCCAGAGTTAACAGTATTTCAGCTGAATAAAGGCAACTGGAAAGGCATAAGGGTGAAGCTGGGTAGAATTGACCGGGGAGAATGTGAGGACTGCAGATGCTGGAGATCAGAGCTGAAAATGTATTGTTAGAAAAGCGCAGCAGGTCAGGCAGCATCCAAGGAACGGGAGAATCGACGTTTCGAGCATGAGCCCTTCTTTAGGAATGAGGAAAGTGTGTCCAGCAGGCTAAGATAAAAGGTAGGGAGGAGGGACTTGGGTGCGGTGTGTTGGAAATGCGATAGGTGAAAGGAAGTCAAGGTGAGGGTGATAGGCCGGAGTGGGTGTGGGGGTGGAGTGGTGAGGAAGAAGATTGCAGGTTAGGAAGGCGGTGCTGAGTTCGAAAGATTTGACTGAGACTAGGTGGTGGGAGGGGAAATGAGGAAACTGGAGAAATCTGAGTTCATCCGTTGTGGTTGGAGGGTTCCTAGGCGGAAGATGAGATGCTCTTCCTCCAACCGTCGTGTTGCTATGGTCTGGCGATGGAGGAGTCCAAAGACCTGCATGTCCTTGATGGAGTGGGAGGGGGAGTTGAAGTGTTGAGCCACGGTGTGGTTGGGTTGGTTGGTCCGGGTGTCCCACAGGTGTTCTCTGAAACGTTCTGCAAGTATGCGCCCTGTCTCCCCAATATAGAGGATGCCACGTTGGGTGCAGCGGATGCAATAAATGATGTGTGTGGAGGTGCAGGTGAATTTGTGGCGGATATGGAAGTATCCCTTGGGGCCATGGAAGGAAGTAAGGGGGGAGGTGTGGGCGCAAGTTTTACATTTCTTGGGGTTTAAGGGGAGGGTGCCGGGAGTGGAGGTTGGGTTGGTGGGGGATGTGGACCTGACGAGGGAGTCGCGGTGGGAGTGGTATTTTCGGAACGCTGATAGGGGAGGGGAGGGAAATATATACCTGATGATGGGGTCCGTTTGGAGGTGGCAGAAATGACGACGGATGATACGCTGTATCAGGAGGTTGGTAGGGTGGGAGGTGAGGACCAGTGGGGTTCTGTCCTGGTGGCGATTGGAGGGGCGGAGCTCAAGGGCGAAGAAGTGAGAAGTGGAGGAGATGCAGTGGAGGGCATCATCGATCACGTATGGGGGGGAATTCCGGTCTTTGAAGAAGGAGGCCATCTGGGTTGTACGGTATTGGAATTGGTCCTCCTGGGAGCAGATGCAGCGGAGAAGAAGGAATTGGGAATATGGGATGGCGCTTTTACAGGAGGCAGGGTGGGAGGAGGAGTAGTCTAGGTAGCTGTGGGAGTCAGTCGGTTTATAGTAAATGTCCGCGTTGATTCGGTCGCCCGAGATAGAAATGGAAAGGTCGAGGAAGGGGAGGGAGGAGTCTGAGATGGTCCAGGTGAATTTGAGGTCGGGGTGGAAGGTGTTGGTAAAGTGGAGAAATTGTTCATCCTCCTCATGGGAGCACGAGGCAGCTCCGATACAGTCATCGATGTAGCGGAGGAAAAGGTGGGGAATGGTGCCAGTGTAGCTGCAGAAGATGGACTGTTCCACATATCCTACGAAGAGGCAGGCATAGCTGGGGCCCCTGCGGGTGTCCATGGCTACTCCTTTGGTTTGGAGGAAGTGGGAGGATTGTAAAGAGAAGTTGTTCAGGGTGAGGACCAGTTCAGTCAATCGCAAGAGGGTGTCAGTGGAAGGGTACTGGTTGGTTCGGCAGGAAAGGAAGAAGCGGAGGGCTTTGAGTCCTTCGTGATTGTGAATTTACCTGGACAGGCGTTTAGCAGGAAGGACAGGGGAACAGCAATGGCTGGAGATTCCACGATAATTTAAACGACACTGCAGAGATTCATGCTGAGTAGTAGAGGCATGGTACAGGGGGGGGGGGGGGGGGGATGAGGAAACCAGGGCTGACAAGGGAAGTCAGGGATTGCATATAAGCAAAAGAGCAAGTAGAGTGAAGGGCAGTGGGGAACTGGAGAACTGGGGCCACCAGAAGGCAAGAAAAATTAAGTAAGAAGGGAGAAGATTAAGTATGGGGGTAAGCTAATCAGTAATATAAAGGAAACTGTAAGAGATTCTTTAGATATATAAAGTGCAAAAGAGAGATAAATGTGAATATGGACCACTGGGAAATGATGCTGGAAAGACAGTAGTGGGAAGCAAAGAAATGGCTAAGGAATTTTGCATCCGTCTTCACGGTGGAATACACGAGTCATTTCCTAAGGTTTGAAGAGAGTGAGAGGGCAGTCCTAAATACAGTGGCCATCACCACGAAGAACATGTTAGAAAACAGAATGGCCTAAATGTGGATAACCCACCTGGACCAGATGGACTACACCCCAGCCTTGAACGGGAGATCGCTGAAGAGTTAATGCAAGTGTAAGTGGTAATCTTTCAGGAATGACTAAAATCAGGAAAGGGCCAAGTGGCTGTATAATTGCTAACATTACACCCTCTTCAATAAGAGAGTTAGGCAGAAGATGGAAAACTGCAGTCTGATTAGCCTAACCTTGGTTGCGTGTAACATCATGGAATCCATCTTGAATAATGGGATTTCTGAATGCTTGAAGGCCTTTGGTAAAATAGGACAGAGTCAGCATGGTTTCATCAAGAGGAGGTCATGCCTGACAAACCAGGTAGAATACTTGGAGGGAGTAATGTGCAGATTTGATCAAGGAGAACCGATAGATGTTATCCATCTGCACCTCAAGCATCCTTTGACAAGGTGCCATGCATGAGGCTATTGAGAAAGATATGGGCCCATGGTGTTAGAGGCAAGGTGGAAGTTGAAGTTTGGCTGTCTGGCAGAAAGCAGAGAGTGTGAATTAAAGTGTCCTTCTCAGGATGGCAGCCAGTGACAAGTGGTGTTCAACAAGACTCAGTTTTGGGACCACAACTTTTCACTTTGTGCATTCATTATCAATATGAAGGAACGGAGGGCATTCTGGCCAAGCTTTCAAACTGTGCAAAGATAGATAGAGGGACAGGTAGCATTGAAGAGGTGGTTCAGCTGCAGAAGGATGCTCTAGCGCACCTCCTCAACTGCCCAAAACTCCGCCCCTGGAATTCACTCTTCCAACGACAAGCAGTTAGAACCTCCCTGGTGCTTGTCTTCCATCCCACCAACCTCAGGATACAATGCATTATCCTCCACCATTTCTGCCACCAACAGTCAGACTCCACCACCAGAGATATATGTCCCTCCCTACCCCTATCATCATACTGCTGAGACCATTCCCTCACAGCTCCCTCGTCATGTCCTTGCAACCCCAACAAGCCACCTTCCACTCCCGACACTTTCCCTTTGCCACGACAACAGATAAGAAACCTGTGCCAACACCTCCCTCCTCACCTCCACCCAAGGCCCCAAACGATCCTTCCACATCAGGTAGATAACATCCTGTGCATCCAAACACCTCTTCTAGTCTGTCCATTGCTCCTGGTCTCCACTACATTGGCGAGACAGGATGTCAACTTGCAGAATGGTTCAGGGAACTCTCTCGGACACACACACCCAACAACCCCACTGCCCTGTGGCTGAATACTTCAACTCCCCCAACGACTCCGCCAAGTCTTTGCAGGTTTGTGGCCTCATCCACTGCCAAATTCTAGCCACCTGACGTCTGAAGGAAGAACGCATCATCTTCTGCCTTTGGACCCTCCAAACACACGGTATCAAGGACAATTTTACCAGTTTCCTCATCTCCCCCCTCTCCATCTTATCCCAGATCTAACCCTCCAACTCAGAACCGCCATCTTGAACTGTCCTACCTATCCTCTTCCTTCCCATCTATCCACTCCACCTTCCACTCAGACCTATCACTACCACCACCCACCTTCATCTAGCTGTCGCCTTCCAAGCTACCTTCCTCCCAGCACCAGCCCCTCTCATTTATCTCTCTGGCCCTTTCCACCCACCCCACATTCCTGATAAAGTTTTTATGCCTGAAACGTTGAATCTCCTGCTCTTCGAATGGTGCCTGACAGACTTTGCTTTTCTATAAGCACACTTTTTGACTCTGATCTCCAGCATCTACGGTCCTCACTTTCACCTGCTGAAGGATTTTCACAGGTTTGGATAGTGAGCAAAGAAGTGGCAGATGTAGTACAACGTGGAAAAGTGTGGGAAAGCATTTTGCCAGGATGAATAGAGGCATAGACTCTTTTATAAATAGCAAGCAAATTCAGAAATTTGAAGTGCAAAAAGACTAGGGCGTTCTAGTCCAGGAGTCTTGAAAGGTAAAGTTGCAGGTTGTCAGTAGTTAGGAAGGCAGATACAATGGTGGCATTTATTTCAAAAAGGCTTAAATATAAAAGCAGGGATGTACTTCTAAGGCTCGACAAGGCTTTGGTCATGCTACATTCGGATTATTGTGCGCAGGTTTGGGTCCCATATCTCAGGAAGGATGAGCTGGTCTTGGAGCGTTGTCAGACGAGATTCACGAGAATGGTGACAGGAATGAAAAGCTTAACATATGAAGAATATTTGAGGGCTCTGGGCCTGTATTTGATAGAGTTCAGAAAGATGTTAGGAGGTCTAATTGAAACTTACAGAATACTAAATGTCCTGGGTCAGAGTGGACTTTGCGAAGACATATCCAATGGTAGGAATGACTAGTACCAGAAGGGACAGAGTAAAGAGAAGACCTTTTCAAACAGAGATAAAGAGAGACCTCTTCAGACAGACAGCGGTGAATCGATGGAATTCACTGCCACAGAGGGCTGTCGAGTCCAGATCATTGAGTACAGTTAAGAGTGAGACAGATAGGTTCTTGACTGTAAAGGGGATCAAGGGTGACAGGGAGAAAGCGGGAGAATGGGTTGAGATGCTTAACAGCCATCATTGAATGGCAGAGCAGGCTCAATTTGCTGAATGGCCAAATTTCTGCTCCAATGTCTTCTGGTCGTATGGTTAATATTGGCTCTCCTCTTTCCTCATTGGAGTTGTACCCTTGAATTTGACCTTCAAGTGATTTACAAAGAGTAATGTTTCACTACTGATGAATGGGAAATATCATGTTCCCTCCCTCCAGACTCAGCAGCCATGTCCCCAATATCATAATCACACTACAATTGAAATCCAATGGTAATTAATCACAGTTGATTGACATCGATAACATTAACAGCATGACCCTCGCCTGCCCTCTCCGATTCTCGAATAACCACCTGAATTGTCTGTCACGTCATATTCTCTGTTAACATATCCATGTCAGTTGTCCGTTATCACTCATGTTGTCGTAGGCACATTTTCCTGTCAGATTCTGGACTAGAAAAGTTCTCTCCATATTTTACTGACATTATAATCTCTGATCAGTAGTTACAGACTGTGTGTTTCCATTTATAAACGGAGAAACTTGTTTATGTTCTGACAATCCTTTGACGTTACTCCCATATCCAAGGCAGGTTGAATGATTGCACGCATTCAATCTCCCATCTCAATATTCCATCCCTCAGTCACTCCCACATATCCTATGCCAAGTTTTAAACGTTCTTTTGAATTTTAATAAAATCAATATTAAATTGGAAAGTGTTAACTGGAGCTATTTGTTTAGTGACTGTGATTAATGTCAATCTCCGTGGATCCTAATTATCCCAGTGGTGCGTTTACATCGTTGAATGATAAATGGGCTCTTTTCAGTGTGTTATCCCATAGTATGAGTAGGAGCATCACTGACGGTACTAACTGGGATCATCAGCTCGAGAGAAAGGGAGAGTAGAGATCATAATCTGAGAACATTCGACTGGAACGTTGCAATAATGGTTCAGAATGTGAGGACTTTGGACTGGAATGTTCTAATAGTGAATCAGAATCGAAGATCAGTGAACTGGAATGGTACAACAATGGATCAGAATCTGAGATCATTAGACTGGAATGGTTCAACAATCGATCAAAATCTGAGAATATTAGACTGGAATATTACAACAACCGACAGGAGTTTATCCTGGGGACTTTACTTTCTTTCTCGGCCTTGGATATCATTAGCATCACGTATCCAGGCTATCCTTTGGATTATTCAAGGTGGTTACTATCCCATCCTCGCGTTAGTTGGTGTTCCTGGTAAGTCATTATATTTTTCTCCGAAACCGGGTTGAACTGAATTTCTGCTCATGATATATAAAATTTGGAAAATGCAAGACAATGTCTTCAGTTACAAACAAAAACACCTTTTCTTATATTAATCAGTATCAAACTACTATTTCTCAATTACTCACTGATATGCAAGAAGGAACCAGACTGTTCTCAAACTCCATAATCCATTTTGTGCTTCACAGATTTATATCTCTATCTCGTCCCCACTCAACAATCCAGTCCAATACCAGCGTCATGATATCCCAGTCTCGTCCTCAGTCTCATTGCAACTTCTGAATAAATCATAATTTGTGCCTTTGTTTAATCCGGATGCAACAGTTTCAAGTTCCTTCTAACTATATGTCCGTCACTAAAACATTGCTCTGGAGGATGTTAAACGTGTTCTCTGTACAAACGGGACGACAGTTTATGGTGTTCTAGACTCATACTCTAGAGCCACAGAATAATAGTCTGTTGATATCTCATGAGGGAAATTAAAAGCAACTATTTTCATTTGCCATAAAAGCCCATCTGCTTGCCCCAAGTCCTTAAGCGAAGTCAATGTGTCATTCTTCTCTAGACAGGTTTCAGTGTGACTTCTGTGATGAAAATGTGGGTGTTCGGCACCTTTAACAGAATTAAGAGCCAGCAATAACTACCTGACAGCACCAAGTCTTCTGAAAAATATTTTTAATGTAACATTTGGTTGAACGTCTCGATTAGCTTATTTTCTCAAGACATAAACAAATTCAGCCAAATAGTTTAAATTATAACCCATTATGCCCACCTCCACAAGTGTGAATTTAGTACATTGATAATCTTAAAAGCCAATGACACAGTCCAATGGTTTGGGGGTACAAGACCGCGAGAAATTGACAGTTGAGAGGAGAACTGCCAAGTTACCAGCATGCAAAGACTGCCTGAAAAATAGCTCTCCTCTCAGAAACTTTATTGATTAGTAACTGGTAAAAGCAGAATCTCAAAGAAGAAAAGAAGAGAGGAATATGGAGAAGAACCGAAACCTTCTTGGTTTTGAGATAAGAAGTTTTGTTTTGTAAATCTTAATTAGGAGTCTAGTCGGGGTGGGGGGAGATAAAATATAGCTTAGAGGAAAAAGCTGTAATTATTCATTCGTCCATTATTCCCTGTCATACTTTAAGAAATAAAGTTGTTAATTTTTACTTCAAATAGTTTTGGACTCTAGAATTATCATGGATTACTTCAGTGGATAAATCTTTTCCCTGTTGCTGTTTTTACATTAAGCAGGAGAATGTATCCTGTGTTGTAACATTACAATCCCACAGGAATGTGCTTTTATCTTTACTGTCCTGTGGAACAGCTGAACCAAACACTCAGTTCAAGATCGGCATAACATGCTGCCCTGACCAGGGCTGCATACCTCCTATGAGAGAAGAACAGAAGTAATGACAGCTCCCTTCCTCTGCCTGTTTCTCGTATTCTTATAGCTCATTTCTATTCAGGTCGGTGTCATTCCCTATTTTAGGTGTATTCAATCTCATTGAAATTCTCCCCGAGAGTGATGCACATCTCCATATGCATCTCTGGTTTTGGCTTTATTGATGCTGACGAACAGAGGTAAGGAACTTATACATTCCATGTCAGTCATAGTGCATAGAGAAGGAATGGCTTTTTGTGGCACAGGAAAGAAATGGCGATGTCTAAGTGAGAGAAAAGAATTATTGCAATCATCCCCGAGAGTGTTGTTGAGGCAGTATTTGGGGTACTCTGGATAGACTTTCCCTCAAGTTTCACCAGACTAATCCCTGGGATGATGGCACCATGAGCAGTGAGTGAAACTCTGTGACAGAATAAGAGATTATTGTATTGAACCTGAAGGGGGATGGACAGTCACTCATGATGTTCTAAACAGGCACTGATACAATGATAAATTCCATGGCTTTTATTAACTCGGGTTAAATGATTCTCAATAGGTTAAGAGCCTCAGAGGACGTTCCTTTCAGCCCACCCCCACTCCATATGTTGATTGAGAGAGACAGAGGGTCAGTCTTTGATTAAATTGTCCCCACATTAATACAGTGCATTTAGTGTGTGATCCTGCATTTAACGTCATGTTATCCACAATCCCGACAACAGCCACAATAGCTTCATTATAAAACAGTTAACTGTTCTCCCAGCTTCTGAGGTCCATGGAGAACTTGGGTCTGTGTCTCAGAGATGGAAGATGCCTCTCTGAGACTTGAGACAAAGCATCTAGCTACCTTCCTCACTGCCAGCAAAGTGTCATGTGTCCCACAGGTAATGGAGCCATGAAGAACATCGTTGATCCGTCTCTGAGTACATTCTCTGCTCCATTGATTTGTCAGGTTGGAGCATCAATGACACACTCCTGTTCCTGTATAAGTGTCTTGAGGTGCTGAATGGCCTCCTCCAGGTCCCATGGAACAGATTCATCGGTCTGACTTGGCCCTGCCTGTTCCTGTTTAACAGCTTGATGTGGTAATCAGACCCCTTCTCTTCCTGTGGAACAGGCAGGAGGATTGAATTGGCTATTCCTCTCTTTCTTCAGTAGTCTTGATGGGCTGAATGGCTTCTACATATCCGTTTCTTATGTGCCTGAGATGCTGAATGAGTTGTTCATTTAACTGTGAAAATGTAGAGTGTCTGGCCTTGCTGTTACATGAATGTTATCGACACTTTAACAGCACAAGCCTCAATGCTGTCTGGGACTTACTGCACATGGACACAGACTAGTCCAGGAGCTGAGGTGCGACACATTGTTCTGACCATTGGGTGATCTTCAGTGACTATCCCCGTTTGTGATCTTATGATGAGGAAAGACAGTGATGAACCAGCTGAAAATGTTTGTTTTGAGGCAGCTACCCTGAGGATCTCCTGCAGAGATGTCCCAGGACTGAGAAGATTGTCGGCCACCGACCACAAACATCTTCCTTTGTGCTGTAAAAGACCCCAAACCAGTGGGGTGGGTACACCTGATTCCCATTAAGCTCAAATAAGATTGTCCTGATGCTATCCTCAGTCGAATGCTACCTTGTCATCAAGGCCATTCACTCTTTCCTGAGCCCCTGTGTTCACCTTTTGTTCATATCAATAGATGATGGTGTCTGTGTTGGGAGTGTTTTCCTCTCATAGAGGGTAATCAATGCCAGGAAGTATCTGGGCTAGATAGTGAGGGGAGTTACATCACTGAAAGTATTCAAAGAGGTGGTACATGAATTTTTATCCTGTCAAAGAGCTAAAGGGTGTGAAGAATTGGACATTAAAGACCAGTTATTGCTAACAGTAGGTCAGCCATGATGGTATACAATGGGTTGATCGTCCGAGTCACCTAATCTTGCTTCTTATTTTCTCATATTCTGTAATTACAAAATTAATAATTGTAATTTTCCTGAACGTTCTGTTATTGAATGTTGCAGTAACAGAGAATAAAGTATTTTGTGAGTCATCGCAGGGTGAGGTATGGGGGCTATATTCACAGTGAATCTGGGTTTCCAACATGACGAACAAATGAAGCACAAGTTGCAGAGAGGAGACACTCTGTAAAGAGACCAGAGGTATATATTGAAACCTGCCTGGTTTTCCAAATAACATTTTCTAACCCACACCAAACCGTGTGTGACAGTCTTGAGGGATTGAATGATATCCTGTGTTCCGGTGGACCAGGTATTTGGCCTCCATCTGCTAATATCAGGAGCTGTGAGGAGCTGAATAGAACATAGGGACATAGGACTGAGCAGCAGGCGTGGGCTATTAGACACTTTGTCACCGCTCCATCATTCACAAATTCCATGGGTGATATGAATATCGTACAGCAGCATTTTTCTGTCTATATACCATTTTCCTACATTCACTTGTCTGTCAAATGTTACCAAATATAACTTTGAATAAATGCAAGCATCCAGGCACCACTAACTGCTGGGGAAGGGAATTTACACTTGAACAGCCCTTTGAAAATTTCTCATTTGTGTTTCAACCAATGTTGGAAGGTCACTCCGACCTTTTCCAGTCCTACCCCTCCACTGGTTGCACCAAACTTAAATACAACCAGTTTTGTGATGTGACCAATGATGTAGGTCTCAGAGTAGGTCATTTTCTAGAAAAGTGTGAGACACAGAAAGTTGAACTCATAACAAATGGTAAAATGATAGAGTGCCCCAAACGTTATTCAGCATTTGAAGTTATTCTGCTCACACAAGCTACTGGTAGTGGGGTTACACTCTGGAACAGTTGAATTTGGCTGAATTCCCTTTGTTTCAGGCAGTGGAGAGATTCCAGTGAATTCTCACCAGAAATCCTTCACAAGTGATAAAGATAACACAGGGATTTTATGGTCTCACACTTTGCTATTGGATGGAACAACATAAGAGAGAGAGATCAATAGGCTGCTGCTTCTCAGGCAGGGGGCATTTTTCTCCCTCTCTGTGTTGAAACATACGATAATGTCAACTGAACACCAAACTGAACCATGTGTGCTCTTCTGGAACATTCTCTGGAAAACCCGATTATAGATTATATGCAAGTGCATTCATTTCAATCGCAAAAAAGTCCCCACTTTATAATTTGAAGACATGCTTACATGTGTCTGTGTAATTTGTAAATATTGGTAGGTGTCTTCATAGTATGTGTGTGAATATAAATGCATCTTTTTCTTAAAGTTTATTCTCTAGCTTTGGTCTCCCTGACAAGAGATAATGTGCACCCAGTTGATACACTCTTCAGAAAGTCATGGATGGTTCAATACTATTTCTCAGCTAAGATCAAAACTGATAATCCCCGATAACAAAAGGCCGGCATTCCAGGAATGAGTAAAGGGAAACCTCTTTGAAAATTTTCGAAAATAATTAAATCCTTTCATTTTAGTTTCGGGGATCAAAACAACACAAAGTGCATCAAATGTGGTCACAGCAATGCCTTCGTACTGATGCAGTTAAACATTCCTGCGATTAAACCTGATACCTTTTGCCAAAAACAGCATCATTCCACTTACCTTCCAAATCACTTGCTGCATCTGCAGACTGACTTCATATGATTCATGTCCCAGGAACATGGAAACCGCCTGAATCACAGAGTTCTGCAAGCTCTCTGCATTTACATTGTTTACCATTGTTTTATTCTTCATGCTAAAATAGACAACCTACCCTCTGTTATTTCTGCTGAAGGTTTGCTCTCAAACCTTCCCTGTCTGTTTCACATTGCAGACTCACTACCTTCATTTGATGACACATTAAATAACCATCTTGGTGTACGAGATAATTGAGCTCCAAGCAATGCCCTCCCCTTCTTTCAGATCTTTGATACAAATTGTTGTTCATTGATGACCCCACAGTGATCTCTGAGGCACTCCATCAGTTACAGCTTTGCAGCCTGAAAATAAACATTTGTCTCTACTCTCGGTTTCCTGTTAGCGACTGATCTTTGCTGGACAGGAGAGTGAATGTTCCCTGCTCCTGGGTCGCCGTTCAGGCGGGTTGAATGGCCTCCTGCTGGGTTGTGTAATGTACTCAACGAGCTGAATTACTTCATTCTATATTGCTGTGCAATTCCTTAGAGTGACAGAATGGGCTCCTCCTGTCTCATTGTGTCGATCCTGTCTGATTGAATGGGATGGTCCCCTACCATGTAATAACCTCGAGGGTGGATTGAGGGAACAACACACGGGGTAGGGGTAACAGTGGTCATTTGGCTGCACCATTCAGAATGCTCATGGCTGATCCGAATGTGTCTGTCCATCCGTCTGCTGTCTGTTCCCAATAAACATTGACTCTCCTGTCCAACAAAGATCACTCAAGCGAAGACTTATACACTTAATAGCAAGGTCCTTGGGAGTGTAGCTGAACAAAGAAACCTTGGAGTGTAGGTTCATAGCTCTTTGAAAGTGGAGTCGCAGCTAGATAGGATAGTGAAGAAGGCGTTAGGTATGCTTTCCTTTATTGGTCAGAGTATTGAGTAGAGGATTTGGGAGGTCATGTTGCTGCTGTACAGGACATTGTTGAGGCCATTGTTGGAATATTACGTGCAATTCTGGTCCCGCTCCTATCGAAAAGATGTTGTGAAGCTTGAACGAGTTCAGAAAAGATTTACAAAGATTTTACCAGGGTTAGAGGATTTGAGCTACAGGAAGAGGCTGAACAGGGTGGGGGTGTTTTAACTGGAGCATCGGAGGTTGAGGGGTGACTTTATAGAGGTTAACAAAATTATGAGGGGCATGGATAGTGTAAGTATGCAAAGTCTTTTCCCTGATGTCTGGGAGTCCAGAACGAGAGGGCATAGTTTGAGGATGAGAGGAGAAAGATACAAAACAGACCTAGGGGACAACGTTTTTCACCCAGAGGTTGTACTTGTATGGAATGAGCTGCCAGAGGAAGTGGTGGAGGCTGGTACAATTGCAACATTTGAGAGGCATTTGGAATGTGTATACGAATTGGATGGGTTTGGAGGTATATGGACCAGTTGCCGGCAGGGGGACTAGATTGGGTTGAGATATCTGGTCGGCATGGACGGGTTGGATTGAAAGGTCTATTTCCATGCTGTACATCTCTATGACTCTATCAACGAGTCTTCACTGGTCCTTGAGGATGAGGACACCACAGGTAGCACAACACTAAAGTGAAAGGTACGTCCTTATTTCTTTGAGGGACCTGTTATTTTCAAACTTTGTTAACTGAACATCAAATCACCACCTCTTTGCAGATATAAGGACAGAAAAATTAGAAATAAACATAAACCATTCCGGACTCCAAACCTGTCCCACATTCCCACTGAACATTTCCAATCAAATATGTATCAAACCCAGCCTCTGCTGCTGTCTCAGGAAGACAATACTTGTTAGCATAGCACCGCATGAAAAAGGAGCAGAATGAGACCATTCGGTCCATCGAGACTGATATGCCACTCAATAATTTCTTATATGTTCTTCAACCTCATTCTCCTGCTTTCCCCCAAGAATCCTTGATCCCGTTATAAACCAAAAAAACTTATCAATTTGTATCTGTGTCTACGTGTGCGTATGTTTGTCCATCTGCTTGTCATCTGTGTATTTGTGCATCTACGTTTATCTTTCTGTGCATCAACCTGTGTGTCTCTATCTATGTTTGTGCGTATTTGTGTGTGACTCTATATGTCTGCGTGTGCTTCCACGTGTGTGTATGCCTATTCCCTTGTATGTATTATGTTTGTTCGTATATTGGGGTGATACCAATAATTCTGTGTATTTCTGTGTCTGCATCGCTGTGCAGTGAGGTAACTGTATTTGGAGTTAAAGGACCGTCTTTCGAAATGCCAGTGTGTTTACAGTGAGAATTGTCTTTCACTGAGCACTGCTCCTTCATCGATCAGTGGGACATGGATGTTTCAGAGATTTCACGCGAGGCATCCCAGTCTGCTTCATCTTGTATTAGGTTCCTCCCCACATGGCGGGTGTGCGGGGGGGGGGGGGGGTTGAGGGAATGCATATTGGGCACTCCACCACCCGGCTTGGCCATTTCTGTCCTACTCCAGGCTGTTTCTCTTGGAATAGGAGAAAGGGATGAAAGGAGTGAGGGCAGGAGTCGATGGCCTTGCTGTTAGTGCTGGTGGAGGTTGATCTGGGAGAAATTGTGAGTCGTCCGGAATGAGACAGTCGACAGTTTTGAATCCATATAGTATGATTAATGTGTGGGCGTATTGCGTAGGTGACAGAGAAAGTGGGAAGGAAGTTGCTGAATTCAATCGTGAGAGCGGTAATGCCTGAGCCTTATTTGGAGATAGAGCATGAGGATTTTCTGGGGGTCGGTGCTATAACAGATATACAGATGGAGCAGAGAGAATTCGGTGACCATTGTCCTGACAGAGCAGGGAGGATATTGATGCTTGCCCTGTTTTGATGGAGATATCTTCAGCTCATCTCAGCGTCGAGGTGAGCCTCCCCGAATGTCCTGTCCAAGTCTATCACTAATAATGACACAGACCTGTCCCTCAGATTCCACAGAATCGGTTTATGTAGAACTTACAAATAGCAAGGCGCAGCAAATATTGGTGTGTTATATATCGGTTGCAGAAAATCTGAGCATCATCTGCTCTGGGAATTAGATATGCAGGTAACATGGATACTGCAGTTTTATTGGATATTCTCAAGTTCCATATAAACTGTATTAACTAAGTGACTGCTTATGCTGTGCAAAATAAATTCTGTATGTGTATGTGAGGTGGGTTGAAGAGTATGTTGTGAAGCAAACTATAGACCAGTTTATTTTGGGTTTTGTATTGTGTGATCAGAAGGAAGAATTAATAACCTTGCTCTGAATCAGCTTTGAAGGAATAGAGACGTTAATAAGGTACATTATACACAGTGTCTGCATGAATATAGAATGCTTGAACGTTCTGGTTAAACATCATGGTAGCCTGGAGGCGAGAGGGTCAAGTTTGCTCCAATAAATTGGGAAAGTACAATATAACATGCAGTGGGAGGCAAGCAATGTTTGTTGGAGTCATAGAGTCTGACAACACGGAGACAGGCCCTTCGGCTCAAACACGTCCATTCCAACCAAAATGTCCATCCACGCTAAACACATTTCCCTGCCGTTGTCCTGTATCTTTCTAATCCTTTCCTGTCCATGTATTTGTACAAGTGCCTTTTAAATGTTGTGGATGTGCCCGCCTCAAACTCTTCCACTGGCAAATCATTCCATATGCGTATCACCCCTGTGTGAAAAGCAGTTGGTCCTCAGGTTCCCTTTGATTGTTTCCCCTCTGACCTTAAACTGATGCCCTCTTGTCCGTGATTGCCTAACCATGGAAAAAACACTGAGTGCATTCACTCTGTCCGTCCTTCCCATGATCTTATACACTTCTCTCAGATTCCCCCTCAGCCTCATACAACTAAAATAAGAAGTCCTAACTTGTCCAACCTCTCCCAACAACTCAGACTATTGAGTCCTTTGCAACATTCTTGTAAAATTCTTCTGCACTCATTCGAGTTTAGTACGATCCTTCCCATAGCAAAGTGAACACAGCTGAACATAACACTCCCAGTATGGCATCACCAACATCCTGTATAACTGCAACATAACTCCCTAATTTCGATACTCAGTGATATACACTGATGAAGGCCAGTGTGCTAAAAGCTTTCTTCACTGCCCTGTCTACCTCTGAATCAAATTTCAGAGAACCATGTACCTGTATTCCAAGGTCCCTCTGTTCCACTACACTCCTTAGGACCCAACCATTCACCAGGAAACCCCAAACTTGATTTGACTTTTTTAAAATGCAAGAACTTACACGGATCTATATCAAAATCCATTTGCTATTTCTCAGCCACTTCTCCAGGTGATGAAGGTACTGCTGCATTTTCTGAAATTTCTGATAACTTTCCTCACTCTCCATGATGCTGCCTATTTTAGTGTTGTCTTCAAACTTACAAATCATGCGTGTTCATTCTAATCTAAACCATAGATATATGTAATATGTAGTGGACGAAGCAGTAACCCGTGAGGCTTTCCATTAATCACAGGCCTCCAGGCTGACAAGCATCCTTCCACTATTACCCTCTGCTTCCCACTATCAAGACAATTTTGTTGCTAATTTGGCAGCTCCTCCTCAATTTCATACGATCTAACTTTCCAGAGGAGCGTACCATGTGGAACCTTATTGAAGGCCTTACTGGTATCCATAAAGGCTGCATACACCATCCTGCCCTCCTCAACGTTGCTAGTCACTAAATTAAAGAATTCGAACAAATTTGTGAGCGATGATCTCGCATGCACAAAGCCGTGCTGAGTTTGATGATGGGCTTTTCCCCAAAACGTTGATTTTCCTGTTCCTCGGATGTTCCTGCTGTGCTTTTCTAGCACCACTCTAATCTTGCTCCTAATCATACACTGTCTTTCCAAATGCATGAATATCTTATCTCTCGGAACCCTCCCGCGTTTTTCTTTGTAGCCCTTCTTGAGTAAGGACTCAGCATTCGCTGTCCTTCAGTCCTTCATGACTTCGCCCGTTGGCCAGCGATGATGCAAAAATATCAGCCAGGGCTCCGGCAATTCCTTCTATGTCCTCCTGCAGTGTTCCTGAATATTTCTGGTCAGGACCAGGAAATTTATAGAAATATTGCACAGTCTTCTTATTTCAGGTACAAGCATCAAAGAAAGGAATAGTGACACAATGATGTTGAACATAACAAATTCGAAAATGTATTAATCATAGGAAATGGCTTCAGAAGAATTTCAGTCATTGTGGAAACCTGAGAATTCTCAGAAATTCATGATCCAGAAACAAGGGCCATGAAACTGATAAGGAAATCAAAAATAGAACATGATTGCGAACAAACAGGAACAAAAACACTGCATAAATCTACAATCTGTATTTCAAAGGAAACAAACTGAAAGCAAGGTCAAATATGGAAATTGGTAATTGGGAGAGGAGAGTTTATTGTGAAGAACAGGGAAATGGCCAAGAAAATAATCAGCTGCTTTGTATCTGTCTTCAAGGAGGAAGATCCATAAAATGTTCCCGCCTCAGGCGACTGACTGTGTGGAGTTTGCACGTTCTCCCCGTGTCTGCGTGGGTTTCCTCCGGGTGCTCCGGTTTCCTCCCACAGTCACAAAGATGTGCAGGTCAGGTGAATTGGCCATGCTAAATTGCCCGTAGTGTTAGGTAAGGGGTAGATGTAGATGTATATGTAGGGGTAGGGGTATGGGTATGGGTATGGGTGGGTTACGCTTCGGCGGGGCGGTGTGGACTTGTTGGGCCGAAGGGCCTGTTTCCACACTGTAACTAATCTAATCTAATCTAATCTAAAAAAATCAACCAGTAATACCAACTGATCATGTAGCGCTTGTGCAACTGAAGACAAAAAGTCAATTTATATCAGTAACAAGGTAGTATTTGAAAGTGTAACTATGTTGAGCATTGCTGAGTCTGACAAACCTGATGTACTTCATATTAAAATGTCAGACATAAATCAGCAACAGAAGTATTAATTGCACTGTCGATGACTGTGTTTTATTTTCCCATGGTATTCTGCAGAGGCCGGAAGTCATTCCAGATAAATGGAAGTTAGAAAACATAGTCCAAGCACTATAGATTAATGGAAGGGATCCAAACATCTATAAAGTGAAGAAGGCATAGTTTGGAGAACTGCAGACCAATTAACTTGACATCTGCAGGGAAACTGTTGGAATCTATTATGCAGCATGTGACATTGGATATTTAGAAATTAATAGGATCAATGGAGAGAATCCACAAGTATTTCTGGCAGATGTCTAACTCGTTGTGCTGTTAGTTGTTTAACCCCATCTACCACCCCCTGAGAAAAGGAACAGAAAATGACTTCGCCACAGGAAATGACATCAACAACCCAAAGAAACCCTTTAAAAGCAAGCAGGAATGTGTAGCAGCTAGAGGTCCACTGAAGATGTTACCTAGTAAGGTAAGGAAACGTCGGGAAATGAACCTGCCAGCTCAGCGAGCAAACCTGCATCCATTGTGAACAGTGTTGGTGACCCAATCTTAGAAAGAATATACTGACCACAATAAAACTGCAATGGACGTTCTCCAGATTAATCCCTCAGATGGTGAGAATGTCTGATGAGGAAACCCGGCCTATGTTCTCTAGTGTTTCAAAGAATGAGACGTGGGTCACAGTGAGATTTACAAAATTCACAAAACATATGACAAATTGGAAATTAACAGGACGCTTCCCTGGCTGCCCAATCCAAATTCAAGGCAAATAATGGCAAGATAAGGGATTGGCCACTTAAGACTGTAACTTTGAGGAAATTCATCACTCGGTGAGAACTGCCTAAAACAGGGTCATAGAAACCTGCTGGCAGGGTAAGATTAAGGAAAATCTCCAGATATTCTGCAAGTGTGTCAAGCGGAAATATATAACAAGGGAACAGGTACGAGTCATTAATGACTTGCCAGGTTGCATCCAATTCAACTTAGTGTTAGGAGACAGAGGGTAGTGGTTGAAGGCTGTTATTGAGACTCGAAACCGCTACCAATGGTGTATCACAGGGATCAGTGCTGTGATTCGGAGGTGCTGGTGTTGGACTGGGGTGAACAAACCTAAAAATCACATAACACCAAACAATAGTCCAGCAGGTTTATTCAGAGGCACGAGCTTTCAAAGAACATAACCACCTAATGGAGAAGCAGCGCTTCGATGTTAGTGCCTCTGAACAAACTGGTTGGACTGTAAGCTGGTGTTGTGTGATTGTTAACCTTATTATTTGTGGTATTCATAAATGATGCAGCTGTGAATATAGACGGGGGTGCAGGAAGTGTGACAACTAAGTTTGTGTTTGATACAAAGATTGGCCGGGTGGTTGGCAGTGCGGAGGAAGGTCTTATGGTATAGGAAGATAGAGATGGAATGGTCAGATGGGCAGAACAATGGCAGATGGAATGTAACCCTGACAAATATGAGGTGATACACTTTGGGTGAAGGAACTGGACAGGGAGTACTCAATGAATGTCAGCACACGAGGACGCTCAGAGGGTGTTTCTCCACACTTTCCTGAATGTGACTAAATACGTTAATGCACAATTTTGAGAAAGCATAAGGGACCGTAAACATAATCTTTATTCGTCAAGGCATAGATTGTAAGAGCTATGCGGAACTTTGGTTTGGCCACGATGGAATACTGTGTGTAGTTCTGGGAACCACATTATGAGAAGGATCTGATTGTAGTGGAGGGGGCTCAGAGGAGATTCACCAGGATGTTCCCAGGGATGGAGCATATCAACTATGGAGAGAGTTGAACAAGCTCGGATTGGTTAGTTTGGAGCAGGGAAGGCTGAGGGTGCCGTGATTCAGAATGATAGGATTCCGAGGGACATGGACAGGGTGGATAGACAGCAGCTGTTCCTTTTAGTCAAAGGGCCAAGAACAATGCAGCACATTTTAAAGTGACGGGTTTGATATTTGGAGGGAATTGAGGTTTGTTTTTCACCCGGGGGTGTTGGGGTCAAGAACGCCCTTCCTGAGATAGTTGTAATGGTAACTTCACAACCATTAGAAAATATAAGGCTGTGCACTTGAAATGCCATAAGATTCACAGCTACGGGTCTTGTGTCGGAAAGTGGGGCTAATGTAGACCGTGCTGTATTGTTGATGGGACAAAGTCTGAGCTCTGTGTTTGTATGGCTGTGGATGGTCAATCAGTGAGTAGCTTAAGATAGGAATTGATGGGTTTCTGAAGAGTATATTAACAAAGGTTTTAAGATTGAACTTGTAATATCTTCTGAAAATATGTCAATGGCAAAATTAAGAGGAAAAAGGTGCAGCTTTCTTACAGTCTGATACCAGAGAATTGAGGACAGGGAAAAGGCAGACCTATGGAGCAAATACTTTAATTAGGTCTTCACAGAAGAAAACAAAACAAAAAAGAAAACTTCCCAACATTACTAGTGAACATGAGTCTGTTGAGAAAAAGGGAATAGAATGAAATTAGCAACCAAACAGTTTTAGAGGAAGTAGATTAGATTAGATTAGTTACAGTGTGGAACAGGCCCTTCAGCCCAACAAGTCCACACCGACCCGCACCCATTCCCCTGCATTTGCCCCTTCACCTAATACTACAGGCAATTTAGCATGGCCAATTCACCTAACCTGCACATTTTTGGACTGTGGGAGGAAACCGGAGCACCTAGAGGAAACCCACGCACACACGGGGAGAATGTATAAACTGCACACAGTCAGTCACCTGAGGCGGGAATTGAACGCGGGTTTCTGGCACTGTGAAGCAGCAGTGCTAACCACTGTGCCAGCGTGCCGCCGACGAGTGTTAGACCTGAAAGTCATGAGCAAAGACAAAGTCAACAGAGATCGATCAAATGGGAATCATATTTGTGAAAGTGACGTTGAGCATAATTATGGAGAAGCAATCAATGCAATATGATTGTATTTTCAGAAAGATTTTTGATACAGCCCCAAGCCTATTATGCAAATTCAAATCCTCTGGGACTGGGACAAATATGGTTTTAGAATGGGACAGCTGGCTGGAAGCAGTGAGTAGGAATAAAACAACATGGTTTTTTGAAAGGATGGCTTGGAGGATATAGCAAGGATCAGGGTTTGGGCTCCAGCTATTCCCAATACACATCATATATTTTGTTGAGTGTATCAAATTCAATATTTCCAAGTTTACTGATGGCACTAAACAATATCGGATTGTGAGTGGGTGAGAAGGATGTCAAAAAATTGCAAGGTGATTGCGACAAGTGGAGTGTCTGGTTAAATACATGGCAGATGGAGAGCAATGAGTGGGTGGGGGGGTGTATGGTCTATGGGGGATATGTGATATTGTGACCTTTGATGGTAAAAACAGGACGGGACCTATCATTTGAAAAGGGATTGTTTGAAAAATGTTGATCTATAAAGGAACTTAAACTGCATTTTTGTATCCTTCTGTGCAGCCCTCCAAGGTCAGTGTAGGGCAATGAGATCTGAATCCAGAAGTCAGTACTGGGAATGGCATTGGGCCGCTGACCAGTGTACACAGACCCAACAAGTGGGGAGCTGTAATATTGAAAAGGATCTGGATCTCTCTGTGCACCGGTCACTGAAAGCAATTTTGCAGGTGCAGAAAACAGATAGGCAGATAAATCGTGTATTCACCTTCATTTCAGGGGGATTTGAATCCAGGAGTAAAGGTGCTTTACTGCAGGTGAGCCGGGCCTTGGTGAGACCTCATCTGGAATATTGTGCAGTATTGTGTGCAGTTTTGGTCTCCTTACCTAATAAAGGAGAAACCTGACATTGAGGGAGAGCAGTAAATGATAACCAGACTCATCTCTGGGATGACAGGCTTGTTGTGGGAGCAGACTTTGAGGCGGCTATGTCTGTATTCCATGGGCTTTAGGAAAATGAGTGGAGATCTCAGTGAAATATATAAAACTCTGTTAGGACGAGACAGATTGGAAACAGGGGTGACAATTCCCCTGGCTGGGACATCAAAACAAGGGGTCACAGTATTAGGTACAGACAGGCCACTCTGCATTGAGATGAGAATAAACGTCTGCACTCAGAGACTGGTGAAGCTGGGGTACTATCTCCCAGATCAGGCTGTGGAAACCAAGGCACTGAATATAAATATGTATTTCTGGAAACTGAAGGGATAGGGAGACAGCAGGGATGGTATGAAGATAGAGGATCAGATACCATTACAGGTTGTTCTCCAATAACGTGGTAGTTGCGTTCCTGTGCATCACTGTGTTGCAGGAAATCATGCAATATTAATGATGTGGTCTATGGGGAAAGGAGGATAATGGGTGAACTGCAAAATATCAGTAAAAAACAAAAACTGAAGTTAGTCTGACACACACTAGCACAGTCTAATTAAACCTTTAAATCATATATTGTAATGAAATAGTGCTAATAATGACAATGCAGTCACTGGCTACATCCCTGTACATTTCACCAAGCTCTTCACCAGAAAGCGCACAGGACTGACTGACCATGTGATGCCAAAATGGAATTCCAGTTCTCCTGAAGATTCTCCCCCGGTTTGAAATAAAGCTCCTTCTAATTGGAGAGAACACTTCCCCATTTCAAGCTCAGGTTCAAGACTTTGCAGAGCGGATTACATTCCTGTTTTAGCTGAACACTCAGAGGGTGAATTTGGCAGACAGAGGATCCTGAAGCTGGGTTTTGTTGTTCAGCTGGTGCCTGGCAAGGAGTCGCGTCACAGTGAGCGGGACTGAACTTTATAGAAAAAAGGTGCGCAATTCACGAATTGCATTGCAGTCAAATCAGTTTAATAAACACGCGTTATCAGAGAACTGCCTGTATATTGAATCGAGGAGCAAGATTGATGGACTGAAGGGAATACAACAGTTCTTATTTCATATTTCGCAATGTTTAAACGTATTAATAGATATGAACACTGTGTCGGGAAAACTGCATTGAGGAGATTTTCTCCAAGAACTAGAATGGGGAAAGCTCAATGTGTTGTATGACCTTTCCTGATGTTTCTGTGCAGTCTGTGGGAAAGCTCTGTAAATGTTGTCACAAGCTCTCAGATGTTAGGAAGGAGGTCTCTGCAGAATCAACAGGACTGTGATTCCCGCTCTCTTTTCTGATATCAAGACTGGTGCCGGGTATTCTGTCTTTTTTTTACCTTTAAGACCACGGAGCAGTGTGATACAATAGAGTGTCTTGCTTGGACGTTTCAGGGGCCGTTGAAGAGTTGATCACATGTCTGTGTGTCTGGAGTCACTTTTAGGCCATACAAGAAAAGCACGGGAGATTCACTTGCTGAAAGTACGTTGGGGAAGGAGATCAAAGCTTACAATCAACATTGGATACAAGGTCACTGTTACAATCACCAGATTCGAGATCTTGATATTTTATTAATTGTTTTTAACTTCCACCAGCTGCCAGAGCATTATCCTGTATTAGATTAGCAATCCAGTGACATTTCCACAACAGCACCATCTCCACATAGGAACCGATCAGAAACCACAAAGAGCGGGTTATTTCTGGACTGCTTGACAGCTCTGTCAAAAAGAACCCCCACCAATTTGATTATCGTGAAGGGACTGAGGGGGTGGTAAATGGTCAGAATGTAATTATTCACCTATTAGGGGACCGTACATAGTTGAGTAATTTTCCACATTGCCAGGGGGTTGTCAGAGTTGGAGGTGGAATTAAACAGTTTCCCCAAGGACACGGCTTGTTGTGCAGCATAAGTCTTCAGTCCTATTGCAGGAATGCTGTCAGGGTCCATTGTCTTTTTCGTATCTACTGTATTCAGCGGTTTCTTCATGTCACATGCAGCGAATCGAATTGATTGAACACTGCCATCTGTGATTCTGTGGATATCATGGCGAGGATGAGGTGGATCATCTATTCAACACCTCTGGCTGAGGATGGTGCAGATACTACATCCTTGTCTTTTTCACTGAAGTGCAGGGCTGTTCCATTATTTAGGACGGGGATATTTCTGGAGTCCTCTCCTCCAGTAAGTTTTTTAATAGAACAACGACATTTGTGTCTGGATGTGGCAGGACTGCAGAACTTAGATCTGATCTGTTGGTCTTGGGATCATTTCGTCCTCTCTATCAGATGTTAGTTCTGCTGTTTGGAATGAAACCATTCAAGTGCGGAAGCTGTAATGGTTTGTGATCAGCTTTAGGTACACATGGTTCTGACCGTGGCATGTTGACCCACACTCGTCACTGAGCCACACTCGGTTTGATGGTAATGGTAGACTGATGGAATATCCAGGGGAAAATGTTACAGATTATGTTTGAATACAATCCTGCTTCTGTTGCTGCTGTTGTCTACAGCATCACATGAAAGCCCAGTTTGAGCAGCAATATCTGCAATTCAATTCTACTGACTGTCCCCCAGTTAACATCGAGACCCATTCACCGATCAGCTGTGTACTCAGTGACATCACCTGGTTTCTAATGCAGTAATATTTCCATTTTCATATTCTCATTCTGCTGATGGTTCCCCTTGGTATCATGCTTCCAATTTGTTACATTACTCAAACCCTTTAACATATTCATCTGAATCTTTTCCTTGCTCGTCATGCCATCTGCCCTTGAATTGAATGTGTTTCCCTCTGGTTTTCTCCCTGACCATGATTAAGAGCGATGTGGTGTCAGTGATGCCAGCCGATGCAGTTTCTGAGCGAATGAATGTGTGCACTTCAGTTCCCAGTGTAGGGCGCTCCATGTTGGACAGGGCGTTTGAGTAGCTTTCAAACACGTCATTGGAACTTGTTCAAAAACAGAAATTGTTGAAGAAACAAAGCAGCTCTGGCGGCATCTTTTGTAGTGAATGTAGAGTTAATCTTTCGAGTCCAATGGCCCTCTACAATGTCCGCAGTTTCTTCAGCAATTTTTGTATTTATTGCCAGTATCCATAGTTATTTGTTTCATTGAAACTTTGTGCTGTGCCCATTCGTTTCTGAAGAACCTCAACAAGTCTGGCAGCATCTGCAGAGACAGAGAAACAGAGTTGGCGTAACAAGCCCAATGTGACTTGTTCTGAACTGAAAAGGGTTGGCTTTTTAGTCCCTTGCCGGAGATGGGGGAATGGGTGACTTGGAAAAGAGGGCTTGGCAAAAGATAAACGGGCTATTAGCAGTGGTGAACGAGAATATGACGCAAAATGGGTCTAAATTAAAGTGTGAATGGGGGAAAGGAGTTCTCTATCGTTGAGTGTAAGATAAAGAAGACAAAACCACACAAGGCCATAGGGAGAACAACAGAGAGAATATCGACAATGTGGTATTATATAGATCTAGATCTATACGTTTTCACAGTATACATCATCACTGCCTTCACACTATGGAATTCAGGTGCTTGACCTCTTATTGGCACTAGTAAGAGTTTCATGCTGCCTTAGTTTTGTAACATAGAGTAAAAATAACAGTATGATGTTTGGGCTGTTTTCTACACATGTCATTTTTAATATTCTTTCAAATTTGCAGTGCTTATCGTTAAACGTTTGATCTTGAAGTTAGTATCAGATGGAGTGTACGAGTTTGAAGGGTGGCATTCTAGAAGTTTATAATATCATGGGAGGCATGGATAGAGTGAATAGCGAAGGTCATTTCTGTAGGATCAGGGAGTTCAAACACAGATGCATAGCTTTAAGGTGGAATGGGGGAAACTTGAAAGGGACAAAGGGACAATTTGTTTTTACACAGAGTGTGATGTATTATGGAATGAGCTGCCAGAGGAACAGTGGGAGATGCAAGTACAGCTACAATATTTCAAAGACATTTGGACCAACATATGAATGGGAAAAGTTTAGAGGCATATGGGCCAAGTGCAAGCAGATGGGATTTGTTTAATTTAGAAAACCTGGTCAGCATGGACAAGTTGGACCAAAGGGTCAGTTTGTACACGATGTGACTGTATGAATGTAGAAACTGAGGAAAATGTACGAAAAGATATGATGTAATAAATTGGTAAGAAATATTAAAACAAGCATCATGAGCTTTTCTGTCAACATTAAAAAAGTTTGAAGATGTGTGTGTGAGCTGAAGCAGTAGTGAAGTGAGGAAAGTACATTGAGGCCATTAGGAGGGTGTGCCTGGAGAACTGGCCACAGGGAACAAGCAGATAATTTACACTAGTATTTTAAATCACTCCTCATGATGAAAGTACTGTAAGCATGTCAATGGTATAAACAAAGTGGTAACAGGAGGGAAGTTCTTGAACTGTCTCTAACAAAAGGAACAAGGTATTTATCTAACAGATAAGAATAAGGGTAGGCAGATCAGCAGTAATTCATAGTTAATTTTAAAAGAAGTGGTTACAGAGTGAATCTTAAGCAAGGCATTGCAGGGCACTTAGAAAAGCTTAACGCAGAGTTGGCATGGCTTTGTAAAGGGGAAACTATTTTTGCTCTGTAAAATCATACAAATTTTATTTTGGAGATCCCTGAGAATGTCAAGATTAGAGTCATGCGCAAAAAACACAGCATGTCAGGCAGCATCCGAGGAGCAGGAAAAAAATCAATGTTTCGGGCAGGAGCCGTTCATCAGGAATCCCTGAGAAAGTGACAAGCAGATTTGATAAAGGGCACTGGTCAACATGAGGCTTTCCAGAAAGTTTTCACAAGGTATCACAAAATAAATGTTCTGACACAAGACAGAGGCTTGTATTATGATGAATAATACATTTGCATGGGATAATGGTTGCTTAACACATAGAAATCGGAGAGTCAGTATTAATGGATCTTTATGATAAAGACGGATCTACTGGATTACCACAAATATCAGGCCGATGGCATCAGTTATGTACAATCTATACTGATAGCCTGACGGCGGGAGCTGACTGCAATATACATTGGAGTTTGTGGATGACTTTGAGAACCAAAATGCAGGCTGCTATTTAATGAAGAGGACTCCCAAAACAGGAGTAGTACAAAGAGATTGGAGTGATCCTAAGTATGAAACGTAACGTCTGCATGCTGATGCAGCAAGTAACTGGGTTGGTTCATGAGGCGGCTTCCTGAGATGGAAGGGTTGAATTATTGAATACATTTAAAATGGTGAGGAGATTATTCATTGTGGTTGAAATGAATGAGGGGCTTATTACTGAAATGTACAAGATACAGAGGGGGCTTGACAAGGTAGATGCTGAGAAGGTGTTTCCCCTGAGTCTCGAACTCGAGGCGGTAGATACTGAATAAGGGACATCGATTTCAATCTGAGGTGAAAAATGATGCATTCTCTCAGAAGGTAGTGAATGTCTGGAATTCCCTAACCCAGGGAGTTGTGGAGGGAAGCAATAAATTGGATAGGAAAGTGAAGTTGAGCCCGGAAATAGATCAGCCATGTTCTTATTGAATGAGAATTCAGACTTGAGGGGTCGAATAGCCATCTCATGTTCCTACTTCTTAGTTTTTTTATGTCATGCTTTTGGAAAGTAATTGGTTATTGTCCTGGAAGTAGTGTTGTACAATGTTGCATTCAGGAGAGGAGAAAATTTGCCTGAGTTAATCCTGGATGGGATATGAGATCTGCATTCAAAGCAATTCCGGAGCAGAAGTTACAGAGTGGGGAATCATGGAAAAAGGGATTGCGGCTGCGGGCCACTTCCTGACCAAGCCTGCAATTTGCAAGTGCATTTCCGAAACAACACCTAACCATCAGCGTGGCTTCCATCTGCCTGTTTGCAGCAGGTCCGAAGGGCTGAATGGAACATCAGAACAGAGGGCTGAGGGACGCAAGTGGGCGAAACGGCCCTTTGACACTACCCCACCAGTAAATAAGGTCATGGCTCACCTCATTGTGGTCCCAGCTGCACTTTTCTCTCCATGCACCATTGTCCCTGATTCACCTGTCGATGGGAAATCAGACAAAGCCAGCCTCGATATAATATAAAGATTCAGCCATCCAAAACTTCTGGGGAAGGGAATTCCCACTTGAGTGAATCCGACTTTGTGAATTTTTCCTCACTCCAGTTCTGACTGCAGTTGGAGGATGTCACTGTTTCCTTTTCTAGTCCCACTCCTCCACTGCTCACAACAAATGTTAAATGTAACCGAGTCGGTGATATGACTGATGATAAAGGTCTCAGACGGGGTCAGGTTCAGTGACAGGAACAAGTCAGGCAGATTTCTTTCGTCAGCCGCAGGTAACTAATAGGGCTAACGGAGCAGCGTGATAGATTTGTGGTTCGCACTGTTGCCTCATATCAGCAAGGAGCTGAGCTCAATTCCAACTTCGTCCCACACTCGATGTGGAGTTTGAACATTCTTCCCGTGTCTGTGTGGGTTTCTTCCCAGTTCTCCAGCTTCCTCCCACAGTTCAAAGCTATACAGCTTAGTTTGATTGGCCATGCTAAATTACCGATTAGTCTGTTTTTTTTTTGTTTACTCAGGGTGTAGTGAGTCTTTGGAACACTCTTCCCTGCAGAACATTCGAGGCAGAAATATTAAATATTTTTGAGACAAGGTTCACGAATCATAGATTAGTCAAGGATTATTGCGGAGTGGGCAGCAATGTGCAGTGTTGGGGAAAATGTAGACAGTAATACTGAATGATACGGCTCCAGAATATCTAGGAATTAAACGAAATGGACAACATCGATAAAGTTTTATAGGGGAAACAAGATGGCAGCGATCTGAAAGGTCAGCTTTGCTGATCTCTGTATCACAATAATGCTCTACCCCACCCCACCACAGTCATTTACTTACAATTGAACACTAAAAGAGCTACAGAATCCTTACTAATGCCATTTTGTCAAGTGGAAATGACAAAACATTGGAAAGGATCAAGTAAGTCCCAACACGCAGCGCACCCGTCAGAAGCTTTCAGCATGTCTGTGGCCGCACCTGTAACACCCTCTGTTCGTTTAATGGACCGAGTTACTCACCAGGACTTGGGCACCGAGATCACCAAGTTACGGGAAATGACTGAGACCATGATTGAAGGAAAATTCAGCAGGAGGATAGAACCACTCTCAGCAGTGCTCCAAAAACATGAACAGCAACTTGAAAGGCTTGGAAACAGAACAGATGAGGTCGAGAGCCAAACTGCAGGGGCAGAGACTGTGATCGATTCCTGTAAGGAGCGGATCCTCACCCTTGAAAAATAGGTCCATACCTTAAATGAACAAGGTGACGACCTCGCGAGCAGGGGCAGGATGAAGAGTGTTCATATCATCGGTCTGCTGGACCGGACATATAGTGATCAGTCAGTGAGTTATTTTGAGAGAACTGGCTGCAGAGATTCCTTCACTTCGAAGCTGAAGAGGGACGGGTGAAGAGTGAGACAGTTCATCGGGTTATGGTGCACAGGTCAGGCTCAGACCAACGCCCTCACCCTGTCCTTGGGCGATTACATTGTTGCAGGGACAAACAAAGATTTAGTGAATCTTCCAGAACACAGGGAAGAGACCCGAAGAGTGCTCCAGGATTATGTTCTTCCATGTCTTTTCAGCGGCAGTGATTCAGAAAAGAAAATCTTTTGATGATATCAAGAGAAGATTAAGGGAACTTGAGATTCAGTATTCCTTAATGGACTCAGCGGTGCTCCGTATGCACTAGTGGATCTTTCAATAGATCCACTAACTCTCCAGAGGATGTGAAAACTTTGTGGACACTTTAAAGTAGGCCGGATATGTTAATGGAAAGCGATAACCTTGTTTCTCTTTTTTAAAAGAAAGTTTGTTGACCGTTTCTGGTATTAAACAGTGTTAAATTATAGTCGGCAATGGGTAGAGTACACACGTTTAACTTCTTCATCAGTATTACTAGTCGTTTTTCTCTTGCTTAGTTTGTGTGTCGGGTTCGGCTCAAGCTGCAGGAAGTTATGAAGGTGATCTTGATGACTGAATGCCTACCAAAGGGCAGTTCAGTCCCGAAGTTTGTGATTAATTGCCCTGGATGCAGGATTGATAATGGGGCAGAAGATAGAGATTAGTGACGTGGAAATGCCCCAAGTCGGCGGGGGGTAAATACCCTTCCTGAGAGCCAATGGCACTTTGTACTTTTTTTTTGTTTTTGTATGTATTTAGGTTTGGAACGTTTTGAGAGCTTGTTAGTTATAGTAGCTTTAGTTTGTATTTTTTTTGGGCTCTATGATTCTTTTTTCGTTGGTGCTCAGTGATTTGTAATTCGAGTTCTTCCTCTCTGGATTTCAAATATTGTTTCAGTGTGTAATGGCTAATGTCGTGCTTAAATGGCGTATCTGAAACATTTAGGGGAGCCATTCGCCAGTTATGAAAAAGGCGAGGGTGGATATTGTCGTATTGCAGAAATGTACTTTGATAACAAGGAACATTTGACATTGCAGCAAGGTGGATTTGATCGGGTTTATTTCTCGTCTTTTAACTTTAGGAATAGGAGAGAAGCCATACTGGTGAGGAAGAATCTTTCATTTAAATTAGTAGATTGTATTAGACACCCACGGGAGGATCATAACCCTCAAAGATATATGGGGAAGAAAGCAATAGTTTGAATGTTTTTTGGTCCCTGGCTCACTGGTGTCAATACCTGATAGATGCATTTTCTAAATTAAGTAATCTTTCTTCGTAGCACATTATCGTAGGAGTTTTCAATTGTCTCTTGCACCCACGGTGGATAGCATGCCCAAAGGCTCCTAGCACCATCTTTCCAATCTGAGCAATTAGTGGATTTTTGTGTGGAACTGGGGCTGGTGGATGTTTGGAGGTAAATCCACCTCATAAATAGGGATTTTACTTTCTTCTTTAACCCGCAGAAATGCAACACTAGTGTTGATCTCTTCCTCAACTTGCAGCAATCTTCGATTCAGTGGTTTTCTGTACAATTGGGAATATTACCATTTCTGACCATGCAGCAGCATACTTACTGGTTAAGATTAAGGGCAATATAGCAGGTTCGAGACACTGCCGAATCCCTTTATTCTTAAGGATAGAAAGTACATTGAGTATTTCTGTAATGAATTCAGATCTTTCTTAGACATTAATTCAGATTCAACCAGTAACCCATCCATTCTATGGAAAATTGCTAAGATTTATGCCAAAGGAATAATTATTCCTTCGGATGCGGCAGAAGCTGGAGCAGGAACGCTTGCTCCAGGCACGGTTGAAGGCAGCCGAGAGGGTATAATGTGATATACCCTCGGTGGCTAGGCTGCAGAGGATCACAACACTTCGGTCTGCAGTGAATTCTATGCTCACACAGACAGCCGAGAAGGAACTTACTTTTGCAAAACAAAGGCTGTTTGAGCATGATGATAAACTGGGCAAGTAGTTAGTCTATCTTGCGATGATAAAAGAGAGCCCCAAAGCCATTACCTCAATTAGGAAAGGTACCGGGGCCCTTTCCTGCGATCCCATCAAGATTAAAGCAACATTTCGGAGATCTTACTCCGAATTATATCAGACTGAGCATTCTGTGGATAGATGGATTAAGATGGAATCTTTCTTCAAGAACTTGGACCTTCCAGGTGTAACCTCCAAATAAGTGTCTTGCCTTCATTCACCATTGTCAGTGCTGGAGGGTGTAAAGCAGCTTCCAGGCGGAAAGGCACCCGGTCCTGACGGATGTCCACGTGAGTTTTATGAGGAATTTATAAACCTGTTGTCAGAGCCGATGCTGACTATGTTCGTCACTCACACAGTTACGACTGTGTCCCACCATCCTTAAGAGAGGCTCATATCTCTCTTATTCTGAAGAATAGGAAGACACCGAAAGATTGTGCTTCCTATCGGCCGATCTCACATCTAAATGTTGATTTCAAAATTCTGTCTGAGTCCCTTACAATGAGGATGGAAACTATTTATCCTTCCATTGTCAAAGTATAACAAACCGGCTTATAAAAGGCTGCAGATATTCCAACAATGTTAGGAGATGACTCAATATGATCCAAGCGTGTCAACAACAAATTATGCAGGTATTAATGATCTCTTTAGATGCAGAAAAGACATTTGCTTGGGTTGAGTAGCTCTATCTCCTCTATACATTAGAATGGTTTGGTCTCGGCAAAGTTTTTATCAAGTGGGTGAGGGTCCTTGAAAATGACCCTCCGTGTGCGATCCTGTAAAATTAATATTTCTAGAGCAGTTGGCAAGGTTGTTTACACCAGTGTTGTTTACGATGGTGATAGAGCCATTGGTGAAGGCCATCTGCAGGGACCCAAACATATCTGCCACAGAAGTGGGATAGAAGTCACGTAAGATTACATTGTCTGCAGATGATGGTCTTAAATTTTTGTTAAATCCCACAGTTTTGGTACCTCACCTCATGCAATGCATCAGTTCGTTTGCTGTCTTTTCCGGCTATAATATTGATTTTATGAAGTCAGAGGCCATGCCTCTGGGCAAACTCAGGGAAACACCTGATGCCGTGGGAGAATCCTGATTTCCTTTTCAATGGTCCGGGGGTAATGGGGATATTCCCTATTTAGGTATATTCATTAATCCTATCTTTGGACTTATATTTAATGTGTGATTTGTCCATTTGTTTGACAAAATTAAACAAGATCTTTGAATACTTCCAATATCCTGGCTGGGTCAGATAGCTCTTATTAACATGAATTCCCTTCCTTATTTGCTATACCCCGTGTGAATGCTTTCTTTGATGTTTCCCAGACAGACATTTAGGAGACTAAATGGATGATGTAGTTCTGATTTGTCACCATAAGTGACCCCTTATCAAGTTAACCAAATTACAACGACCCCACAGTTTGTGGGGAGTAGATCTCCAGGATGTTAAAAGCTATCAATTAAGCTCTTCTTTACCCGATGTTAGTGAGGCCTCGGAGTCAATATGGTTAGATATTGAAGCTTCTCAGGCAAAGTGCTCCCTTATTAGTCTGCTATTCATAGACAAAATGAGGACAGTTACGAAGTATTACCATTTCCCAATAAATATCAATAATTTTAAAGTAGGGAGGGCAATGTGTCCGATCGAGGGCAACATAGCCAAACCTCATTTCTTACCCCAAAGCGTGGTGTACCATGTTTCCGACGGGGAATACTGGATTCCATGCTTAAACTATGGACAACTCGTGCGTGTATCTTGCTTTGATAGTTTATCTGAGGGAGAAACAAGGATGTCCTTTGATCAAATAAGTCGTAACTATAGACTACCGAGTAGAGATCTCTTCTGTTTTCTTTTTATCAGATCAGAGCTGTTATTCAGAAAAGAACCACGCTTTTAACAGACCCGTACAGATCCGATACAGAGAAGAGGGTGCTTATTGCTAAGAACACACTCTCTGTCAGTACCCTTTATCTTTTGTTGGAGAGTGACCTCTCAGATGAGACATTGTGACTTTCTGAGGTCTACAAAGAGAGTTGGGGATTCAGATCTCTTTGGACGAAGGGGAGGATATTTGTGTAAATGCAAGAAGGATTTCAATCTGCAAGAAGACTCTTGCCATGTAGTTGAAAATTCTTCATAGAGTCTATCTGGCCCCAGACACTCTCTCAAAATTCAAGATGGAGTATGTCTTAAATACAAAATGACTATGGACCCTCTTACTCATTGCTTGTTGACCTTCCACCGGCGCTATAGGAGCGGTGTGCTCGCTGGGATGGAGAGGATCTTGTGGACCGAATTGGAGATGGATCAGGTTTCCCTTTTCCTGGGCCTGCCCAGTCTACCTTACTCAGATGGGCATAAGAAAAAATACTTTAATACCCTCACTCTCTGAGTTCAGAAAAAAAATGTTCTGTTGCATTCGGTGTCTGAACACCCCCTGGGTCTATTGGTTTGTCATAACCTCGTCATGGAGCATAGCCCTTTGGACTTTTTTAAAGGTATGTTGCACCATAAAATAGAGGATTTTTATAAGACATGGCAGCACTTTTTGAATTACCAAGGTACAGGCTGATCTGTCATTCTAATAAGGACTTTTATATAGCATGACGAACTTGACTAATGAATCTAATGTCCAGAGAGGAGGAATTACGAGCAAATGAACGTGTATTAGTTAATGCTCTTGAAGGCTGAGAGTTACAGTTTTGTTACACTGAGTTCTACTTTTCGTTTTTTTTATTTTTGTATTTTTCTTCAGTCCGTTGATTTACCTTTTCTTTCTGTACATGCACATGGGTGTAATTGTATTCAATTTGCATTGTTTTTTGAGTTGGGTACTTACTGGTTCATCGAAGCATTAAAAAGATTTTCTCTGAATAAAAATATTTTTGAAAAAATTAAAATATTAACATGGATATAATAGAGTCCCAAAGGACCACTTTCTCGTTAGTGAGACCACAAATTATGGTTTATCTTAAGGGTCATCACACTTCGGGTGACCGGATGATGTTGAGAGGGTGTGCGCTTCGTGGCAACCTCTGTCTGTGTGGGGAATTGAAAATGCGCTGTTGGTCCACAATACCACCAATTTTAGTGTCACCTTCAAATTTACTAATCATGCCTTATACATTCTGAAGCATATCATTGAAATAGATAATAAGCAACAATGGGCCCAGCACTGACCCTTGAGGCATTTCATGTGTCACAGGCCTCCACTCCGAGAGCATCCTTCCACTATAACCCTTTGTTTACTACCATCAAGCCAATTGTACATCCAATTTGTCAGCTCCCTCTGGATTCCATGCGAATCTAACCTTCCAGACCAACCTATCAAGAGTAATCTTGTCCAAGGCCTTACTGAAAACCATACAGACTATGTCTACTGCGCTACCCTCATCAACATTCCTGGTCGCTTCATCAAAGAACTCAAACAAATTTGTGAGGCATGATCTCCCACTCACAAAGTCATGCAATCCTTCCAGTCTAAAAACAACTATTAATAATAATTGTTAAAATAAATAACAACAAACAATAATAAATAATAGTAAGATGACATTTTCAATGGACAATAAATTATCCATGGTTTGTGGCATTGGAACGTGCATCATTGGTGAAGGGCAGAATAGATTTTGTGGAGAAAGTGAGGACTGCAGATGCTGGAGTTCAGAGCTGAAAATGTGTTGCTGGAAAAGCGCAGCAGGTCAGGCAGCATCCAAGGAGCAGGAGAATCGACGTTTCGGGCATGAGCCCTTCTTCAGGGAGGGCTTCAGGATGATTCCTGAAGAAGGGCTCATGCCTGAAACGTCGATTCTCCTGCTCCTTGGATGCTGCCTGACCTGCTGCGCTTTTCCAGCAACATAGAATAGATTTTGTACCTGTGTCATTGAACTGCGTTGAAAAAAAGCAAGGGTGGCATGGTGGCTCAGTGGTTAGCACTGCTGCCTCATAGTGCCATGGATCCGCATTTGATTTCAGCCTTGGGTGAGTCTCTTTTGGAGTTTGCACATTCTCCCTGTGTTTGTGTGGGTTTCCTCTGGGAGCTTCATTTTCCTTACACAATCCAAAGATGTACAGGTTAGGTGAATTGGCCACTGCCTTATGTGCATTAGTTAGGGGTAAATATAGATTAGGGGCATGTGACTGGGTGGGTTGCTATTCAGAGGGTCGGTGTGGCCTTGTTGGGCCAAATGGCCTGTTTCTATACTGTAGGAAATTGAAAAAAAATAAACTATTTCTAATCAAACTCTGTCTTTCCAAACGTGTGTATATCTTAGCCCTCAGAATTTCCTCAAGAAACCTACCGACTCCAGATGTTAGGCTTCCCGATCAATAGTTCCCAGATTTTTCTTTGCTTCCCTTCCTGAATAATGGCACAACGTTTGCTACACTTCAATATTCTGGAACCTAACCTGCGGCTAACGATGATGCAAAAATATCACGCAGGTCCCCGTAGTTTCTTCTGTAGCCTCTTGCAGTATTCTTGGATGCATCTGTTTAGGACCAGGAGGTTTATCCACCTTCTAATGCATTCTAATGCATCTAACACGTCCTCTCCTGTGATATTGACTCACCCCAAGATATCATCACTACCTTTGTTAACCTCCCAAGTCTTCATGTATTTCACTACAGTAAAGACAGAGGAGAAATATTCATTGAGAATCTCACACATCTCCTATGGTTCTAGACATGCATGTCCACTTTGGACCTTGAGGGGTCATATTCTCATGTAGTTATTCATTTAACTTTAATATACTAAAAGAACCTCTTTGGATTCACTCTAATCTTCTCAGACAATGCGATCTTGTGCGCCCTTTTCGCCCTTCTGATTTCCTTCTTCGGTAAACTCCTGTATTCCTTGTACACCGCCAGGGATCTCCTTGATCCCAGCTGCATGGATCTCATCCACACCTCCTTTTTGCCTGTCATAGCCTCAATATCCAGGGTTCCCTCTTCCTGCGAACCTTGCCTTTTACCCTCACAGGAACATATAGACCTTGAACTCCAGCCATTTCACTTTTAAAGGCCTCCCACTAGCCGGAGGTCCCTTCGCCTGTAAACAAATTCCTCCAACCAACCCATACAAGTTCCTCTCTAATTCCATCAAAATTCGCTTTCCCCCAATTTAGAAATTGAACATGCGGGCCAGTTTTGTCCTTCTCCATAAGTATTTTAAATCTATGGTCACTGGTCCCAGCGTGCTCCCCCACTGTCACCTCAGTCACCTGTCCTGCCCTATTTCTTAGAGAAGGTCAAGTTTTACCCCTTCCCGAATTGCACCCTCGACATACTGCTTGAGGAAACGTTTCTGAACACATTTAATAGATACACCCCATCTCAGTCCTTAATTCTATGTAATTCTCAGTCAATGTTGGGATAATTAAAATCTCCGAATATGGCAATCCCATTGGCCCTGCAAGTCTCCCCAATCTCTCTGCATATTTTAATTATTCTAATTCCCTTTTACTATTAGGGGGCTATAGTACAATCCAAATAATATCATCAATCCTTTTTTTATTTCTTAGCTTGCCCCACAAATCCTCACTGGATGATCCATTAGTTATTTTATCTCTGATTACCGCTGTGGTACTCTCTTTAATCAAAAATGAAACCCCCACAACTCCTTCCACCAACTTTGTCTCGCATAAAGCACCTGTACCTTGGTACATGAAGCTGCCACTCCTGTCCCTCCCTTAGCCATGTTTCTGTCATGGCTATAATATCGCAGTCCCAACATACCTCTCCACGCACTGAGTTCATCGGCCTTACCTGTCAGCCATCTTACATTGAGACAGATGCAATTTAATCCAACAGGCATTCCTTGCTCCCGGTCGTGTTCCTTCCTAACCTATCTCTGCACTTTACTGTTTGTGATTACGGTATCTCCTTCCATCCTCGCACTTGTATCCCTGCTGTTGAGGATCCTACGCCATCCGCCACTCCAGCCAATCGAGTTGAAACACTCCCCTGTAGCACTAGCAAACCTGCCAGCCAGGATATTAGTCCCCTTCCAATTCAGGTACAACCCGTCCTTCCTGAACACGTCACCTCTGCCCCACAAATGATCCGAGTGATCTAAAACTCTGAATCCTTACCTCCTGTACCAATTATTTAGCCACGCATTCCGCTGCCATGTCCGCCTGTTCTTATCCTTACTAACACGGAACACTGGAAGTAAACCGGATATTACCACTGTCGTGGTCCTGTCTTTTACCCTTTTTCCTCGCTCTCTATAATCACCCTGCATGACTTCATCACTACTTCTATCTGTGTCATTTGCACCAATGTGCACAATGACTTCTGGATGCTCTCCCACCCCGGTGAGAACGTTCTGCAGCCGCTCTAAGACATCCTGGACCCTGGAACATAGGAGGCTATACACCATCCTGGATTCCCATTTGCAGCCATAGAATCTCTTGTGTGATCCCCTCACATATCGAGTCTGAATAATTACTTCTGAAATTATTCGTCTCGCATAACCTTCTGACAATGGGATTTCTTCCTGAAACAGTTGCATTTGGCTGAATTACTTTGCTTCAGGCAGTGGGGAGATTCCAATGAATCATCATCAGGAATCCTCCATGAGTGTAAAAGACGACTAGGCTTTTTTTCACTCACACACAGTACTGTGTTGAGCGGCAGGCAAACAGAAAAGGAGCAATAGGCTATTCCTTCACAGATAGGCTACATTTTTCTATCTGTAAGTTAAATCAGTAATGTTATCAGGCCCCAAACGGGACCATGTGAGCTCTCCTTGAATATTGTCCGAACTATATGACTCCATCACATTCTCGACTCCAGGTCAGTGCATTATTGCTGTTTTCATACACCGAATCAATTCATGAACAATAAATGGCCCTACTTGTTTTGAAGATGGGTTAATATGCGCCTGCATAATGTCAACATAAGCGTTTGATGACTTCACAATATCTGTGTTAAGATGAATATGTTTTATTCTTAAACAAATACAGAAATTGCTGGAAAAGCACAGCCTGTCTGGCATCAGATATGAAGAGAAATCAGAGTTCAATTTTTCGGTCCAATGACCTTTCCTTTGATCCTGCCTTATTCTTAAATTATTTCCCCAATTTTATTCTCCCAAATAAGAAAAACTATCCATCCGGTATTTACCAACTACACTCTTCTCAAGATGTTATACGGTCAATAAAACATCTCTCATTCTCAGGTCGAACTGTTCCTTCTTTGTAACGTAATGCCTTCATCCCAAGAATGAGTAAAGAGAAAAATCTTTGAAACCTTTCGAAAGCAATTTTGTTTTTATCAGTTAAGGCAATTATAACGGCACATAAATACATCAGATGTGATCTCAACAATGCCCTGTACTGATGCAAAAATCATCGCTAAGATCAAACACAACACCCCTTACACGGAACAGAATAATTCCATTTATTTTGAAATCACCAGCTGCATCTTCAGAGTAATTTGATGTGATTCATATACTAAGACACACAGATCCCTCTGTACTACTCTGTTCGGCATTCTCCTTGCATTTAAATAATTTTCTGCTGTTTTGTCTTTTCCCCAAAACAGAAAATTGCCATCACATATATGTTGTATTTTTTTTTAAAGATTTGCTCAAAACTCTCCCCTGTCTGTATCCCATTGCAGACGCTCTGCCCTCCCCTGTCTGTATCCCGTTGCAGATGATCCGCCCTCCCCTGTCTCTATCCCATTGCAGATGCTCTGCCCCCCCCCACCCCCGTTGTATCCTATTGCAGACGGTCTGCCCTCCCCCTGTCTGTATTCCACTGTAGACGCTATGCCTTCCCCGTCTGTATCCCATTGCCGACGTGCTGCCCTCCCTGTCTGTATCTCATTGGAGACGCTCTGTCTCCATTTGACATCTTATTGATTGACTATCCTGATGTATGAGCAAACTGAGCTCCATCCTCTCCATCCAACTCATTGGTGTGGATTGTAATTTCTTGATGACCTCACACAGATCCCTGAAGAATTCCACTAGTTACAGCTTGCCAAAAACAAAATCAGTAATGATCTCTTCTCTGTATTTCCTGATGCTGCCCAGGGCGCCCCTGCTTCTGCGTAACAGCCTGGGATGGTTAAATGGCATCCTCCTGTGCAGTGTAATTTACTGAAATGATTTGAATACTTCATTCTATTCCTGCCTAACCACATAGAGGTGCATTATGGCCTCCACCTGCTGTATTGTTACGATGCTGACTGGCTGAATGGGATCTTTCTCTCCCTCTGTAACAGCCTTGGAGGTGAATTGACAGAACAATGGGTGAGGTAGGAGCAGCAGTTGGCCATTCGTCCCCTCTCCAACTTGCTGCTCAGTTTAGAAACATCATGACTGGTCTGATTGTAACTGAATACCGCTTTCCTGTCTGTTCTCAATAAATGTTGACCCTCCTGGCCATCAATGATCAGTCAAGGTCAACCTTGAATATCCTCAATGACCCAGACTTCACTGTTCTCGGGGGATGAGAACGCCACAGATCGCACAATCCAAAGAAGAAAGGAGCAACGTTATCTCAAATGGAAATGGGAGACCCCTTTTATATTAAAGCGTGTTAACCTCACAGCAAGTCACCTACTCTTTTCAGAAACAAGGGCACAGCAAATAGGAACAAACATATACCATTCAGCCCCTCAAACCTATCCCACAGTCAAATTGACTGTTCAGTCAAGTATTTATCAAACTTAGCTGCTACTGCACCCTTGGAAAATAATCCTGACACCTTAAGGCCACAGAGTATATGAAATTGGAATTAGGCCATTTGGCCCATCAAGTCTACTTTGCTATTTGATCCTGTCGGGTGTGTTTCTCAACACATCTTTCCTGCCTTCTCACTGTAACTCTCGATCGTTGTTTTAATTTAACCATTGTCTTAAAGACATAGTTGCGTCGGTGTCTCTGTATGTGTGTGTGATTGCGTGTGTTTCTGTGTATATCTGTTTAATGGCAGGAGACAGGGTGGTGGTGGATGGTTGTTTTTGAACAGGAAGCCTGTGAGCAGCGATGATCCAGATGCAAAATTGTTGGGTCCGCTTTTGTTTGTCATTTATATATATGATTTAGATGAGAGTTATAGAAGGTATATTTCGCAAATTTGCGAAGGACATCAAGTTTTGGTGTGCAGTGAACAGTGTTTGTATAATGGTGAACAGCTGAAGATTACAAAGAGACCTTCACTAATTAAATCAATGATTCATAGAGCTGTACAACAGGGAAACAGACCCTTCAACTTGTTCATGCCATCCTATTATTCTAAATTGATCCACTCACATTTGCCAGCATTTGGCCCATGTCCCACTAATCATAAAGCCATCCAATTTCCTTTTAAATGTTATCATTGTTCCAGCCTCCACCAGTTTCTCTGGCAGTTTATTCCATAGAAGCACCACCCTCTGCAGGAAAAAACGTGGTTCTTCATTGTCTTTCAAATATTTCTCTTCCCACCTTCAAACTATGCCTTCTAGTTTTAGACTCTCCTACCTTGTGGCCGGGGGGGGGGGGGGGGGGGGGGGGGCGGGGGGAACCTTGACCACTCACTCTATCCATGCCCTTCATAATTTTATAAACCTCTAGAAAGTGTAAATGTGACTCCAATCAAGAGGGTTGGCTGTGCTTTCAGTCATCCTGGGTCTATAGTCTCAAATTCAGTCGTGGTACCTCTTCCTTCTCCATCAAGGCACGATTCCAAAACAGTTTCATCAACTTGTTCAGATATATTATGAAACAGCTCTGTGGGAGTTGGAACTAGATTTTTCGGCGCAGTGATAGGGACACTACCATCATTCAGCATTAGCCCCTAAACCTGCAACATTATGCTCTTGTATGTTGTTCATCAGCCTGTTGTAACATGCTGTGACACACCTCCATAGGACATGACTCCACTCCACCTTCTCCAGAGATAGGGGCGCTATCAGACAGTCATGGACTGGAATCGTATCCGGAGCTCCGGCGCAGAAACTTGGGCATCATCCTTTAAACAAGGCCTAAATCATGCCCAGATTTCGGGTCATATTTGAAGTGTGTGGATTTATTAAATTCTGGTTAACATTACCAAATTATACAGGAGACATTTCTAATTGAAAAAAAAAGTACAAGTTTTTAGCCTCAACTAAAGGATGTTGAGTGCATTCGCTGTGTCATTGAGATAACGAATGAACATCTTCAATTGCTTGGCTATGATTTCTGGTTTAAATGGTTATTGCCAGTAGTCTGCTATATTAGGGAAAGAAATCCTGCAGACACACTCTGCACTATTAATGATCTCGAGTAGATATCAATACTGAACACCAGAGAGGAGAAAGGAGCACAATTCTGGGCCCAAAATACTTGTCACTATTTCAAATCTCAATCATGTGGCTTCCCTCGTCCTAAAATCATTCTTTGATACAAGGCAACTGTTTCCTTTCCAGCTTTTGGTTATGGACTCCTCACTCTGCCTGTACAAGGCAAACCAAGCACTGGTCTTTGGGAAACTCAAGGTTGGTGTCTGTCGGCCTTCTGGAGAGGGGATTGTCGTTTAATCCAAAGGGTGAGTGTGAGGGGGCAGTAATATCACTCACTGGGCTGAGGTGTGACAGATGGAGTTTAACATGGATACATGTGAGGCATTGCATTTTGAAAAAAACAAACAAGGGGAGGACTTATACAATTAATGCTGGGCTTTGGTAGTTACATAGAAAAGAGGGACCTGGGGGCGCAGGTATAATTCTTTGAAGTTGTGGCGTAGGGTGTTTAAGGTTACTTCATTGCTCATACCTTTGAGGTTAGAAGTTGGAAAGTCATGCTGAGATTGTGCAGGATATTGATACAGCCTCTTCTGAAGTACTGTGTGCAGTTCTGTTATAGGAAGGAGATTATTAAGCCGGAGATGGTTAAGAAGAGATTACCAGGATGTTACCAGTAACCCCTCATCTCCTGCCTCGGAAGCCCCAAACACACGGCATGAACATTGGATTCACTGGTTTACAAATCCCTCCTGGCCAACCCAGATCCCAGATCCAACCCCGGACTCACATCTGCCCTCTCGGGGAGACTTAATGTCCATCTTCCTTCCCACCATCTGCTCCACACTCCCCACCGATCTATCACTATCACCTCCTATCTTCACTCACATATCACTGATCTTTCCCCCAGCATCACCCCATCACCCATTTTCTGTTAGCCCCTTCTCCCTCCCCAGTCCTGAAGAAAGGTCCTGCCTGAAACGTCGACTCTCTTGCTCCTCGGATTTTGCCTGGTTTACTGTGCATTTTCCACCGCCATGCTTTACCTGCACGGAATTATCCAATATCCGCAGTCACCATTATCTCTTAGGTACAATTCCCTTTTACCATAGCCATGTCGCAGTCTGTTATAACCGCATGTAGTCTTAGGGATACTTTCTTCTCAGATCATGGACGATAAAAGTTCTCTCAATGTCTTCCTGATATTGCAGTGCCTGATCAGTAGATACAGAACGTATGTTTCAATTCATAAACGAAGAAGCACGCTTCTATTCTGATAAACCTTTGGCATTGCTCCCATATCCAAGGCAGATTGAATGCTTACACATGATTGATCTACCAGACCCAACATTTGTTCCCTCAGTCACCCCCACATATCCCATCCAGAATATGTAAGTTTGTAATCATAATTTGGAATTTTAATAAAAGACATTGAAGTGAAATGGGTTAACGGGAGGTATTTGTTCAGTGACTATGATTGATGTCAGTCCCCGTGCATCCTAAATATGTCACTGGAGGACTTTCCTCTTCTATTAATTAGGGACTCGGTTCAATGAGTTATCTCATAGTATCAGTGGGAGCATCACCGACAGCAGTAACAGGCATCAGCAGATCCAGAGAGAGGGGGAGGAGAGATCAGAATCTGAGAACATTAGACTGGAATGTTCCAACAACGGATCAGAATCTGAGACCATGATCCTGAAATGTTCCAGCAATGGACAGGAGTTTATCCGAGGGTCTTTACTGTCTTTCTCGGCCTTGGATCTCATTAGTTTTGCGGATCTATGATGTACTGATGGTTATTCAAGCAGGTTACTCTCCCATCCTCGCTAATTTGGTGTTCCTGGTAATTCATTCTATCTGTTCATTAAGCCAGGTTGGACTGAATTGCTGCACATATTATTTAAAATTTAGAAAGGTGGATGTCAACATTTTCAATTCCAATGAAATATTCCATTCCTTACAAATTGTATCGAGCAAATTACTCATGACAAATTACTCACCAAATTGTGAGGAGAACCAGATTGTTCTCAAACTCCATAATCCTTCTAGCCCTGCACAGATCTGCATTTCTATATCCTCCCACTCACTAATCCTGTCCAATACCACCATCATGATATCCTCGACTCCTCCTCTGCCTCAGTGCATCTTCTGAATAAACCATCAATTGTGTCTTTGTTAAATCTGGATACAATTTATCAAGTCCCTTTTAACCACATGTCAATTACAGAATAATTGCTCTTGAGTATGTTGAACTTGTTTACTGCACAGATTCTGTCAGACGGGCAGATGCTGCATGCTGCTTAAGTCAATGACACATCATCTAGAGGCACAGAATAATAATCTGTTGATATCTCATGAACGAAATTGATGTTATTGGACTGAAACTATCATCATTTGTGAGAAAAGGTCCATCTGCTTGCTCCATGTCCTTCAGAGAAGCCAATGCGTTATCCTTCCCCAGTCATGTCTGTGCAAACCCACAGCAATGTGTTTTACTCTTGACTGTCCTGTGGAACAGCTGAACCAGTCACTCAGTTCAAGCCCAGCATGACATTCTGGCCTGACCATGGCTGCACACATCCCGTGAGAGACGAACAAAAGTAAAGTTAGCTCCATTCCTCTGCCTGTTTTCCTTATTTCTACACTTCATTTCCATTCAGGTAGGTGACCATTCCCTAATTCAAGTGCAATCTTTCTGACCGAGTCTCTCCCCAAGAGTGATGTTCATTTCCACGGGCACCTCTGGTGCTGGCTTTACTGATGCTGACAGACAGATGTAAGGAACTTTTCAATTCCACAACAGTGGCAGTGTATAGAGAAGGAATGGGTTTTTATGTCATAATAAAGATACGGAGACCAGTAAGTGAGGGAAAGGAAGTATTGTGATCATCACTGAGAGTGTAGTTGAGGCCATATTCGGGGTATTATGGACAGAGTTTTCTCCTTTAAAAGGAATTATCTCATTACAATAGAGGTTGTGCAAAGGAATTTTATGACACTAATCCCTGGGCTGGTGGTAAAAGACGAGTGAGTGAAGGTTAATCTGTAGCACAGTCAACGAATTGCATTGAAACTTGATGGTGATGGACAATCACTCGTTATATTCTACACAGACACTGAGAAGGTGATGAATTCCATGGCTTGCATTTTTATTTTTACTCGGTATGCATGTATGGGTATTTAAGCGCCTCTGTCGATAAAATCTTCAGTCATATCCAGCATTGATATTAGGGTCAATCCCTCTTACCTGAGCAGGTCAGTTAAACACTTTTGTTAATGTTAATACGTGATGGTGTCTGTGTGGAGAGTATTTTCTTCTCATAGAGGGTAGTGAATATTAGGAATTCTCGGTCTAGAAAGTTAGGGGAGCTATATCACTCCAAGTATTTAAAAAGGAGGCAGATGGATTTTTGACCTGTCATAGAGCTGAGGGGTGTGAAGAATTGCGCATTAAAGAAGAGTTAATGCCAACAGTAGGTTAGCCATGATAGCATACAATGGTTTGAGCATCCAAATTACCTCTTCCTGTTTCTTATGTTCTCATATTCTGTCTTTGGAATGTTAATGGTTTTAATTTTCCTGGAAATTTTCCTATTGAATGTTGAGGACAATGAGAGAAAAGAATTTTATGAGCCATCTCTGGGAGAGGTATGGGCCCGATATTCACATGAATCTGGGTCTACAACATGACCAACAAATGAAACACCATTTGCAGAGAGGAGACACTCTTTAAAGCGGTGGGAGACCACTTTCATGCACAGCTTGAATTTCCCATCACATTTTCCAACTCACAGCAAACCACACAGTGTTGAGGGACTGAATGATATCCTGTAATACTGCGAACCAGGTATTTGGAGCAAGTGGTCTCTATCTGCTCCGATACAAATGGTTTTAAGGACTGAATGGAACATAGGAACAGAGAACTGAAGAGCAGGAGTGGGTCATTAGGCACTTCGTCATTGCTCGAACAGACAGTAAGATCATGGCTGATCTGAGAGTGGTCTGCGCAGCACTTTTCTGTCTGTCCACAATTTTCCTCCATTCACATGTCTGTCAAATGTTCCAAAACACAACTTTGAATAAATGCAAGCATCCAGGCACAATACTAGCGAACTGCACAAAGTCAAAGTACACAGGCAGCACAATTCTGGAAGACAACAGGCATTTATCTATCAGTCTTGTTCCCATTCAATTAATGCTGTTGCAGTTTATCATTTTAGATTTGTTCATGTAATGTGGGTGGTGTTGATAGGCCAACATTTATGGACCATGTCTAATTACGCTGGAAGTGGTGGTGTTGAGCTGCCATCTTGAGCTGAAACCTCTGGGGAAGAGAATTCCCATTTGAACAGCCCGTGCGAATTTCTCATTTCTGCTCCGACAAATGTTGGAGGGTCGCTGTGTCCTTTTGCAGCCCCACTTCTCCACTGGTTACAACAGGTTGGAAGTGTCATCTAGCCCAGTCTCTCAAAAAATGTGAATACACAGAGTCACACACGTACAGACACATACACAATCGCACAAGTCTGAAGACGAAAATGAATAGGAAAAGGTTTCCAGAGTTTCATAATAGTTGAACTCATTTCAAATGGAAAAGAGATAATGCGTCCCAACTGATACACTGTCTCCAACGGTATTCTACTCAAACAAGCTGCTGGTATGAGACTTCTTCCTGGAACAGTTGGATTTGGCAGAATTTCGTTTCCTTCAATCATTGAAGCGATTCCCATGAATCCTCAACAGGAATGCTCCAAGTTTGGTGAAGATGACTCAGGCATTTTTACTCTCACATTTTGCGGTCAGACGGGGCAAAGTGAGAGAGAGTGGGCAATAGACAGTGGGTAACGACCATAAGATCATCGGATACAGGAACAGAAATTAGGCCATTCAGCCCATCGAGTCTGATCCACTATTTAATTACGGCTGACAAGTTTCTCAAAATCATTCTCCTGCCTTCTCCCTGTAACCCTTGAACCCTTTGATAATCAAGAAGCTAACGACTTCTATCTTAAATATACACAATGAACTGACCTCCACTGCCTTCTGTGAAAATGAATTCCATTGATTTTCCACTCTCTGGCTGAAAACGTTTCTCCTTACTTCCGTTCTTAAAGAATTTCCCTTGGCTCGAAGGTTGTATCCTTGGGTCCTATAGTCTCCTACCAATGGAAGTCTTCCCACCATCCGCACTGTCCAGGCCATTTAGTATTCTGTATGTTTCAATTAGATCCCCCCCACATCCCTCTGAACTCCATCAAGAACAGACCCAGAGTCCTCAAACGTTCTCATATGTTAAGCTTTTCATTCCTGGGAACATTCCCGTGTACGTCCTGTGAATCCATTCCAAATTCAGCACATCCTTCCTGAGATATGGGGCTCAGAACAACGCACACTACTCCAAATATAGTCAGACAAGAGCCTTATAGAGCCTCAGAAGTACGTCCCTGCTTTTACATTCAAACCCTTTCAAAATAAATTCCATCACTGCATTTGCCTTCCTAATTACTGACACAACCTGCAAGTTTACATTGAGACAATCCTGGAGTAGAATTCCCAAGTCCCTTTGCACGTCAGACATCTGAATTTTCTCGGTAGTCCATGTTTTTATTCTTCCTAACAAAGTGCATGTTCCCACAATTTCCCACGTTGTACTCCATCTGCCATTTCTTTGTTTATTATCCTAACCTATACAAATCCTTCGTGAGCCTCCCTGCCTCTTCGACGTTACCTGTCCCTATACTATTTTTGCTTCATATTCAAACGTAGATAGAATGCCTTCAGATCCTTCATCTGGATCGTTAATGTATAAAGTGAAAAGTTATGGTCCCAACATTGAGCCTTATGGAACACCACTTGTCACCGACTGTCAACCGGAGAGGGACACTTTTATCGACACTGTTTGCTTCCTGCCAGACAGCCAAACTTCTATCCATGTTAGCACCTTGCCTCTAACACCATGGGCCCTTGCCTTACTCAGCAGCTTCCTGTCAAAGATCTTCTGGAAGTTCTGGTCGATGACATCCATGGCTCTCCTTGATCTAAGCTGATTGTTACATCCTCAAGGTTTTCTAGCAGATTTTCCAGGCATGACCTCCCCTTGATGAAATTGGTACAATTGAGAAAAGAAACAAGTCAAATAGTCAGGGCAGACAGGGACAAGGTAGGACTAATAAAGTAAACTGCATTTATTTCAATGCAAGGGACCAAACAGGGAAGGCAGATGAACTCAGAGCATGGTTAGGAACATGGGACTGGGATATCATAGCAATTGCAGAAACATGGCTCAGAGATGGGCAGGACAGGCAGCTAAATGTTCTAGGATACAAATGATACAGTAAAGATAGAAAGGGAGGCAGGAGAGGAGTGGGAGTGGCGATTTTGATTAGGGATAGCATTACAGCTGTACTGAGGGAGGATATTCCCGGAAATACATCCAGGGAAGTTATTTGGGTAGAACTGAGAAATAAGAACGGGATGATCACCTTATTGGGCTCGTATTATAGACTCCCTAATAGTCAGAGGGAAATTGAGAAACAAACTTGTAAGGAGATCTCAGCTAGGGTGTCAGAAAGTAGGGTGATTTGGTCGGAGATTTTAACTTTCCAAACATAGACTGGGGCTGCCATAGCTTTATGGGTCTAGATGGAGAGGAATTTGTTAAGTGTGTACAAGAAAATTTTCTGATTCAGTATGCGGATGACCCGAAAAGAAAAGGTGCAAAACTTGACCCACTTTGGGGAAATAAGTCAGTGGAGATACACTATGGGGCCAGCTACCGTAATTCTATTAGATTTAAAATAATGATGGAAAAGGATAGACCAGATCTAAAAGTTCAAGTTCTAAATTGGAGAAAGGCCAATTTTGACGGTATTTGGTAAGAACGGTCAAAACCTGATTGGGGGCAGATATTCACAGACGGCTGGAAAATGGGAAGCCTTCAGAAATGAGATAACAATAATCCAGAGAAAGTATATTCCTGTTAAAATGAAAGGAAAGGCTTTTAGGTATAGGGATTGCTGGCTAACTAGGGGGTTTGATTAATAAAAAGAATGAAGCATCTGTCAGGTATAGACAGGATAGATCGTGTGAATCCTTAGAAGGGTATAAAGGCAGTAGGAGTATACTTAAGAGGGAAGTCAGGAGGGCAAAATGGGGGCATGAGATAGCTTTACCAAGTAGAACTAAGGAGAATCCAAAGGGTTTTTCTTTACAAATACATTAAGGACAAAATCATAACTAGGGAGAGAATAAGGCCCCGCAAAGTTCAGCAAGGCACCGTTTGTGTGGAGCCGCAGAAAATGGGGGAGATACTAAACGAGTATTTTGCATCAGTATTTACTTTGGAAAAGGATATAGAAGACATAGAATGTCAGGAAATAGATGGTTACGTGTTGAAAAATGCCCATATTACTGAGGAGGAAGCGTATGATGTCTTGAAATGGTTAAAGGTGGACAAATCTCCAGGACCTGATCAGGTGCATCCGAGAACTCTGTGGAAAGCTACAGATGTGATTGCTGGGCCTCTTGCTGAGATATTTGTATCATCGATAGTCACAGGTGAGGTGGCGCAAGACTGGAGGTTGGCTAATGTGGTGCCACTGTTTAAGAAGGGTGATACGGACAAGCCAGGGAACTATAGGCCAGTGAGCCTGACGTTGGTGGGGGGCAAGTTATTGGAAAGAATCCTGAAGGACAGGATGTACATGCATTTGGAAAGAAAGAACTGATTAGGGATAGTCAACATGGCTTTGTGCATGGAAATCACATCTCACAATCCTGCCAGAGTTTTTTGAAGAAGTAACGAAGAGGGCAGAGCGGTAGATGTGATCTATATGGACGTGTTCGACAAGATTCTCTATGGGAGACTGGTTAGCAAGTTTAGATCGCATGGAATACGGGGACAACGAGCCATTTGGATACAGAACTGGCTCAAAGTTGAAGACAAAGGGTGGAGGTGGACGGTTGCTTTTCAGACTGGAGGCCTGTGACCAGTGGAGTACCACAAGGATCAGTGCTGGTTCCTCTATTTTTTGTCATTTACATAAATGATTTGGATGCGCGCCTAAGAGGTATCGTTCGTAAGTTCGTAGATGACAACAAAATTGGCGTGCAGTGGACAGCGAAGAAGGTTACCTCAGAGTACAACAGGATCTTGATCAGATAGGCCAATGGTCTGAGAAGTTTAATTCAGTTTACTTCATGGAGTATAATTCAGATAAATGCGAGGTGCTGCATTTTGGAAAAGCAAATTTTAGCAGGACTTATACACTTAATGGCAATGTCCTGGGGAGTGTTGCTAAATAAAGAGAGCTTGGAGTGCAGGTTTATAGCTCCTTGAAAGTGGAGTGGAAGGTAGATAGGATTGTTAAGGCGGCGTTTGGCATGCTTTCCTTTATTGGTTAGAGTACTGAGTATTGGAGTTGGGAGGTCATGTTGGGGCTATACGGGACACTGGTTCGGCCACTGTTGGAATATTGCATGGAATTCTGGTCTCCTTCCTATTGGAAATATGTTGTGAAAATTGAAAGGGTTCAGGAAAAATTTACAAGAACGTTGATGGGTTTCGAGCATTTGAGCTTCAGGGAGAGGCTGTACAGGCTGGGGCTGTTTTTCATTGAGCGCTGGAGGCTGAGGGGTGACCTTATAGAGATGTATAAAATTATGAAGGGTATGGAGAGGATAAATGGACAAAGTCTTTTCCCTGGGGTTATGGAGTCCAGAACTAAAGGGAATAGGTTTAGGGTGAGAGGCAGAAGGTGTTGGGTGGCACGGTGGCACAATGGTTAGCAATGCTGCTGCATAATGCTAGAGACTCAGGTTCAATTCCTGCCTCAGGCTGTGTGGATGTTCTGTGTGGAGTTTGCATATTCTCCCTGTGTCTGCGTGGGTTTCCTCCAACAATCCAAAAATGTGCAGGCTATGCTAAATTGGCCATACTAAATTGCCTGTGGTGTGAGGTGAAGGGATGAATGTAGGGGAATGGGTCTTGGGGGGGTTGTGCTTCGGCGGGTTGGTGTGGACTTGTTCCCACACTATAAGTAATTAAACGTAAAGGACCTAAGGGGCAACTTTTTTTTAGATTAGATTACTTACAGTGTGGAAACAGGCCCTTCGGCCCAACAAAACCACACCGCCCCGCCGAAGCGCAACCCACCCATACCCCGACATCTACCTCTTACCTAACACTACGGGCAATTTAGCATAGCCAATTCACCTAACCTGCACATCTTTGGAGTGTGGGAGGAAACCGGAGCACCCGGAGGAAACCCACGCAGACACAGGGAGAATGTGCAAACTCCACACAGAGAGTCGCCTGCGGCGGGAATTGAACCCGGGTCTCTGGCGCTGTGAGGCAGCAGTGCTAACCACTGTGCCACCGTACCGCCCAACGTTTTCGCACAGACAGTGGTACGTGTATGGAATGAGCTGCCAGAGGATGTGGTGAAGGCTGGTACAATTGCAGCATTTAAAAGACTTTTGGATGGTTATATGAATAGGAAGGGTTTGTAGGGATATGGTCCGGGTGCAGGCAGGTGAGACTAGATAGGGTTGGGATATCTGCTCGACATGGACGGGTTGGACTGAAGGGTCTGTTTCCATGCTGTACATCTCTATGCCTTTTTAACTCATACAGTGAGTTCGTAAATGCAATTAGTGTGAATGGTATTTGGAGGAATACATGTAATTGGAAAGTTAAAGTTAGGTTGTAGATTGTTCAAGGGAATTGAAATATAGAAGTAAAGGCATCATGAAGCAGTGGCATAGAATGTTGGTGAGAGTGTACCTGAGGTATTGAGTGCAGCGTTGGTGATCTAATCTAAGAAAGATGACACTGATCACAGAGGACGTGCAATGGACATTCTCCAGATTAATTCCTGAGATGACAAGAGTTTCTGATGGGGAGATTTGTCTTGCGACCTCTCCAGTTTCCATGCATGAGAGGTGATCGCAGTGAAATTTCAAAAATCTATGATTCATGTGATGTGGTGGAAATAAACAGGATGTTTCTCGAGCTGTCTACTCTATATTTAAGGCAAATAATGACAGGATAAGGGATATGCCATTTACGACCGTAATAAGGAGGAAATTATTCCCTCAGAGGGGACTGACTAACACACGGGCATGGAAGCCTGTTGGCAGGGCAAGATTAAGGAGAATCCCCAGATATTCTTCACGTATATCAGGTGGAACAGAACAACCTGGGAGCATGTACGGCCTATTGTTGACTTGGCAAGTTGTATCCAAACTCAACTTCATGGTAGAAGGCTGTTTGTGTGACTGGAGCCCAATTTCCCCGGTGCACCCGGTAGAGATCAGTGCTGTGTTCCGTATTATTTGTGGTATTCATAAGTGATGTGAATGTGAAGTGGGTAGGGGGAGTGTGATAAGTACGTTTGTGTTTGACATAAAGATTGGCCGGGTGGTTGGCAGTGAGGAGGGAGGTCTTATGTCACAGGAAGAGACAGATAGAATGGTCAGATGGACAGAACAATGGCAAATGGAATGTAACCCTGATAAATATGAGGTGCTACACTTTGGAATAAAGTTTGGAAGAAGGAACCAGACAAGGGGAGTACTCAAAGAATGGCATCACACTCGGAAGCTCAGAGCGTGCTTCTCCACACATTCCTGAATGTGACTGGATATGATAATTGATGAGTTCAGCATGACTGTAGTTAAAGCCTTTATTCATTGACCCAAAGATTATCCGAGTTTTATATAGCACTTTGGTAAGGCCAAATGAGATATTGTGTGCAGTTCTGGGAGCCGTATTACAGGAAGGATGTGATTGTACTGGATGAGGTGCATAGGAGATTCACCAGGATGCTCCCTGGGATGGACCATTTGAGCTGTGGAGAGAGGCTGGGTAAGCTCGAGTTATTTATTTTGGAGCAGAGGAAGTTGAGCGGTTAAGTCATTCAGGTTTAAGATTACAAGGGGCATGGACAGGGTGAATAGACAACAGCTGTTCTTTTTAGTCAAAGTTTCAGCTTCCTTACAGAGTGAAACCAGGGAATGGAGAATGGAGAACAGAGAAACATGACACAGCTACTTCACTTCTGCCTTCACAGAAAAATACATAAACAAAGCCTTCCAGCAATAGGAGAAAACCTGAGTCTGATGAGAAAATGATGTGGAATGAAACTAGTAAATAAACTAATTTGGAGAAATTATTGGAATTGAAAATAATGGGCATAGAAAAAAAAAACAACACAGATTGATGAAATGGGAAACATTTGAGAAACTGACTGGTAGATCAATTACAGAAAATACAATAGAGGCACTGAACTTGGATTTTCAGCAAGAATTTTAATAGAGTCCCAAGCCTAGTGTGCAAAGTAAAAACACATGGGATGGGGGATAATATATGAACATGGTGTTAAAATGGGAGTGTTGACAGGAAACAATGAGGAGGAATACATGGATGGTTTTCAGTTTGGAAGGCTCATGAGGCATCGTAATGATTGGTGCCGGGGCATCAGATATTCACAATACATCTCAAACATCTCGTTGAGGGAATTAAATGCCAAGTTTCTAAGTCTGCTGACGGAACTAGGATTTTGAAAGTGAAGAGGATGGGAAAAAAATTAAAGGTGATTGAAACAAATGGAGTTAATGAGTAAACATGTGGCAGATGAAGAGCAGTGTGGATAGATGTGATGTTGTCTACTTTGTTGGGGAACACTTAAATTCCAGCCAAAAATTGGAAAAGGGAGTGGTTGAGAAATGTCCATCTATGAAGGGAATTGCACTTTTCTTCTGTTATTGTTTGGACAGACATCTGAGTTCCATGCAGGGCAGTGAGTTCTGAAGACAGAAGCCAATACAGGGAATACATTGGCACACAGACCAGTTTAATCAGACCCATCATGTGGGGAGCTTTAACATTGAAAAGAATCTGGGATTTCCCTGTACACCAGTCACTGAAAGCAGTATTGCAGGAGCAGAAAGCAGTCAGGAAGATAAATGGGGTGTTGACCCTTATTTCAGGTTGGCTTGAGTCCAGGAGTAACGGTGTCTCAGTACAGCTGTACAGGCCCTTGGTTAGACCTCAACTCGAACATTGTGCAGTATTGTGTGCAGTTCTGGTGTCCGTACCTAATAAAGGACAAACCTGACATTGAGGGACAGCAGTGAAGGATGAACAGACTGATCTCTGGGATGGCAGACGTTTTGTGGAGCAGAGTTTGTGACAACTGAGCCTGTATTCCCTGGGGTTTAGGAAAATGAGTGGAGATCTCAGTGAGATATATAAAAAACTGACAGGGTTAGGTAGATTGGAAGCAGTGTTGATAATTCCCTTGGCTGGGAAGTCTAAAACAAGAGGCCTATTATTAAATACAGATGGGTCACATTGCATTTAGATACTAATAAATGTCTGCACTCAGAGACTGGTGAACCTGGGAATTCTCTCTCACATAAGGCTGTGGAAGACAAGGCACTAAAGACTAATAAGGATGTCTAGACACCGAAAGGATGGGGGAGAGAGCAGGAGTATGTCGTAGAAATAAAGGGTCAGCCATCATTATATTGAATTGGATAGCAAACTCGACAGACCAAGAGGACAACTGCAGTTCCTATTTTATAGCTTCACAAGGTTAATCACATTAAGGCATGTGTACAGTGTGTGGGGAAAGTGCATTGAGGAGATGTTCAGACATTAACTAGAATGGGGCAGGCTCAATGTGCTGTATGGCCTATACCACTCCGATGTTTCTGTGCGGTCTGTAGGAAAACTCCGTAAATGTTGTCACAAGTTCGCAGATGTTAGGAAGGGGGTCTCTGCAGGGTCAACAGAACATTCTTTCCAGTTCCCTCTCCCATACTGAGGCTGAGGCTGGGTGTTCTGTCCGGTTTTATCCTTTAAGACCTTGGAGCAGTTTGATACAATTGAGTGTCTTGCTTGGCTTTTTCAGAGACCATTGAAGAGTTCCTCCATGTCTGTGTGTTTGGAGTCAGATTTAGGCCAAACCAGGAAAGCACGGGAGAATCACTTCCTGAAAGGTCATTGGAAAAACAAATTGGTGTTTACAATCGACATTGACTTCAAGGCCACTGTTACTGACACCAGATTTGAGATCTCGATATTTTATTAATTGTTTTTAACTTCCACCAGCTGCCAGAGCATTCGCCTGGTCTGGATTATTCATCCAGTGTCTTTTCCAAAACAGCACCATCTCCACATGGGGACCGATCGGAAACCACACTGAGCAAGTTTATGTCTGTGCTGCTTGACAGCTCTATCAAAACAAACTCCCAATTTGACTATCGTGATGAGACTGAGAGGGGTGTAATTGGTCAGTTTGTAATTATTCCCCGACACTGAGTAATTTTCCACATTGCCAGGGAGATGTCAGAGTTGGAGCTGAAGGAAACCGCTTCCCCAGGGGCACGGCTTGTTGTACAGCACACGTCTTCAGTCCTATTGCAGGAATGGTGTCAGGGCTCATTGCCTTTGCTGTCTCTACTGTGTCCAGCTGTTTCTTCATGTCACGTGCAGCGAATCGAATTGGTTAAAGACTGTGATTCTGTGGGTATCATGATGACGGTGTGTTGAATCATCGACTCAACACCCCTGGCTAGGATGGTACAGATACTATTTCCTTGTTTTTTACACTGATGTGCAGAGCTGATCCATTGATAGAATGGGAATAATTGTGGAGCCCTCTCCATCAGTCAGTTGTTTACTCGTCTATCAAGATTTTTGGCCGGATGTGGCAGACTGCAGAGTTCGATCTGGGTGTATTGACCTTGTGACAATTTCTCTCTCTCTATCATTAGATTTGGGTTCATTTGATTTGATAGGAGTCATTGTCGTATGTATCTAAGTGGAGTGAAACTCTTTGTTTATACACAGTTCTGGCAGATCATAGTGAGAGTTGGAGCTGCCTTTTTTTAGAGACATGGAGTGGCCAAAATTTAAAAGTCTACTTCAACTGTCTGTTTTTGAAGAGCCACAAAATAGCCAGAAATTAAAATAGGTTGCTTCAGCATTAGTGAAAAAAGGGCCTTTGAGAAGGGAATTATTCCAAAGCAAAATAAAGGATAATCTGATTAATAAGATTCTGAAACATGCCAACATAGATAAAGAAAGTTCTTTTTTAAAGAATTGATTATTTTTAACAGAACACAGATGAAATAATGAAATTGTAGCACAAAAACTTTGAAGAAACATTACAAAAGGTAACTTATTCTGATCTCAGTAAGGATTCTTTTCATCCACGAAAACAGCAACACAAGTTATCTTTCAGAAGCTGGCTGCGCCTTTGAAACTATTTACAATTGTAATAGGTCCGAGTTAAATATTTGGTAAATAATCATGGACACAGCTTTCAACATAATTCTAAAAGCTTAAAGAGATGCCTGGCATGTCTTGTCTAATTCACTAAGAAAAAAAGTTATTAGGAGAAATAATAATAACAATACGAATTTTGGAACAGAATCAACTTTTTAATGTAAAATGTGATCTCGGAATTTGATAAGAGATAGCCTACCCATTGGAGAATAGAATTTATGCAATCCTTCAAGATAAACAATGAGGGATATGACTAAAAAGAGCACAGCCACGAACTTTGGAATGCATTATATAAAGATCCCAAGGCCTAGAGATAACAACAATCGTTAAACTTCCGAAACAAATAAGAACCTCGGGCTGTCCCTGGGAGTGTCCATCATTGATCAGTTGTTTAACAAGATTGGTTCTGCAGAAGGGGAGTGGAGGGTACACTGACAAGGTTGTGTATGATCATTGCAACATAGAACATATAAAAATACTGTATTTTTACTGTAAACTTGAAGTGTGTCATTGATTTGCCGTCTGATCTGATCTAAAGATTAATGAAACGATTGTCTTCTCATGTCAAAGCCAGTTTCGAGGAAGATCCTTTAGTATTCTCCCAGCATTAACCAGGTTTTGCTTGAATTAAGGTCCATTCCGTGCCTGTGTCCTGTCTGCCTCCAGAGTCTTTGTCCCTAGCTGGGGAATCTCGCTCCTACAATAAGCAAGGACATACAGATCATAGGGTAAAGGAAAAACTTAGACTGAGACATACAGGCTACACCAGAAAGGGCAGGCAATATGCAACATCAATGTGAGCAAGATCAGCATTATTTGAAGTTAGAGAATCCATTCCTCAGTTTAATAATGGGCTGGGAAGATGCTGTTCAGGAGCTGCTGGTTTGTGTGTTCAAGCTTCTGTATTGTCTGCATGGTGGAGGAGATTGTAGGAGATCCAGGGTTCGATGGGTCTTTGATCATGTTTTCAGCCTTTCCACGGCAATGAGCTGTGTAAATGGAGACAATGGATAGGACGTTGGTTTCCGTGATGGCATGGGCTGTGCACACAACCTTCTGTCATTTCTCTTCCTTTCCTGGGCAGGGCTGTGGCCACACCAGGTCATTATGCACACAGATACTTTGCTGTCAGTGGTGCACTTGTAGACATTGGTGAGGGTCCTTGTGGACATGTCAAATGTCCTGAGCTGCCAGAGAAAGAAGAGGCTTTTCTTGTGCCATCTCGGCTATCACATCTACATGGGAGATCGGTTATCGTCACTCCAAGCAACTTAATGCTTTCCACTCTTTCAACTTCAGTTCCATTGATGCAGATGGGGGCATGTTCTCCTCCTTTCTTTCTGAAGTCATTGATCAGTTGGTTAGTTCTGCCGACGTTGAAAGAGAGGATGGTCTCAGTGCAGCACATCACCAAGTCCTCTATTTCCGTTCTGTATTTTGACTTGCCATCATTACATACCTGCCCTACTATGATGATGTCATCAGTAAACACGAAGATGGCATTTGTTCAAAATTTGGCAATACAGTCGTAGGTGAAAAGGGAGTATACTAGGGGGCTGAGGACACATCCTTTGGGATTTCAGTATAGAATGTTATCATGGAAGAGACACACTTACTTATTTTCACTCACTGTGTACTGTAGGTCAGAAAGATGAGGATCCAAATTCAGAGGGTGGAGGAAAGACTAAGGTCAGGGAGTTTGGTGATCAGTCTGAAGGGAATAATGGTGTTGAAGGTGAACCTATAGTCAATGAGCAGGAATCTGACGTGGGTGTCCTTGTTGTCCAGATGCTCCAGGGATATGGCACCCGGTATGGACCCATTCCACGGGTAGGAAAATTGTAGGGGATCGAAGCAGGCTGGGAGATTGGAACTGATGTGGACCATGACGAGCTTCTTGAAGCACTTCATGCCTCTCTCAGTCTCCTGCGCTCTAAAAAGAAATGTCCCAGCTTATCCAACCTCTCCATATGACTCAGACCCTTGAGTCCTGGCAACAGCCTTGTAAAGTTTCAGTTTAATACCATCCTTCCTATAGCAAGGTGACCAAAACTGAACACAATGCTGAACTAGGAATAATTTGTAACTATATGTTTCACTCTGCTGCCAATTATTATGCTGCTATGATATTGCTTTATTTTTTGTGTTATTCTGAAACCTTATTATTCATTGAATCCTCTGACGGTAATCCCCTCGGGGGAACGTCCTGCTGACTGCTTGAATGTGAATCAATCTATTTTGTTTGGACTGATATTTTGAGGCCGCTGTATATCAGAGAACAGGAAGAGATGATGGATGATTGTGCAGTGTGTGTCCCTTACTGGACCAGCTTGTCTCTCCGGCACCTAAAGCTTTTATTGTGGGCCAGAGTACCTCAGAATCGTGACATCAGAGAAGAACGCTACTTAGCCCATTGCAGGTCCATGCACACAGAACATTACTGCTCAGTACCTACAACATCCTTCAGCACTGCCGACAGATCCACCGACCTTACTGTCAACCGTAAATTTACTAACTCATCCTTCTATACCCTCATTAAGGTCATTTTCAAAAGGACAAACAACAATCACTCCAAAGCAGATCCTTGCAGTATACCACGAGTAACTAAACTCCAGGATGAACATTCCCCATCAACTATCACCTTCTGTCTGCTTTCAGCTAGCCGATTTGTGATCCAAACGCTAAATTACTCACAATTCCACGTCTCCATATTTTCTGGGAGAAAGTAAAGACTGCAGATATTTGAGATCAGAGTAGAGAGTGTGGTGCTGGAAAAGCACAGCGGGTCACGCAACATCCGAGGAGCGAGGAGAAAATGAAGTCTGCAGATGCTGCAGACCAGAAAACTGATTCCTGATGAAAGGCTTACAAGAGAAACATCAACTTGCATGCATCTTGGACGCTGCCTCATCTGTTCAGCTTTTCCAACACCACGCTCTCCATATTTTCTTCAATAGCCTACCATGAGGGACCTTATCAAACGCTTAAATGAAATCCACATACCTCACTTTACCCTCACCCACCTGTTTGGTCACCTTCTCAATGAACTCGGTGAGATTTGTGAGGTATGACATACCTTTCACAAAACCTTGTTGACTATTCCTAATCAAATGATTCCTTTCTAGACGATAGTAAATCCTATCTCTTATAATCCTTTCCAACACCTGACCCACAACCAAAGTAAGCCTGGTATCTAATTAACAGGGTTACCCTTCTCCATTTCTTGAGCAAGGGGACAACGTTTGCTGTCCTCCAGTCTTCTGGCACTATTCCTGTAGACAATGGCGATGTAAAAATCCGAACAGATGTTTGTGTAAACTCCTCCCTAGCTTCTCAGAGAATTCCAGGATAAATCCCATCTGGCCCAGGGGACGTATCTATTTTCACACTCTCCAGAACTGCTAACATATTCACGTTACAAACTTCAATACCGTCCAGTCTAATAGCCTGTATCTCAGTATTGGCTTCGACAGCATTTTCTTTTTCCATTGTGAATACTGATTCAAATATTAATTTACAGCCTGTCCTATCTCCTCAGACTCCACACACAACTTAACACTACTGTCCTTGATTGCCATTAATCTTCATTTGTTCATTCTATTATTCATGACGTACTGATAGAAATCTTGAGGGTTTTCCGCGATCCTACTTGCCAAAGACTTCTCATGCTCTCTCCTGGCTATCTTAGCTCTTTTTTTAGACCTTCCAGGCTAACTTGTAACTCTCAAGCATCCTAACTGAGCCTTCACGTTTCATCTTAAAATAAGCCTCCTTCTTCCTCTTGACAAGCGATTCAACGTCTTCAGTAAACCACAGCAGCCTCACTCTACCACTTCCTCCTTTCCTGACAGGTATAAACTTATCAAGGACACACAGTAGCTGTTGTTTGAAAAAGCTCCACTCTTAAATTGTACCCATCCTCTGCAGTTTCCTTCCCCATCCTATGTATCCTAAAACCTTTCCTAATCGCATCATAATTGCCTTTTCCCCAGCTATAACTCTTGCCCTGCGGTATACACCTGTCCCTTTCCATCGCTAATGTAAACATAACGGAATTGTTGTCACTATCAGCAAAGTGTTCACCTACCTCCAAATCTAATACCTGGTCTGGTTCATTACTCAGTACCAAATCAAATTTGGCCTCGGCCCTTGTTGGCCTATCTACATACTGTGTCAGGAAACCATTCTGCACACATTGCACAAAAACTGACCCATATAAAGTAATTCAGCTGCAGCATTTCGAGTCAGTATTTGGAAGGTTAAATTCTTCCATAACAACTACTCTGTTTCTTTCGCTCCTATCCAGTATCATCTTTGTAATCCTTTCCTCTACACCGCTGGAACTTTTCAGACGGCAATAGAGAACTTTCAGCAGAGACCTCTCCGTGTTTGTATCTCACCTCTTCCCATACGACCTCACCAGACGAGTCCTTATCAAGCATCCTTTCTACCAACGTAATGCTGTCTTTGATTTTCAATGACACCTCCCCCTCCCCCACCCCAACCCCACTCCCGCCCCACTGTTAGTACCTTCCTTGTTCTTATTAAAGCATCTAAACCCCGGACCCTACAACAATCAGTCCTGTCCCTGATCTATCCATTTCTCCAAAATAGCCAAAACATCAAGATGTACAACTGCACAATTTGGAAACAGGGAGTGATTAGAGGGATGTTAAACGAGAGTGAGTTGGATAGATCAGAAGACAGCATGAGGGGAGATAGACAGGAATGGACAGAAAATGGAAGTTTTATTTAGAAATTCTCACGGATGGCAAGGTCTTTATCAATTGCCATACCGTTTGAGCACTGTGCGGATACTGGCTGTGGTCCCAGAGCATTTATCGCCAATAATATCACAGAGCTGAGTTGCTGACAGTTAAACAGAGTCCAAAAGGCCGAGTGATTTTTTTTTCTCTACAGTGAGAAGGTGATGTAATATAAATAGACTGGATGAACAGCAGGAGGAACTGAGAATCGTACTCGATACTGAGATACCGCACCAGAGAATCTCAATGAGGTGGATCACTGACAGAGGGGAAATCAGCATCTCAGCTGTGAGCCAAATAATGATTGACAAAGATTACACACCACTTCCGTGGTTTTGTAATGCACATTTCAATTTATGAAGCTCAATATCATGAGTGTATCTTATTTCTTTGTACTTCCCATAGTTTAGTATGGACAGAAAATTATTTTGTCCCCGTATTTTGTGTTCAATAAACAGATTTTACTCCTCATTCCTCACTTTAGATATATCATTGAATCTGTTCTTCATATGAGTTATAAAGAATAACATTCCAATACAGATGACTGGGGAATATTATTGTCCCTCCCTCCAGTCTGAACTGCCATGTCCCACAATTCTCTCTGTTTCCTGTCTCCTCCACAATACCATAATCACACTGTAATTGAAGTCCAGTAAATAACATTTCATCACAGTTCACTAACATCGATAACATCAACAGCACAGGCCTCATCTGCATCTCCCTAAACCTGGAATAACAATCTGAATTGTATTTGCCACGTTCAATTCTCTGTTAACATATCCATTCCATTTGTCTGTTACAATCCCACGTTTCTCAGACACGAATTCGCCTCAGATCATGAATTATAAAAATTGTTTCAATGTTTAATTGAAATGATGATGCTTGATCAATAGTTCTAGGATGTATGTTTCCATTTATAATCAGAGACATGTGTTTACGTTCTGATAAACTTACGGCATTACTCCTGCATCCAAGACAGATTGAATGGTGACACTCAATTTATCCACCGGCCTCAAGATTTGTTCCATCAGTCACCCTCACATATCCCATCCAGAAAAAGACAGTTTGAATCATTGTTTTGAATTTGAATAAAACAATATTGAATTGAAAGGTGTTGGCTGGAGCTATTTGTTCAGTGACTGTGATTGATGTCCGTCTCCGTGGATCCGAGATGTGTCACTGGAGGGTTTGCCTCTTCTATTAATTAAGGACTCAGTTCAATGTGTTATCCCAGTATGGGCGGGAGCATCAATGACTGGACTAAAAGGAATCAGCAGCTCGAGAGACAGGGGAGGAGAGATCAGAATCTGAGAACATTAGACTGGAATATTACAACAGACAGGAGTTTATCCTCGGGTCTTTACTACCTTTCTCAGCCTTGGATATCATTAGCCTCACGGATCGAAGATATCCTTTGGATTATTCAAGGTGGTTACTATCCTATCCTTGCTATAGTTGGTGTTCCTGGTAAGTCATTCCATCTGACCATTAAGCTGAGTTGTACTGAATTGTTGTTCATATTCAAATTTTAAAATTTGCAAGCCATCATTTTCAGGTCCAGTCAAATATTTTATTCCTTACTGATTATAACTAGCAAATTACTATTCAAAACTTACTCAACAATACGCGAGGAGAAACCAGACTGTTCCTAATTTCCATTATCTTTTTTCTTCATACATATTTACATTTCTACATATTCTCCACATTCACCAATCCTGCCCAAGACCACTATCAGGATATTTCAGTCACCTTCTCAGCCTCAATGCAGCTGCTGAATAATCCATCGTTTGTGCCTTTGGTAAATTCAGACATAACCTTTTCAAGTCCCTTCTAACTATGCTTACGTCACTTGAGCTGGTTAATTTGTCCTCTCCACAGAATCTGTCAGATGGACAGACAGTGCATTGTGGTCAAGTCATTTACTCATAATCAAGCGGTACAGAATAACAATCTTTTGGTGTCTCATGAACGAAGTTGATGGAATGCAAATGAAATCATCACCACTAGTTTTAAACAGGAGCATATCTGTTTGCCTCATGTCCTTTAGAGAAGGCAATGGGTTATCCTTTCATGATCAGGTCTCTATGTGACTGCAAACCCACAGCAATGTGGTTTACTCTTTATTATCCTGTGCAACAGCTGAATCAGCCACTCAGTTCGAGATCAGCATAACATGCTGGCCTGACCAGGGCTGCACACATCCCGTGAGGGAAGAACAAAAGGAAAGAAAACTCCCTTTCTCTGCCTGATTTCCATTTTCCTGCAAGTAATTTCCATTCAAGTAGGTGACCATTCCCTGTTTCAATTGAATTCTTTCTGATTGAGTCTCCCTCTGAACGTGATATTCATTGACACCTCTGACTCCATCGACACCTCTGGTGATGACTGACGCACAGATGTAAGAAACTTCAAAATTCCACAACATTCGCAGTGCAGAGAGAAGGAATGGCTTTTTATACCACTGGAAAGAAGCTGAGACAGCTAAGTGAGGGAACAGAATTGCTGTGATCAACCTTAGAGTGTTGTTGAGATAGTATTTGGGGTATTGTGCATAGATTTTCTCTCCTTTATAAGGAATAATCCTCTTGGCAGAAAGAGAATAAAGGAGTTTTACCAGACTAATTATTGGGATGATTGTACCATCGGGCGTGCATGAGAATCTGTAGCGCTTTGAAGAATAAGAGGTGATTGCATTGAAACTTAAGGTGATGGACAGTCACTCCTTATATTCCAAACAGAACTAATACGGTGATAAATTCCATGTTTTTTTTTTAAATTTGTTTACATAATTCTCAATGGCTTAAAATACTCTGAGAATGTTCCTCTCACTCCATGCCACTCCCCATTTCGATTGAAAGAGAGAGAGCCAATCTTTAACCAAACTCTTCCAACATTAATCCAGTGCATTTGGTGTGTGATCATACATAGAACTTCACGTTATCCTCCATCGCGACAGGAGCCAAAACACCTTCATTCTAAAACAGTTAACTGTCCCCACCAGCTTCTGACCCCCACGGAGAACATGGGTCTGTCTTCTTGGAGATGGAAGATGCCTCCTTGAGGCTTGGCACAAAACATTTGGCTTCCTTCCTCACTGCCGGAAATACACGTTAAAGCATGATTTGTTCCACAGGCAATGGAGCCACGAGGAGCAATGTGAGCAGTCTATGAGTGCAGTCTCTGCTCTATTCGTTTTCCAGGTTGGAGCATCAATGACACCCTCCTATTCCTGTATGTGTCTCGAGGGGTGAATGGTCTCCTCCTGGTTCCATAGAACAGGTTTAGGGGTCTTACTGAACTCTGCCTGTTCCTGTTTAACAGTTCAATGTACTGACCAGACGCCTCCTATTCCTGTGGAACAGGCAGGAGGATTGAATGGGCTGTCCCTCTTCTTGTTCAGTCATTTAGATGAGCTGAATAGCTTCCACATATCCGGGTGTAACCAGCTTGAGGTGCTGAATGAGCTCCTCTTTTAACTGTGGAAAAGTGCAGTGCCTGGCCGTTCTGTTACATGAATGTTACCGACACTTTAACAGCACAAACGTGAATGTTGTTTGGGTCTTGCTGAATATGGACACAGACCTGTTCAGGAGCTGAGTGGGGACAAAATATTCTGAATATTATGTGATCTTCAGTGATCACTCCACTTATGATCTTGGGATAGATGAGGGGCGACGGGAATGGGGGCACATAGACATTGACGAAGGAGCTGAAGATGTTTGTGCTGCGGAAGTTAATCTGAGGATCTCCTGAAGAGATGTCCCGGGACTGAGAGGATTGTTGGCCACCGACCACAAACATCTTCCTTTGTGCTCTGAAAGACCCCAACCAGTGAGGAGGTTAGACCTGATTCTCATTAAGCTAAAAAAATTAGGTGGTCCCGATGACATCCTCAGTCAACTACTGCCTTGATATCAAGGCCATTCACTCTTTCCTGAGCCCCTGTGTTCACCTCTTGTTCAAATCAACAGGTGACGGTGTATGTGTAGAGAGTGTTTTCCTCTCACAGAGGGTAATCAATGTCAGGAATTATCTGGACTAGAGAGTTAGGGGAGCTAAATCAATGAAGGTATTTAAAGAGGTGGTACATGAATCTTTGAACTGTCAGAGAGCTGTGGAGTGTGAAGAACTGGGCATTATGGAGGAGTTAATGCGAACAGGAGATCAGCCTTGATCATATACAATGGCTTGACCATCCGAATTATCTATTCCTGTTCCCTATGTTTTCATTTTCTGTAATTTCAAAGTAAACGGCTGTAATTTTCCTGGATGTACTATATTTGTATGTTGTAATCAGAGAGAGCAAAGCATTTTTGAGTCATCTGAGTGAGGTATGGAGCTTTATTCATAACGAATCCTGGTCTAGACCAAGGCCAATAAATGAAGCACAGGGTGTAGAGAGGGGGCACTCTATAAACATACCAGAGGCGTCTTTCAAAACCGGCCTGGATTTCCAAATAACATTTTCCAATCCATCCCAATCTGAGTGTGACAGTTGTGAGGGATTAAATGAAATCCTGTGTCACTGTGGAGCATTGGCCCCCATCTACACCTTGCAGGAGCTGTGAGAGGCTGAATGCACCATAGTAACACGGGACTGTGGAGCAAGAGTGGGTCATCAGACACTTTGTCACGGCTCTACCATGCACTATGATCTGATTAAGGTCTCAGCAGCACTTTTCTGTCAGTACCATTTCCCTACATTCATTTGTCTTTCAAATGTCTTACATAGACAACTTTGAACAAATGGAAATATCCAAGCATCACAATTTTCTGTGGAAGGGAATTCACACCTTAAAAACGTTTTGAGAATCTCTTGTTCCTGTTCTGACCAATGTTGGTGCGTCACTCATGTCTTTCACCACTCCTCTATTGGTGAAAGCAAATTTTAAATGTAACCAGTTGAGTGCTGTGCCCAATGATATAGGTATCGGACTGGGTAATTTTCTAGAAAAATCTGAGACACAGAAAGTTGAACTGTGAACAAATGGTAAAATGATAGAGTGTCTCAAATGTGTTTCTGACTTTGAATTTATTCTGCTCACACTAATGTCTGGGAATGTGGATTTCTTCCCGGAACAGTTGGATTTAGATTTATCTGAATTCCCTTTGCTTCGAGCTGTACAGAGATTCCTATGAATCCTCATCAGGAATCTTCCACGAGTGGTAAAGATGACTCAGGATTTTTCTGCTCTCACGCCTTGCTTTCAGGCAGAACAAAGTAAGAGAGAGAGAGACCAATTGGTGCAGTTTCTGAAGCAAGTAATATTTTTCTCCGTCTCTGTGTGGAAAAATACAAGAATGTCAACTGAACACCAAACTGGACCATGTGCACTCTCCATGTACATTCTCTGGAATGGATGATAATAGACTGTATGCTGTATGCAGCATCATTGCTGTTGTTGTGCACACTGCCTTGCATTAGCAAATGAAAATAATGTGCCCGTTTTATGATTTGATGGAATGGTTATTTGCATCTGCGCAATTTTTTAAAATGGTTTTATATCTTCATAATATTTGTGTTAATACCAATGCATCTTATTCAAAAAAAATCTAGCTTTAGTCTTCTTAACAAGAGAAAATATGTATCCAGCTGAAAGACTTCTCTGAAAATCGTGGTTCAGTAAGATTTCTCATCTAAGATCTAAACAGATAATCCCCGATAACAAAAGGCCTTCATTTCAGGAATGAGTAAAGGGAAGCATCTTTGAACATCTTTGAAAGGAATTGAATCCTTTTTATTGGTTTAGAGGATCAGAACTGCACCCAGTGTATCTGATGTGGTCTCAGCAATCCTTGCACAGATACAGTGAAATATTCCTAATTAAACCCAATACCCATTGCCACAAGCAGCATCATTCCACTTACCTTCTGAATCACTTGCTGCATCTGCAGACAGACTTCATATGATTCATGTACCAAGAATATGAAAAACATCTGCATCACAGAGTTCTGCAATCTCTCTCCATTTAAATTGTTCCCGACTGCAATAGACAACTCACATTATATTATTTCTGTTGAGGGTATGCTCACTAACCTTCCCTGTCTACATCATAATGCAGATTCACTCCCTCCATTTGAAGATCTATTGAATGATCATTTTGGTGTACAAGGTAGTTCAGCTTTGATCCATTCAGTCCCTTCATCCAGATATTTTACATAGATTATTGATCATTGATGACCCTACAGTGATCTCTGAATCAAAACTAGTTACAGTTTTATTTTAAAAAAATCATATATCTCTACTGTCTATTTCCTGTTAGTGACAGCATCCCTGTTCCTGTGCAGCAGTTCAGGCGGGTTGAATGGCCTCATCCTGGGCTGTGTAATGTACTCAACGAGCTGAATTATTCATCCTATATTCCTGTGTAATTCCTTAGATGGGCAGAATGGTCTCCTCCCGTCTCATTGTAATGATCCGGTCTGGCTGAATGGGATGGTCCTCTACCCTGTAATCGCACTGAGGGGTGGATTGGGGTTGGGTCAGCAGTATATCTCTGTAACTGCGTTGAGAGGTGGATTGAGGGAACAACTCATGAGGTAGGGACAGCAGTATATCTCTGTAACAGCATCGATGAGTGGATTGAGGGAACAACACATGGGGTAAGGGCAGCAGTCTATCTCCATAACGGCCGGGAGCGTGGATTGAGGGAACAACACATGGGATAAGGGCAGCACTATATTCCTGTAACGGCCGGGAGGGTGGATTGAGGGAACAACACAAGGAATAGTGGCAGCAGTATATTCCTGTAACGGCCGGGAGGATGGATTGAGGGAACAACACATTGGAAAGGGGCAGCAGTTGGCCATTTGGTGGCACCATTCAGAATGCTCATGGCTGATCCGAGTGTGTCTGACCATCCGTCTCCTGTCTGTTTCCAATAAACATTGACTCTTCTGTCCAGCAAAGATCAGTCAAGCTCAAACTAAAATACCTTAATTAACCGAGTCTTCACTGCTCCCTGAGGATGAGGACACCACAGTTAGCACAACAGTAAAGGAAAATGGACATCCTTCTTTCATTGTGGGACACATTGTTTTAAAAACTGTGTTAACCTCATATGAAATCACTGCCCCGTTTCAGATAAAGTGGTACAATAACTAGGAATAGACATTAACCATTCTGCCCTCCAATCTTTTCCCATATTACCACTGACTGTTTCCAATCAAATATGATGCTACTGCTGTCTCAGGAAGAGAATACCTTAGAGCATAACACCAGATGAGTGTTAGAAAATGAGCAGAATTAGACCATTTGGTCCATCGAGTCTGATATTCCATTCAGTCATTTCTAATATGTTCCTCAACATCATTCTCCTACCTTCTCCCTAGAATCCTTGATCTCCTTATACATCAAAAAACTCATTTATTTGTGTCTTAATGGCACTCGTGTCTGTGTCTTAATGTGTATTTAAGTGTGTGTGTGCCCATGTGCTTATTACTTTTGTATTTGTGTGACTATGTCTGTCTGTCTTTGTATCAGCCTGTGTGTTTCTATCTGTGTTTGTGTCTATTTGTGCGTGACTGTTTATGTCTTTGTGTGCTTCTCCATGTGTGCATGCTTATCTCCTTGTATGCATTGTGTATGTTAGTATATTGGGGTATTTACCAATACGTCTGTGTATTTCAATGCCTGCATCTCTGTGCAATGGGGTATCTGTTCTTCTGCGAGTGAGAGAGATGAGGTTGGAAATGGCAGTAGGTTTGAATTGAGAATTGCTCTTTACTGAACAATGATCCTTATTCGGTTGGTGGGACGTGGATGTTTCAGAATCTCCACACAAGGCCTCCTGGTGCTCTCCGGAGCTCTCCAGGATCCCCTCCACATATCAGAATGGGGGATGAGGGAACGGATATCCGGCCCTCCACCACCCGGCTTGGCCGTTTCTGTCCCATTCCAGGCTGCTTCTCCTGGAATTGGAGAAAGGGAGGGAATGAGTGGGGGTGGGTGTGGATGGCCCTTCTGTTAGTGCTGGACTGGGTGAGTTGTGACATGGTGAGATGGCTGGAGGGAGTCTGTCCATAGTGTTGTATACATATAGTGCTATTAGTGTGCGGGGCTATTGCATCAGGGGCAGAAAATGTGGGGGAGGGAAGGTGCTGAATGCAACAGTGAGAGTGGTCGTGCTTGAGCCTTACCTGGAGATAGAGTGTGAGCCTTGGTCAAGGATAGGTGCTGTAAGAGACATACAGTGATTGTGAGGGAGCAGTGAGAATATACGGTGACACTTATCCTGACAGAGCGGGGTGGATATTGATGCTTGTCCTGTATTGCCGGACATGTCTTCACATAATCACAGCATCTCCGAATGTCTTATTCAAGTCTGTCACTAATAATGACACAGGGTCTGTCCCTCAGATTCCACAGAATCAGTTTGGGTGGGTCTTACAAATAGCAAGGAGAAACAAACTTGATGTGTTATATATCTGAACCAAAACTGACGCGCAAATATTTTACAACATATGCTCTGGAAATTATATATGCAACTATATACAAAGGGAAGCTATGACACACTGATATTATCGTTGGGCTCTTAACCCAGAGACCCAGGTAATGTTCTGGGGACATGGTCTCAAATCCTGCCATGGCAGATTGTGAAATTTGAGTTCAATAAGTATCTGGAATCAAGGGTTTATGATGATCAGGAATCCATTCCTGATTGTTGGAAAAACTCATCTGGTTCACTAATGTCCTTTAGGGAAGGAAACGGCTGTTCCTATCTGGTCTGGCCTGCATGTCACTCCAGATCCAAGGCAACACTATTGACTCATAACTGCTCTCTGGTATGGCCAGTAAATGCTAGGTATCCAGCTAAGCCCTCATCCTGTGAATGAGTAACAAATACTCGTGGGTACTGCAGTAATAATGGATGGTGTCAAGTTGCATCGAAACTGAGTTAACTAAGTGACTGCTAATGTTGTGAAAAATAAATTCCATAAGTGTATATCAGATAGGTTGAAGAGTATGTTGTGAACCAAACTAGAGAGCAGATTATTTCGGATTTGGTGTTGTGTGATACTGATTAAGGATGATCAGCCATGATCATATTGAATGGTGGTGCAGGCTCGAAGGGCAGAATGGCCTACTCCAGCACCTATTGTCTATTGTCTCTTGTCTATTGTGTAGTGAAGGACTAATTACTAACCTTTCTCTGAAGCAGCTTTGGAGGAATAGTGACATTAATATGTTTTATTTTACACGGCGTCTGCATTCAGTGTGGAATGTTTGAACATTCTGGTCAAACATCATGGAAGCCCAGAGGTTAGAGGGTCAAGTTCACTCCAGTGAATTGGGAAAATACAATCTAACATTCAGTAGGAGAACAATGGTTGTTAGACCCATATAGTCTTACAGCACGGAGACAGGCCATTCGGCCCAAACTGGTCCATTCCGAACAAAATGTCCATTCACACTGACCCCATTTCCCTGCCATTTCCCTGTAGCCTTCTAATCCTTTTCTACCTGTGTATTTGTCCAACTGTATTTTAAATTTTGTGAATGTACCCGTCTCAAACCCTTCTGCTGGCAGCTCATCCCATATGCATACCACCCTGTGTTTAAAAGAAATTGCCCCTCAGGTTCCCTTTTACTCTTTCCCCTCTGACGTTAAATTGATGCCCTCTAGACCGTGATTGCCCAATCCGAGGGAAAAAAAAAGACTGAGTGAATCGATGCCACCCATAATCTTTTACACTACTATCAGATCCCCCTCAGCCTCATGCATTCTAAAGGAAAAAAACTCCTAGCTTGTTCAACCTCTCACTATAACTCAGACCATTGAGTCTTGGCAACATCCTTGTAAATTTCTTCTGCACTCTTTCCAGTTTAATAACATCCTTCCTCGAGCAAAGTGAACAAAACTGAACATGACGCTACAAGTGTGGACTCGCCAACATCTCGTATAACTGCAACATAACTCCCTAATTTCGATACTCAGTGCTCTAACTGATGAAGGCCAGTGAGTCAAAAGCCTTTTTCAGTGCCTTGTCTACCCGGGTCTCCACTTACAGAGAACTGTGCACCTGAATTCCCAAGGTCACTCTGTTCCACTGCACTCCTTAAGGCCCTGCCTTTCACCATGAAACTCCTGCCTTGATTTGACTTTCTAAAATGCGAGAACTTACACTTATCTGAATTAAACTCAATTTGCCATTTCTCGGCCCAATTCCCCACCTGATCAAGGTACTGCTGTAATTTCTGAAATTTCTGATAACCTTCCTCACTGTCCACGATACCACCTATTTTAGTGTCACCTTGAAACTTAAAAATCATGCCTGTACATTCTCATCTAAATCATAGATATGTGTAATATATGAAAATATGGTCGCAGCACTGACCCCTGAGGCATTCCACTCATCACAGGCCTCCAGTCTGACAAGCATCCTTTCATGATTACCCTCTTCCTCCTATCATCAATCTAATTTTCGACCTAATTTGCCAGCTCCCCCTCAATTCCATATGATCTAAACTTCCAGAGCAGCGTACCATGGGGAACCTTATTGAAGGATTTCCTGCAATCCATATAGACTATATATACAACCATGCCCTTACCAAAGTTACTGGTCACTTCATCAAAGCACTCTAGCAAATGTGTGAGCCATAATCCCCCATTCACAAGGCCCTGTCTTTCCAAATGCATGAAAATCTTCTCCCTCAGAATCTCCTCAAGTAACTTTCCTGCGACAGATTTTAGGTTTACTGGTCTATAGTTCCCCGGTTTTTTCTTTGTAGCCCTTTTTGAATAAGGGCACAGCATTCACTACCTTCCAGTCCTCCAGGATTTCACCCGTTGGCTACAGATGATGCAAAAGTACCATCCACGGCCCCCGCTATTTCTTTCCTGTCCTCCTGCAGTGTTCCTGAATATATCTGGTCAGTACCAGGATATTTATAGAAATACTACAAAGTCTTAAAAATATCTTTATTTATTTCAGGTAAAACACCCAAGAGTGAGAAAGTGAGTTAGCAATGATTAGCATAATAAATTAAAGATTATATTAATCACAGGAAGTGACTTCAGAAGAATTCCACACATTGTGGAATCCTAAGAATTCTCAGAAATTTACGATCCAGAAAAGCAGGGCCATGAAACGGGTAAGGAAATCAAAAAGGGCACATGCATGCAAGCAAACAGGAACACAAAGACTGCATAAATCTATGGTCTATATTTCAAAGGAAAGAGAGAAGCATAGTCAAATGTGGAAATCTGCAATCAGGAGAGACGAGCTTATTATGGATAACTGGGAAATGGACAAGCAAATAACCAGTTACCTCGCATCTGTCTTCATGGAGGAAGATCCAGAAAATCACCCAGAATTACAATGTCATTATTTAGGACTTATGGATCAAAAGACAAACAGTCAATTTATATCAGTAACAAGGCCCTAGTTGAACATGCAGCTGGATTGAGCATTGCTAACCTTGACAAACCAGATTTCGTTCATACCAAAATCTTCAGAAATAAACCACTAATACAAGTATTAGTTGCACTGTCGATGACTGTGTTCTATTACCCAGTGCATTCTGCATCGTCTGGAAGCCGTTGCAGATAAATGGACATTAGTAAACGTGATCCAAGCACGAGAGATGAACGGTAGTGATTCAAGCATCTTCAAAGGAAAGAAGAGATAGTGTGGAGAACTGCAGACCAATTAACTTGACATTTGTGGGGAAACTGTTGGAATCTATTATATAGGATGTGATATTCGTTATTTAGAAATTAACAGCAACATTGGAGAGACTCAGTATGTATTTCTGAAAGGGAAATCATACTTGACAAGCTTTGGAATTGTTTGAAGTTGATTCCTACAGCATAGATAATGGGGAACCATTACAATTGGCATATTTTAGATTATCAGAAGGCTTTCTATAAGAACTCACGCAATGAGTTCATAAATGCAATGAATGTGAAGGGTATTTGCAGGAATATATGCAAGTGGTAAGTTAAAGTTTGGATTGCCTTGCTTTAAGGGAGTCAGAATATAGATGTAAAGACATTTTGAAGCAGTTTAACAGCGTGTTGGTGAGTTCTGTACTTGAAATATTGAGTACAGTTTTGGTCACCAAATCTGAGAAAGAATATACCGACCACAGAGGAAGTTCAATGGACATTCTCCAGATTAATCCCTCAATTGGCGAGATTGCGTGATGAGGAATCTCCGCCTGTGTTCTCTAGAGTTCAAAGAATGAGAGATGGGTCACTGTGAAATGCAAAAAATTCACAAAACATGTGACAAGTTGGAAATTAACAGGATGTTTCTCCGGCTGCTTAATACACAATCAAGGGAAATAATGGCAGGATAAAGGACAGACCATTTAAGACTTCAATAAGGAGTAAATTCTGCATGGGTAGGGGACTAACTAACACGGGGCATGGAAACCTGCTGACAGGGCAAGATTAGGGAGAATTCCCAGATAATATACAAGTGTGTCCAGCGAAACAGAATAACCAGGGAACAAGTAGGTCTCATTAGTGCCTTGCCAAATTGCATCCAAATGAAGTTTAGTGGTAGGAGACACAAGGTGGTGGTTGACTGCTTGTGTGACTGGAGGCCAGTGTCCAATGGTATACTACAGGGATCAGTGCTGTATCTCTTATTGTTTGTGATTCGGAGGTGCTGGTGTTGGACTGGGTGGACAATGCTGTAAATCTCATAACACCAGGTTAAATCCAACAGGTTTATTCAGCGGCACTAGCTTTCGAAGTGCTGCTTCTTCATCAAAGCGCACAATCACCTGATGAAGAAGTAGTGCTTCAAAAGCTCGTGCCTCTGAATAAACCTGTTGGACTGTAACCTGATGTTGTGTGATGTGCAACTTTAATATTTGTGGTAATCATAAATGATGAAGCTGTGAATATGGATGAGAGGTGGGGAGTGTGAGAAGTAAGTTTGTGTTTGATACACAGATTGGCTGTTGGCTGGCATTGAGGAGGACGACCTTAAGTTACGGGAAGATACAGATGGAATGGTCATCTGGGAAGATCAATGACAGATGGAATGTAACCCTGATAAATAGGAGGGGATACACTTTGGAAGAAGGAACCAGACAGGAGAGGACTCAATTAATGGTAGCACACTAGGAAGGTCAGAGGGTGCTTCTCCACACATCCCTGAATGTGAGTGGACAGGTTCATACACAATTTGGGAAAGTATAAGGGACTGTAAACATTGAGGCGCAGATTATAAGAGCTATGCGGAACTTTGGTGAGTCCAAGATGGAATACTGTGCATAGTTCCGTGGAACATATTACAGGAAGGATGTGACTGCATGGGAGGGTTTGCAGAGGGGATTCACCAGAATGTTCCCTGGAGCATATCAGCTATGGAGAGAGGCTGGATAAGCTTGAGTTGTTTAGTTTGGAGGAGAGGAGGCTGAGGGGGACGTGATTCTGAAGGATAGGATTACGAGGAGCAAGGACAGGGTGGATGGACAGCAGTTGTTCCTTTTAGTCAAAGGGGCACACTTTTAAAGTGAAGGGTTTGCGGTTTAGTGAGGATTTGAGGATTGCTTTTCAGCCAGTGTGTATTGGGGTCTGAAGTACACTTCTTGAAAGGGGAGATATCATGGCAAAGTCAAAACTATTAAAAGATACGCGGTTGTGCACTTGAAATGCCTTAAGATTCACAGCTAGGCGTATTGTGTCGGAAAGTGGGCCTTATGTAGACCATGCTGTATTTCTGATAGTACAGAGTCTTTGCTTCTGTGATTGTATGGCTGTAGAAGGCCAATCAGTGAGTACCTTAAAATAGGAATTGGTAGGATTCTGAAGAATGTCTTAATAAAGTTTATAAGAGAGAACTTGTCATATTTTCGGAAAATATGTTAATGGCAAAATTAAGGGAAAGAAATGTGCAGCTTTCTTACAGTTTGATGTCAGATAATTGAGGATTGGGTAATGGTAGAACTATGGAACAAAAATTTCAGTTATGCCTTCACAGAGGAAAACAAAATAAAAAAGAAAACTTCCTAGCAATACTAGGGATCTTTAGTCTGGTTAGAAAAAGGGAATAGAATGAAATTGGCAACTAAACAGTTTAGAGAAAGTATCGGAATGAAATTAATGGACATAGACAAAGTCAACAGAGATTTATGAAATGGGAATCATATTTGTTAAAGTGGCTTTTACCAACATTATGGAGAAGGTAGCAATGTTATACGAGGGGAATCTCAGAAAGATTTTTGATAAAGCCCCAAGCATATTGTGCGAATTCGAATCCTGAGGGATTTGGTCTAACGTATGATCATGGTTTTAGAATGGGAGAGCTGGCAGGAAACAGTGCACAGGAATAAAACAACATTTTTTTTAAAATGGAAGTCTAGGAGGATATAGCAAGGATCGTGTCTTGGGCCCCAGCTATTCCCAATACACATCATATATTTGGTTGACGGGCTCAAATGTATTATTCCCAAGTCTGCTGACAGCACTAAATGATGTCAGCATGTGAGCTGTGAGGAAGATGTAAAAAAGCTCCAAAGTGACTGAGACAAGTGAAATTACTGGGAAAATACGTGGCAGATGGAGAGTAATGGCAGAGATGCGATGTTGTGTACTTTGATGGGAACAATTAATTTGGCAGCCTATAATTTGAAAAGGGAATGTTTGAAACATGTTGTTCTATAAAGGAACTTAAGCTGCATTTTCGTTTATTTCTGTGCAGCCCTCTGAGTACATGTGACAGTGAATCTGAAGCCAGAAATCAATACTGGGAATGGCATTGACACGCTGACCAGTGTAGAAAGACCCAGCAAGTGGGGAGCTGTAACATTGAAAAGAATCACGATCACCTTGTACACCAGTCACTAAAGCAATATTGTAGGAGCAGAAAGCAGGTAGACAGATAAATGATGTATTCACCTTCATTTCAGGGGAAGTGAGTGCACGAGTAAGAGTATCCTACTGCAGTTGTACAGGGCCTTGGTGAGACCCCATCTCGAACATTGTACAGTATTGTGTGCAGTTTTGGTCTCCTTACCCAGGAAAGGACAAACCTGACATTGAGGGAGGGCAGGGAAGGATGACCAGACCGATCTCTGGGATGACAGGCTTGTTGTGGGAGCAGAGTTTTGGGCGACTGGACCTGTATTCCATGGGATTTAGGAAAATGAGTGGTGATTAGGGTGAAATATATAAAACTCTGACAGGGCGCGACAGATTGGAAGCTGGCTTGGACGCCTGAAACAAGGGGCCATAGCATTAAGTACAGAGAGGCCACTTTGCATTGATATGAGAATATATGTCTTCACTCAGAGGCTGGCACACCAGGAGTACTCTCTCCCAGTTCGGGCTGTGGAAACCTAGGCACTGAATATAAATAAGGATTTCTGGAAATTGAAAGGATAGGGAGAGAGCGGAGTATCGTTTGAAGATAGAAGATCAACTATCAATCCAGGTTATTCTCCAATAAATCAGTAGTTGTGTTCCTGTGCAACACCGTGTTGTGCAAAATCGTGCAATATTAATAATGGGGTCTATGAGAAAAAGAGGGTTAGGGGCGAACCCCCAAAAATATTAGTATAGCCAAAAATTTAATTTAGACTAAAGCACATACTAGCACAGTCTAAATAAATCTTTAAGTCCCATATTGTAATAAAACAGTGCTGTAAATGTAACACTTTCAAAATACAGGTCACTGACTATAGCAGTGTACCTTTCACCAGACTCTTCACCAGAAAGCGCGTGGGGCTGACTGATCACGTGATTCCGATGGGGAAACTCCAGTTCTCAAGATTCTCCCACAGTTTGAAATAAAGTTCTTTCTAAGTGGATACTACAATTCCCCGTTTCAGGCTCAGTTTCAAGGCTTCCAGAGCGGATTACATTCCTGTTTTAGCTGAACACATTGATTGTACATTTTGCAGACAGAGGATCCTGAGGCTGGGTTTTGCTGTTCAGTTGGTTCCCGGCAAGGATTTGCGTCACAGTGAGCGGGAGTTCACTTTATGGAAAAAAGTTCACGAATTACATTGCAACCAAATTGTATTTAATCAACACGCGTTATCTGAGAACTGCCTGTATATTGAATAGAGGAGCAAAATTGATGGGCTGAAGGGACTACAGCAGTTCTCACTTTATATTTCACAATATTTAAACATATTAATGGATATGAATATTGTATGGGTAAAACTGCATTAAGGAGATGTTCGACCATTAACTTGCACAGAGAAAGCTCGATGTGTTGTGTGACGCACTCATTTCCCAAAGTTCCTGTACAGTTTGTGGAAAGCTCAGTAAATGTTGTCACAAACCGTCAGACGTTAGGAAGGAGATCTCTGCAGGGTCAACAGGACTATGTTTCCCGTTCCCTTTTCCGACACCAAAGTTGGAGCAAGGTGTTCTCTCCGGGAATATCCTTTAAGAGTTTGGAGCAGTTGATACAATTGAGTGCCTTGTTTGGCCGTTTCAGGGACTATTGAAGAGTTTATCACATGTCTGTGCGTCTTGAGTCACTTTTAGGCCAGACCAGGAAAACACGGGAGATTCACTTCCTGAAAGTACATTGGGGAAGGAAATCGATGTTTACAATCAACATTGGACACAAGATCACTATTACTGACACCAGATTTTCGATCTTGATATGTTAATAATTGTTTTTATCTTCCACCAGCTGCCCATGCATGAGCCTGGTCTGTATTAGTAATCCAATGACAATTCCACAACAGCAGCATCTCCACATGGAGACCTATCTGAAACCACACTGAGCAGGTTATTTCTGTGCTACTTGACAGCTCTGTCATATAGAACTCCCACCAATTTGACTGTCGTGATGGGACTGATGGGGTGGTAATTGGTCAGATTGTATTTATTCCCTTCTTAGGAAACTGGACATAGCTGAGTAATTTTCCACATTGCCAGGGAGATGTCAGAGTTGGAGCTGGAATGAAACAGCTTCCCCAGTGACACAGCTTATTGTGCAGCACAAGTCTTCAGTCCCATTGCAGGAATGGGGTCAGGGCCCATTGCCTTTGTTGTATCTACTGTGTTCAGCGGTTTCTTCACGTGCAGTGGATCGAAATGGTTGAAGACTGGCATCTGTGATTCTGTGGGCATCATGATAGGGTAAGTTGGAACTTCCACTCAACACTTCTGGCTGAGGACAGTGCAGACACCACATACTTGACTTTTACACTGATGTACAGGACTGTTCCATTATTTAGGATGGGCATATTTGTGGAGTCCTCTCCTCCAGTACGTTGGTTAATGGTCCATCGACATTTATGCTTGGATTTGGCAGGATGACAGTGCTTCGATCTGATTTAGTATTCGTGGTGTAATTTCTGCCACTGTACAAGATGCTAGTTCTGCTGTTTCGAGAGTAACCAGCCAATTGCGGTAGCTTTAATGGGTTGTCATCAGGTAAAGGTACACATGGTACTGACCCTGGCATGTTCCCCACACTCGTCACTGAACTATACATCGGCTTGAGGGTAATGGTGGACTGAGGGATTATCCTGAGGGAAAGGTTACAGATTGTCATTGAATACAATTCTGCTTCTGCTGTTGCTGCTGTGACCTCCAGCATCAAATTATAACCCAGTTTAATCTGCAATATCTACAATTCAATTCTACTGACTGTCCCCCAGTTCACACCAAGACCAATTCACCCAACAGCCTAGTATTCAGTGACCTACTCTGGTTTCTGATGCGGTAACACTTCCATTTTCATATTCTCATTCTGCTGAAATTCTTTCCTTGGTGTCACGCCTCCAATTTGTTACTTTAACTCAATCAATTTAAGGTAACAATCTAAATCTTTTCCTTTCATTAATGCCATCTTCTGTATTTGAAGTGAATGTGTTTTCCTCTGTTTTTCTCCCTGACCATAATTCAGAGCTCTGCAGTATCAGTGATGCCAGCCTTATGCAGTTTCAGAGTCACAGAACTTTTCACCATGCGTTACTGTTCAGTTCCCAGTGTACGGCACTCTATCTTCGACAGGATGTTTGGGCATCTTTGACATTCATCATTGGAAATTGTTCAAAAACAGAAATTGCTGAAGAAGTTGCAGCATCTTCTGGAGTGAATGCAGATATAAACTTGCAGGTCCATTGAACCTTCTACAAAGCTCTCTGTTTCTCCAGCAATTTTTAGTATTTTTATTTCCAGTATCGATCGTTATTTTTTAATTGAAAATTTGTTCTGTGCTCCTATTCATTTCTGGGGAAACTCAGCAGGTCTGTCTGCATCTGCAGAGATAGGGAAACAGAATTAGCGTTTCAAGTCTAGTGTGACACTTCTTCAGAACGCAAAATGATTGGAAAATGTGCTTTAAATCCCTAGCCAGAGTTGGGGAATGGGTGACAGGTAAAAGAGGGTGTGGCAAAAGATAAAAGAAGATTCTGTGAAATGAGTTTAAATTAAGATGCGATGGGGAAAGGTGTTCTCTCTATTGAGTGCAAGATAAGGAAGGCACAAGCACAGAAGATCATTAATAGGCCAGGCGGGGGAATGTTGACTATATGGTATTATATAGATCTGGCCATAGTTACGTTTTCATTGTCGAGATCATCACCCCCGTTAGACAAATAAATTCAGGTGTGTGACTTGTTTTTGGCACTAAATAAGCGTTTCATGCTCCCTCAGTATTGTAATAAGGAGAAAAACAAATAATAGTATGAAGTTTTGACTGAGTATTGTTTTACTGTCATGTTTAATATAGTTTCAATTTTGCAGCACTTATCTTTAAATGCTTGTTCTTGAAGTTAGTATCAGATGGAGTGTAGAAGGTTGTGGGCTGACATTATAGAAGTTTATGAAATCAAGAGAGGTATCGATCGGGTGAATAGCCAAGGGCTTTTCCACAGGAGGGGAGAGTTCAACCATAGGAGGCATAGATTTAAGGTGAAAGGGGGAAGATTTAAAAGGGACGCAGGGGCAGTGTTTTTATACAGAGTGGTACGGGTATAGAATGAGCTTTCAGAGGAAGAGTGGTAGATGCCAATATAGCTATAACATTTAAAACTCATTTGGACATACATACGAATGGGAAACATTTGGAGGCCTATGGGTCAAATGAAAGCAGATGGAGCTAGTTTCGTTTGGAAAATCTGGCCAGCATGGACATTAAGAAAAGCCTCACGCAGTGTCAGTGAGGGTTTGTGAAAGGGAAATTATATTTTGCCCTGTAAGATCATGCGAAGATTTATGGAGATGCCTGGAAATGTAACAAGCGGACTTGATAAAGGGGATCTGGTAGACAGGAGGCTTTTCAGGGATTTTCCGCAGGGTATTACAAAATAAAAGATCTTACTCAAGCCTGAAGCTCGTAGGATGAGGGATAATGTATTAACATGCGATGATGACTGGTTAACACATAGAAATCGGAGTGTCAGGATTAATGGATCTTTATGATAAAGGTGTATCTGCTGGATCACCACACATATCAGTCCGATGGCATCAGTTATTGCAATCTATACTGACAGCCTGAAGGAGGGAGCTGAGTGCAATATACATCCGAGTTTGTGGAAGACACTGAGAACCAAAAAGCTGGCTGCTATTTAATGGAGAGGACTTCCAAAAAAGGAGGAGTACAAAGTGATTGGAGTCTTCCTGAGTATGAAGCATAACGTCAGCATGCTGTTGCAGCAAGTAACTAGGTTGGATCATTAACCGACTTCCAGAGATGAAAGGGTTGAGTTATTCAGAATCTCTATAATGGTGAGGTGATTATTTATTGGAGTTTAAATGAATTAAGAGGGATACTGCTGAAATATATAAGATACAGAGCGGGCTTGAGAAGGTAGATGTTGAGAAGTTGTTCCCATTCCTGGGCAGAATGTCGAACTCGAGGATAAAGATACCGAATAAGGAACATCGATTTCAATCTGAGATGCAAAGTGATACCTTCTCTCAGAAGGTAGTGAATATCTGGAATTCCCTAACCCAGAGAAATGTGGAGAGATACAGGAGTCAGCATGAAAGTGGAGTTGAGCCCTGGAGTAGATCAGCCATGTTCTTATTTTATGACAGGGCAAGCTTGAGGGGGCGAATGACCTACTTCTGTTCCTATTTATTAATTTCACATGTTACGCTATTGGAAAGTAACAGGTTACTTTCCTGGAAGTCGTGTTGCACAATGTTGCATTCAGGGACAGCAGATGATTTGTTTAGGTTAACCGTAGGTGGGGTATGGGGGCTGTATACCCAACGTATCTAGGTCTGTAACATGACCCACATCTGGAGCAGATGTTACAGAGAGGGGAAGCCTGGAAAGAGAGCTTGGGGGTGGGGGTCGGTTCCTGACCCAGCCTGGATTTTCCAAGTAGTTTTCCGAAACTACACCTTACCATCGGAGTGGACTCGATGTGCCTTTGTGTTGCAGGTCTGAAGGGTTGAACATAACATCAGAACATGGGGCTGAGGCACATGAGTGGGCCATTCTGCCCATTGACACTACTCCACCAGTAAATAAGGTTGTGGTTCATCTCATTGTGTTCCCAGCTGCACTTTGCTCCCGATGCACTATTATCCCTGATTCACCTGTTTGTGGAAAATCATTTTATATTATATCGAAGCCAGCCTCGATATAATGTAAAGATTCAGCCATCCCAAAATTCCGGGAAAGAGAATTCCCACTGGAATAAATTCCCACTTGGTGAATTTCTCCAAATTCCTGCTCTGACTGAGGTTGGAGGGTGTCACTGTTTCATTTTTATCCCACTCCTCCACTGCTCCCAACAAATTTAAAATGTATCTTAAAAATGTGTTGCTGGAAAAGCGCAGCAGGTCAGGCAGCATCAAAGGAATAGGAGATTCGACGTTTCGGGCATATGCCCTTCTTCAGCAATGAGGAGGGTGTGCCAAGCAGGCTAAGATAAAAGGTAGGGAGAAGGGACTTGGGGAAGGGGCGTTGGGAATACGATAGGTGGAAGGAGGTTAAAGTGAAGGTGATAGGCCGGAGTGGGATGGGGCGGAGAGGTCGGGAAGAAGATTGCAGCTCAAGAAGGCTGTGCTGAGTCTGAGGCAGTGAGAAACGTTGGGGGGAGGCGAATGAAGAAGCTGGAGGAATCTGCATTCATCCCTTGTGGTTGGAAAGTTCCTCGGTGGAAGAAGAGGCGCTCTTCCTCCAGGCGTCGTGTTGCTACGGTCTTGCGATGGAGGACGCCAAGGACCTGCATGTCTTTAGTGGAGTGCGAGGGGGAGTTAAAGTGTTCAACCACAGTGCGGTTGGGTTGGTTGGTGCGGGTGTCAAAGCGGTGTTCTCTGAAACGTTCTGCAAGTAGGTGGCCTGTCTCCCCAATGTATAGGAGGCCACATCGGATGCAGCGGATGCAGTAAATGATGAGTGTGGAGGTGCAGGTGAATTTCTGATGGATATGGAAGGATCCCTTGGCGCTGTTGAGGGAAGTGAGGGGAGACGTGTGGGTGCATGTTTTGCATTTCTTGTGGTTGCAGGGGAAGGTGCCAGGAGCGGAGGTTGGGTTGGTGGGGGGTGTGGATCTGACGAGGGAGTTGCAGAGGGACTGGTCGTTCCGGAATGATGATAGGGGTGGGGAAGGAAATATATCCTTGGTGGTGGGGTCCGTTTGGAGGTGGCGGAAATGATGAAGGATGATATGATGTATCTGGATGCTGGTGGGGTGGTAGGTGAGGGCCAGTAGGGTACTGTCCTTCTGGCGATTGGAGGGGTGGGGTTCACGGACGGAGGAGTGGGAAGTGGAGGAGATGCGGTGGAGAGCATCGTCAACCTCGTCGGAGGGGAAATTGCGGTCTTTGAAGAAGGAGGCCATCTGGGTTGTTCGGTATTGGAATTGGTCTCCCTGGAAGCAGATGTGGCAGAGACGAAGGAATTAGGAACCTGCGATGCCGTTTTTTCAGGAGGCAGGGTGGGAGGAGGTGTAATCTAGGTAGCTGTGGGAGTTGGTCCGTTTATCGTAAATGCCCGTGTTGAGTCGGTCGTCCAAGATAGAAATGGAGTGGTCTCCGAAGGGGAGGGAGGAGTATGAGACGGTCCAGGTAAATTTGAGGTCGAGGTGGAAGGTGTTAGTAAAGTGGATGAACTATTCTCCTCGTAAACTTTAAATGTAACCAGGTTGGTGATGTGGCCAATCACAAAGTTCTCAGACTGCATCAGGTTCAGTGACAGGAACAAGTCAGGCAGATTTCTTTAGTCAGCCACAAATAACTAATAGAAGTGTCGGATGTGCATGATGGATATCTGGTTAGCACTGCTACCTCCCATCATCAAGAAGCTGCGTTCAATATAACCTCAGGCGACGCTATGTGTGGAGTTTGAGCATTCTCTCTGCAGTTTTCTGTGTGGGTTTCCTCCCAATGCTCCAATTTCCTCCAACAGTCCAAAGATCCGCAGCTTAGAGTGGATTGGAATTGCTAAATTGCCCATCATGCCCAGGGATGTGTAGGTTAGGTAGGTTAGTCATGGGGAATGCAGGGTTACTTGGATAGGGTAGGGGGGCAGCTCCGGTGGACGCTGTTTGGCGGGTCAGTGTGGAGTTGATGGATGGGATGTCTTACTTACACACTGTAGAGATTCTGTGAACATGACAAGAAATTTAGACTATACCCAGTGGGTATCTATCTGATCCACTCTCGTCGAGGTCTTGTATGTTTCAATAAGATCATCTCTCTTTCCAAAGGGTGACCTGTTAAATCCTTCATAATATAAGGTACTCATTCCTGGAATGCGTGAAGTGAAACATCGCCGAACTGCTTCTCACATAATTATATTCTTTCTCAGAGAAGGAGACAAAGAAAAAAAAATCTCACACTCAGATCTTGAGTTTTATTTTTTTTCTCTCAGTGTTGTGGTTCTTTGTAACTCTCTTCCCCACAGAGCATTGGAGGCAGAGATATTGAATAATTTTGAGGAACAGACAGAAGGTTCATAAATAACAATGGTGTCGAGGATTATCAGGGATTAGCAGTAATGTGCGGTATGGGGGTAAATGTAGACAGTGGTACCAAATGACACTGCTCCAGAACATCCAGGAATATAATTCAAAACGAAATGGTAATATCGATAAGATGTTAAGGGGGAAGCTCAGATGGTGGTGATCTGGAAGGTCTGTTTTAATGGGGTCTGCATCACAGCACAGGCAAAGTGGTTCTCTAACCCACCCCATCCCAGCCAGTTACTTAACATTCAACACTAAAAAGAGCGATAGAATCTTTACTAATCCCGTTTTGTCAAGTGGAAATGACAAAACATGGGAAAGGATTGAGTAATTCCTAACACGTGGTACACCCGTCAGAAGCATCGAGCAGGCCTGAGGCTGTAGCTGCAACCCAAATCTGCTCGTTCAATAGACCCAGTTACTCACCAGGCCTTGGTCACTGAGTTCACCAACTTAAGTGAAATGATTGAAGGCATGACTGAACAGAAGTCCAGCTGCGGCTAGAACCGCTCTCAGACGTGCTCCAAAAACTTGAGCAGCAACTAGACAGCCTTGGAAACAGAACATACAATATCAAGTGACGAAATGCATTGACTGAGACTGCGATCAATTCCTCTCGGGAGAGGATCCTTCCCCTTGAAATACAGGTCCATACCTTAACTGAACAAGATGACCACCTCGAGAACAGGGACAGGATCAAGAATGTTCACATCGTCGATCTGCTGGGCCAGACAGCAGGTGGTCAGCTCGTGAGTTTTTCGAGATCTGGCTGCTGTGATTCCTTCACTTCGAAGCTGAAGAGGGATGGGTGAAGACAGTTCATCGGGTTATGGCGCGGCGGTTAGACTCAGACCAACGCCTTTGCCCTGTCCTTGTTGGTTACATAGTTACAGGGATAAACAAAGACTGATGGAAGCTCAGTGAGGTTTCTAATGGCTTTAATTCACGAGAGCTCCAGCATTATATTCTTTCAGGGCTTTTCAGCATCATTGATTCAGGAAAGAAAATCTTTTGATGATATCAAGAGCAGTGTAAGGGAACTCGGGATTCAGTATTCCTTATGGTTCCCAGTGGTGTTCCGTATTACTTTGAATGGATCAATGAACTCGACTGACTCTCCAGAGAAAGCGAAAACTTTGTGGACATTTTAAAGTAAGCTGGATGTTTAGATAATAATGTTTCTCCCTTAAAGAAATGTTGTTGGATTTTTCTGGTATTAACCAGTGTTAAATTATAGTCGGGGATGGGTAGAGTTCACACTTTTAACTTCTGCATTAGTATTACCATCGTTTTCTCTTTCTTTGCTTGTGTCGGAGGTGTGGCTCAAGCTGGAGGGAGTTACAAAGGTAGTTGTGATGACAAACTGCCGACCGAAGGACAGTTGAAGCCTGTTTTTTGTTATTAATTGCCCTGAATGCCATATTGGTAGCGGGCAGAAGATAAAGTTTTGGGATATGTAAGCGTCCCCAATGGGAGGGGGATAATTCCCCTATAAAGTGTCATTAGCACTTGGGATTTTGTTTCGTTCATTGTTTTTTAATGTGTTTAGCTTTGGAAAGTTTTGTGAGCTTATTAGTTGTACTAGTTTTAGTTTGTATAGTTTTTAGGGTCGCTGAGACTTTTATCATTAATGCTCAGCGATGTGTAATTCGATGTGAAACTCTCTCGAATTCAAATGTTGCTGCAGTGTTTTATGGATTATTATGTGCTTAAAATCGTTTACCTGAAACATTCACGGCAGTGATCTGCCAGTCAAGAGGAAAAATGCAATTTCTCAATTAAAACAAAAAGTGGGTGGATGTTCCTCCATTGCAGGAGAGGCACCGTGATGACAAGGAACATTTGACGTGACAGCAGGGCGGCTTTATTCGGGTTTATTTCGCGTCTTTTAATACTAGGAGTAGGAGAAAAGTCATAATGGATAGTAAGAATCTTCCATTTAAATTATTAGATTGCATTAAACACTCATGGAAGGATCATAATCCTCAAAGCCTTGAACTATGGGAATTAATACAGTATTTTGAATGTTTATTGCCACCCATGCATCCTCTTAAAATCCTGGTAGATGCATTTCCCAAATTAAGTTATCTTGCATCGTGGCACATTATTGTAGAAGGATATTTCAACTGTCTTATGTACCCCACAATGGACAGAATGTCCAAAGGTCCGCATTACCCTCGTTATAATGTACGTAATTAGTGGATTTGTGTGCAGAATCAGAGCTGGTGGATTTCTGGAGGCAGTTCTACCTCACAAGTAGAGATTTTACTTTCTTCTTGAACCCGCATAAATGGCACACGAGGGTTGATCTCTTCCCCATCCCTGCAACAATCTTAGGTTCGTTGGCATTCTGCACAATTGGGAATATTATCCCAACATACCTGCCCCAGAAGTGGGATAGAAGTCACATAAGATTATGTTGTTTGCAGATGAAGGTCTTATATTTTTGTCAAATCCCGCAATTTCGGAAGCTCACGTGATGCAATGCATTAATTTACTTGTGGCCTTTTTGAGCTATAAGATTAATTTTACAAAATTGGAGTCCATGCGTATGTGAGGTCTTAGGGAAATACCTGATTTTGAGGGTAAATCCTGTTTTCCTTTTAAATGGACGGGGAGGTGGGGGAGGTAGCTCTATTTCAGTATATTCATTACATCCGTTTTTGATCATTTATTTAACGTGAACTATGTCCATTTGTTTGAAAAATTAAACAAGACATTCAAAGAAGGGAGGCACCTCCAATATCCTGGCTAGGTCGGATAGATGTTCTTAAAATGAATGTTCTTCCTCATTTACTATTCCCTGTGTGAATGCTTCCTTTGATGTTTCCCAGACAGACATTTAGGAGACTTTATGGCTGGTTTAGCTATTTCATTTGGGGCCATAAGCGACTCTCTATCAAGCTAACCAAATTTTAACTACCCCGCAGATTGTGGGGAGTCGATCTCCCAGATTAAAAGCTATGAATTCAGGTATTTGTTATCCTCTGTTAGTGCCTGGGCCGCTGAGGACTCGGCGTCAAAAGGATTAGATATTGAACCCTCTCAGACAAAGTGAACCCTTTTAGTCTGCTGGTCTTAGTCGAAATGACAACACTTATGGAGTATTGTCATAACCCAATAATTATCAATACTGTTATAGCTTGAATCACAATGCGTCAGATCGAGGTCAATACAGCCAAAACCATGTTTCTTACCCCTATAATTGGTATACGGGGTTTTCATCCTGGGATAATGGATTCCAGGTTTAAACTGTGGGCAGCAAGGGGTGCGCCTTGCTTGAGTGATTTAGAATTATTAGAATCCTTTCAGTGTGGATACAAGCCCTTGGGCCCAGCAAATCCACTTTGACCCGCTGAAGAGTAGCGCACCCAGACCCATTCCCCTACCATCCTATATTTACCCTGACTAATGACCCAACCTACTCATCACTGAACACTATGGGTGATTTATCAATGATCAATTCATCTAACCAGCACATCTTTGGACTGTGGGAGGAAACCCACACAGACACGGCGTGAATATGTTAACTCCACACAGCCAGGCATCCAAGGTCGGAACCAAAGCCGGGACCCTGCTGTTGTGAGGCAGCAATGCTCACCACCGATCGACCTAGTGTTATTTGAGGGAGAAATTATGATGTCATTTGATCAAATAACTCATACATATGGACTGGCTAGTAGAGACCTCTTCTCAATCTTTTCCAGATCAGAGATTTGATTTAAAAAAATACTTGTAACAGACTCTTACAGATCCAATAGACAGAAGAGGGTGCTTATTTCTTAGAATTCACTCTCTGTCAGTACCCTTTATCCTTAGTTGGAGAGTGTCCCCTCAGACGAGACTGTGCAGCTTTGTGATGTCTGCGAGAGAGAGTTGGGGCTTCAGGCCACTTCACAAACATGGGAGGATATTTGTGAAAATGCTCGAAGAATTTCATCTGCAATAGGATCCATTCCATGCAGTTGAAAATTCTTAGAAGTGTCTATCTGACCCTAGATTATCTCCTAAAATTCAAAGTGGGATTATCTTCAGCATGTCCTAAATGCAGAATGACTACAGGCACTCTTACTCATTGCATGTGGTCCTGCTGCAGGCTTCATATATATTGGAGCACTGTGTTAGGTGTGGTAGAGTGGGTCTTGGAGACCGAATTGCAGATGGACCTGGTTTCTCTTTTCCTGGGACTGCACAAGGTACTTTACACAGATTCACATGTGAAATAATATCCTTACTTTCTGTGCTAGGAAAAGCATTCTGTTGTGTTGGATGTCTTAAACCCTGCCGCCGCCCCCTCCCCCCACCACCGGGTCAATGTAAGCTCTTCATGGAGAATATCCCTTTGGACTTTTTCACTATCATGGTGCACCAAAAAACAGAGATTTATATAGGACATTGCAGACCTCTTTGGATTACCATGATACAGACTTATTTGGCACTCTCAGAAAAGCTTTTCTACAGCCCTGACGATATTATCTCATGACTCTTATATCCAGAGAGGAAGAATAATGAACAGAAAAATGGATATCAGTTAATGCTCTTGGAGAAGTGGAGCTATCATTTTGTTACGCTGAGCTGCATTATTTATTCATTATTTATTGCTTATTTTCGTTTTTCTTCTGTCCGTTTAGTTTTTTTAACTTGTTTTGTATGTACATGCACATGCGTTTAATTTTGATCAGTTACTGGAGTTGTGTTGCTATTGGTTTATTATAATATTAAAAATCCATTTTTCAATAAAGATATTTTTAAAAATATTAAAATGCTAACATTGATAGAATAGAGTCCGAAAGAACTCTCATTAGAGAGACCACTCATGGTGGTTTAACCTGAGGGTCACCACACCTCGGGTGATGGGGTGAGGTTGAGAGAGCATCCCCTTCATAGTAACCTCTGTCAGTGTGAGGAACTGACCCTGAACTGTTGGCCTCCCTCTGTATCACAAACCTGCCGTCCTGCCAACTGAGTGGGAGACAGTGTAACGGTTACACACAGAAACAGTCACAGACAAAGGGCAAGAGAAACTTTCATAACAAGGAAAGTGGTACAGTTCAGATAACGGTCAAGATAACGGCTGGGGGTAAAAACGTTCTCTGCTCGAAATTGTATTTTATAACAAGACGTGTTTAGAAGCTGTTTTTGGTTTAATATTTAAGGTGAGTCAAGTGAAATAACCAGACTTACTCAGTGTGATTGGATATCTATAACTATAAAATAAGTGTATATTTTTGTTTGGTCTGTGTAAAGCATGCTGACCATTGCATGAAAGTATATAATTAATGGAATATACTGTTAGGAGAGTGCGTTCCATGGGAAAAGCCCTCAAACAGGCGCTTGAAGAAAACTGGGGTAAAAGTGCCTGAGTGCCGTCTGGACAGTGACAGGAACCCAGGGGGTTGAATGACAGAAAGTTTCTGTAAAATGGAGCTGAGAAAAACATCAGATCAGCCGGGACCTATTAAATGCTAGAGCACGTTTGAAGGGCTGAATGGCCTCAACAGGATTTGAAATGTGTGTGATTTGGAAAAAGTGCATCCCTACTCCTTCCTCTTATGTGGTTACACACTGGACCACTGCATTTTCCTGAAACTGGGCATTATTTGGAACACTGTGTGGAACATTCCATAATTGGTATTCTCCGGAATATTCTCTAACTGTGTTGGGGGATATTGCAAAGGTGTGTGTGTGTGTGAGAGAGAGAGAGAGAGAGAGAGCGAAGCTGCTGCATGCGACGGTGAGAGTGGTGGAGCATGAGCCTTGTTCGTGCTATAACAGATATACAGTGAGTGTGAGGGAGCAGAGAGAATACGGTGAGCCTTATCCTGACAGAGCTGGGAAGGTTATTGATGCTTGTCCTGTATTGCTGGACATTTCTTCAGACCGCAGATACTGCACTGAGCTGGGTGGTGAGCACAGACCACGCTCAGTGGGTCTGGTGGTAAGGCCCCCTCTGGGAAGGCAATGGTCCCCCTCTGTACTAGCCCATCCACTATGCACACCATGCAGCGTCAACAAACTGTGGTATAATTGCCGCTTATCTGCCATGATCGGGGTAAACTGTGCAGGGCAGCTCCAAACTGAAAAAGCTCAGCCGTGTGCCCCTTGGCCTTTTAAAGATGGCACCAGTGCCAGGGAACACGGAATATCTAGGGAAGTCCTGGCGACTGTGAGTACCTCCAATCCTAATGGGTGGCAGAATCAGACTGGAATTCAATGAGAGGTGGGTGGTATTTAATGAGGTGAGTTCGATAAGATTGCACCAGGAAACTCGATCAGCTTCGTAAAGACAATTCAATGAAAATGACACTGAGACATATTACTGTTTTATACAGTTCAATGAGCCGAAGACTCTGCTGTCCTCACTCCCAGTTTCAAAGCTGCAGAACAAATGCTCATTCAAAACTCTCCATCGCCTGAACTCACAGCAAGATTCCATTCACTCATGTTGCATGATACTATCGAAATGTCTTCATATCAGCATTCTGAAACTTGTGAACATATCTTTCCATGACATGTTTTCTCACTCTGTTCCTCTCTGTCTCTATCCCCAAACGCACATATTTACAGTCATACATTTCTACTGCATGGAAACAAGCCCTTAGGCCTAGCTGTTCCATGCCGACCAAAATGTACATCCACACTCAGCCCATTTCCCTGCCCTTGTTCCTTTCCTATCCATGTATTTTGCCAAATACCTTTTCAATGTTGCTATTGTCCCCACCTCAACCACTTCCACTGGCAGCTCAGTCCATATGCAAACCACACTTTGTGTAAAAAAGTTGACCCTCAGGTTCCTTTTTATTTTTGTCCTCTCCAAACATGAACATTTGTCCTCTAGTCCTTGGTTCCCAACCTTGCAAAAAAAATTAAATATTCACCCCTATGCATATTTTAACTTGTACAAATTCTCCCTCTCACTCAGACCCTTTAGCACAGGAAACATCTTTGTCAATTTGTTCGACATTCATTGTAGTCCAATAATATCCTTTCTAGGGCAAGGTGAACAAAACTGAGCACAATACTCCAAATGCAACTTTAACAACATCCCGTACAACTGCAACATAATGTCCCAACTTCTATACTCAATGCCCTGATGAAGGCCAGTGTGCCAACAGCCTTCTTCACTGTCCTGTGTATCTGCGACTCAAATTCAGACAATCGTGCACCTGATTTCCAACATCCTTTTGTTCCACTACACTCCTCAAAGCCCTCTCATTCACCATTAACCTCCCACCTGAATTTGACTTTCCAAAATGCAAGACATCACACTTGCATTTGCTATTTCTCAGCCCACTTCCCCAGCTGATCAAGGTACTGCTGCAATTTCTGATAACCTTTCTCACTGTGAACAATGCCTCCCATTTTAGTTTCATCTGCAAACTTACTAACCTTGCATGTGCACTCTCATCCAAATCATTGATATAGATAACAAACAGAAATGGGGACAGAACCGACCCCTGAAGCACTCCACTAGTCACAGGTCTCCATTCCAACAAGCATACCTCCACCGTAGCCAGTTGCTTCATAATGTCAAATCAATTGTGTCGCCAAGTTGCCAGTTTACCTTGGAGTCCATGCGATCTAACCTTCTCGAGCGGCCTTCCATGTGGAACCTTATCAAAGGCATTACTGAAACCCATATAGACTATGTCCACCGTCCTACCCTCGTCAACCTTCCTGGTCACTTCTGCCAAAAACTCAAACAAAATTTCTAAGGCATGATCCGCCACGCACAAAGACATGCTGACTGCTCCAAGTCAAACTCTGTCTTTCCAAATTCATGCATATCTTATTTCTCAGAACCTTTTCAAGTGGTTTACCGAAAACAGATGTGAAGCTTACTGGTCTATATTTCCCAGGCATTTATTTTCAGCCCTTCTTGAAGAAGGGCACTACGTTTGCTACTGCCCAGTCTTCCAGGACCTTGGACTCTTAACAATCTTATCTCGCCTCTTGCAGTGCTCTTCGATATATCTAGTCAGGACCAAGAGATTTATCTGACTTTGTGCATTCTCATATGTCCAACAACAGCTCTTCTGTGATATGGATCGTACTAAAATATCTCAACTAAACTTCCAAAGGTCACAGGTCTTCATGTCTTTCGACATGATAAACACATAGGGGAAATTGAGGACCTCAACCACCTCTTGAAGTTGTACACATACGTGCCCATTTTGGTTTTCAAGGCGTCCTATTCTCTCTCTAGTTGTTCTTTTTCTTTACTATAGTGATTTTGGATTCACCCTAATCCTCTCAGCCAAGGCTATCTCATACTCCCTTTTCGCCTTGCTGATTTCCTTCTTCATTAAACTCCAATATCTCCCGTGTACCTCCAGGGATTCCCTTGATTCCAGCTGCTTGCACCTGGGGCACGCCTCCTTTTTTTGCTGGTCAGAGCCTCAATATCTCTTGTCATCCAGGGTTTTCTCTTCCAACCTCACTTTCCCTTCACCCTCACAGGAATATATAAACCTTGAACTCGAGCTATCTCACTTTTACAGCCGTCCCTCGAGCCCGACATCCTCTAACCTGAAAACAAACTACTCCAATTAACCCCTGCAATCCCCTGTCTAATTCCAGCAAAATATGCCTTGCTCCAATTTAGATTTGAATCTGTAGACCAATTTTGTCCCTCCCATAACTATTTTAAAATAAATACAGCGCTTGTCACTTTTCCCAAAATACTCCCCCACTTTACCACCGTCACCTATTCATCCCTATTTCCCAACAGTCGGTCGAGTGTGTCCATTCCCATGTAGGACCCTTTATATACTGCTTGGGGAAACTTTCGTGAACAAACTTAAGAAATTACGTTCCATTGAAGTTCTTTACCATCTGGATGTCCCAGTTTATGTTAGGAAATTTTAAATCTATTATGACAATCCTATTGCTCCTGCTACTCTCACCAGTTTCCCTGCCTCTTTGTTCCTTCAATTCCCATTGTTGATTTGGAGGCTTATAGTGCAACCACTATAACATCACCATCCCCCCTTTCTTCCTTGCACATTCACAAAAGCTCATCGGATATTATCTCAGTTATTTCATCTTTAAATACTTGTGTGATACTCACCTTGATCAGAATATTTGCATATCAACTGTTTCCATCTGCAATGATTTTCACATCTGCAGCATCCCTTTTCAATGTACATTGGAGATATGGAGTTGTAACTGGATGGCAGCTGCATATCCTGTCACTTCCATCATGGGCTGCAAGTTTCCCCACACTGGGCAGTGAACTAACACAGTGTTACCGAACAATGCAACAGCCTGGGTTTATATATGAATGAACCAGTGCGGTCTGCACATCTACCCACACAGGACATTTAGCCCAGGATTATAGATCAAGTATTGGTGAGGGCTGCACAGAGTTCCATTCTGGATATTGCTGGGTTGTATTCAGCAGTACACTAACAAATATCTACACAGTGCTCCTTCCTGAATGTATTATGGATGAGCTGGTTATGGGAGTTTGATTGCGAATGTGAGAGAACTAAAAATCTGGCAATACCTTTATTTTGTGTTTTCATTCTTGTGATTGGACCCTTCAAATCCTGACACATCCTTAGACCTGACCCTCTGGATGAGTCATGGTGATTGTTGTTCCAGCATCTGAGTCTGCAACATGACCAACAAATTGAGCAGAGGCTGCAGAGAGGACAGTCTCCTTAAAATGGAATAAGGAAATCACAATCAGATCAGCCGTGGTCTTAGTGAATGGTGGGGCAGGATTGAATGGACCACGAATACAACTTATTCATGCACTTATTTCTTTTTCCAAGCAAACTCCCCTTCTCTCCCAGTGTCCCATACTGGTGGGGAGTGAGGTACCTCCTCCTATCCCTGCATAACAGGACCATGGAAACTCACTAGCCTACAGATTTCCCTGTGGCCCAGTTTCGAGCAGTTGAGTGACTGCCTCCTGATCCCAAGTTTGTGAAAGTAGATGTCCTCCTCCTGCTCCTGAGTAACAGGTTCCAGTAGCTCTGTGTTCACCTGCTGCTCCTGTGAATGGAGTTGAGGGACTGAATGGCCTCCTCACATTCCTTACAGCGTTTCTTACAGCATTGACTAAAAGCAATTCTCCTGCTTCTGTAAAACACCATCAAAATCTGAATGATGTATTTTTGTATTTTACTGTCAGTAATTGAGCAAACAAACCGACTGACAGAATTCAGAAGCTGAATAGCCTCCTCCTGTTCCTGTGTTATACACTCAAGAAGCAATAGACTATCAGAGATGTACAGCACAGAAAAAATCCTTCAGTTCAGTCGTCCATGCCGACCAAATATCCGAAATTAATCTCGTCCCCCTTGCCAGCAGTTGGCCCATCTCCCTGTAAACACATCCCATGCATGTATCCATCCAAATGCCTTTTAAATGGTGTAACTGTACCTGCCTCCACCACTTCTTTTGGCTGTTCAATCCATACACACAGCAGTCTCTGTGTGAAAATGTTGTCCCTCATGTCCCTATTTAAATCTTTCCCCTCTCACCTTAAACCTTTGTCTTCTAATTTTGGACTCGCCTATCCTGGGTAAAAGACGTTGACTGTTTCCCTTATCTATTCCCCTCATGATTTTATAAACCTCTTTAAGGTCCTCCCTCAGCCTCAACACTTGAAAATAGCCCCACCCTATTCAAACTCTCCCTGTAACTCTTATCCTCCAACACCTGCAACATTCTTTCGCATCTCTTCTGTACCCTTTCAAGTTTGACATTTTTCCGACAGTAGGGTAACCATAATTAAAAGCAATTTTACAAAAGTGGCCAAACCAATACTCAAATGTAAATGATTTGTACAAGTGACAAAAGGCAGTGGACCCACTATTGATCTTTGCGACACGCCACTGGTCACATGACTCCAAGTTTATTGAACAAATGTCCACTGTCACGCCATGTCTCCAATATTCAAGAACATTTTGGATCCAAATACTGAGCTCTCCCTGGATCCCAGGCAGTCTAACCTTGTTAACCAGTCTACCATGTAGAACATTTTGGTTTTCTTACTGAATTCCATAAAGACAACATCCACTGTCCTGCCTTCAGCAATCATCTTCATCACTTCCTCAAAAGATTACATTGAGTCCTGAGATGTGAACTCCAATGTACAAAGCCCTCTGCAGTCCTTGTATTTTCAAATGCATGCACATCCTTTCCATCAAAGTTCCCTCCAACAAATTAGTCACCATTGACGTCAGGCTCAGTGATCTATAGTTACCTGGGTTTTCCTTACTTTCTCAAATAATTACACGATGTTAGCAGCCCTTCAGTCTTTTGATACCTCACCTGTGGAAATCAATGATACAGATACATCAGCAAAATGCTGACCAATCTCTTTCCTAGCTTCCCACAAACATCTGGGATACAACTGATCAGGTCCCAGGGATTTGTTCACCTTTATGTGTTTGAAAATGTCAAACTCCTCCTTGTGGTATAGATACTTTTCAATGTTTCACTGTATATTTATTCATTCTCTCGCTCTTGTAACGTCCTCCACATTAAATTCTGAGGTGAAATTGTTGTTTCTAATTCCTCCAATCTCCTGTGGTTCCACACATAGGTAACCTTACTGATCTTTAACGCGCCTTATTCTCTCCCTAGTTAATCGTTTACCATTAAAGGATTTGTAGAATTTCTTCAAGGCCTCGTTAACCCTATTTTAAAGCCATCTCCTGTCCACATTTTTCTGGCCCGATTTCCCCATTGACTGTACACTTGCTGCCCTAATACACCTCTGGGGATTCACTTGATCTCAGCTCTGTTTACCTGACATATGCCTCCTTCCTTACCTTGACCAGAGCATCAATATATCTGGCCACCCAGCACTCCCTGCACCCACCAGCCTTGCACATCTCACTAATGGGAGCACGTTGGCTCTGGACTCTCTGAAACCAAGTTTTGATGGCCTTGCGTTTTCCAACCATCCCTTTACCTGTGAATAGGGTATTCCAATCAACCTTTCACAGGGCTCGCCTAACACTTTCAAAATTGGCCTTGTTCAAAGTTAGAACATTAATGTTTATATCAGGTCTTTCCTATTCCAAAACTATTTTAAAAGTAATATTTATGCGTAACAGACTTGAATGTTAAATAAACACTTCCTGCCCCTCTGTGACAGGCTCGAGAGGCTGAATGGCCTCCTCATGTCCCTCTGTAATAGACTCAAGAGGCTTAATTGCCTCCTCCTCTTCCTCTGTAACACAATCGAGAGGCTGCATGGCCTCCTCCTGTCCTTGTGTAACAGTCCCGAGCCATTAAATGACACAGCAACCCGTGGATTACGAGCAGCCGTTAAACTGTATCTAATGGGGTCCATCCCTTCTCAGTTACAGAAACACAACCAGGTGCACTCCAGGTGCCCTTTCAGTAACACCTCATACAGCTGCAGTGACACATCTCTTTGTTTTGAATGATTCTGTTGGCAAAATGTGACAATATTCTAGATTTCCACCTTTTCAAGTAACAACAAGCTAATATGGGATGAATGGCCTTCTCTTATCCCTCTGTAATAGGCCCATAAGGACAGAATTATTTTGGCCTGTTGCTGAGTAGCAGTCTCAATGCTCTGTCTCAAGGTTATGAAAGGATTTGGTAGTAGGGCACTTAAAACCAGGAGTAGCCTCACACTGGTCAATAATTACCGTACTTTGTATTGAGGTATCTAGAAACTTGCCCACCCAACTTTTCTTTATGCAGCCGATCTGTTATTCTATAATTGCCTCCTTTCATAAACAGAGTGGAACATATATAGGCTCCTGCAGTGTTCTGCTAATACTCTCATATACAAGATAAAAAAAAAGATTTAAGATTGGTCCATCCCTCAGCAATCCTCATCCATTCCATCCAAACCCAGTAATTGTTCTCTTTTATAGTGATATGAAAAGTGATGTGTGGAACTGGTTAATTGAATCTGTTTGCTCAGTCATGATTTGGAGATGCCGGTGTTGGACTGGGGTGTACAAAGTTAAAAATCACATAACACCAGGTTATAGTCCAACAGGTTTAATTGGAATCACACTAGCTTTCAGAGCGCCGCTTCTTCATCAGGTGATAGTGAAGGACACACTTCTAAGGCACAGAATTTATATCAAACATTTACAGTGTGATGTAACTGAAATTATACATTGAAAAATACATTGATTGACTGTTGAATTTTTATCTGTTCTAATACGATTATAGTTTCACTTCTTTCATGTGTAAATCACAGAACATTTTTAAAAATGTTGCATTCTCAGGTTAGCTGTAACAGTGTGTTAGCTAGACAATATGCTGAAAGTGTTAGCCCCCTGTGTTCTCTGTCTATGCCATAATGTTTAGATTGATTCTAATCTGAAAAGTGAGATAACAGTGAGATTTACATGAATCCATGAAATTTTTGAATTCAGAGTTTTTGAATTCATGCAGTTTTGAGCAAAGTACAATGAAAGTCTGCAAGTGCAAATTCACCCCACAAAATATATGTGTGCATGTGGGTCTTTGTCTGTGTGTGTGTGTGTGTGTGTGTGTGTGTGTGTGTGTGTGTCTGCCTGTCTGTCTGTCTGGGTTGAGGTGTTGCGAGTGTGAGAGAGAATGTATATGTGTGTGTAATGACGTAGAGTCTGTGAGGGTGTGCATGTGTGAGTGTGGGAGTGTGTGTGCGTGTCTGGGGTGGGGGGTTTTGAGTGCCAATGAGAGAGTGTACGTGTGTGCATGAGTATAGAGTGCTCTAAGTCTCTGAGAGATTGTCCATGTGTGTGTGAGAGTGCGTGTGTCTGTAAGGGTGTGTGTGAATGTCTGTGTGCGTGTCTGTGTACATGTGTGTCCGTGTGTATGTGTATGTAGATGAGTGCCTGTATGTGTGCGTGTGTGTGTGTGTATCGTGCAATGGTGGTCACCTGTATTGTGACATTAAACCAAGGTCCCATTTGAGGTCCTCCCTTTGGGTACAGAAATTAGCTATCAGCCTCTGTTCGGCCACTTTTCGCTGCTGCCTGTCCTGAAGTCCGCCTTGAGGCTGGTCACCCGTAGGTCCAAGTTTGAAGGTCCTTGACCACTGAAGTGTTCCAGAACTTGGAGGGAACCCTCCTGTCTGTTGATTGTTGTGCGGTGCTGTAGCCTTTTGCTCGGATTCCCAGTGTTTGTACAGTGACTGTAATCGATGCCAATCTCCATGGATTCTAATTATTCCAGTGGAGCGTTTCCATCTTTGAAAGATAAATGGGCGCTGTTCAATGTATTATCCCTTAACATGAGTGGGAGCATCACCCACAGCACTGACAGGGATCAGCAGATCCAGAGAGAGGGGGAGGAGAGATCAGAATCTGAGAACATTAGACTGGAATGTTCCAACAATTGATCAGAACCAGAGGACATTAGACTGGTCTAAAAATGTATCAGAATCTGGGAACATTAGACTGGCATGTTCCATCAATAGACAGGAGTTAATCCAATTATGTTTGGTATCTTTCTGCATTGTGTTGGTGGTCATTATCATTGATGATTTATTACACTATTCTCATTATTCAATATTTTTATTAACCTTTCCTGGCTATCGTTGGTGTTCCTGGCAAGTGTCACGGTCCAGATTTTTTTCTATTAACCGGTTATGACTGTATTACTGCTCTTTCTTATATTCTATCCTTCTTGTCACTATTATTTTCCTGTTGAAACTCTCAATCCATATATTCACTCTACAGACCACGAGTAACTACATCAATGAATGTGTTCAATTATTGTCTCCCTTTCAGCACTGGCAGTGTTACTCATTCTTCTCTCTGTTGACCTCATCAGTTCCAGCTGCGAACTATAATTTACTGTATCATTGCCTTTGTTATTTAAATATTAAGAGCAGGGAGGTCACTCTCTACTGATCTGGTTACAAACTCCACTTCCTTCCACTGTTTCCATCCCATTCCTGGCCAATATCTGCGGCTGAAGCCGACAAGTCAGCACTGTGCGAGGTCCCTTTGACAATGAGCTGATTCCTGACACCATACCCTGACCATTTCTAACTTGAAATACTCACCACTCCAGAATATATCTCACTGGTTTAGTCCATCTGCTGTTTGAACCTTGAGCTATGAAATACTGTCTTAATGAAGCCAATAATCTGCTGCTGACACTCCCGGCTTCAAACCTGCCGAAGCAAATCTGATTCGAACTCACACCAAACTCCCATCCATCTGTCATTCATGTGCACGCCGATGTATATTGCTATTGTGTCTGGCAATGCCTTTATTTTAACATTCTCAAACACTTTACCTCATCTGTCCATGCAATTTCTCTCGTTCTCTCTCTGTCGACTAACAAAACGCCTTCTAGTTGTTCTTATTTAAAATATGTTCCTCCATGTGCGTTCCTTCTTAAACAATGAGTTTCACATTCAAACACGCCAATCGCGCACAAACACGCACTCTCTTTCAGTTTCTGATGAACATGCATGCACAAACACACATGCATCAATTATAGACATTATAGACAGTATCTTCCCATTATAGACAGTAATCTGATGCGAATATAGTTTGCATGTGATAGTAAAGTTTGCAATACTGTCTATGCTGGGCAGATAGTGCAGTTTACTGAGCAACACACCAGCATGGTCTGCACAGCTCTCCACACTGGGCTGTCATCTTGTCCCAGTTTATGTTGTTTGTGGTGTTCTGTGAAGCAGATTCAGAATTTGATGTAACAAACCATTTCAGCTGATCTGACAATGCCTTTATTCAATGTTTTCATTCTTGTAAGTTTACTCGCGAAGATTTCACTTCTCCAGTTCGTCCCACTGTCCTGTCTGTTTCCCCATATTTCCACAAGATTTTTCAATTAATTAACTGTCTGTTTCTGTCTTTGATGTGAATCTTTCTGTTCCTCCGTATCTTTCCCTGGGCTTAGCTTTTAGCTCGTTAGTGTATCGAGTGCTGGCATTGTGAATGTCAGAAACAGTGAAATGGTGTGTGTCAGGCTGTTGTTCACTTCCTGGTATGTCCCATGAGATGGTCTATGGACAGGGGTGTTTCAGAAGTTATGAGACACATCCTTGTAACTTGGTCTGTACCTGTATTTGTCCCTCTCGGGTGACCTTGCGATCAGTAACACGAGGAAGCCTCTTAAGTAAAGGACCAGGCATCTAAATTGTGTGCCAATGCAATCACTTTTTTAAAAAATGTTCTCCTTTCTTTAAATAAGTGATCTTGAAGGCAAAACTGCCGACTGAAAACGGCTCAAGTAAATAACTTACGATGCTTTTAGGGTTTATAATAAATAGTAGTAACAACGGCCTAGTAACTTATCCCCAGTTGCGACTCTCTCTGAAACCTGACTTGATGCTGCTTCCTCCTGGATTGGAGAACTGTATGCAAGAATGTATGTCTGAATGTTCCTTTTTGCCAAGGGGTTTGTTTATGAGATGTTAGTATATTGGAACAGTTCATTTGTAGAAGATACTGTATCCATTATTCGGGAAAGGATTCCAATATTTAAATTATTCTAAATTCGTCTTCACTGTGTATGGATTTTCATTAGAGGGTTTAAATATATTGTGTTTTACTTAATGGTGAATAGTTTGACGAGTAACATCACATCTGGAACAACCGTTTCACATCTATCCTTTAAAATAAGAAAAGGTGTGTATCCAAGCTACCCTCCTAAAATAGTTTGAGGCAGTCTAGTTGGTCTATTACAAATTGACGAGTCATGACTGGTTCCAAATCGATAATACTAAATTGGGTTTAGAATTTCAATCCCTACATTGTACAAACAGGCCATTCGACCCAACAAGTCCACACCGACACTCCGAGGAGTAACCTACCCAGACCCAATCCTCTACCCTATTATTACACATTTATCCCGACAAAGGCTCCTAACCCATACATCCCTGGAAACTACAAACAATTTAGCATGGCCAATTCAGCTGACATGCACATTTTTGTTTTGTGGGAGGAAACCAGAGAATCCAGAATAAGCTCATGCAGACACTGGAGATTATGCACTGGGAGACTATTGGGTTCAAAGGTCGTGTATGGTAGCTGTTAGTGCCTCTTGTTCCGGATGTTGAATTCGGTTGGTTTAAACCGTGTTTTGTGTATAAAGATTATTTCAGTCACTAAGAGTTCTCTGGGTGAGGAAAAAGTGAATTTGGCGGTTTTACAAAAGGGAATGTAGGCAAAGCAGTAGGAATTGACAGACAAGCTGGAGTTGGGGTTGTGATCGTCTGTGAGAAAATGAGAGATAATTACAGCTATAGTTCGGCAATTGCATTTTGTTGAACCACCATCAGACTCTTTGGAAATGGCTAGAATTAAATTTCAAATGAGGCACTTTGAACATGAGAAAGAATTGAAACAGTTTGAATTATGATGAAAAGTAGAAATAAAAGAAAAGGAAGTGAAGGCGAAACAGAGAAAAAGACAGAAGAAAAGCAGAGAGTTTCAAGTTAAAAACTTAGCAATTAGAGAGAAAAGTTGGCATAGAAGGCGGAGATGAAGTTAGATGGTAGGCTGGATGAGGAGGATAGTGAGGTTGAACAACCCTGTAGTCGCCAATTGTCTAATGGGGTTCTGTTTAAATACATCCAGGCATTATCTAAATTTGATGAGAAGGATGGGGAAACCTTTTGAATTTCATTTGAGGAAGTGGCTAAACAAATGTACTGCTCAGTGACCATGTTGATCCAAACCAAGCTGATAGGTATTTGCATCCTTATTGGAGGAGGTATCTGGCCAGTATGAGGTGGTGAAGAAAGCCATCTGAAGTATATATGAGGTTGTGTCAGAAGCCGACAGACAGTGTTTCAGGAATCTAAAAAAGGTTCCCTGGTTAAACGCACATTGAGTTTGAAAGGATCAAACAAAGTAATTTTGAAAGGTGGGTAAGGGTATTAAAAACAGAGCAAACCTATGACACTGTTAGAGAGATTCTTATTTTGGAGAAGTTCAACAATTCACTTCCTGCAATCGTGAGAACTCATGTGGAAGAGCAGAGAGTTACAACGGCAAGGTTAGAAACTGAAATGGCTGATGATGATGATGATTGAGTTCAGAAATCAAAGTTTGATTTCTGTGAGGGAGTGAGAAGAATGTGTGAGATCTTCTTAAATCATATATCTGTGAAAGTAAGGTTTACTGGCATAGGCCAGGAGTAGCAGGTAAATAGGTTATAGCATTAAGAGGTATAGAAGTATGTAACTCTCTTATGCTGAGACATGAGGAGCTATGTCATTCAGAGGGACTATTGGAGAGGTGAGAAGTGCTCCATTATGTAATGTGTGGTTGGAGTGTCCAGTAGAAACACCAACAGATTTATTCCACAATGGGGAAGGAGGCCTTGAGCTTGGTGTTGCAACATTTCAGCATTAACATTGCAAATAACATACATGACCCAAGTCTTTTTCACTGATCGTGACCCGTTAATGTTTTTGGAGAAGTTTAGGGAGAGAAATACCAGTCTGTTCCGATTGAGCTTATTATTTCTGCCATTCAATTTGAAATTATACAGGTTACAGGGCGAGAAAACCTAAGTTTTAACATGTTGTGGAGACTTGAATGAAGAAAGACAAAGGCATTTTGTGGCAGGAGTAAAATGACTGAAATCGAAACTAGTTGAGAACAGTTGTATGCTCAATCAATGAAATATATATATGCTTTGCAGACTACTAACAGAGGAAGACGAGGACGTCTAAAATGAATTCACCCTTGTATGTTGATGGATTATTTTATTATAGATGGAGTCTCTGGATACTATCACTGTATAAAGGTTATTTTCTCTTCGATTTATCATGAAGAGGGGTTTTAAAGACAGAGGTGCAGAACTCCTGTCTGAAAACAGTTTAAGCAAAAAACAGAAAAAGGCTTTAGTTTTAATTTAAACGTTGGTAACAATGGGTGGCACGGTGGCACAGTGGTTAGCACTGCTGCCTCACAGCATTAGAGACCCGGGTTCAATTCCCCCCTCAAGCGACTGACTGTGTGGAGTTTGCACGTTCTCCCCGTGTCCGCTGTGGGTTTTCTCCCACAGTCCAAAGATGTGCAGGTCAGGTGAATTGGCCATGCTAAATTGCCCGTAGTGTTAGGTAAGGGGTAAATGTAGGGGTATGGGTGGGTTGCACTTCAGCGGGGCGGTGTGGACTTGTTGGGCCGAAGGGCCTGTTTCCACACTGTAAGTAATCTAATCTAATGGAAGGGCAGCGGCCAGCTCTCCAAGACCTGGTTTCCTCGTTTTGCTTTTAGCTGCAACATTCAGAAGCTGCTTGGGAGTTGGAAGTTTCAATACATGATCCCCAGCTGCTGTTCCCTCTGAGATCTCTGTTGATGATGTTTCCCACTGGATTGGAAAACTGCTGTAAGGATCTGTATTTGAAAATATCTTTGTGCCAAGCGGTGTAAACCAAGAAGATAGGTATCTATTGTTTGTGCAAGTATTCCAATACATAAGCTATCCAAAAATAGTATTTTCTTTGATTGTATTTTAACTAAAGCATTTGAATAGATTATATTTGCTTAATGTCGACTGGTTTGACCAGTCACAACGTATCTGGAACACACACTTCCCATCTATATTCAAAATAAGGAAAGGTTTAGGTCTAAGCGGCCATCTTAAAATATTTTGCGGGGATCTGGTCTGGTCAACAATACTTGTAGCCGAGGGGTTTGTGACTGACTCCTGTAATTGAAAATTTAGTGATGAGGCTGGGGATGGTTTGCTGGAGATTGTGGTTTAAGCTGCCTCGGACATTCAGGGAGACCTGAGGATTTGGTGACCCAACTCTGGATGGAGCATGAGGACTGTAGTTACAACATCTGGGTCTGTAACATGAACAACAAATGGAGTAGAGGCTGCAGAGAGGGAAAGCTCTGAAACCAGGCAGTGAGTGTGTGTGGGGAAAGGGAACGACAGTATCCACCCCGGGTTTTCCAGGAACAGCTTCCCAAGCTCCATTTATGGGAGGAGCAGCGTGTGAGGGGATCCTGACTGAACAAACAGCTGGTCACAGAGTGGTGTCACCTCATTCAACACGACCTGAAGCTTCATTCCAGGGGGTAGGGCAGTCCTGCCAGTGGCTGTTAGGGTTACAGTTTCATTCAGCTTCTATGATCCAGAACTTTCCAGGCATGAGCTGGTGACATTTCCATCAAACGCCAGTATCTCAATATGAATGTCACCATTCGGTGCCGGAGGATGTATATGGTGGATCAGGTAGATTGCTTCTCCCACAGCAGGGAGCTATCGAGTGTATCCTTATTTTCCCAGTATAGTGGGATTCCCGATGGTGTACATGGCATCTTCAGAGTACCCATATCAATGGGGAGAGGTAGAGGAACTGAAGGAGCTCTCTCTCTGTTAATGTTACCGTGTGTCCATGCACAGTACATCATGTCCTGACAGCAGCCACAGTTCCTTCATTCAAAGGCAGGCAGCCATTCCCATCGTCTTCTGGACTCCATGTAGAAAGGAATGAGTTTATCTTGGATAAAGGCTGTCCCTTTAATACACATTTCAAAACATCATCCCACCACTAAGCAACCACAACAAAATATTCCATGTGTACGGAGCGCAATGGAGTCACTTGGAGCGTCAAGGAGCAGATGATCAGGGATGGAGCAAATGCTTCCATGTCTGAACGGATCTGAGTGAACCCCCCACTACACAGTATCATTACGTCCTGTAATCCCTCTTCATTTCAGTAACATACTACCTTCCATTAGTCCTGTAAATGAAATGACAGGTTATATCAAGTTATATTCCACCTGCCAAACGATTATCCATTGTTTTTACCACTCTGTATCTATTTGCAGGCTCTCCATCCTCTCTTGATAATGTAATTTCTTCCTTATCACCACGACATCGCCAAACTCAGTCCCAGTACATCTATTCAATCCCACTGATCGTTGATATGGATTGTAAATAGTTGAGGACCCAACGGTGGTCGCTATATGACTCAACATTTTATGATCAGTCCAACTGATTAAGACTTATTTATCCGGAGTGCCTGTTTCCTGTTTGATAGCCAGTCCTCCCCCATTCCTGTGTAACACATTCGAAGGGCTGAATAAGAACAAGGAGCATCAGTCTTCTATTTACCCCCTCGAGCCTGCTCCGCTATTGAATACAATAATGGCTGATGTCATCTCTGCTCCGCCATTGAATACAATCATGACTGATGTCAGCCTGCTCCACCATTGAATACAATCATGGCAGATGTCATCCCTGCTCCACCATTGAATACAATCATGGCAGATGTCAATCCTGCTCCACCATTGAATACAATCATGGCTGATGTCATCCCTGCTCCACCACTGAATACAATCATGACTGATGTCAGCCTGCTCCAACATTGAATACAATCATGGCAGATGTCATCCCTGCTCCACCATTGAATACAATCATGGCAGATGTCGTCCCTGCTCCACCATTGAATACAATCATGGCTGATGTCATCTCTGCTCCAACATTGATTACAATCATAACTGATGTCATCCATGCTCCACCATTGAATACAATAATATCTGATGTCATCCCTGCTCCACCATTAAATACCATAATAGCTGATGTCATCCCTGCTCCACCATTGAATACAATAATGGCTCATGTCATCTCTGCTCCACCACTGAATACAATCATGGTTGATGTCATCTCTGCTCCACCCCTGAATACAAGCATGGCTGATGTCATCTCTGCTCCACCCTGATTACAAACATGGCTGATGTCATCTCTGCTCCACCCCTGAATACAATCATGGCTGATGTCATCTCTGCTCCACCCCTGAATACAAACGTGGCTGATGTCCTCTCTGCTCCACCCCTGAATACAAACATGGCTGATGTCATCTCTGCTCGACCACTGAATACAATCATGGCTGATGTCATCCCTGTTCCATCATTGAATACAATCATGGCTGATGTCATCCCTGCTCCACCATTGAATACAATCATGGCTGATGTCATCCCTGCTCCACCATTGAGTACAATCATGGCTGATGTGAGCCTGCTCCACCATTGAATACTATCATGGCTGATGTCATCCCTGCTCCACCACTGAATACAATCATGGCTGATGTCATCCCTGCTCCACCATTGAATACAATCATGGCTGATGTCATCCCTGCTCCACCATTAAATACAATCATGGCTGATGTCATCTCTGCTCCACCATTGAATACAATCATGGCTGATGTCATACCTGCTCCACCATTGAATAAAATCATGGCAGATGTCATCCCTGCTCCACCATTGAATAAAATCATGGCTGATGTCATCCCTGCTGCACCATTGAATACAATAATGGCTGATGTCATCCCTGCTGCACCATCGAATACAATAATGGCTGATGTCATACCTGCTCCACCATTAAATACCATAATAGCTGATGTCATCCCTGCTCCACCATTGAATACAATAATGGCTCATGACATCCCTGCTCCACCACTGAATACAATCATGGCTGATGTCCTCTCTGCTCCACCCCTGAATACAATCATGGCTGATGTCCTCTCTGCTCGACCACTGAATACAATCATGGCTGATGTCCTCACTGCTCCACCCCTGAGTACAATCATGGCTGATGTCCTCTCTGCTGCACCACTGAATAAAATCATGGCTGATGTCATCCCTGCTCCACCATTCAATACAATCATGGCTGATGTCATCCCTGCTCCTCCACTGAATACAATCATGGCTGATGTCATCTCTGCTCCACCATTCAATACAATCATGGCTGATGTCAGCCTACTCCACCATTGAATACAATCATGGCTGATGTCATCCCTGCTCCACCATTGAATACAATCATGGCTGATGTCATCCCTGCTCCACCATTGAATACAATCATGGCTGATGTCATCCCTGCTCCACCATTGAATACAATCATGGCTGATGTCATCCCTGCTCCACCACTGAATACAATCATGGCTGATGTCATCCCTGCTCCACCATTGAATACTATCATGGCTGATGTCATCTCTGCTTCACCACTGAATACAATCATGGCTGATGTCATCCCTGCTGCACCATTGAATACAATCATGGCTGATGTCATCCCTGCTCCACCACTGAATACAATCATGGCTGATGTCCTCTCTGCTCCACCATTGAATACAATCATGGCTGATGTCCTCTCTGCTCTACCACTGAGTACTTACGTGGTTGATGTCCTCTTTGCTCCTCCATTGAATAGAAGCATGGCAGGTGTCATTGCGGCCTCTGTTCCACTTTACTGCCATCTCTCAATCCTAAAACGCTGGGCTGTTGCTATAGATTGCGCCACATGAAAAAAAATATCCATTCCACATCTACACTTTCAATGAGTCTTAACATTTTGCAGATCTCATTGAGATCTCCTTTCATTCTTATAAACTTAAGAATATCATCCTTAACTGCTCAATTTATCTTCATTAGACAACCGTTTCATCTCTGGAATCAATCTAATGAACCTCTTCTGAATTAACTCCAATATAAGTGGATCCTTCCACAAGACAGGGCATCTAAACTGTACTCCATTTGCAGCCTCACGAAAGCCTTGCATAGCTACAGTCACACACCCTAACCTTCTAGTCTGGCATTGTCCAAATAAACTTTGAAATTATGCTTGTATTTCTCATTGCTTGCAGTACCTGCATGCAGGGTTTCTGTGAAATGCAAGTGGACACCGATATCCCTCTGCTCCTAACCACTTTGAAGTTTCTGTACATTTTGCTAATAATTTTCCTTCCGATGATGCAGGCCAACTTGAATAACCCATCCTTATCCAATTTAATTTTCATTGCCAAATTATGGCCCATTCAACCTAACTATCCATGTTTATTTTGATATCTCTTCCATCTTCATTCCAAAGTAATTTCCCACCAATGTTAGTGTCCTCTGTTGTGGTTCTGTTCGACGAGCTGGGAATTTGTGTTGCAGACGTTTCGTCCTCTGTCTAGGTGACATCCTCAGGGCTTGGGAGCCTCCCGTGAAGTACTTCTGTGATATGCTTTTTGATTGAATCTGTTGTCCCAATCGAACTCATGTTGCTTGTCATCTGCGTGTGTGACTCCTAAGGATAGTTGGTCGTGTCATTTCGAGGCAAGTTGGTGTTCGAATGGGGCAAGCCATTATAGGACAAGCCAAACAGAGAACAGCCAGGGAATTCCGAGAGGCATGGCACTCATCACAGATTCAATCAATAAGAACATCGACCTGGACCCAATATACCAATCACTACAACGGACAGGTGGAACTGACAACCGGAAGCGGCAGATTCAAACCACTACAAATGCTGGAGGAAAGATCACAGAAGCGCTTCACAGGAGGCTCCCAAGCAGTAAGAATGTCACCTAGACAAGGGACGAAACATCTGCAACACAAATTCCCAGCTCGGCGAACAGGACCACAACAACAAGCACTGAGTTACAAATCTTCTCACAAACTTAGTGTCCTCTGAAAATAATATTTTCTATCTCATCAACCGAGTAATAATATCGAACGCAAATAGATGAGGCATAAGTACTGAAATCTGCGGTACTCCACAAATTGCATTTGCCAAAAGAAAATGACACATTTATTTCATCTGACTGCATTTTGTTGGTTAACCAATCCTCCATCCAAGCTAATAATTTACTCCTAAACCCATGTTCTCTGATCTGACCACTTACTCTTTGGATAAGTAACATATCCGATGCCTTCAAGAAGACCAGATACATTCCATCTCCAAGAATCCTACTATCTAATTTGCTTGCTACATCCTTAAGTAATTCACGCAAGCAATTCATACTCAGTTGATCCTTCGTAAAATCGTGTTGACTCTGATGGATTGTGGTTTGACTTTGCAAATGTCCTCTACAACGGATTCTAATAATTTGCCGTAAATTGCAATAGTTTTATCGATATGTTTTAATGTAATTTATACAGTTATTGTAAGTTCTTCCCTTTTGAAAACCTTTACGTTTTATTTGAATTCCTGTTTAACGTGCAAACGTTTTTAAAGGATCTGCTCCAATTGTTGTGTAAGAGGCATGTGTGGTTGCATGGATTCATCATCCTGGTGGTGTACACAATCGATGGGCTGATGTCTTTCTGGTTTTATGATATTCTAATCTTTATGGCCAGAATGACCTCCTCCTGTTGATGTGTTAGAGGGTTGGGGGATTATGGAATCTTCCTGTTGCTGTGTAACATTTTGAGGGGATGATGGGTCTTCTCTTTTTCTTCCATAACAGGCTGGAGATACTGAATGGTCTCCTGATGTATCCCTGAGATGGGACTGAGGGAGTGATTGGTCTTCTCCTGTTCTCACACAACAGACACATATCTGAATTACCTCCAACTTTCTTACTAAAAAAAAGTATCTGATACTTTGTATCCTTATCCAATTCACCTACAAAGGATCGGAGGGGCTGACTGACCTCCTGTTATCTCAGTGTAGCAAATCTCCAGTCATTGTGTGGCCTCTTCCAGTTCCTGTGTTACTGACTTGAAGATGCTGAATGGACTGATCCTGTTGCAGCGTGGCCTACTCTGGGTCTAGTGTTTTGACTCGAGGGGCTGATTGGCCTTCTCCTGTAACCTTACATCAGGCTCCGGGACTGAATACCCTTGTCTGTTCTGGTGTAAAAGGGTCGAAGGTATGAATATCCTTCTGCTGTTCCTGTGCAACAAGCTGGAGAAGTGGAATGGATTCCTTCATTTATTGTGTAATTGACTTCGATTGCTGACTCCTTCCGGTGTCCGATGTAAAACTACGGTCATCTTTCGGTCTTTTAAACACAACCTGATCATCCTTTCCTTATAGTTTAACACTTCATAACAGGAATCAATTGAGGGAACTATCTCTGAGCTGCTTCGAATGTAACAATATCCGTTCCTCATTGAGGAGATTAAATCTGTACACACTACTCCAGATGTGATCTCACTAAGACCCTGTTCAGCAGCAGCAACACTTTACAAGCCTGCTGTAATGTCCCCACCCAGGTTACAGCAGTCTCAGCTGGCTGGGCAAATACACAGCATTATTGAAAGATCATTGTCCTTCTCTAAAACCACCAGCATAACAGGAGATCTGAAGAAGAGCATAAATGATGTGGCGAGATGATCTCCAACATTAATTTACCCAGAGCCCACTTCGATCAGGTTCTACAGAATCTATTGAGGTGGAGCTCAGAAACAGCAAGGAGGAGCAAAAATTGATGGGAATTATATATCAAAGTAAAAGCTGCAATACAAATACTGGGTATGTTATAAAATAGGAAAATGAGATATACACGTTTGTGGCTACTGCAGGAATAATGTACTGTTTAAATTAGATCTGAGCTGCATTAACCAAACTGAATGCTAATGCTGAGAAAAATGGATTTCATGAGCATGTTTGAGATGGCTTGTATTAATATTATGTCTAGCACTGAGCTCGAGATCAGGTTACTTAGGAATTGGAGTTGGATGATCAGAAGAGCTAATTGAATACTTTGCTGTAAATGACCTTTTGGGACCAGTGACAATAATGCATTGGTTTTCGTTTATGATGTTTGAGTCCACGACAATTTTTGTTTTATTTGAAGTAACCGTTATAAATCTGAGTCATGCCAGTCATGAAGGTGTGAGGAGGAAGTGGAGACTACAGATGCTGGAGATCAGAGTAGAAGAGTATGGTGCTGGAAAAGCATAGACAGGCAGCCTACTAAGAGCAGGAGTATAGATGTTTGACCATAAGCCTTTCATCAGGAATGAGACTTGTGGGCCAAGGGGGCTGAGGGATAAATGAGAAGTGGGTGTGGCAAAAGGGAGGTCGCTGGGAATGCGATAGGAAGATGAAGGTGGGGTTGAAAGTGATAGGTGATGAACGGAGACAAAAAGCCTAATCGACTGCATCCATTACACCCAATGTAGTCTTCCCTACATTGGAGAGACAGGACGCCAACTTGTGGATCATTTCAGAGAATATTACTGGGACAGCCACATTGACCAACTCCACCGTCTTGTGGCTGAACACTTTAACTCCGCTTCCCACTCTGTAGGGGGTAGTGTAATTTTTAAACGGTTAGCTGCCTTTTAGTCTTTTCTACCTCATAGTGAACACAAGCAGACACTCGAAACTGTTGCCGGACTTCCCCCATGTTTATATGAATGAAACAGTTGTAACAGCTTTCCTCGATAGTTGAGACACCACCCTTAACCACAGTTGTACAACATCATCCATATAAGGAAAGAACGGGAAGCTCAAACACTGATTGGCCAAGTGAATAACAAAATAATCGCAGGCACCAGAACCCAAATAAGGAAAACAGTGGGGAATCCGAGCACTCGTTGGTCAAGGCAGCATTAGTAGACCCAGCCCACATATACATGTAAATAATGCGTGGAGATTACTATGCTTGTGTGTGTGTACCTTTGGGAACAGCACCCGATTTTGCAAAGTTGAATGAAAAAGTTTTGGACAGACTCCTCCGTGTCTTTGTTCCTGGGAAGGGAAATAAAAAGTGCCGTAGATGGGGCTGGATAGCCACTTATCTCGCACAACTCTGCCAAGGACATGAGGGTTCTGGGCCTGCTCCATCGCCACTCCCTAACCACCACAAGCCTGGAGGAAGAAAGCCTCATCTTCCGACTTGGGATCCTCCAACCACAAGGGATCATGGTGGATTTCACCAGTTTCCCCACTTCCTCAAACCCCATCTTATCCAAGTCCAAACTTGCAACTCAGCACCGCCATTTTGAACGTTCCTATGTGTCCACCTGCCATCCCATCAGCCCCACCTTCATCTACTTATTAGATCAAAGGAGACAGCTTAGGAAAATGCCAAGTGTTGTCGTAGGCCAGTGGATTCAGAGAAATGTAAGGCCCAGTAAAGGATGGCCAAGAAACTGAGAAGAAAATCAAAAACGTAAAGCATGCAAACGAAAGAAAAGCAAAAGCCTGCTAAAAAGCTTCTGTCAATGTTTGAAACAAAATCAAAAACACGCTCAAATGTGGGACAGTGAGTGTGCAGACAGGATCATTTATTGTAGAGAACAGAAAAATCACAGGGAAATGAAACAGTTATTTTTGTGTCCATCTTCAAGGAAGAATATCCAGAAATTCTCCCAGAAATACCAAGAGACCATGGGATTTGTGTAAGTAAAGTCAAAGATCATTCATATCAGTGATGAGGTCTTCATTGAACAGACAGCCAGATTGAGTACTGATAAATCTGACAGAGCAGATGTAGTACATACAAGTATTTCAAATGAAGCAGTAATGGACATATTGATTGCATTGCGGATTTTCATGTTATTTTCCTACACATTACTGAAAGGCATTTAGCTAATCTGAATAAGGTGAAGTTTATAAATATTATCCGACAGTTTAAGAAAGGATGAAGATAGAGAGCGGTGAACTGCAGACCAGTTAACTTGTCATCTGCGGTCAGGTGTCTGTTGGACTCAATTACAAAGAACGTGCTGCTAGATATATAGAAGGTCATGGCAAAACCGGGAAGTATGATAACGCATCGATGAAATGAAAGCCATAAGTGGCAAACACTTTTTGGAATGGTTTGAAAGATGATTCTTGTAGACATAAGCAATGAGGAACCAATGGATAACGTATAGTTGGATATTCAGGAGCAATATTTTGAGAACTCACACAGCAAGCTCATAAGAAAAAATAAAGCGCAAGGTATTGCGAAAGATATATACAAACGGGACAGTTAAAATTAGGTTTACATTCATGTGAATGTAATTGCAATGTAGAACATGTCGTGCACCAGTTGCATAGAGTGTTAGTGAGACTAAACTTAAAGTATTGTGTACCGTTTGGAGTCCCAATCTAAGATATAATATACTGACTACAGAGGAACTGCAAAAGTATTATCCAGATTAATCGATAAAATTGCAAGATTGTCTGATGGGGAAACTCACCTTGTGATCTTGCTTTTCATATTTTGATTACAGTGAAACTTAGAAATATCGAGGGGACTGAATAACAGAGGGACATGGAGAAGTGCAAACAGGCGAGATTAGCGAGAATCCCACGATATTCTACATGAACAAGTAGAATACAATAATCAGCCAACAGTTAGTGTCCATTAGAAACCAAAGAGGGGCAACCTGTGTGAGAAGCTGGTGAGCATTGATAGGTTGTTACATGAGACCTTCGCATCTGTTTTACTTGGAAGAAGGAGGAGTCAGGTAGAGAATTCGAGAAGATGGACTGAAAAGCTCTCGAACAGATTGACGTAAAATACGAGCAGGAATTTGAGGCTTTGACCGGTATAAAAATTGGACCAATCCCCGGTCTGGATGGTCTGGATGAGTTGTATCACAGGCTGCTGTCAGGGTCAAAGGAGGAAAGACCCTGACTGAAAATTGTAATTAGAATCTGACCATAGGGGAGGTGCCAGAGGACTGGAGAACAGCTAATGTGATTCCACTTCATGGTAAGGGTGGTAGAGGTAGATCAGGGAACTATAGACAAGTGAGTGTTAGATCATTGATAGGAAAATTACTGGAGAAAACAGGGAAGGAAAAAATCGAACTCTAATCAGAGTGGCAAGGGTGATCAGCGATAATCATCATGACTTTATCAGAGGGAAGTCACATTTAATGAATTTGATTGAATTAGTTTGAGGAAGTCGCTTATTATTTTTTGTAGCAAGGCCTTTGACAAAGTTCCACATGAGAAACTGAGAAATAAAGTATTCTCATAGTATCAAGAATAACTTGACAAGTTATAACAAAAGTTGTCGTAGTGTCAGGAGACAGAGGGTGGTGGGAGAAGGCTGTTTGTGTGACTGGAGACCAGTGTCCCCTGGTGTACCACAGGGATCAGTGCTGTTTCCCTTATTTTTTGTGGTACTCATAAATGGTGTAGATGTGAATCTGCAGGGAGGTGGGTAGAGGAGGTGGGAGTTGTGATAAGTAAGTTTGCGTTTGATACAATGATTGGCCGGGTGGTTGGCAGTGAGGAGGAAGGCTTTATGTTGCAGGAAGATACAGAAGGAATGGTCAGACGGTTGGATCATTGACAGATGGAATGTAAACCTGGTAAGTATGAGGAGATGCACTTTGGAAGAAGGAACCAGACAGGAGAGTACTCAATGAATGGCAGCGCACGAGAAGCTTAGACTATGCACCTCCACACATCCCTGAATGTGACTGGACAGGATAACGGGCTAGTTAAGAATTGGACCTTGGGTGCAGCATTTATTAATCAGTGTGTAGATTATAAGAGCTATACAGGGCTTTCGTTAGGCCAAGATGGAATACTGTGTGGAGTTCTGGGAGCAACATTACAGGAAGGATGTGATTGTACTGGAGGGTGTGCAGAGGAGATTCACCAGGATGTGGAGAGAGACTGGATAAGCTCGGGTTGTTTACTTTGGAGCAGAGAACGCTGAGGGGGATGTGATTCAGAAGGATAAGATAATGAGGGACATGGACAGGGTGGAAAGACAACATTTGTTTCTTTTAGTCAGAGGGTCAAGAACAAGGGAGCACAATTTTACAGTGAGGAGTTTGAGGTACAGAGGGAATTTAATGTTTTTTCTCACCCAGAAGGTGTTGTGGTCTGAATGCACTTGCTGAAAGGGGAGTTATCATGGGTAACCTCACAACCGTTAAAAAGTGCTTGGACGAGAACTTGGAAGTGTCATGGCATTCACGGCTATGGACCTGATGTTGGAAAATGGGACTAATATAGATCGTGCTTTATTTCTGTTGGCACATTGTCTATAGTACTGAGAGTGTATGGTGTGCAAGGTCAATTATTGAGCAGCTGAATGCACGAATTGATCGGTTTCTGAAAAGTGAACTGTAATAGCTTGTTTAATCATGTCAATGTGAGAGGAATGAGAAAGTAAGTGCAGCTTCCTGAAACCAGAGAATAGGCAATGGGAAACAGGGAAATGGCAGAACGATGAAGTCACTACTTCAGTTCTGTCTTCACAGAACTTTCTAACAATACCAGGAAAACCAAGTCTGATCTGGGAAAATGACATCGTACACGGAACAGAGAACATAGTAAGTAAATGGATTAGGAGAAATTATTGGGACTGAAAATAATGGTCATAGCCAACTTTAACATAGATTTAAGAAATGGGAATTATGATTGTGAAACAGACAGAAAGACAAATGAAAGAGAAACAATGGATGTAATACATTTAGATTTTCAGAAAAAAAACTTTGGTAAAGCGCCAAGCCTAGTTTGCAAAATTAAATCTTAGTGGATTGGGGCTAATATATGGCCATGTTTCTAGAATGGGACAGCTGGCAGGAAACAGTGAATAGAAATAAACAGACTTGGGAAGCAACAGCCTGACATTGTATTTAAGGTATGATTCTGTGAGTATGACTCTGTCCCAGACACCCATCACCTTTCCCGGACATCTCCTGTCTCACAAGCAGGACAGACACAGCAGATGTGACGGCAGAGTGAGATACAGTCCTCAATAGTGACTCTCTATCCCATGAAGTCTCACGGTGCAGTTTAGACATGGGAAAGGAAACCTCCTACTGATAACCATATATTAGCCTCTCTCAACTGAAGAGTCAATATTCCTCCATGCTGAACAACACTTGGAGGAAACACTGACGCTGGTAAGGATGCAAGATGTACTCTGGGTGGGGGATTCCAATGTCCACCTCCAAGAGTATCTCAGATACAGCATTACTGATCGAGCGGGCCGGGTCCTAAAGGATATAACAGCTAGACTAGGTCGGTGGCAGGCGGTGAAGGAACCAACTAGAGGAAAATACATACTTGACCACATCCTTATTCAGCCAATTGCAGAAGTATCTGCGCATGATATTATTGGTAAGAGTGACTACCGCAGAGTCATTGTGGAGACAAGTCACACCTTCACATTGAGAATAACCTCCATCAGTTTGAGTGGTATTATCGACGTGCTAAACAAGACAGACTTCGAACAGATCTTGCAGCTCAAGTCTGGGTTTCCATAAGGTATTATGGGTCATCAGTAGCAGCAGAATTGTACTCCCACACAACGTCATGGCCTGGCATGTCCCCCTCACAACATTTACCATCAAGCCAGAGGATCAACCTTGGTTCAATAGAGTGTGCAGGAGGGCAGGAACAGCATCGGGCACACTTGACATTGAGATGTCAGCCTGGTGAAGCATGAAACAGGACTACATGTGTGCCAAAGAGCAGAAGCAATAAGTGATAGACAGAGTTAAGTGATCCCACAAGCAACGGATCAGATGTAATCTCTGCAGTCGTTCCACTTCTCGTCGAGAAACGCTGGGGACAATTAAACAATTCACTGGATGAAGAGATTCCACAAATAACCGCTTCCTCCATGATGGAAGAGCCCAGCACTTCAGTGTATAAGATAAGGCTGATGCATTCACAACAATCTTCAGTCAGAAATGCTGAGTGGATGATCCATCTCAGCCTCCTCCAGTGGTCCTCAGCAATTCAGTTACCAGTCATCCACAGCAAGTGGACTGCAGAAATTCAACAAGACAGCTCCTCACCGCCTTATCAAGGGGAACTAGGGACAGGAAATAAATTCTGGCCCAGCCAGTGACACCCAGATTGACGAAATAAATAATTTGGAAAAATAAAATTAACAGGAAGGTTACTGAGGTATCGCAGGGATCGGTGCTCAGGCCCCAGCTGTTCGCAATACCAATTAAACATTTGATTGCAGGAATCAAATACAATATATCCCAGCCTGTTGAAAGCACTAAAGGATGTGGGATTGTGAGTGGGTGGGGAGGATGTTAAAAAGTGCCAAGGTAACTGAGACAAGTGGAGTGAATGGGCAAATACGTAGCAGATGGAGAACAAGGTGGGTAGAGGTGACGGTGTGCCCTTTGGTGGGAAGAATAGATTGTCAGCTTATATTTGAAACATATTGCTCTATAAAGCGATGTATGCTCCTTTTTGTTGTTTCCTTCTGAGCAGCGCTCCAAGGTCCCTGAAGCGCAGAGAGTTCTCAACCCAGAGGTCAATACTGGGAATGGCATTGTCATGCTGACCAGTGTACATAGACCCTCCAAGGGGGGAGCTGTAACATTGAAAAGGATCTGAATCGCCTTGTACACCAGTCACTGAAAGCAATATTGCAGAAACAGAAAGCAGGTACGAAGATAAACGGTGCATTGACCTTCATTTCAGGATTTGAGCCCAGGAGTAAGGGTGACTTACTGCAGCTGTACAGAGCTTAGTTGGGACCCCATCTTGAACACTGTGCAGTGTTGTGTGCAGTTTTGGTCTCCTTACCTAATAAAGGACAAACCTGACATTGAGGGAGAGCAGCAAAGGATAACCAGACTGATCTCTGGGATGACAGGCTTGTTGTGGGAGCAGAGTTTGGGGCGACTGGGTCTGTATTCCATGGACTTTATGAAAATGAGTGTGATCTCAGTGAGATATATAAAACTCCAACAGGGTGCGACAGTATTGAATCAGGGATGGTAATTCCCCTGGCTGATATGTGTAAAACAAGGGTACAGGCAGGACTCTGTGCATTGAGATGAGAATAAATATCTGCACTCAGAGACTGGGGCACCTGGGGAATTCACTCACACCTAGAAGCCAAGGCACTGAATTTAAATAAGGATTTAGAGGCAGTAAACGGATGAGGTGAGAGCAAGAGTACAGTGTGGAAATGAAAGGCCGGTCATCATTATACTGAATTGGGTAGCAAACTCGATGGGCCAAAGGGACTACTGTACTTCCTATTTATAGTTTTCCAAGGTTACTCACATTAACGGATATATTCATTTAGTGCGATAAGTGCATTGAGGAGATGTTTGAACATGAACTAGAATGGAGGAGGCTCAATATGTTGTATGACCTCCTTCTTTGGGTTCATTTCTGGAACAGTTGAGGAACCCAGAGTGTGGGGGTAAGTACATGAAAGGTTTTGGGACTTACTGTCTTTAATTTCCGATATGGCTAGGAAGAACTGTTTGTTTAGTGTATGGATTCTTCTGTGGATGTTTCTCCTTCTTTACCGGTGTTTGTGTGTAGTCTGTGGGAAAATTGTCACAAACTCTCAGAAGTAAGGAAGGAGGTCTCTGCAGGGGCGACAGGATTGTGTTTACCATTCCCTTTTCCGATACCGAAACTGGTGCTGGGTGTTCTGTCTGGTTTTATCCTTGAAGACATCGGAACAGTTTGATACAATTGAGGATCTTGCTTTGCCATTTCAGAGACTATTGAAGAGTTTATCACATGTCGATTTTTCTGGAGTCACTTTGAGGCCAGTCCAGGAAAGCACGGGTGATTCACTTCCTGAAAGTACATTCGAAAATAATGGTTGGGAGAATCGGGCTAGTATTGAATGAGAGGAAGACCATGAGGTGGGGTGGGCAGTTAATGAGGTGAGTTTGATAAGATAGCACCAGGAAACTCGCTCAGCCTCGTACAGACAATCCCTCTGCCACACTCAAAGAAAATGGCACTGAGACAAATTATTGTATGATTCAGACCAATGAGTTGAAGACTATACTGACCCTACTCCCAGTTACAAATGCGCAGAACAAATGATCAACTGACTTCACACCAATATCCCTTTTTCCCATCTTTCCTGGGAAGACTGACTCATATTACAGGATGCGATCAAAGTGTCTACATTTCAGCATTCTGAAACCTCGGAACACTTACTTTCAATGACACTATCTCTCAGTCTCCCCCTCTCTGTCTAAACCCCAAACCCCTCCCATGTGATGATATTAAACTGAATCCCCTGCCATCTCTCTCGCAGTGATGTTCTCACCCACATCAGGCCCTTGTCAGGGCACAATGGAGAGATGGAGCTGTAAATGGGTGGGAGCTGCACATCCTGTCACTTCCAGCCTGGGCTGCCAGCTTTCCGCACACTGGGCAGGGATCGCACACAGTGTTACTGAGCAATGCACTGGGGTGGGGAACACAGTCCGACATGCTGGGAGGGTAACAGCTCCTGGGTTACAGATCAATGCAATGGGGTGGCGTACACAGTTCTACATGCTGGGAGGGTAACTGCTCCTGGGTTATAGATCAATGTACTGGGGTGGTGTACACAGTCCTACATGATGGGAGGTTAACTGCTCCTGGGTTACAGATCAATGTACTGGGGTGGTGTACACAGTCCTACATGCTGGGAGGGTAACAGCTCCTGGGTTACAGATCAATGCAATGGGGTGGGGTACACAGTCCTACATGCTGGGAGGGTAACTGCTCCTGGATTAGAGATCAATGCACTGGGTGGTGTACACAGTCCGACATGCTGGGAGGGTAACTGCTCCAGGGTTAAGATCAATGCACTGGTGTGGTGTACGCAGTCCTACATGCTGGGAGGGTAACTGCTCCTGGGTTACAGATCAATGCACTGGGGAGATGAACACAGTCCGACACGCTGGGAGGAAAAATACTCCTGGGTTACAGATCAATGCACTGGGGTGGGGTACTCAGTCGTACATGCTGGGAGGGCAACTGCTCCTGTCTTACAGATCAATGTACTTGGGTAATGTACACAGTCCTACATGCTGGGAGGGTAATTGCTCCTGGGTTACAGATCAATGCACTGGGGTGGGGTACACAGTCCTACATGCTGGGAGGGTAACTGCTCCTGGGTTACAGATCAATGCACTGGGGTGGGGTACACAGTCCTACATGCTGGGAGGGTAACTGCTCCTGGGTTACAGATCAAAGTACTGGGGTGGGGTACACAGTCCTACATGCTGGGCGGGTAAATGCTCCTGAGTTACAGATCAATGTACTGGGGTGGTGTACACAGTCCTGCATGCTGGGAGGGTAACTGCTCCTGGGTTACAGATCAATGTACTGGGGTGGGGTACACAGTCCTAAATTCTGGGAGGGTAACTGCTCCTGGGTTACAGATCAATGAACTGGGGTGGTGTACACAGTCCTACATTCTGGGAGGGTAACTGCTCCTGGGTTACAGATCAATGAACTGGGGTGGTGTACACAGTCCTACATGCTGGGAGGGTAACTGCTCCTGGTTTGCAGATCAATGCACTGCGGTGGTGTAGACAGTCCTACATGCTGGGAGGGTAATTGCTCCTGGGTTACAGATCAATGCACTGGGGAGATGAACACAGTCCGACACGCTGGGAGGGAAAATACTCCTGGGTTACAGATCAATGCACTGGGGTGGGGTACTCAGTCGTACATGCTGGGAGGGCAACTGCTCCTGTCTTACAGATCAATATACTTGGGTAATGTACACAGTCCTACATGCTGGGAGGGTAACTGCTCCTGGGTTACAGATCAATGTACTGGGGTGGGGTACACAGTCCTACATGCTGGGAGGGTAAATGCTCCTGAGTTACAGATCAATGTACTGGGGTGGGGTACACAGTCCGACATGCTTGGGGGGTAACTGCTCCTGGGTTACAGATCAATGTACTGGGGTGGTGTACACAGTCCTACAGGCTGGGAGGGTAACTGCTCCTGGGCTACATATCAATGCACTGGGATGGTGTACGCTGTCCTACATGCTGGGAGCGTAACTGCTCCTTGGTTTCAGATCAATGCACTGGGGTGGTGTGCACAGACCTACATGCTGAGAGGGTAACTGCTCCTGGGTTACAGATCAATGCACTGGGGTGGTGAACGCAGTCCTACATGCTGGGATCGTACCTGCTCCTGCGTTACAGATCAATGCACTGTGCTGGGGTACACAGTTCTACATGCTGGGAGGGTAAATGCTCCTGGGTTACAGTTCAATGCACTGGAGTGGTGTACACAGTCCTACATGCTGTTAGGTTAACTGCTCCTGGGTTTCAGATCAATGCACTTGGGTGGTGTGCCCAGTCCTACATGCTGGGAGGGTAACTGCTCCTGGGTTACTGTTCAATGTACTGGGGTAGTGTACACAGTGCTACATGCTGGGAGGGTAACTGGTCCTGGGTTTCAGATCAATACAATGGGGTGGTGTGCACAGACCTACATGATGAGAGAGTAACTGCTCCTGGGTTACAGATCAATGTACTTGGGTAATGTACACAGTCCTACATGCTGGGAGGGTAACTGCTCCTGGGTTACAGATCAATGCACTGGGTAGGTGTACACAGTCCTACATTCTGGGAGGGTAACTGCTCCTGGGTTACAGATCAATGTACTGGGGTGGGGTACACAGTCCTACATGCTGGGAGGGAAACTACTCCTGGGTTACAGATCAATGCACTGGGGTGGAGTATGCAGTACTACATGCTGGCGAGTGAGGGTAACTGCTCCTGGGTTACAGATCAATGCACTGGGGTGGGGTACACAGTCCTACATGCTGGGAGGGTAACGGCTCCTGGGTTACAGATCAATGCAAAGGGGAGCAGTACACAGTCCTATATGCTGGGAGGGTAACTGCTCATGGTTTACAGATCAATGTACCGGGGTGGTGTACACAGTCCTACATGCTGGGAGGGTAACTGCTCCTGGGTGACAGATTAATGCACTGGGGAGGTGTACACAGTCCTACATGCTGGGAGGGCAACTGATCCTGGGTTACAGATCAATGTACTGGTGTGGTGCACACAGTCCTACATGCTGGGAGGGTAACTGCTCCTGGGTTTCAGATCAATACAATGGGGTGGTGTGCACAGTCCTACATGCTGAGAGGGTAACTGCTCCTGGGTTACAGATCAATGCACTGGGGTGGTGAACACAGTCCTACATGCTGGGAGGGTAACTGCTCCTGGGTGACAGATCAATGCACTTGGGAGGGATATACAGTCGTTCATGCTTGGAGGCTAACTGCTCCTGGGTTACATTTCAGTGTACCTGGGTGGTGTACACTTTCCTACATGCTGGGAGGTAACGGCACCTGGGTTACAGATCAATGCACTGAGGTGGTTTACTCGGTCCTACATGCTGGGAGGGCAACTTCTCCTTTCTTACAGATCAATGTACTGGGGTAATGTACACAGTCCTACATGCTGGGAGGGTAATTGCTCCTGGGTTACAGATCAATGCACTGGGGTGGGGTGCACCGTCCTACATGCTGCAGGGTAAATGCTCCTGGGTTACATATCAATGCACTGGGGTGGTGTACACAGTCCTACATGCTGTTAGGGTAACTGCTCCTGGGTTACAGATCAATGCACTGGGGTGGTGTACACAGTCCTACATGCTGGGAGGGAAACTGCACCTGGTTTACAGATCAATGCACTGGGGTGGTGTACACAGTCCTACAGGCTGGGAGGGTAACTGCTCCTGGGTTACAGTTCAATGCATTGGGGTGGGATATACAGTCGTACATGCTTGGAGGCTAACTGCTACTGGGTTACATATCAGTGTACCTGGGTGGTGTACACAGTCCTACATGCTGGGAGGGTAACTGATTCTGGGTTTCAGATCAATGCACTGGATTGGGGTACGCAGTCCTACATGCTGGGAGTGTAACTGCTCATGGTTTACAGATCAATGCACTGGGGTGAGATACAATGTCCTAGATGTTGGGAAGGTAACTGTTCCTGGTCTACAGATCAATGCACTGGGTGGTGTACACAGTTCTACATGTTGGGACCGTAACCGCTCCTGGTTTACTGATCAATGCACTGGGGTGGTGTACACACTCCTACATGCTGGGAGGGCAACTGCTCCTGGATTACAGAAAAATGTACTGGGATGGTTTACACAAACCTACATGCTGGGAGGGTAACTGCTCCTGGGTTGCAGATCAATGTACTGGGGTGATGTACGCAGTCCTACGTGCTGGGAGGGTAACTGCTCCTGGGTTACAGATCAATGCACTGGGGTGGTGTACACTGTACTACATGCTGGGAGGGTAACTGCTCCTGGGTTACAGATCATTGCACTGGGGTGGTGTACACAGCTCTACATGCTGGGAGGGTAACTGCTCCTGGTTTACAGATCAATGTACTCGGGTGGTATACACAGTCGGACATGCTTGGAGGCTAACTGCTCCTGGGTTACAGATCAATGCACTGGGGTGGTGTACACAGTCCTACATGCTGGGAGGGTAACTCCTCCTGGGTTACAGATCAATGCATTGGGGTGGAGTATGCAGTCCGACATGCTGGGGTGGGGGGGGGGGTGGGGGGGGTAACTGCTCCAGGGTTACAGATCAATGCACTGGGGTGGGGTACACAGTCCTACATGCTGGTAGGGTAACTGCTCCTGGGTTACAGATCAATGCACTGGGGTGGTGTACACAGTCCTACATTCTGGGAGGGTAACTGTTCCTGGGTTACAGATCAATGTACTGGGGTGGTGTACACAGTCCTACAGGCTGGGAGGGTAACTGTTCCTGGGTTACAGAACAATGGAGTGGGGTGGTGTACACAGTCCTACACGCTGGGAGGGAAAATACTCCTGGGTTACAGATCAATGCACTCAGTTGTGTACTCAGTCCTACATGCTGGGAGGGTAACTGCTCCTGTCTTACAGATCAATGTACTGGGGTAATGTACACAGTCCTACATGCTGGGAGGGTAATTGCTCCTGGGTTCCAGATCAATGCACTGGGGTGGGGTACACAGTCCTACATGCTGGGAGGGTAACTGCTCCTGGGTTACAGATCAATGCACTGGGGTGGGGTTCACAGTCCTACAGGCTGGGAGGTTAACAGCTCCTGGTTTACAGATTAATTCACGAGTAATCACGGCATAGTTCGCTGTGCTGGTCAGACTATCTGTTTGAGGTTTATTAATGAATGCTCTGTTGTGGTCTGCATAGCTCCCCATGCTGTACAGATGTCTAGTCTGCGTTTCCAGATCAATGCACGGGTGTGGTCTGCACTGTTTCCCATGCTAAATACTTGCTGGAGGAACATAGCAAGCCAGGCAGTATCAGGAGGTGTGGAATTTGATGTTTCGGTGTAGACCTCCGTCTGGACTCTTGCAGAAGGGATACACCTGAAACGTCGACTTCTCTACCTCACAGCGTGGCTTGCTGTGTTCTCCAAGCTTCCTGCCTGTCTTCTTTGGATTCCAGCATCTGCAGCTTTTCTCTCTCTGTCCCAGTTTTCCATCGTGTACACATGTCTCATCTGCGTTTGAGGATAAGTGCCCTGACATGATCTGCGCAGTGTTCCACTCTGGCCAGATTGCTGGATTGTATTGACCAGTGTAATGGATGAATCTGCACAGATTGCTGGGTTGTACTGAGCAGGACACTGGCCTGGTCTGTACAGTGTTCCACAGTGAACAGATATCTCATGTGGGTGTATGGTGTCTGGGCTGGTTCTGTGAGGTGGATTGAGAATGTGGCATATCTAAAAATTTCAGCTGATCTGGCAATGCCTTTAGTTCCCATTCCTGTGATTGGACCCTCCGTCTCTCACCCCATTAATGTTAATGTCACCCCAGGCACAGTACATCATGTTGGTGGGGTGGGTAGGGGGGAAAGGTCATGGACAGGTCAAGGGGTTCCCCGGAACATTCTGTCCCCGACATTCTCTAACTGACATTCCCCGGAACGTTCTGTCCCTGACATTGTTTGTGAACGGCCGGACGTCAGTGAATTGAACAAATGATAAGATCCCGAGGGAAGAGATCCCGTTCCAGGGAGAAGGAGACACTGTTCCGAAGGACCCTCAGGCAGTTAAAGGGGGGAATACGTTTTCCCTGCGTTTACATTTCTCCACGACACAGGATCGACCACAATTTAGACCAAAATACAGGAATTCCCAAACTCCGTTTGTCTTCAGGAAACTGGGAGAGAATCCTTCAGGACAGCAACGTTCCCACCCTCCGTATTAGGAACTGTGAAGGAGTGACCTGTGTCTGTTCTCGAGTGATCGAGTGTGTGGGAATGTTCTAGAAACCATCTGTCCTTATGGATGTGTCTCTGTGTGTTTGGGGACGAAGGTTTCTGGTGGTTTATGTCACATTTTTGTCAGTAATTCCAACCTTCCCATTTGTTATTCCAGCTCCAATTATTTTAATAAATTCCTGAATACAGGGACACATTTGAAATCTCACTGGGTCCCCGATCAAACGGGTCCCTTTGCCTCCAGGCTGATGGATAATGGGTTTGTTTTCCTTCCTCACAGTTAACGTAGTGACCATCTACGTCCTGCTTTATAAAGATTGTGGATTGTCTCCATGTGTCAGACGTTACCTGGGGGCCATGGCAGCGGCGGATCTCCTGGTCATTATCCTCGACCTGATCCTGAGACACATTCCCATTGTTTATGAGGAACAGTTTTATTTCCTGATGGACTCCGTCCCCGTGTGTAATATCCACGCCGTCCTGCTTTATGCAGCCACTGACTGCTCTGTCTGGTTCACCGTCACTTTCACCTTTGATCGGTTTGTGGCCATTTGTTGCCAGAAGCTGAAAAGTAAATATTGCAGTGAGACAACGGCGGCTGTGGTTCTGGGAGTAGTGACTGTGCTGAGCTGTTTCAAGAACATTTTCTGGTATTTTATGTCCGAGGCTCGGTATTTGCTGCGGAACCATCCCTGGTTTTGTTCTGTAACAGACGCTGTTCGATTCTCCAGTGTCTGGGCCTCAATCGAGTTCCTCCACCACATTCTAACCCCGTGTGTCCCATTTCTCCTGATTCTGCTGCTCAATGTTCTCACTGTCAGACACATTTTAGTGACCAGCAGAGCCCGCAGGAGACTCCGCGCTCCCACCAATGGGGACGCTCAGTCTGACACTGAAATGAGAAACCGAAAAAAATCCATCATTTTACTGTTTGTGATCTCGGCCAATTTCATCCTGTTATGGTCAACGTTCATGCTGTATTCTGTATGGTACCGGATGGATTGGATTGGGTATACCCCTCTGTATCTCCATTACTTTGTGCAGGAATTGGCGTTCATGCTGCAGCTCCTCAGTTGCTGCACAAACACCGCGATTTATGCCGTGACCCAGACTAAGTTCAGGCAGCAGCTGAAGAATGTGCTGAAATATCCCTTCACCCAAATCCATCCATCCATCAAATTCCCTCGTTAATCAATCCATCCAGGATTTTCTCATTTCACTTCAGTGTTTCAGCGATGGAGCAGCCTGTCGCTATGGTAACAGACTGAGGGTAGCGCTGGTTTGTCCATCCTTATCCCACAGGGGGGTTACAGGGAAACATTTCAATGTTTCTCACAACTCAGGGGCCAGTGAGAAAAGGCACCATCCCACTGACTGTATCCATCACTTCCATTTGTAACCAATAAAAATGTTGATTAAAGCGTGCCGAGCAGCAGAGTGACTGATGTTGTTGTGTGTCTTTGTGTTGGAGAAGCTGAGCTGGAGAGAGACAGACTCAGCCCCAAGTCCTGGTCCTCAGGGAAGGGGAGGGCATCGCGCCCTGAGCTCAGGAGCTGGGTTTAACTCTCTCTGACTCCCCACTCCAACCTGGACTCCCCATTTCCTCTCCCCTATCCTTTCTCCTCATTGCTCTCCCTCTCTATCTCTGCATACTCTTTCCTTCTCAACACCTCTCCTTTTCACTCTCACTCATTCCGCCGTCTCTATCACACATACCCCCAATCCCGGTTTCTCCACCTGCCTCCACACTTCCCTCTCTCCCTCCCTGACAGAGAGAGAGAGAGAGAGAGAGAGAGAGAGGAGAGAGGGATGGAGTTGACAGAGGGAACGCGAGGGGGGATAACAGAGGGGGCAAGACAGGAAGGGAGATCGCAGCAAGAGAAAGAGAGAGAGACAGGGGTGAGAAGGAGAGAGAGAGGAGAGAAAGGGAGATGAGGCGACAGTGATTCGAGAGAGTGTGAAAGAGCAGGGAGAGACAGGGTGGGGGCACGAGTGACAGGGGGTGAGAGAGAGGGGCAAGAGAGAGAGAGAGGAGACAGACAAAAGCGGTGGGAGAAACGTGGGGTGCGAGAGAGAGGGGTGCGAGAGAGGGGAGGCCGAGAGAGGGGTGGGGCGAGAGAGTGGAGGCAAGAGAGACAGGGGTGCGAGAGAGGGGGGCGAGAGAGACAGAGGGGGTGAGAGACAGAGGGGGCGACGAGAGACTGGGGGCGAGGAAAGAGACCAGGGACAAGAGTGAGACCGGGGGCGACGAGAGAAACCAGAGGCGTGAGAGCCCGGGGGCGAGAGAGAGAATGGGGGTGAGAGAGGGGGGTTGACGTGAGAGACCTGAGGTGAGAGAGACTGGGCGTGAATGAGACCAGGAATGACGAGAGACTGGTGGAGAGAGAGACTGGGCGTAACGAGAGAGACCGGGGGCTGAGAGACCGAGGGGAGAGAGAGACCGGGGATGATGAGTGACCGGGGGCGAGAGAGACCGGGGATTGAGAGAGATTGGGGGGAGGCGAGCAAGAACAGAGGGGAGAGAGAGACGGGGGCGGGGGGTGCAACGAGAGACCAGGGAGGGTGAGAGAGATCAGGGGTGAGAGACGCAGGGGGCGAGAGAGAACGGGGGCGCGATGAGAGATACTGGGGCGAGAGGGACCGGAGGGTGAGAGAGAGATCGTGGGCGACGAGAGAGACCGGGGACAAGAGAGAGACCAGGGGGGAGAGAGACTGGGGGCAAGAGAGAGGGGCTGATGAGAGAGCCGGCGTGACGAGAGAGACTGGGGGCGAGAGAGAACAGAGGCAAGAGAGACCGGGGTGGGGGTGGGGGGGGTGGTGATAGAGACGGTGGGGGGGAGGATGAGAGAGTCCAGGGGCGAGAGAGACCTGGGGCAATGAGAAACCGGGCGCGACGAGAGAATGGGGCAGACAGAGACCGGGGGGGGGGGATACGAGAGAGAGACCAGGGGCGAGAGAAACCGGGGGCAATGAGAGACTGGGGGTGAGAGAGAGACCAGTGGTGAGAGAGACCAGGGAGAGTTCGAGACTGGGGGCGAGAGAGACTGGGGAGAGTTAGAGACCGGGGATGAGAGAGACCTGGGGCAACGAGAAACCGGCGCGACGAGAGAGAACGGGGCAGAGAGAGACCGGGGGGGGGGTGGTGGTAAGAGAGAGACCAGGGGCGGGAGAGAAACTGGGGGCAATGAGAGACCAGGGGTAAGAGAGAGACCAGTTGCGAGAGAGACCAGGGAGAGAGAGTGACTGAGGGCAAGAAAGACCGAGGGTGACGAGAGACCAGGGCAAGTGAGACTAGGGGCCAGAGAGACTGGGGGGTGGGGGTGAGAGATCAGGGAGTGAGACACCTGGTGTGACGATAGACCGGGGGCGACGAGAAAGATGAGAGACCAGAAGCGAGAGAGACTGGGAGTCTAGAGAGACCAGGGGCAAGAGAGACCGAGGGCAACAAGACAGAATGGGGGGTGAGAGAGACCGGGGGAAGAGAGAGGGGGTGACGAGACAGACCGAGCCGAGAGAGACCGGGGCGGGGGGGGGGGTGGGAGGTGGTGAGAGACCGAGGGTGAGAACGATTGGGGTGGGTGGGTGAGAGGGACTGTGGGGCGAGAGAGAGATCAGGGGTGAGAGAGACTGGGACGAGAGAGACCAGGAGTGAAGAGGGAGACCGGGGGCGAGGGAGACCAGGAGCGAAGAGGGAGACCGGGGGCGAGGGAGACCAGGAGTGAAGAGGGAGACCGGGGGCGAGGGAGAGCGGGAGTGAAGAGGGAGACCGGGGGAGAGGGAGACGAGGAGTGAAGAGGGAGACCGGGGGCGAGGGAGACCAGGGGTGAAGAGGGAGACCAGGAGTGAAGAGGGAGACCGGGGGCGAGGGAGACCAGGGGTGAAGAGGGAGACCGGGGGCGAGCGAGACCAGGAGTGAAGAGGGAGACCAGGAGTGAAGAGGGAGACCGGGGGCGAGGGAGACCAAGAGTGAAGAGAGAGACTGGGGGCGAGGGAGACCAGGAGTGAAGAGGGAGACCGGGGGGGAGGGAGACCAGGAGTGAGGAGGGAGACCAGGAGTGAAGAGGGAGACCGGGGGCGAGGGAGACCAGGGGTGAAGAGGGAGACCGGGGGCGAGGGAGACCAGGGGTGAAGAGGGAGACCGGGGGCGAGGGAGACCAGGAGTGAAGAGGGAGACCGGGGGCGAGGGAGAGCGGGAGTGAAGAGGGAGACCGGGGGAGAGGGAGACGAGGAGTGAAGAGGGAGACCGGGGGCGAGGGAGACCAGGGGTGAAGAGGGAGACCGGGGGCGAGGGAGACCAGGAGTGAAGAGGGAGACCAGGAGTGAAGAGGGAGACCGGGGGCGAGGGAGACCAGGGGTGAAGAGGGAGACCGGGGGCGAGGGAGACCAGGGGTGAAGAGGGAGACCGGGGGCGAGGGAGACCAGGAGTGAAGAGGGAGACCGGGGGCGAGGGAGACCGGGAGTGAAGAGGGAGACCGGTGGCGAGGGAGACCGGGAGTGAAGAGGGAGACCGGGGGAGAGGGAGACGAGGAGTGAAGAGGGAGACCGGGGGCGAGGGAGACCAGGGGTGAAGAGGGAGACCAGGAGTGAAGAGGGAGACCGGGGGCGAGGGAGACCAGGGGTGAAGAGGGAGACCGGGGGCGAGGGAGACCAGGAGTGAAGAGGGAGACCGGGGGCGAGGGAGACCGGGGGTGAAGAGGGAGACCGGGGGCGAGGGAGACCAGGAGTTAAGAGGGAGACCGAGGGCGAGGGAGACCAGGAGTGAAGAGGGAGACCGGGGGCGAGGGAGACCGGGGGCGAGGGAGACCGGGGGCGAGGGAGACCAGGAGTGAAGAGGGAGACCGGGGGCGAGGGAGACCAGGAGTGAAGAGGGAGACCGGGGGCGAGGGAGACCAGGGGTGTAGAGGTAGACCGGGGGCGAGGGAGACCAGGGGTGAAGTGGGAGACCAGTTGCGAGGGAGACCAGGAGTGAAGAGGGAGACCGAGGGCGAGGGAGAGCAGGGGTGAAGAGGGAGACCGGGGGCGAGGGAGACCAGGAGTGAAGAGGGAGACCGGGGGCGAGGGAGACCGGGGGTGACGATACAGACCAGGGGGGCTAGAGAGATCGGGACTGAGAGAGACCGGGGCGACGAGATACACCAGGGGCGAGAAAGAGACCACGGGTGAGAGAGACTGGAGGCGAAAGAGTTCGGGGGCGAGAGAGAGGGGGTGATGAGACAGACCGGGCCGAGAGAGGCCGGGGTGGGGGTGTGTGAGAGACCGGGGCGAGAGAGACCCAGGGCGAGAGAGACCGGGGCCAACGAGAGACCGGGGCGAGAGAGACAGGGGGCGAGAGAGACCGGGGCCAACGAGAGACCGGGGCGAGAGAGACAGGGGGCGAGAGAGAGTCCTGGGGCAGCGAGAGAGACCAGGGGCAACAGAGATACCAGGGGCGAGAGAGACCGGGGGGCAAGAGAGAGAGACCTGGGGGGGCGAGAGAGAGAGAGACCGGGCAGGGACGAGAGAGACCAGGGGCAATGAGAGAGTGGGGGGGAATGAGAGAGTGGGGTTGGGATAGACTGGGGGTGACAAGACAGACTGGGGGCGAAGAGAGAGCCCGGGGGCGAGACAGACTGGGGTGGAGAGATAGACTGGGTCGAGAGAGACCGGGGGGGAGAGACCAGGGTTGACGAGAGTCTGGGTGCCTGAGAGACCGGGGACAAGAAAGAGACCAGGGGTGATGAGAGAAGGGTTGACAAGAGAGACTGTTGGTGACAAGACAGACCAGGAGCGAGAGTGAGAGTGAGACCGTGGTGAGAGGGAGACTGGGGGCGAGAGAGAGGGGGTGACAAGACAGACTGGGTACGAGAGAGACTGGGGTTGAAGAGAGACTGGGGGCAACGAGAGACTGGGGGCAACGAGAGAGATCGAGGGCAAGAGAGACTGGGGCGATGAGAGACCGGGGGCAACAAAAAAGACCGGGGGACAAGGGAGACTGGGGGAAATGAGAGAGCGGGGGCGATGAGAGACAGGGCGTGAGAGAGAGCCTGGGGGACGAGAGAGAGAGTCCGGGGGCGAGAGAGAGATCGGGGGCGAGAGAGACTGGGGAGGGGGCGGGGAGAGACCAGGGTGATGAGACAGACCAGGGATGAGAGAGAGAGATCGGGGCGATGAGAAAGACCGGGGGTGAGAGAGAGAGATCAGGGCGATGAGACAGATCGGGGCTAGAGAGAGAGAGACCAGGGCGATGAGACAGACCTGGGGCGAGAGAGAGATCGGAGCGATGAGACAGACCGGGGGCGAGAGAGAGATCGGGGGCGAGAGAGACTGGGGAGGGGCGGGGAGAGACCAGGGTGATGAGACAGACCAGGGGTGAGAGAGAGAGATCGGGGTGATGAGACAGACCGGGGGTGAGAGAGAGAGATTGGGGCGATGAGAAAGACCGGGGGTGAGAGAGAGAGATCGGGGTAATGAGACAGACCGGGGGCTAGAGACTGAGATCGGGGCGATGAGACAGACCGGGGGTGAGAGAGAGAGATCGGGGCGATGAGAAAGACCGGGGGCTAGAGAGTGAGATCGGGGTGATGAGACAGACCGGGGTGAGAGAGAGACCAGGGTGATGAGACAGACCAGGGGTGAGAGAGAGAGATCGGGGTGATGAGACAGACCAGGGGTGAGAGAGAGAGATCGGGGTGATGAGACAGACCAGGGGTGAGAGAGAGAGATCGGGGCGATGAGAAAGACCGGGGGCTAGAGATTGAGATCGGGGCGATGAGACAGACCGGGGGTGAGAGAGAGAGATCGGGGCAATGAGACAGACCGGGGGCTAGAGAGAGAGATCGGGGCGATGAGACAGACCAGGGGTGAGAGAGAGACCGGGGTGATGAGACAGACCGGGGGCTGAAGAGAGAGAACCAGGGCGATGAGACAGACCTGGGGCGAGAGAGAGAGATCCGAGCGATGAGTCAGACCGGGGGCTAGAGAGAGAGACCAGGGCGATGAGACAGACCAGGGGTGAGAGAGAGACCAGAGCGATGAGACAGACCGGGGGTGAGAGAGAGACCGGGGCGATGAGACAGACCAGGGGTGATAGAGAGACCAGGGCGATGAGACAGACCAGGGGGTGAGAGAGAGATCGGGGGCGAGAGAGACCAGGGCGATGTGACAGACCAGGGGGTGAGAGAGAGATCGGGGGCGATGAGACAGAACGGGGGCTAGAGAGAGAGACCAGGGCGATGAGACAGACCGGGGGTGAGAGAGAGACCGGGGCGATGAGACAGACCAGGGGTGAGAGAGAGACCAGGGCGATGAGACAGACCAGGGGTGAGAGAGAGACCGGGTTTGACAAGAGAGACCGGGGATGAGAGAGAGACCGGGGGTGACAAGACAGACCGGGGATGAGAGAGAGAGATCGGGGTGATGAGACAGACCGGGGGCGAGAGAGAGACCAGGGCGATGAGACAGACCAGGGGTGAGAGAGAGACCAGGGCGATGTGACAGACCAGGGGGTGAGAGAGAGATCGGGGGCGATGAGACAGAACGGGGGCTAGAGAGAGAGACCGAGGCGATGAGACAGACCTGGGGGTGAGAGAGACTGGGGCGATGAGACAGACCGGGGGCTAGAGAGAGATCGGTGTGATGAGACAGACCGAGGGTGAGAGAGAGACCGGGGGGCGATGAGACAGACCGGGGGCTAGAGAGAGATCGGTGTGATGAGACAGACCGAGGGTGAGAGAGAGACCGGGGGGCGATGAGACAGACCGGGGGCTAGAGAGAGATCGGTGTGATGAGACAGACCGAAGGTGAGAGAGAGACCAGGGTGATGAGACAGACCGGGGGCTAGAGAGAGATCGGGGTGATGAGACAGACCGGGGGTGAGAGAGAGATCGGGGGGCGATGAGACAGACCGGGGGCTAGAGAGAGAGACCAGGGCGATGAGACAGACCAGGGGGTGAGAGAGAGATCTGGGGCGAGAGAGACTGGGGCGATGAGACAGACCGGGGGCGAGAGAGAGATCGGGGTAATGAGACAGACCGGGGGTGAGAGAGAGACCGGGGGGCGATGAGACAGACCGGGGGCTAGAGAGAGAGACCAGGGCGATGAGACAGACCAGGGGGTGAGAGAGAGATCGGGGGCGAGAGAGACTGGGGCGATGAGACAGACCGGGGGCGAGAGAGAGATCGGGGTAATGAGACAGACCGGGGGCAAGTGAGAGATCGGGACGATGAGACAGACCGGGGGTGAGAGAGAGATCGGGGGCGAGAGAGAATGGGGCGATGAGACAGACCGGGGGCGAGAGAGAGATCGGGGGCGAGAGAGACTGGGGAGGGGGGGGGGGAGAGACCAGGGTGATGAGACAGACCAGGGGTGAGAGAGAGAGATCGGGGCGATGAGAAAGACCGGGGGTGAGAGAGAGAGATCGGGGTAATGAGACAGACCGGGGGCTAGAGAGAGAGATCGGGGCGATGAGACAGACCAGGGGTGAGAGAGAGAGATCGGGGCGATGAGACAGACCGGGGGCTAGAGAGAGAGAGACCGGGGCGATGAGACAGACCGGGGGTGAGAGAGAGACCGGGGTGATGAGACAGACCGGGGGCTAGAGAGAGAGACCAGGGCGATGAGACAGACCTGGGGCGAGAGAGAGATCGGAGCGATGAGTCAGACCGGGGGCTAGAGAGAGAGACCAGGGCGATGAGACAGACCGGGGGTGAGAGAGAGACCGGGGATGACAAGAGAGACCGGGGATGTGAGAGAGAGATCGGGGCGATGAGACAGACCGGGGTCGAGAGAGAGATCGGGGCGATGAGACAGACCGGGGGCTAGAGAGAGAGACCGGGGCGATGAGACAGACCGGGGGTGAGAGAGAGACCGGGGGTGACAAGAGAGACCGGGGATGAGAGAGAGAGATCGGGGCGATGAGGCAGACCGGGGGCGAGAGAGAGATCAGGGCGATGAGACAGACCGGGGGGTGAGAGAGATCGGGGTGATGAGACAGACCGGGGGTGAGAGAGAGGGGTTCACGAGAGAGACCAGGGTGACAAGGCAGACTGGGGGCGAGAGAGAGAGACCGGGTGCGATGGAGAGTGGGGTCTGGGGGCGAGAGAGAGACCGGGGGTGACAAGAGAGACCGGGGATGAGAGAGAGAGATCGGGGCGATGAGACAGACCGGGGGGGTGAGAGAGAGACCGGGGCGATGAGACAGACCGGGGGGTGAGAGAGACCGGGGAGTGAGAGACTGGGGGACGAAAGAGATCGGGGGTGAGAGAGAATGGGGTCAAGAGAAACCGGGGGGGTGGGTGGGGTAGGAGAGACCGGGGGGCGAGAGACTGGGTGCGAGAGAGACTGGGGCAAGAGAAATGGGGTGATGAGAGAGACCGGGGTGAGAGAGACCGGGGGCAATGAGAGAGACACCTGGTGCAAGAGAGAACGGGGGGCGAGAGAGAGACTGGGGTGAGAGAGAGAGACTGGGGGGTGAGAGCGACCGGGGGCGCTGAGAGACTGGGGGCGAGAGACGGGGGGGCGAGAGAGACTGTTTGGCAAAAGAGACCAGGGATGAGAGAGACTGGGGGCGAGAGAAAGGGGATGAGAGATCGGGGGCGAGAGGGACTGGGGAGGGGAGCGATACTGGGGGTGGGGTAGGGCGCTAGAGAATGGGAGCGAGAGAAATGAGGTGACGAGAGAGACCGGGGGTGAGAGCCCGTGGCGAGAGAGACCAGGGGGTGACGGGGGGGTGAGAGAGACTGGGGACAATGACAGAGACCTGGAACAAGAGAGATGGGGGCAAAAGAGATCGGGGGCGAGAGAGACCGGGGGGCGAGAGAGACTGGGGGGCGAGAGAGACCGGGGGCGATAGAGACCGGGGGGCGAGAGAGACTGGGGGCGAGAGAGACCAGGGGTGAGAGAGACAGGGGGGGGAGAGAGACGAGGGGGCGAGAGAGAGCGGGGGTGAGAGAGACCGGGGGCAACGAGAGAGATCTGGAACGAGAGAGACTGGGGCAAGAGAGACCGGGTGGCGAGAGAGACTGGGGGCGAGGGAGACCGGGGGCGATGGGAAAGACCGGCGGTGACGAGAGAGACTGGGGCGAGAGAGAGAGAGGGAGTGACAAGAGCCCGGCGGCAACGAGAGAGACCGAGAACAAGAGAGACTGGGGGTGACGAGAGAGACCCCGGGAGGGTGAGGGAGACTGGAGGCGAGAGAGACTGGGGGGCGAGACACCGGGGGTGACAAGAGAGACCGGGAGCTAGAGAGAGGGGTTGACAAGAGAGACTGGGGGCGATGAGACAAATTGGGAGCAGGAGAGGCCAGGTGCGAGAGAGACCAGGGGTGAGACACAAGGAGTGACAAGAGACCGGGGGCGACAAGAGAGACTGGGGGCGAGAGTTCAGGGTGACAAGAGAGACCGGGGGTGAGAGAGACTGGGCATGAGTGAGAGACCGGGGCAAAGAGAGACCAGGATGGCGAGAGGAACCGTGGGGCGAAAGAGACCGGGGGTGAGAGAGAGAGACCGTGGTGAAAGAGAGACTGGGGCAATAGAGATAGGGGGCGGCGAGAGACCGCGGGCACCAAGAGAGACCGGGAACGAGAGAGACTGGGTGTGACAGAGATCGAGGGCAAGAGAGATACCGGAAGCGAGAGAGAGGGACTGATGAGAGAGACCAGGAGCCAGGGAGACCGTGGGCCAGAGACCGGGGGTGACGAGAAACCAGGAGTGATAATGGGGCGAGTGAGACCAGGGGTGAGAGTGAGACTGGGGGCAAGAGAGACCGGGGGAGAGAGAGACCGGAGGGTGAGAGATATTGGGGGCGACGAGACAGACCAGGGATGAGAGAGACCAGGGGCATGAGACCAGTGGTGATGAGTGACCAGGGCCGACGAGAGACCGGGGGTTCATAGAGACAGGCGACAAGACAGACCGGGGGTGAGAGCGATACCAGGGGTGAGAGAGATACCGGGGACGAGAGAGAGATGGGGGTGAGAGAGACCAGGGGCAAGAGAGACCGGGGGAAGAGAGACCGGGGGCAAGTGAGACATGGGGTAAGAGAGAGACCGGGGGCAAGAGAGACTGGGGGGAGAGAGACCGGGGGCAATGAGAGACCGGGGGCAACGAGAGAGACCAGGGCGAGAGACACCGTGGGGCGAGAGAGACTGGGGGAAGAGAGACCGGGAGCAAGAGAGACTGGGGGAAGAGAGACCGGGGGCAAGAGAGACATGGGGTGAGAGAGAGACCGGGTCGAGAGAGACCCGGGGCAAGAGAGACCGGGGGGAGAGAGACCGGGGGCAATGAGAGACCGGGGGCAACGAGAGAGACGAGGGTGAGAGACACCATGGGGCGAGAGAGACTGGGGGAAGAGAGACCAGGGGCAAGAGAGACATGGGGTGAGAGAGAGTCCAGGGGTGAGAGAGACCAGGGGCAAGAGAGACCGGGGGAAGAGAGACCGGGGGCAAGAGAGACATGGGGTGAGAGAGGGACCGGGGACAAGAGATACCGGGGGCAAGAGAGACCGGGGGGAGAGAGACCGGGGGCAATGAGAGACCGGGGGAAATGAGAGAGACCAGGGCGAGAGACACCGTGGGGCGAGAGAGACTGGGGGAAGTGAGACCGGGGGCAAGAGAGACATGGGGTGAGAGAGAGACCAGGGGTGAGAGAGACCAGGGGCAAGAGAGACCGGGGGAAGAGAGACCGGGGGCAAGAGAGACATGGGGTGAGAGAGAGACCGGGGGCAAGAGAGACCGTGGGGCGAGTTAGGTCGGGGGTGACGAGAGAGACCGGGGGCGACGGGAAAGACTGGTGGTGACGAGAGAGACAGGGGGCGAGAGAGACATGGGGTGAAGAGAGAGACGGGGGGCGACGAGACAGACCGGGGACGACGAGAGACACCGGGCTCGAGAAAGATCAGGTGTGAGAGACCAGGGTTGATGACAGACCGGGGGCGACGGGAGAGACCAGGGGCAAGAGAAACCGGATGCGAGAGAGACCGGCGGCGAGACACTGCGTGTGACGACACAGCGGAGAGGACGAGAGACCGGGGGTGACGAGAGACAAGGGGGCGCTGAGAGCAACCGGGATGCAAGAGAACGGGGGTGATGAGAGACCGGGGACGAGAGAGACCACAGGCGTGAGACCGGCGGTGACGAGAAACCGAGGGGGCAAGAGAGAGGGGTTAACAAGAGAGACTGGGGCGACAAGACAGACCGGGAGTGTGAGTGAGACCGTGGTGAGATGGTGACCGGGCGAGAGAGACTGGGGGCGAGAGAGTCCCAGGGGTGACAAGTGACCGGGGGCGACAATAGAGACCGGGCGAGAGAGACCGAGGGCGAGAGAGACTGGAGGCGAGAGAGAGAGAGAGACCGGGGATGAAGAGAGACCAGAGGGTGAGAGAGAGGGGTTTGTGAGAGAGACCAGGGGGCTAGAGGGACGGGGGGCAACAAGACAGACCGGGAGTGAGAGAGACTGTGGGCGAGAAAGTCCAGGGGCGAGAAAGAAAGGGGGGAGAGAGACCAGGGGCGAGAGAAACCGGGGTCGAGAAAGAGAACGGGGGTGAGAGATAGAGGGGGTGACGAGAGACACCGGGGGCGAGAGAGAGAGAGACAGGGGTGGGGAGTTAGAGAGACAGGTGGGGCAAGAGAGACTGGGGCGCAAAAGAGACCTGGGGTGAGAGAGACTGGGGGCGAGAGACGGGGGGAGACGAGAGAGACCGGGGGTGACGATAGAGACCGGGGACAACAAGAGAGACTGGGGGCAAGAGAAAGTGGGGTTGAGAGAGACTGGGGGTGAGAGTGACCGGGGGCGAGAGAGAGACTATGAACGAGAAAGGCCGGGGAGCGAGACCGGCTGGGTGTGAGAGAGACAGTGAGCGACAAGACAGACTGGGGACAAGAGAGACTGTGGGCGAGAAACCAGGGGCAAGACACTGGGGGTGACGAGAGACTGGGGGCAACAAGAGAGACCAGGGAAGAAAGAGACGGGGGTGGGGGGGGTGCGAGAGAGATTGGGGTGGAGAGAGACCGGGGACGAGAGAGAGCCCGGGGGTGAGAGAGACCGGGGACAAGAGAGTGAGACCTGGGGCGAAGAGAGAGGGAGCGAGAAAGAGACCGAGAGTGAGAGGGAGGGGGTGACGAGAGAGACTGGGGGCAAGATACCGGGGGCGAGAGAGAGAGAGAGAGAGCGAAAGAGACCGAGGGGATGAAAGCCTCCGGGGACAATAAAGATTGGGGTGGAGAGAGGGGGTGACGAGAGACCAGGGACAATGAGAGAGACCGGGGGCGAGAGAGACTGGGGGGCAACAAGGGAGACCGGGGCGAGAGAGACAGGGGACGAGAGTGAGACTGGGGGCGAGAGGGAGGGGGTGATGAGAGAGACCGGGAGCAAGAGATCCCGGGTGCGAGAAAGAGAGATCAGGGGTGAAGAGACTGACCGGGGGTGAGAGTGACCGGAGGCGAGAGAGACCGGGGGCGACAGAGACCGGGGGTTACAGAGACCGGGGGGTGAGAGAGAGAGAGAGACCGGGACACAAAAGAGACCTGGGGTGAGAGAGACCAGGGGCGAGAGAAAGAGGGAGACAAGAGACACCAGGGGCGACGAGAGAGATTTGGGGCAAGAGAAAGTGGGGTCGAGAGAGACCTGGGGAGAGAGTATCTGGGGACGAGAGAGAGTCCAGGGAGCGAGAGAGGTTGGGTGCGAGAGAGGCAGGGAGCAATGAGACAGACCGGGGGCAAGAGAGACTGTGGGTGAGAGAGACCGAGGGTGAGACACTAGGGGTGACGAGAGACCGGGGTTGACAAGAGAGACTGTGGGCGAGAGAGACCGAGGGTGAGAGGGACCGGGGGCGAGAGAGAGTCCTGGGTCAAGAGAGGGGGGTCAACGAGAGAGACCGTGGGCAAGAGAGAGAGACCGGGGGCAAAGAGAGACGGGGGCGAGAGAGACCGGGGTGGCGCGAGAGAGAGACTGGGGGTCTAGAGAGAGACCGGGGGGTGAGAGAGAGACTGGGGGCGAGAGAGAGACTGGGGGCGCGAGAGAGACTGGGGGCGAGAGAGAGACTGGGGAGCGAGAGAGAGACTGGGAAGCGAGAGAGAGACTGGGGAGCGAGAGACGGGTTTGCGAGAGAGACTGGGGGTCTAGAGAGAACGGGGGCAAGAGAGAGAGACAGGGAATAAAGAGAGACAGGGGTCGAGAGAGGCCGGATGCAAGAGAGACAGTGAGCAATGAGACCGACCGGGGGGCAAGAGAGACCGGAGGTCAGAGAGACCGTGGGCCAGAGAAAGAGACCGGGGGCGAGAGACAGGGGGAGACGAGAGACACCAGGGGCGATGAGAGAGATTTGGGGCGAGAGAAAGTGGGGTCGACAGACACCGGGGGCAAGAGTGACTGGGGGCAAGAGAGAGTCCAGGGAGCGAGAGAGGCCGGGGAGCGAGAGAGGCCGGGTGCGAGAGAGACAGAGAGCAATGAGAAAGACCGGGGGTGAGAGAGACCGGGGCCAGACACCAGGGGTGACGAGAGACTGGGGGCGACAAGAGAGAATGTGGGCGAGAGAGACCGAGGGTGAGAGGGACAGGGGGCGAGAGAGAGGGGGTAACGAGAGAGACCGGGGTTGAGAGAGACCGGGGGCAAGAGAGAGAGACCGAGGCGAGAGAGACCAGGGGCAAGAGAGAGACTGGGGGCGAGAGAGACTGTGGGCGAGAGAGACCGGGGATGACGATAGACCGGGGCTGAGAAAGGCTGGGGGTGAGAGTCACCGGGGGCGAGAGAGGCCGGGGGTGAGAGTAACCAGGGGCGAGAGAGAGACCGGGTGCGGGAGAGACGCCGAGAAGCGAGAGAAGCCGGGTGCAAGAGAGACAGGAAGCGACGAGACAGACAGTGGGCAAGAGAGACTGTGGGCGAGAGAGACCGGGGGCCGAGAGAGACCGGGGGCCGAGAGAGACTGGGGGCGAGAGAGACAGGGAGCGATGAGACAGACCGGGGGCGAGACACCGGGGTTGACAAGAGACAGGGGGCGACAAGCGACCAGTGGCGAGAGAGACCGGGGGCGAGAGAGACTGTGAGCGAGAGAGAACGAGGATGAAAGAGACCGGGGGCGAGAGAGAGTCCTGGGGCGAGAGAGAGGGGGTGACAAGAGACACCGGGGGGGGTGAGAGAGAACGGGGGCAAAGAGAGACAGGGGGCGAGAGAGGCCGGATGCAAGAGAGACAGTGAGCAATGAGACCGACCGGGGGGCAAGAGAGACCGGAGGTCAGAGTGACCGTGGGCCAGAGAAAGAGACCGGGGGCGAGAGACAGGGGGAGACGAGAGACACCAGGGGCGATGAGAGAGATTTGGGGTGAGAGAAATTGGGGTCGACAGACACCGGGGGCAAGAGTGACTGGGGGCAAGAGAGAGTCCAGGGAGCGAGAGAGGCCGGGGAGCGAGAGAGGCCGGGTGCGAGAGAGACAGAGAGCAATGAGACAGACCGGGGGTGAGAGAGACCGGGGCCAGACACCAGGGGTGACGAGAGACTGGGGGCGACAAGAGAGAATGTGGGCGAGAGAGACCGAGGGTGAGAGGGACCGGGGGCGAGAGAGAGAGACCGAGGCGAGAGAGACCAGGGGCAAGAGAGAGACTGGGGGCAAGAGAGACTGTGGGTGAGAGAGACCGGGGGTGAGAGAGAGAGACCGGTGGCGAGAGAGACCGGGGACGAGAAAGACTGAGGGTGAGAGTGACTGGGGGCGAGAGAGGCCAAGAAGCAAGAGAAGCCGGGTGCGGGAGAGACAGGAATCGACGAGACAGACTGGGGGCAAGAGAGACTGTGGGTGAGAGAGACCGGGGGCCGAACGAGACTGGGGGCGAGAGAGACCATTGGGGGGGTGAAAGAGACCGGAGGGTTGATAGACACCGTGGGCAAGACAGATTGGGGGTGAGCGAGACCATGGAGGGGGCGAGAGAGATCGGGGGCGATGAGAGAGACCGGGGGCGAGAGACCGGAGGAAATGAGAGATCGGGGGGCAAGAGAGACCGCGGGTGAGAGACCGGGGTGATGAGGGACTGAGGGCAAGAGGGACTGGTGGCGACAAGAGACAGGGTGGTCGAGAGAAACCGAGATCGACGAGAGAGTCCGAGGGCGAGAGAGAGACCGGGTGCGACAAAAGACCGGCAGCGAGAGACACCAGGGGTGGCGAGAGAGAACAGGGGTGAGAAAGACCAGGGGTGGGGGGGAAGAGAGAGACGGGTTTGTGAGAGAGACTGGGGGCGAGTGAGAGAACGGCGGCGGCGAGAGAGACAGGGGGTTGAGAGAGACCGGGCGTGACGAGGGTGACCGGGGGCGAGACAGACCAGGGATGAGACAGACCGGGGGCGACGAGAGAGACTGGGGGGCGAGAGAGAGACCGGGGGAAGAGAGAGAGACCGGGGGAGAGAGAGAGACCGGGGGCGAGAGAGAGACGGGGTGAAGAGAGACCGGGTGCGAGAGAGAGACCGGGGGCGAGAGAGAGACCGGGGGCGAGAGAGAGACCGGGGGAGAGAGAGAGACGGGGGAAGAGAGACCGGGGGCGAGAGAGAGACCGGGGGCGAGAGAGATAGACCGAGGGTGACGAGAGAGGCTGGGGGTGAGAGAGAGACCAGGGGCGACAAAAGACCGGCAGCAAGAGACACCAGGGGCGGCGAGAGAGAACGGGGGTGAGAGAGTCCAGGGGTGGGGGGGACGAGAGAGACGGGTTTGTGAGAGAGACTGGGGGCGAGAGAGAGACCGGGGGCGGCAAGAGAGACAGGGGGTCGAGAGAGACCGGGGGTGACGAGGGTGACCGGGGATGACGAGGGTGACCGGGGGCGAGACAGACCGGGGATGAGACAGACCGGGGGCGACGAGAGAGACTGGGGGCTAGAGAGAGACCGGGGGAAGAGAGACAGACCGGGGGAGAGAGAGAGACCGTAGGAAGAGAGACCGGGGGCAAGAGAGAGACCTGGGGAAGAGAGACCAGGGGCGAGAGAGAGACCGGGGGAGAGAGAGAGACAGGGGAAGAGAGACCGGGGGCGAGAGAGAGACCGGGGGCGAGAGAGATAGACCGGGGGTGACGAGAGAGACCGGGGGCGAGAGAGAGACCGGGGCAAGAGAGATAGACCGGGGGTGACGAGAGAGGCTGGGGGTGAGAGAGAGACCAGGGGCGACAAAAGACCGGCAGCAAGAGACACCAGGGGCGGCGAGAGAGAACGGGGGTTAGAGAGTCCAGGGGTGGGGGGGACGAGAGAGACGGGTTTGTGAGAGAGACTGGGGGCGAGAGAGAGACCGGGGGCGGCAAGAGAGACAGGGGGTCGAGAGAGACCGGGGGTGACGAGGGTGACCGGGGATGACGAGGGTGACCGGGGGCGAGACAGACCGGGGATGAGACAGACCGGGGGCGACGAGAGAGACTGGGGGCGAGAGAGAGACCGGGGGAAGAGAGAGAGACCGGGGGAAGAGAGACCGGGGGCGAGAGAGACTGGGGGCGAGAGAGAGACCAGGGGCGACAAAGGACCGGCAGCGAGAGACACCAGGGGCGGCGAGAGAGAACAGGGGTGAGAGAGTCCAGGGGTGGGGGGGAAGAGAGAGACTGGTTTGTGAGAGATACTGGGGGCGAGAGAGAGACTGGGGGCAGCGAGAGAGACAGGGGGTCGAGATAGACCGGGGGTGATGAGGGTGACCGGGGGCGAGAGAGACCGGGGATGAGACAGACCGGGGGTGACGAGAGAGACTGGGGGGCAAGAGAGAGACCGGGGGAAGAGAGAGTGACCGGGGGAAGAGAGACCAGGGGTGACGAGACAGACTGGGGGCGAGAGAGACCGGGGGCGGCGAGAGACACCAGGGGTGGGGGCGACGACAGAGACTGGTTTGTGAGAGAGACTGAGGCCGAGAGAGAGACCGGGGGAGGTGAGAGAGACCGGAGGCGAGAGAGACCGGGGGCGAGAGAGACCGGGGGGCGAGAGAGACCGGGGGGCGAGAGAGAGACCTGGGGTGAGAGTGTGAGATCGGGGGGGAGAGAGAGACCAGGGGTGAGAGAGAGACCGGGGGTGAGAGAGAGACCGGGGGTAAGAGAGACCGGGAGGGAGAGAGAGACCGGGGGTAAGAGAGACCGGGGGTGAGAGAGAGACCGGGGGTGAGAGAGAGACTGGGGGTGAGAGAGAGACCGGGGGTGAGAGAGACCGGGGGTGAGAGAGACTGGGGGTGAGAGAGACCGGGGGGGAGAGAGACTGGGGGTGAGAGAGAGAGACCGGGGGCGAGAGAGAGAGAGACCGAGGGGGAGAGAGAGACCAGGGGTGAGAGAGAGACCGGGGGTGAGAGAGAGAGACCGGGGGTGAGAGAGACTGGGGGGGCGAGAGAGACCGGGGGGTGAGAGAGAGACCAGGGGTGAGAGAGAGACCGGGGGTCGAGAGAGACCAGAGGTGAGAGAGATTGGGGGCGAGAGAGAGACAGGGGGCGAGAGAGAGACAGGGGGTCGAGAGAGACCAGAGGTGAGAGATTGGGGGCGAGAGAGAGACAAGGGGCGAGAGAGCGACAGGGGGTCGAGAGAGACCAGAGGTGAGAGAGATTGGGGGCGAAAGAGAGAGACAAGGGGCGAGAGAGCGACAGGGGGTCGAGAGAGACCAGAGGTGAGAGAGATTGGGGGCGAGAGAGAGGGGGTGATGAGGGTAACTGGGGGCGAGGCAGACCGGGGATGAGACAGAACGGGGGCGACGAGAGAGACTGGGGGTGAGACAGACCGGGGGTGACGAGGGAGACCAGGCAGGGCGAGAGTGACTGGGGGCGAGAGAGACCGGTGGCAAGAGAGACTGGGAGAGATGAGAGAGACCAGGGCGACATCAGAGGCTGGGGATGGGAGAGAGTCTGGGTGCGAGAGAGACTGGGGTGACAAGAGATACAGGGGCAAGAGAAACCAGGGGCGAGAGAGAGAGTGGGTGACGAGCAACCGGGGGAGGCGAGAGAGACCAGGTGCGAGTGAGACCAGAGGACCAGAGAGAGCAAGGGGCAAGAGAGAGATAGGGGGAAAGAGAGACTGGGAGCTAGGAGAGAGACCGGGGGCAACGGGACAGGCCGGGGGCAAGAGATACCGGGTACGAGAGAGAGAGACCGGGGGTGATGAGAGAGACCAGGGACGAGAGAGAGACCAGGGACGACAAGAGACCAGGGGCGATGAGAGACCGGGGTCGATGAGAGAGATGGAGGGGTGAGAGTGCCCGGGGGCGACGAGAGACCAGGGGTGACAAGAGAGATTGCGGGCAAGAGTGACCGGGGGCGATAGAGAGACCATGTGCGAGAGAGAGAGACCGGGGGTGAGAGAGAGACCGGGGGAAAGAGAGAGACCAGGGGTGAGAGAGAGACCAGGGACGATGAGAGGCCAGGGGCAATGAGAGACCAGGGTTGATGAGAGAGACGGAGGGGCGAGAGAGCCCGGGGGCGATGAGAGAGACTGTGGGCAAGAGCGACTGGGGTCGATGAGACAGACCGGGGGCGATAGAGAGACCGGGAGTAAGAGAGAGACGGGGTGGGCGAGAGAGACCGGGGGGGGACGCAAGACCGGGGGCGACGATAGAGAGAGACCGGGGACAAAAGAGACCAATGGTGAAGAGAGAGACTGAGGGCGATAGAGACCGAGGGTGAGGGAGACCAGGGTTGATGAGAGACCGGGGGTGGCGACAGACCGGGAGTGACGTGACAGACCACGGGCGAAAGAGGCCGGGGGCAAGAGAGAGACTGGGGGCGAGAGAGAGACCGGGGGCGAGAGAGAGACCGGGGTTGAGAGAGAGACTGGGGGCGAGAGAGAGACCGGGGGTGAGAGAGCGCGGAGGGGGGGATAGGGAAAGGGGGTGAGAGAGAGCAGGGGCGAGAGAGAGACCGGGGGTGATGAGAGTCTGGGGGTGAGATAGACCAGGTGTGAAAGAGACCGGGGTCGAGAGAGACCAGGGGTGAGAGAGAGCGGGGGCGACGAGAGAGATGAGGGGCGAAAGAGACCGGGGGTGAGAGAGAGCGGGGGCGAGAGAGACCGAGGGGCAAGAGGGAAAGGGGGTGTGAGATAGAGACTGGGGTCAAGAGAGAGACCGGGGGGTGAGAGAGATGGGGCGGTGCGAGAGAGACGGGGGGTGCGAGAGAGATGGGAGGGATTGAGAGAGACCGGGGGTGCGAGAGACCGGGCGCGAGAGAGACCAGGGATGAGAGAGACCAGGGGTGAGAGAGACCGGGAGCGATAGAGACCGGGGATGACGAGAGAGACCGGGCACGAGAGAGACCGGGGGCGAGAGAGACCGGGGGCGAGAGAGACCGGGTGCAACAGAGAGACCAGGGGTGAGAGAGAGGGCTTGACGAGAGAGACTGGGTGCGAGAGAGACCGGGGGCAAAAGAGACCAGAGATGAGAGAGACCGGGGGCGAGAGAGAGGGGGTGACGAGAGAAACCGGGGTCGAGAGAAAACAGGAGCAAGAGAGACCGGGGGCGAAGAGAGAGAGCGGGGCGAAAGAGACGGGGGTGGGGGAGAGAGACCGGGGGCGAGACCAGGGAGTTTGCGAGAGACCGGGTACGAGAGAGACCGGGGGCAAGAGACTGGGGGCAATGAGAGACTGGGCCTGACGAGAGAGAGGGGGTTGACAAGAGAGACCGGGGGAGAGAGAGACCGGGGCGCGAGAGTGACTGCGACGAGAGAGACTGGGGGGGTGAGAGAGGCCAGGAGCGAGAGAGACTGGGAGCAAGAGAGACCGGGAGAGATAAGAGAGACCGGGGGCGAGAGAGAGAGAGAGACCGGGAGCTAGGAGAGAGAACAGGGGCAACGGGTGAAGCCGGGGGCAAGAGATACCAGGAGCGAGAGAGAGAGACCGGGGGCGATGAGAGATCTGGGCAAGAGAGACTGGGGGCAAAGAGAGAGCGCGGGGCGAGAGAGACCGGGGTGGGGGGTGGGGCAAGAGACCGGGGGCGAGAGAGCCTGGGGGCTGGAGAGAGACCGGAGACGATGAGAGAGACAGGAGGCGAGAGAGACCAGGGGCGACGAGAGACCAGGGGCGATGAGAGACTGGGGTCGATGAGAGAGACGGAGGGGCAAGACAGCCCGGGGTTGACGAGAGACCCGGGGTGACAAGAGAGATTGTGGGCAAGAGTGACCGGGGGCGATAGAGAGATTGGGTGCAAGAGAGAGAGACCGGGGGCAAGAGAGAGATGGGATGGGCAAGAGAGGCCAGGGGGGGCACGAGACCGGGGGCGACGAGAGAGACCGGGGGCAAGAGAGACAGGGGATGGCGAGAGAGACCGGGGATGAGAGTGTCTGGGATCGAGAGAGACCTGGTGAGGCGAGAGAGACCGGGGTGTGAGAGTGAGACCGGGAGCAAGAGAGTCCGGGAGTGAGAGAGACCGGGGACGAGAGAGACCGTGGGGCGGGGGGGGGGGGGATGAGAGATACTGAGGGCGAGAGAGAGAGGAAGTGACGAGAGAGACCGGGGTGGGGGTGACGAGGGACCGGGGGTGAGAGAGACCGGGGGGGGGGGGTGGCGAGAGAGACTGGGGGCACCTGAGAGATCGGGGATGAGAGAGACCAGAGACGAGAGAGTCAGGGGGTGATGAGAGACTGTGGGTGACGAGAGAGAGACCGGAGGCAAGAGAAACTGTGAGTGAGAGAGACCGGGTTTGATGAGTGACCAGGGGAGAGAGAGACACTGGGGGCGACAAGAGAGACCGTGGGTGAATGAGACCAAGGGTGAAGAGAGAGACCGGGGACGATAAAGACTGCGGCCGAGGGAGACCGGGAGCAAGGGAGACCGGGGTTGATGAGAGGCCAGGAGTGACGATAGACCAGGAGTGACGAAACAGACCGGGGGCGAGAGAGAGACTGGGGGCAAGAAAGAGAACGGGAGCGAGAGAGAGACCGGGGGCAAGAGAGAGAATGGGGGCAAGGGATTAGGGGGTGATGAGAGACTGGGGGTGGGAGATAGACCAGGTGCGAAAGAGACCAGGGGCGAGAGAGAACGGAGGTGATGAGACAGACGAGGGACGAGAGAGACCAGGGGCGAGAGAGACCGGGGGCAATGAGAGAGACCGGGGGTGAGAGAGACCGGGGGCAATGAGAGAGACCGGGGGCAAGAGAGACCGGGGGCAATGAGAGAGACCGGGGGCGAGAGAGACCGGGGGCAATGAGAGAGACTGTGTGTGAGAGAGACATGGGGTGACGAGAGAGATCGGGGTCGAGAGAGACGCGGGCGAGAGGGAAAGGGGGCGAGAGAGAGACCGGGGTCGAGAGAGAGGAGATGATGAGAGAGACCGGGTGCGAGAGAGACAGGGGGGGGAGAGAGACTGGGGGTGAGAGAGACCGGGGGGAGAGAGACTGGGGGCGAGGGAGACTGGGGGGGTGATGAGGGACCGGGGGGGCGAGAGAGACCGGTGGCGGGGGGGGGGGGCGAGAGAGACTGGGGGCACCTGAGTGACTGGGGGCAAGAGAGATTGGGAGCGAGAGAGACCAGGTTTGAGGAGAGACCAGGGGCGAGAGACACCGGGGACGACAAGAGAGACCTCAGAAAGTGCTCACTCAATACCTCAGGTTGTGCACCCTCTATACCTCAGAAAGTGCACCCTCTATAACTCAGAAAGTGCTCCCTCAATATCTCAGATAGTCCTTCCCTCAATACCTCAAAATGTGCTCCCTCAATACTTTAGATAATGCTCGCACAATATCTCAGAAATTTTTCCCTCAATACCTCAGGTAGTGCTTCCTCAGTACGTCAGATAGTGCTCCCTCAATGCTTCAAAAAGTGTTCCCTCAATACTTCAGAATGTGCTGCCTCAGTAACTCAGAAAATGCTTACTCAGTACATCAGATAGTGCTTCCTCAATAGCTCGGAAAGTGCTCCCTCAATACCTCAGAAATTGCACTCAGTACCTCAGAAAGTGCTCCCACAATAACACAAATTGTGCTTCCTCAATACCTCAGAAAGTGTCCTTCAGTAACTCAGAAAGTGCTCCCTCAATACATCAGGTAGTGCTTCCTCAGGACCTGAGATAGTGCTTCTTCAATACCACAGATAGATCTCCCCCCATACCTCACATAGTGCTCCCTAAGTACATCAGATAGTGTTTCCTCGGTACCTCAGATAGTGTTCCCTCAATACCTCAGACGTAATCCCTCAATACCCCAGAAAGTGCTTCCTCAATACCTCAGAAACTGCTCACTCAATACATCAGAAAGTGATCCCTCAACACCTCAGAAAGTGCTCTCTCAGTACCTCAGAAACTACTTGCCCAATACCTCAGATAGTGCTTCGTCAGTACATCAGATAGTGTTTCCTCAATACCTCAGAACGTGCTCCCTCAATACCTCAGATAGTGCTTCCACAGTACCTCAGATTTGCTACCTCAATGCCTCAGAAAGTGCTCCCTCAGTACCTCAGAAACTGCTCCCTCAATACCTCAGAAAGTGCTCCCTCAATACCTCAGATAGTGTATCCTCAATACCTCAGAAAGTGCGCCCTGAATACCTCAGTGCACCCTTAATACGTCAGAAAGTGCTCCCTCTGTGCCTGAGATAGTGCTCCCTCAATACCTCAGATAGTGCTTGCTCAAAACCTCTGAATGTGCTTCCTCAGTATCTCAGATAGTGCTCCCTCAATACCTCAGATAGTGCTCCCTCAGTACCTCAGATAGTGCTTCCTCAATACCTCAGATAGTGCTCCCTCAATACCTCAGATAGTGCTCCCTCAGTACCTCAGATAGTGCTTCCTCAATACCTCAGATAGTGCTCAATCAGTACCTCAGGTAGTGCTTCCTCAGTACCACAGATAGTGCACCCTCAATACCTCAGCAAGTACTCTCTCAATACCTGATAAGGAGCTCCCTCAATACCTCAGAAAGTGTTCCATCAATAACTCAGAAAGTTCTCTCTCAGTACCTCAGAAACTGCTCCCTCAATACATCACATAGTGCTTCCCCAATACCTCAGGAAGTGCTTCCTCAGTACATCAGACAGTGCTTGCTCAATACCTCAGATAGTGCTCCCCCATTACCTCAGAAAGTGCTCCCTCAATGCCACACAACGAGCTCGCTCAATACCATACGTAGTGGTCCCTCAATTCCTCAGATAGTACTCCCTCAATACCTCAGAAAGTGGTCACTCAATGCCACAGATAGCGGTCCCTCATTACCTTAGATAATGCTCCCTCAATACCTCAGTTAGTGCTTCCTCAATACCTCAGATAGTGCTCCCTCAGAACCTCAGATAGTGCTTCCTCAATACCTCAGATAGTGCTCCCTCAGTACCTCAGATAGTGCTTCCTCAATACCTCAGATAGTGCTCCCTCAGTACCTCAGGTAGTGCTTCCACATTACCACAGATAGTGCACCCTCAATACCTCAGAAAGTACTCTCTCAATACCTGATAAGGAGCTCCCTCTATACCTCAGAAAGTGTTCCCTCAGTAACTCAGAAAGTTCTCTTTCAGTACATCAGAAACTGCTCCATCAATACATCACATGGTGCTTCCCCAATACCTCAGACAGTGTTCCTCAATACCTCAGAAAGTGCTCCCTCAATACCTCCGAAAGTGCTCACTCAATATCTCAGGTTATGCACCTTCTGTACCTCAGAAAATGCACCCTCAATACCTCAGATAGTGCACCCTCAGTACCTCAGAAAGTTCTCCCTCACTACCTCAGAATGTCCTCCTTCAATACCTCAGATAGTGCACCCTCAATACCTCAGATAGTGCTCCCTCAGTACCTCAGATAGTCCGTCCTCATTACCTCAGGAAGTGCTCCCTCAATACCTCTGAAAGTGCTCACTCAATATCTCAGGTTGTGCACCTTCTGTACCTCAGAAAATGCTCCCTCAATACCTCAGATAGTGCACCCTCAGTACCTCAGAAATTTCACCCTCACTAACTCAGAATGTCCACCTTCAATACCTCAGATAGTGCTCCCTCAGTACCTCAGAGAGTGCTTGCTCAATACCTCAGAAAGTACTCCCTCAGTACCTCAGATAGTGCTTTCTCAGTACCTCAGATAGTGCTTCCTCAATACTTCAGAAAGTGCTCCCTCAATACCACACAGAGTGCTTCCTCAGTCTCTCAGATGGTGCACACCCAATACCTCAGAAAGTGCTCCCTCAGTACCTCAGTTAATGCTTCCTCAGTACATCAGAAAGTGCTCCCTCAATACCTCAGATAGTGCTTGCTCAATAACTCAGAAAGTGCTCCCTCAGTACCTCAGTTAATGCTTCCTCAGTACATCAGATAATGCTCCCTCAATACCTCCGAAAGTGCTCCCTCTATACCTCAGAAAGTGCTCCCTCGGTACCTCAGAAAGTGCTCTCTCATTACCTCAGAAACTGCTCTCTCAATACATCAGAAAGTGATCCCTTAATACCTCAGAAAGTGTTCTGTCAGTACATCAGAAATTGTTCCCACAATAACTCAGATAGTGTTTCCCCAGTACATCAGATAGTGCTTACACAAAACTTCAGAAAGTGCTCCCACAATCCCTCAGAAAGTGCGCCCACAATACCTCAGGAAGTGCTCCCTCAATACCTCAGAAAGCATTCCCTCAGTATCTCAGACAGTTCTCTCCCAGTACCTCAGAAACTTCTCCCTCAATACCTCACATAGTGTTTCCTCAATACCTCAGACAGTGCACCCTCAATACCTCAGATAGTGCACCCTCAATACCTCAGATAGTGCTTTCTAAGTACCCCAGAAGTGCTCCCACAGTACCGCAGAAAGTGCTCCTTCAACACCTCAGATAATGCTCCCTCAATATCACAGAAAGTGCACCCTCAAGACCTAAGATAGTACTCCCTCAATACCTCAGAAAGTTCTCACTCAATATCTCACAATGTGCTGCCTCAATACCTCAGAAAGTGCTCCCTCATTACCTAAGAATGTGCTCCCCAAATTCCTCATATAGTGCTTCCTCAACACCTCAGAAAGTGATTCCTAAGTACCTCAGAAAGTGCTCCCACTGTACCGATGAAAGTGCTTCCTCAATACCTCAGATAATGCTCCCTCAATACCACAGACAGTGCTTCCTCAGTACCTCAGAAAGTGCTCCCGCAATACCTCAGATAGTGCACCCTCAGTACTCAGATAGTGGTTCCTCAATTCCTCAGAAAGTGCTTCCTCAATACCTCAGATAGTGCACCCTCAGTACTCAGATAGTGTTTCCTCAATTCCTCTGAAAGCGCCCCCTCAATACCTCAGATAGTGCTTCCTCAGTTCCTCAGAAATTGCTCCCTAGATAATTCAGAATGCGCTGCCTCAGTACCACAGAAACTGGTCCCTCAATACCTCAGGTAGTGCTCCCTCATTACCTCAGAAATTGCTCTCCAAATTTCTCAGATAGTGGTTCCTCAACGCATCAGAAAGGGCTTCCTAAATACCTCAGAAGGTGCTCCCACAGTACTGATGAAAGTGCTCCCTCAATACCTCGGATAATGCTCCCCCAATACCACAGAATGTGCTTCCTCAGTACCTCAGGTAGTGCTCCATCAATATTTCACATAGTACTTCCTCAATACCTCAGAAAGGGCTTCCTAAATACCTCAGAAAGTTCTCCCACAGTACCGATGAAAGTGATCACTCAATACCTCAGATAATCCTCCCTCAATACCACAGAAAGTGCTTCCTCAGTACCTCAGATAGTGCTCCATCAATACCTCAGATAGTACTACCTCAATATCTCAGGAAGTGCTCACTCGATACCTCAGAATGTGCTGCCTCAATACCTCAGAAAGTGCTCCCCAAATTCCTCAGATAGTGCTTCCTCAACACATCAGAAAGGGCTTCCTAAATACCTCAGAAGGTGCTCCCAAAGTACCGATGAAAGTGTTCTCTCAATACCTCAGATAATGCTCCCTCAATACCACAGAAAGTGCTTCCTCAGTACCTCAGAAAGTGCTCCCTCAGTACCTCAGAAAGTGCTCCCTGAATACCTCAGAAAGTGCTCCCACAATGCCTCAGATAGTGGTTCCTCTCTCCCTCAGATGGTGCACACCCAATACCTCAGAAGGTGGTCCCTCAATACCTCAGAAAGTGCTCCCTCAATACTTTAGATAATGCTCCCACAATACCACAGAAAGTGATCCCTCAATACCTTAGAAAATGCACACTCTATATGTCAGAAATTGCTCCCTCAATACCTCAGATAGTGCTTCCTCAGTACCTCAGATAGTGCACCCTCTATACGTCAGAAAGTGCTCCCCCAATACCTCAGATAGTCCGTCCCTGAATACCTCAGAAAGTGCTCCCTCAATACCTCAGAAAGTGCTCCCTAAATACTTCAGAATGTGCTGCCTCAGTACCTCAGAAAGTGCTCCCACAATACCTCAGATAGTGCTCCCTTAGTACTCAGAAAGTGCTTCCTCAACAGTTCAGATAGGGCACTCTCAGTACCTCAGATAGTGCTCCCTCAATACCTCAGAATGAGCTTCCTCAGTACATCAGATAGTACTTCCTCAGTACCTCAGAAATTGCTCCCTCAGTTCCTCATATAGTGCTCCCTCAATACCGCAGAAAGTGCTCCCTCAATACCTCAGAAAGCGCTCTCTCAGTACCTAAGAAAGTGCTCCCTTAGTACCTCAGATAGTGCTTCCTCAGTACCTCAGATAGTGCTTCCTCAGTATCTCAGATAGTGCTTCCACAGTACCACAGATTGTGCTCCCTCAATACATCAGATGTACTCCCTCAAAACCTCAGAAAGTACTCCCTCAGTACCTCAGAAGGAGTTCCTTCGATACTCGGGAAGTGCTCCCTCAATACCTCAGTGCACCCTCATACCTCAGAAATTGCTCCCTCAATACCTCAGAAAGTGCTCCCTCAATAACTCAGAAAGTGCACCCTCAATACCACAGATAGTGCTTCCTCAAGACCTCAGAAAGTGCTCCCTCAATATCTCAGACAGTGCTTCCTCAGTACCGCAAAAAGTGCGCCATCAATACCTCAGATAGTGCCACCTCAGTACCTCAGATAGTGCTCTCTCAGTACACAGATGGTGCTTCCTCAATACCTCAGAAAGTGCTCCCTCTCTACCTCAGATAGAGCTTCCTCAATACATTAGAAAGTGCTCCCTCAATACCTCAGATAATGCTCCCTCAATACCTCAGTTAATGCTCCCTCAATACCTCAGTAAGTGCTCCCTTAGAAACTCAGAAACTGCTCCCTCAATACATCAGAAAGTGAGCCCTCAATACCTCAGAAAGTGCTCTCTCAGTATCTCAGAAAGTGTTCCCTCAATACCTCAGAACGTTTTCTCTCACTCCCTCAGATAGTGCTTCCTCAATACCTCAGACATGATCCCTCAATACCTGAGGTAGGGCTACCTCGATACCTCAGAAAGTTCTCTCTCAGTACCTCAGAAACTGCTCTCTCAATACATCAGAAAGTGATCCCTTAATACCTCAGAAAGTGCTCTGTCAGTCCCTCAGAAATTGTTCCCACAATAACTCAGATAGTGCTTCCTCAATACCGCAGATAGATCTCCCACCATACCTCAGATAGTGCTTCCACAGTTCCTCAGAATGTGCTACCTCAATACCTCAGAAAGTGCTCCCCAAATTCCTCAGATACTGCTTCCTCAACACCTCAGAAAGTGCTTCCTAAATACCTCAGAAGGTGCTCTCTCAGTACCTCAGAAACTGCTCCCTCAATACATCAGAAATGATTCCTCAATACCTCAGAAAGTGCTCTGTCAGTACCTCAGAAAGTGCTGCCACAATACCTCAGATAGTGCTTCCTCAATACCTCAGATGTGCAAACACAATTTCTCAGAAAGTACTCCCTCAGAAATCAGAAAATCAATACCTCAGATAGTGCTTCCTCAATACCTCTGTACTTCAGAAACTGCTCCGTTAATACCTCACATAGTGTTTCTCCAATACCTTAGGAAGCTCTGCCCCACTACCTCAGACAGTGCTCACTCAATACCTCAGATAATTCTGCCTCAATACTACAGAAAGTGCTCCCGCAATACCTCAAAATTTGCTCCCTCAATACCACACTAAGTGCTTCTTCAATTCCTCAGATCGTGCTCCCTCAATACCTCAGAAAGTGCTCTCTCAATACCTCAGATAGTGTTCCCTCAATACCTTAGAAAGTGCTCCCTCAATACCTCAGTTAGTGCTCCCTCAATACCTCAGTTAGTGCATCCTCAACACTTCAGGAAGTGCTCCCACAATGTCTCAGAACGTGCTTCCTCAATGCCTCAGAAAGTGCTGCCTCAATACCTCAGATAGTGCTCCCTCAGTACCTCAGAAAGTGTTCCCACAATACCTCAGAAATTGCTCCCTTAGTACCTCAGGAACTGCTCTCTCAATACATCAGAAAGTGATCCCTCAATACCTCAAAAAGTGCTCTGTCAGTACCTCAGAAAGTGTTGCCACAATACCTCAGAAAGTTTTCTCTCAGTACTTCAGATAGTGTTTCCTCAATACCTCAGATAGTGCTCCCTCAGTACCTCAGATAGTGCTCCCTCCATACCTCAGAAAGTGCTCCCTCAGTACCTCAGATAGTGCTTCCTCAATACCTCAGCCGTGATCCCTCAATATCTCAGATAGTGCTTCATCAGTACCTCAGAAAGTGCTTCCTCAATACCTCAGAAAGTGCTCCCTCAGTACCTCAGATAGTACTTCCTCAGTACCACAGATAGTGCTCCCTACATACCTCAGAAAGTGCTCCCTCAATGCCTCAGATAGTGCTCCCTCAATACCTCAAAAACTACGTGCTCAATACCTCAGATGGAGCTCCTTCAATACCTCAGAATGGGCTCTCTCAATACCTCAGATAGTGCACCCTCAGTACATCAGAAATTTCTCCCTCAAAATCTCAGAAAGTGCTCCCTCAATACTTTAGATAATGCTCCCACAATACCACAGAAAGTGCTCCCTCAATACCTCAAATAGTGCTCACTCAATACCTTAGTAAATGCACACTCTATATGTCAGAAATTGCTCCCTCACTACCTCAGAAAGTGCTCCCTCTGTACCTCAAATAGTGCTTCCTCAGTACATCAGATAGATCTGCCTCCATACCTCAGAGAGTGCTTCCTCAGTACCTCAGATAGTGCTTCCTCAATACCTCAGGAAGTGTTCCCTCTGTACCTCAAATAGTGCTTCCACAGTACATCAGATAGTGCCTCCTCAATACCTCAGAAAGTGCTCCCTCTATACCTCAGAAAGTGCTCTCTCAGTACCTCAGAAACTGCTCTCTCAATACATGAGAAAGTGATCCCTTAATACCTCAGAAAGTGCTCTGTCGGTGCCTTAGAAATTGTTCCCACAATAACTCAGATAGTGCTTCCGCAATACGGCAGATAGATCTCCCTCCATACCTCAGATAGTGCTTCCTCAGTACCTCAGAAAGTGCTCCCTCAGTACCTCAAAAAGTGCTCTCTCAGTACTTCAGTTAGTGGTCCCTCAGTACCTCAGATAGTGCTTTGTCAGTACATCAGATAATGATTCCACAATACCTCAGAAAGTGCTCCCTGAATACGTCAGAAAGTACTTCCAAAGTATCTCAGTTTAATGCATCCTCAATACATCAGAAAGTGCTCCCTCAATACCTCAGGAACTGCTTCCTCAGTACCTCAGATAGTGCTCCCTCAGTATCTCAAATAGTGCCTCCTCAGTACCTCAGAACATGATCCTTCAATACCTCAGATAGTGCTTCATTAGTAACTCAGACAGTGCTTCCTCAATACCTCAGGAAGTGCTCCCGCAGTACCTCAGATAGTGCTTCCTCAGAACCACAGATAGTGCACCCTCAATACCGCAGATAGTGCTCCCTCAATACCTCAGAAACTACTTGCTCAATACCTCAGAAGGAGCTCCCTCAATGCCTCAGAAATGGCTGCCGCAATAACTCAGATAGTGCTCCCTCAATACCTCAGAAACTACTTCTTCAATACCTCAGAAGGAGCTCCCTCAAAGCCTCAGAAGTGGCTGCCACAATAACTCAGATAGTGCACCCTCAATACCTCAGAAAGTGCACCCTCAGTACCTCAGAAATTGCTCCCTCTATACCTCAGAAAGTGCTCCCACAATACCTCAGAAATTGCTCTAACAATACCTCAGAGAGTGCTCCCTCAATAACTCAGATAGTGCACCCTCAGCACCTCAGAAATGGCTCCCTCAGTACCTCAGAAAGTGCTCCCTCAATACCTCAGTGCACCCTCAATACCTCAGAAAGTGCTCCCTCAATACCTCAGATAGTGCACCCTCAATACTGCAGAAAGTGCTTCCTCAGTGCCTCAGAAAGTGCTCCCTCAGTATCTTAGAAAGTCCTCCATCTGTACCTCAGATAATGCTCCCTCAGTACCGAAGCTAGTGCTTCCTCAGGACCTCAGAAAGTGCTCCGTCAACAGCTCAGATAGTGCTGCCTCAGTACCTCAGATAGGGCTCCCTCAGTACTCTGAAGGTGCTTCCTCAATAGCTCAGATAGTGCATCCTCAGTACCACAGATAGTGCTCCCTCAATCCCTCAGAAAGTGCTCCCTCAGTACCTCAGAAATTGCTCAATCAATACCACAGATAGTGCTCCCTCAGTACCTCAGGTATTGCTTCGTCAGTACATCAGAAAGTGTGCCCTGAATACCTCAGATAGTGCTTCGACAGTATGTCAGATATTACACCCTCAATACGTCAGATAGTGCTCCGACAGTGCCTCAGATAGTGCTCCCTCAGTACCTCAGATAGTGCTCCCTCAATACCTCAGATAGTGCACCCTTAGTACCTCAGGACGTGAACCCTCCATAGCTCAGATAGTGCTTCCTCAGTACCACAGATAATGCACCCTCAGTACGTCAGATAGTTCTCCCTCAGTATCTGAGATAGTGCTCCCTCAGTATCTCAGAAAGTGCATTCTCAGTACAACTGAAAGTGCTGTCTCAAACCTGAGGAAGTGCTCCTTTAAAAACTGAGATAGTGCTTCCTCAATACCATAGATAGTGCACGCTCAATACCTCAGAAAGTGTTCCCTCAATGCCACAGATAGTGCACCCTCAATACCACAGAAAATGCTTCCTAAGTACCTCAGAAATCGCTACCTCAGGTCCTCAGAAAGTGCACCCTCAGTACCTCAGATAATGCTCACTCAGTACTGCAGGTAGTACTTCCTCAGGACCGCAGAAAGTGCTCCATCAATACCTCAGATGGTGCTGCTTTAGTACCTCAGATAGAGCAACCACAGTCCCTCAGAAAGTGTTCCCTCAATACCTCAGATAGCGCACCCTCAATATCTCAAATAGTGCACCCTCAATACATCAGATAGTGCTTCCTCAGTACCTCAGATAGTACTTCATTAATACATCAGATAGTACTCCCTCAATACCTCCGAAAACGCTCCCTCAATACCTCAGATAGTGCAATCTCAATCATTCAGATAGTGCCTCCGAAGTACCTCAGAAGGTGCTCCCTCAATACCTCAGAAAGTTCCCCCACAATACTTTAGATAATGCTCCCACAATATCTCAGAGGAGTGCTCCCTCAATACCTCAGATATTGCTCACTCAATACCTTAGAAAGTTCACGCTCTACATGTCAGAAATTGCTCCCTCAGTACTTCAGATAGTGCTTCCTCAATATCTCAGAACGTGATCCCTCAATACCTCAGGTAGTGCTTCCTCAGATCCTCAGATTGTGCTTCCTCAATACCTCAGAAAGTGCTCCCTCAGTACCTCACATAGTGCTTCCTCACTACCTCAGAATGTGATCCCGCAATACCTACATATAGTGAACCCTCAGTACCTCAGATAGTGCTCCCTCAATACCTCAGAAAGTGCTCCCACAATACCTCAGAATGTGCTCCCTCAATACCTCAGAAATTGCTCTCTCAATCCCTCAGAGAGTGCTCCCTCAATAACTCAGATAGTGCACCCTCAGTACCTCTGAAATGGCTCCCTCAGTACCTCAGAAAGTGCTCCCTCAATACCTCAGATAGTGCTCCCTCAATACCTCAGATAGTGCACCCTCAATACTGCAGAAAGTGCTTCCTCAGTGCCTCAGAAAGTGCTCCCTCAGTATCTCAGAAAGTCCTCCATCTGTACCTCAGATAATGCTCCCTCAGTACCGAAGCTAGTGCTTCCTCAGGACCTCAGAAAGTGCTCCGTCAACAGCTCAGATAGTGCTGCCTCAGTACCTCAGATAGGGCTCCCTCAGTACTCTGAAGGTGCTTCCTCAATAGCTCAGAAAGTGCATCCTCAGTACCACAGATAGTGCTCCCTCAATACATCAGAAAGTGCTCCCTCAGTACCTCAGAAATTGCTCAATCAATACCACAGATAGTGCTCCCTCAGTACCTCACGTATTGCTTCGTCAGTACATCAGATAGTGTTTCCTCAATACCTCAGAAAGTGTGCCCTGAATACCTCAGATAGTGCTTCCACAGTACGTCAGATATTACACCCTCAATACGTCAGATAGTGCTCCGACAGTACCTCAGATAGTGCTCCCTCAATACCTCAGATAGTGCACCCGTAGTACCTCAGAACGTGAACCCGCCATAGCTCAGATAGTGCTTCCTCAGTACCACAGATAATGCACCCTCAGTACGTCAGGTAGTGCTCCCTCAGTATCTGAGATAGTGCTCCCTCAGTATCTCAGAAAGTGCATTCTCAGTACAACTGAAAGTGCTGTCTCAAACCTGAGGAAGTGCTCCTTTAAAAACTGAGATAGTGCTTCCTCAATACCATAGATAGTGCACGCTCAATACCTCAGAAAGTGTTCCCTCAATGCCACAGATAGTGCACCCTCAATACCACAGAAAGTGCTTCCTAAGTACCTCAGAAATCGCTACCTCAGGACCTCAGAAAGTGCACCCTCAGTACCTCAGATAATGCTCACTCAGTACTGCAGGTAGTACTTCCTCAGGACCGCAGAAAGTGCTCCATCAATGCCTCAGATGGTGCTGCTTTAGTACCTCAGATAGAGCAACCACAGTCCCTCAGAAAGTGCTCCCTCAATACCTCAGATAGTGTATCTTCAGCATCTCAGAAAGTGTTCCCTCAATACCTCAGATAGTGCACCCTCAATATCTCAAATAGTGCACCCTCAATACATCAGATAGTGCTTCCTCAGTACCTCAGATAGTACTTCATTAATACATCAGATAGTACTCCCTCAATACCTCCGAAAACGCTCCCTCAATACCTCAGATAGTGCAATCTCAATCATTCAGTTAGTGCCTCCGAAGTACCTCAGAAGGTGCTCCCTCAATACCTCAGAAAGTTCCCCCTCAATACTTTAGATAATGCTCCCACAATATCTCAGAGGAGTGCTCCCTCAATACCTCAGATATTGCTCACTCAATACCTTAGAAAGTTCACTCTCTACATGTCAGAAATTGCTCCCTCAGTACCTCAGATAGTGCTTCATCAATATCTCAGAACGTGATCCCTCAAAACCTCAGGTAGTGCTTCCTCAGATCCTCAGATTGTGCTTCCTCAATACCTCAGAAAGTGCTCCCTCAGTACCTCACATAGTGCTTCCTCACTACCTCAGAATGTGATCCCGCAATACCTACAGATAGTGAACCCTCAGTACCTCAGATAGTCCTCCCTCAATACCTCAGAAAGTGCTCCCTCAATAACTCAGAATGTACTCTCTCAGTACCTCAGAAACTGCTCCCTCAATACATCAGAAAGTGCTTTATCAATACCTCAGAAAGTGTTCTCTCAGTACCTCAGAAACTGCTCCCTCAATACATCAGAAAGTGCTGCATCAATTCCTCCGAAAGTGCTCTCTCAGTACCTCAGGAAGTGCTCCCACAAAAACTCAGATTGTGCTTCCTCAATACCTCGGATGTGCTACGTCAATACCTCAGAAAGTGCTCACTCAGTACCTCAAATAGTGCTTCCTCTGTACCACAGAGAGTGCTTCCTCAATACCTCAGAATGTGATCCCGCAATACCTCGGAATGTGCTCTCTCAGTCCCTCAGAAAGTGCTCACTCAGTATATCAGAAAGTGCTCTCTCTGTACCTCAGAAATTGCACCTCAATACCTCAGATAGAGGTCTCTCTATACCTTAGAAAGTGCTCCCTCACTACCTCAAAAAGTGCTTCCTCAATACCTCAGACAGTGCTCCTTCAGTACTTCACGTAGTGCTTCGTCAGTACATTAGATAGTGTTTCCTCAATGCCTCAGAAAATGCGCCCAGAATACCTCAGACAGTGCTTCCACAGTACCTCAGATAGTGCTCGCTCAATACGTCAGAAAGTGCTGCATCAATTCCTCAGAAAGTGCTCTCTCAGTACCTCAGGAAGTGCTCCCACAAAAACTCAGATTGTGCTTCCTCAATACCTCGGATGTGCTACGTCAATACCTCAGAAAGTGCTCACTCAGTAACTCAGAAAGTGCTCTCTCTGTACCTCAGAAAGTGCTCCCTCAGTACCTCAGATAGTGTTTCCTCAATACCTCAGATAGTGTTTCCTCAATACCTCAGAAAGTGTGCCCTGAATCCCTCAGATAGTGCACCGTCAATACCTCAGGCATTGCTTGCTAAGTACCTCAGAAGGTGTTCCCACAGTACCGCAGAAAGTGCTCCCTCAATACCTCAGATAATGCTCCCTCAATATCTCAGAAAGTGCTCCCTCAGTACCTCAGAAAGTACTTCATCAATACATCAGATAGTACTCCCTTAATACCTCCGAAACAGCTCCCTCAATGCCTCAGATAGTGCAATCTCAATAACTCAGATAGTGCTTCCTACGTACCTCAGGAGGTGGTCCCTCAATACCTCAAAAAGATCCCCCTCAATACTTTAGATAATGCTCCCACAATATCTCAGATAGTGCTCCCTCAATACCTCAGATATTGCTCACTTAATACCTTAGAAAGTTCACTCTCTCTATTGTCAGAAATTGCTCCCTCAGTACCTCAGATGGTGCTTGCTCTATACCTAAAAGTGCTCCCGCAGTACCTCAGATAGTGCATCTTCAGTACCTCAGACCATGATCCCTCAATACCTCAGATAGTGCTTCATTAGTAACTCAGACAGTGCTTCCTCAATACCTCAGAAAGTGCTCCCTCAGTACCTCAAATAGTGCTTCCTCTGTACCACAGAGAGTGCTTCCTCAATACCTCAGAATGTGATCCCGCAATACCTCGGAATGTGCTCTCTCAGTCCCTCAGAAAGTGCTCACTCAGTATATCAGAAAGTGCTCTCTCTGTACCTCAGAAATTGCACCCTCAATACCTCAGATAGAGGTCTCTCTATACCTTAGAAAGTGCTCCCTCACTACCTCAGAAAGTGCTTCCTCAATACCTCAGACAGTGCTCCTTCAGTACTTCACGTAGTGCTTCGTCAGTACATTAGATAGTGTTTCCTCAATGCCTCAGAAAATGCTCCCAGAATACCTCAGACAGTGCTTCCACAGTACCTCAGATAGTGCTTGCTCAATACGTCAGAAAGTGCTTCCTCAGTTCCTCAGATAGTGCTTCCTTATTACCTCAGAACGTGATCCCTAAATAACTCAGATAGTGCTTATTGAGTATCTCAGATAGTGCTTCCTCAGTACTACAGATTGTGCTCCATCAATACCTCAGAATGTATTCCTTCAATACCTCAGAAAGTGCTCTCTCAAACCTCAGGACGTGCTCCCTCAAACCTAAGGAAGTGCTCCCTTAATACCTCAGAAAGTGCTTCCTCAGTACCACAGATAGTGATCCCTCAATACCTCAAAAACTACTTGCTCAATACCTCAGAAGGAGCTCCCTCAATACCTCAGAAATGGCTACCTCAATAACTCAGATAGTGCACCCTCAATACCTCAGAAATTGCTCCCTCAATACCTCAGAAAGTGGTCCCTCTATACCTCAGATAGTGCACCCTCAATACCGCAGAAAGTGTTTCCTCAGTACCTCAGAAAGTGCTCCCTCAGTATCTTGGAAAGTGCTTCCTCAGTACCTCAGAAAGTGCTCCCTCAGTATCTCAGAAAGTGCTCCCTCAGTACCTCAGATAATGCTCCCTCAGTACCGACGGTAGTGCTTCCTCAGGACCGCAGAAAGTGCTCCGTCAATACCTCAGATGTGCTGTCTCAGTACCTCAGATAGTGCTCTCTCAGTACACAGATGGTGCTTCCTCAATAGCTCAGAAAGTGCATCCTCAGTACCACAGATAGTGCTCCCTCAATCCCTCAGAAAGTGCTCCCTCAGTACCTCAGATAGTGCACCCTCAGTACCTCAGAAATTGCTCAATCAATACCACAGATAGTGCTCCCTCAGTACCTCAGGTAGTGCTTGGTCAGTGTTTCCTCAATACCTCAGAAAGTGCGCCCTGAATACCTCAGATAGTGCTTCCATACTACCTCAGATAGTGCTTCCACAGTACCTCTGATATTTCACCCTCAATACCTCTGAAAGTGCTCCCTCAGTGCCTCAGATAATGCTTCCTCAATACCTCAGAACATGATTCCTCAATACCTCAGATAGTGCTCCCTCAGTGCCTCAGACAGTGCTCCCTTAATACCTCAGATACTGATGGAAGAATACCTCTGAAAGTGCTTCCTCAGTACCTCAGATAATGCTTCCTCAATACCTCAGAACATGATTCCTCAATAGCTCAGATAGTGCTTCCTCAATACCTCAGATAGTGCTCCCTCAACACCACAGAAAGTAGTCGCTCAATACCTGAGAAGGAGCTCCCTCAATACCTCATAAATTGCTCTCTCAAACCTCAAGAAGTCCTCCCTCGATACCTCAGATATTATAATCTCAATAACTCAGATAGTGCTTCCTAAATATCTCAGAAGGTGGTCCCTCAATACCTCAGAAAATTCCCCCACAAAACTTTAGATAATGCTCACACAATATCTCAGAAAGTGCTCCCTCAATACCGCAGATATTGCTCACTCATTACCTTAGAAAGTTCACTCTCTATATGTCAGAAAGTGCTCCCTCAGTACCTCAGATAGTGCTAATTCAGTACCTCAGATAGTACTTCCTCAATACCTCAGAATGTAATCCCTCAATACCTCAGACTGGTGGTTAGGATTGCAGGCTGCAACAGATGGGTACGATCATGGTGAATCATGCCTGGACACACCCCCAGGGGTGGAAGGTAGATGGAACTCCCCGGGTGATCACCTTAGTTTCATTCATTTGCAGTGTTTGAGTGTTCCTGGCTGGGCCCAGTATTGATTTCCAGCCCATAGTTGCCATTACGACAGATTGGCCATATTAAATTTCCCATTGTGTCAAGGGATATTCGGACTAGCTGGAATAGCCATAGGAATTGCAGGGTTTCAGGGATATCACTGGGGGAGTGGGTCTGAGTTGGATTCTCTTCAGAGGGTCATTGTGGACTCAATGGGCCGAACGGTCTGATTCTGTTCTGTCAAGATTTTATGATATCACTTATCAGCTACAAGACTTAGGGTATAGGTTTGCTCGCTGATAGGTTTGATATCCAGATGTTTCGTTACCTGGCTGGGTAGCATCATCAGTGGTGACCTCCAAGTGAAGCTATAAGACCATCGGTTTGGAAAACGTACACAATGGCTTTTGCACAGACAGCTGGCTACTCTGACAACAAGCATAACCAGCTTTTAAAATTAGGTTTGTAATTTCTTGCATAAGCTTCTTTCCTTTCCATTCAAGTGGATGAGTTGGGGGAGATGTCACAAACTCCTGGCTAAAACACAGATAGACAGCCAAGGTTTATTGGCCAAGGAAATCTCCCAAATCACAAAAACCGCACACCAGGCACAGCGCAAACACAGCATAATGTAAAAGGCAACAGTTATTCTGGACAGACGTATCTACCAAACAAATGAGGGCCCAGACAGGAAGGCACCGGCTCCTGCTACACAAAGAAACTAACAGCAACAAGCAGCCATCCAAATGGTTGGCAACGCTTCAAACTATTAACGGATTCTCCTAATTGGCCACAACGAGAGAAAGTTCCTGAAAACCATCCAGAAATGAACAAAAACAGGGTTCATCTGCAGATTGATTGCCTGAATCTCTGGAGGCCTTCTGAGGAGACCAGCATGGCAAGAGACAGAGACCATCTGACCATCCAGAGAGAGAGAGGGTGAGAGAAAACAGTTTCACAGACCCAGAGGCAGAACCAGAGAGAGAGGGAGAGAGAGAGAGACAGGCTGAAGCAAAACCCAGGGGCATGGGAGAGAGGGAATGTGAAAATCCATTGAGAGATAGAGTTGGAACCAACTGGAATAACGAGTGTCACCCCTTCAGTCTGTCGATGTTTTAACTCCTCAGTCTTAGTCTGACTTCCCCTTCTCTCCCTCTCTCTGTCCCCTCTCTCTCTGTCCTTCTCTCTCTCTCTCTCTCACACACACTCTTTCTCTCATTCTCTCCCTCTCCCTGTCTCTCTCTGCCCATCTTTCTCCCATCCCCCTTCCCCATCCCCACTCTCTCCATCTCTGTCTCTTTTTCTCACCCTCCCTTTCTGTTTTTCGCTATTTCAGACCTGAATGATCTCACCCAGTTTTGTACCCCCTCAAAAATACTATGCCCTTCATTTTCACTGTCATCCCAAATTTATCCCCTTTTCCAAATATCTCCCCTCCCAAATAATTACCTCACCAAATTAGCCCCCCTCAAATATTTTGCTGCCCCCCTCCAACATTGCTGTGAGCCCCACTCCCTGGGGCAGAGGGAAATGAGTGGAAAAGTGTGGAGCTGGAAAAGCTCAGCAGGTCAGGCCTGAACCATCGACTCTCCTGGCTTCCCCAGCTCCTCACTTTGTAACGCTGACTTTCCAGCATCTGCAGTCCTCACTTTCTCACACAGGTAAATGAGTCTGGGTTGACTGACTGGCCTGTGGCTGTTTTAAGGAACAGCAAGATCCCAGTCCCAGAATTATAGAAGGCTTGTACCACAGATGGAGTCCTTCCTGCTCATTCCCACCCCCCCCTCCCCAATTAAATGATCTTGGTCCTGTTCAGGATCCTCAGGATTGTCCCCTGAATGGCCTCACTGACTATCCTTTCTGTGGAGACCTCTTCTCCGTGTTGTGGTTCTGTTTGCCGAGCTGGGAATTTGTAATACAGACGTTTCGTCCCCTGTCTCGGTGACATCCTCAGTGTTTGGGAGCCTCCTGTGAAGCGCTTCTGTGATGTTTCCTCTGACATGTATAGTGGTTTATCTCTGCTGCTTCTGGTTGTCAGTTCCAGCTGTCCGCTGCAGTGGCCGGTATATTGGGTCCACCGGCCACTGCAGCGGACAGCTGGAACTGACAACCGGAAGCGGCAGAGACAGGCCACTATAAATGCCGGTGGAAACATCACAGAAACGCTTCACAGGAGGCTCCCATGCACTGAGGATGTCACCGAGACAGGGAATGAAACGTCTGCAACACAAATTCCCAGCTCGGCGAACAGAACCATAACAACGAGCACCCGAGCTACAAATCTTCTCACAAAGTTTGAACACCTCTTCTCCATCCTGTCTCAGACTTTGCGTCTCATGCTCTCCCTCCCTCAATCTCTCTGTCTCTCACAGCAGCCTCTCCTTTCTCCACCAACCCCAAAACCCCAGCAAACAGTTCCCCGTCTCTGGCTGTCCCACTCCCCCCTTGTCTCCCAATCTCCCCCTTCCCATGTAGACCCACAGCTCCTGGGCTGGAGGACATGGTGCAGAGACTAACACACCTTTTGACTGACTGCTGTCATGCACAGAAAGATCCCACTCTGCAACCATTCCCCAGCCACACACACTGTCCTTCTCCCTCCATATGTGTCCTTCTTCCTCTCCCTGTTTCTCACTGCCCATCTCTCTCTCTCCTCAATTTCTCCATCCCCACTCTCTCCATGTCTCACTCTCTCTTTTTGTCACCCTCCCCTTCTCTTTTTCTTCATTTCAGACTCAATGAGAAAAGTACTTTTATGTCCCTTACACTAACCCCCTCCCCACAGTCGGGGTAACATTCAGGAGAGACCAGGAAAAGGTTGACTCCCGCATTAACTGTACAACATCCAGCGCCACAGAGACCAACTCTTCCCAATGTCCCTTCCCCAGTCACTGGGACAGGGGTCTAGGGAGAGAGAGGGAGAGAAACTACAAGAGAGATAGAGAGATAGGTAGACAGACAGTGAGAGGGAGGGAGAGAACACGAGGAAGACAGGCAGGGAGAGGGTGGGAGAGAAAGTGAGAAGAACTGAAAAAGAGTAGGAGAGAGGCAGAGAGAGAAAGGGAGAGAGAGAGAGTGTAAAACCCCAGGAAGAGAAATACAATGTCAGACAGATACAAGGGGGAAAAGGTGAGGCAAAGACAGGGAGAGAAGGTCAGATGGACAGCAAGAGAGAAATCCCAGGGAGAGATATAGGAGAGAGAGGGGGGGGGGAGTTGCAGCAGCAGCATAGAGCTGAGAGAGTTGAGGGGTGGGGGGGGGGCTGCTGTGATGCAACGAGAATGATTTACAGACAAGAAAGACAAGATCCCACAGAGCTGAGAGAAAGATGCAGAAAGAGATGAGCAAGGTGTTGGTTTTGTGGAAGATTGAATGATTAAGCATTCCTGAAAAACATGATAGTGTGTCAATGGGACAGAGTGTTGTAGGAAGGGAATCTGCAGGGAAATGTCAACAGGGCAGAGATATGAAGGATGTTGTGAGATAGGTATTGAAGGAAAAATGTGGGAGAGACAGCTGGGAACACAGAAATATACATAAGAGCTCTCATGGGAGTGGGAAGCAGTGAGATCGGTGGGATCAGACTGTGCAGCTGCCCTCTCTCTAGCATTTTGCACCTTTGTCTCTCCTCAGTGTAGAGGTCGCATCTTGTGGTAAAATTCCCACAGACAGCCTGAATCCCACAATGTGTGTGTGTGTGTGTGTGTGTGTGTGTCTGTGTGTGTGTGTATGTCTGTGTGTGAGTGTGTCTGTGTGTGTGTGTATGTCTGTGTGTGAGTGTGTGTGTGTGTGTGTGTGTGTTCACTCTCTCTGGTTCCAACTCCTTTCTGATGATTCCGTATAGCAGAATAATTTGATTGTCTGTCTCTATACTATCCGGGTTTCAGCTCCCAAATCAAATGCTACATCATTCATGATCCTATTGAATAGTAGAGCAGGCTCGATGGGCTGAATGGTCTCCTCCTGTTGCTATTTCGGATGGTCTTATGTCCTTAAAACTATCTCCCAGCTCTTGGCCCCCACACTGGAGGTTATGACTCCACAAGGCCCTGATCTGTAGAGGGCTGCACTCTTCCGTGAGTCTCGGAGGGAACCAGCCTGATTTGGATTGGAATTGTAGCCTCTCAGTGAGAAGTGAAATCTCCTCGAGATTCCCCTCAGTCTCTCACTGTAAGGTGGAGCAGGCCAGTCTCGGGGAAGCAAACAGCAGGCCAGGTCTGCCCTGTCCTCCAGCTCCAGTTCAGAAGGTCACATGGGAGGGGCTTGGTTCCTTCATCAGCTTCCCGTGCTCTCCCTTCTGGGTTAGGGTGGGGACCGAATGGCCTTGCTCCTGGCTCTTATTGAGGTACAGGCTGGCTATGATTGGGTTATACAGGACATGCCCCTGGAGTGAAGTCAGTTAGCTCAGTTGGCTGGACAGTTGGTTTATAATACAGAGTAAAACCAAGAGCGTGTGTTCAATTCCCACACTAGCTAGAGTTACTCTGAAGGACTCTCCTTCCCAACCTCTCCCCTCAGCTGGGCCCTGGTGACCCTCTGATTAAATCCCCACCAGACCCCGCTCTGTAATGAGGAGCTGTCCCATGCTCTGGTAAGACTATGGTGATATTACATTGGTTTGTACCTGGGGCACTGTGTGCAGGACTAGTCACTGCATTGCCAGAGGAATGTTAGTGTGTGGGGAAGGTTTACTGGATGAATCCCCACTGGAATGAACAGCACTCTCTTTCCCCCAGTTAATTCACTCTTGCAGCCTTTGTGTCTTTGGAGACACAAGGACCATTTCACCCGAAACAGCAGCTGGATTTTATATTCATGAGCACCCAATAAGATTGGCTAGTTTACATGCACAAGCACGCACACAGACACACGCTCCCTCAAACACATACAGACACTCTCACACACACATACACAAAGGACTCCCCCCACACATAGACAGGCGCTCCCTCAAACACAAACACAGACACACTCTCGCACACACATACACACACAAGCACACACTATCTCTCACACACATACACGCACAGACATACGCTCCCTCAAATACACACACGGAAACACTCTCTCACACATGCAGGCATACACATTCTCTCAAACACAGACACACTCTCTCTCTCACACACACAGGCACTCTCTCTCAAGCACACACAGACACACATTCTCTCTCACACACACACCGTTTCTCACACACACAGACACACACTCTCTCATTTACAAACACACTCTATCACATACACACACTCTCATTCACTCACACACCCACTCACTCTCACGCACACAGACACTCTCTCTCTCACACACACTCTCTCTCTCACACGCACAGACATTCTCTCTCACACACATACACACAGACAGTCACATAGACAGATGCTCCCTCAAACATAAACACAGACACACTCTCACACACACATACACACAAGCACACACTATCTCTCTCACACACATACATGCACAGACATACACTCCCTCAAATACACACATGGAAACACTCTCTCACACATACATGCAGACACATTCTCTCACACACAGACACACTCTCTCTCTCACACACACACAGGCACTCTCTCTCAAGTACACACAGACACTCTCTCTCACACGGACACACTCTCTCTCACACACACAGACACATTCTCTCACACACACATACACACACTCTCTCTCATTTACAAACACACTCTATCACACACACACACACTCTCATTCTCTCACACACCCACTCACTCTCACGCACACAGACACTCTCTCTCTTACACACACAGACATTCTCTCTCACACACATACACACAGACAGACACACAGACACATGATCCCTCAAACACACACAGACACACTCTCTCACACACACACATAAACACACAGTTACTCTCTCTCACACATACATACACACGCAGACACACGCTCCCTCAAACACACATAGACACACTCTATCTTGCACACACACTGACACACACTCTCTCTCACACACAGACACATTCACTCACACACACACATGGACACAGACACACTCTCTCTCTCTCATGCACACACAGACACACACTCTCTCACACGGAAACACTCTCTCTCACACAGCCACAGTCTTTCACAAACAAATACACACACTCTCTCTCATTTACACACACACTCTCACACACACTCTCATTCTCTCACACACCCACTCACTCTCACGCACACAGACACTCTCTCTCTCACACACACACTCTCTGTCTCTCTCACACACAGACAATTTCTCTCACCCACATACACACAGACAGACACACAGATTCACGATCTCACACACACACATAAACACACAGTTACACTCTCTCACAGACATACACAGGCAGACACACGCTCCCTCAAAAACACATAGACACACTCTCTCACACACACACACTGACACACACTCTCTCTCACACACAGACTCATTCACTCTCACACACACATGCACACAGACACACTCTCTCACACACACATACACACTCTCTCCAACACAAGACACACTGTCATACATACACATAGACACACAGACACATGCACACATAGACACACAGACACACACACATAGACACACAGATATTTTCTCACACACAGACACACACTCTCACACACAGACACACACACATACACACTCTCTCACACACACCCTCACTCACACACATGCACACAGAGACACGCACCCCCTCCAGCATACACAGAGCCACACACTCTCACATGAACATGCACTTTCTCTCTCACACAAACACATACAGACACACAGAGATACACATGCATCCACACTCTCGCACACACAAACACGGGCAGTCTCTTTCCCTCTCTCTCTCTCTCTCTCTCTGTTTCTCTCTCTCTCTCTCTCTCTCACACACACACACACACACAGCTGTCAAGGCATGGTTGAGGTTTTGATGGAGAAATGATTTCTCTGAGGACTGAACCCTGATCTCGGATGATGACTGCTCCAGGGGGACAGACAGCAGCTACAGATGACTTGTTGGATTTTCCTGTGCACCACCTCTTGCATCGACAGCGTTAGTCTGTTTAGGTGCCTGCTTTTCTAAAACGTCTCCAAGCAACAAGTGAGAATAGATTGATGAAAGTTTTCCCCCAAACCATGTTTCAGACACATGCTGCTGTTATTTTTCACTGATTGTTTAAAATGATCTGAATCTTCTGAAATGGGGAGTGGCTTCCATTTCAAATTACAACACCAGAGTGCCTCGGGGACCCTGAGGAAATGATCAGGGAATTGCATCTGTTCCTTTCTATCCTCTGCACTCTGTCCCACCAGATAGTGCTCCCTCAGAACCTCAGATAGTGCTCCATTAGTACCTCATATAGTTCCCTCTCAGTACCTCAGATAGTGCGCCCTCAATACCTCAGAAAGTGCTCCCTCAATATCACAGATAGTTCTCCCTCAGTACCTCAGATAGTGCTCCCTCAATACCTCAGAAAGTGCTCCCTCAATACCTCAGATAGTGCTCCCTCAATGCCTCAGAAAGTGCTCTCTCAATAGCTCAGATAGTTCTTCCTCAGATAATGCTCCCTCAATACCTCAGATAGTGCTCCCTCAATACCTCAGAAAGTGCTTCCTCAATACCTCAGATCGTGCTCCCTCAATATCTAAGAAAGTGTCACTTTGTTGTGTTTAACCCCCAAAGCCCCTCAGACATTACCTCCAAAAAACTTTCACACCCTCAACACTTCAGGGCTCAGCCCAGCTCCCCCCTCAGATTGCGTTCAAACCCCTTCAGACTGGAAGGACCCACATCCACCCCTGTCCAAGATTGGAGCCCAAGTCCCCAGAACATTACTTGTCTCTCTGGATTAATGTTAGAATTCCTAAAGTGTAGAAGCAAGCCATTCGGTCCATTGGCTCCACACTGACTGTCTGAACAGCATCCCACCCAGACTCACATCCTCTACTCTATCCCTGTAATGCTGCATTTCCCATGGCATCTTTGGGTGGTGGGAGGAAACTGGATCACCTGGAGGGAGCCCGCACAGATACAGAGAGAATGTGTAAACTCCACACAGACAGTCACCGGGCGTTTGAATCAAACCACTGAGGCACCGTGCTGTCCTCTCTCCTGGGATGGCATGTCATCTAACCTTTTACTAAGCAACCTCCCATGTGAAACCTTCTCATCTGTCTCCTTGGTCATCCCTTCAAAAGCTCTATCAAGTTGGACACATCATTTCCACAAACAAAGCCAAGCTGACCATCCCTAATCAATCCTTGCTTTTCGAAATGCATATAAATTGTCTCTCAGAATGCCCTCCAACAACTTACCCACCACTGCCATCAGGCTCACAGCTCCATAGTTCAATGACTGTTCCTCACAGCCTTACTTCAATAATGGCCCATCATTAATCACCCTCCAGTCTTCAGGCACCTCACCCATTGCCACTGATCGGTCCATCTGACAAGGCCATCTCCATCCTTCTGTAACCTAAGACTATCATCCTCAGTATTTATGACCCAACCAATCTTCACATCATTCATCAACCCGATGGTTAACCCTCCATCATTCAAATCTAAATCTTTTCTATCAACCACATCAGTAAGACCCCAACAGTGAGACATGAACAGACAGAGATTTCTAACTGGGCCATCACTGTCTGCTTCCTGTCACTCAGCATTCTGCGCCAAATTCCTTGGATCTTGAGTTTTTATGTTCACTATCAGTTTCCAATATGGATCCTGATAAAAGCCTTACTGACCTCCAAGCAGGCGACAGGAAAGTATTGCCCTTATTTACAACACGGGGTCACCTCCTTAAAAAGTGCAATCCCATTGGTCAGACCTGATCTCCCCTTAACACAACCATTCTGACTGGTCTTCATGAACTCCAGTCTCTTTAAATGCTGAATAATTCTATCTCCCAAAATTGCTTCCAACTGACGTCCCACCCACGATATTAGCCTGACTGGCCTGGAGCTGCCTGGTATATCTCATGCTCCTTCTTGAATAACAGTACCACATGGTCAGTCCGACGACACCTCTCCTGAGGCCAGAGGGGATTTGAAAATGTTTGCAAGTGTACCTGCTCCTTCCTCCATCACCTCATTCGGTAAACTGAGATACATTTCCACCGTCTTTGGAGATTTATTGGGTTGTAAGAAGGCCAGACCACTCAGAACCATCTCTCTCTCTACATATGCTCATTCATTTAATTGTATCACAGAGCATCTTCACAATTTCATACAAACCCTGTCCCAATGATCGCTGACAAAATGCATCCATTCACTGTAGCCTCTGGGTCCATGCACAAATTCTCACTGTGTTCCACAACCTACTCTTTCTCTCATTATCAATTCACCCTTCATGTCACTGTCAGGTTTTTATTCCCTCTCTTAGTATTCCTCTCTGCCAGGCAAATAGCCTGCGATACGATTTGGAGGAGTGTGGGATGTCATTCTGGATGTGGATTAGCATTGGGAAGCTCAGAAATAAGGAACACACAGCTGTGCTGAGTGTGGGACAGTGGGATTCATTTGGGATGAGCACACCGAAGCTGAGGAATAAACCTCAGCCCTGCAGCATGAAAATATCCCTTTGAGCTGGCAGGTCAGTCACACGAAACGAAAACTCGATCCCTGGGAAAAGAGGGTGGTACCTCTTCAGGTTCAATAACCAAATGAAGGCGGTCTGTTTGAACACAGTCTCTGGAACCTGGACGTGGGAATCATTGCTGAGCAGGGTATTAAGGACGCAGAGGCAGAAATGTACTGAACAATTTCAGATATTCCTCGTAGACCACACACATGGGAGCAGAAATTAGGCCATTCAGCCCATCTGATAGTGTGGCACTCACTCAGTACTGACTCTCTTACAATGCAGGTATCCCTCAGACTGATGTGCTGACAGTGCAGCACTCCCTCAGTAATGACCCTCTGACAGCATGGCACTCCATCAGTGCTGACCTTCTCACAATGCAGAGCTCCCTCAGTACTGACCTTCTGACAGTGCAGTACTGGCCCCATATTGACCCTCTGAGATTGCGGCAATCCTTCATTACTGACCACCTGACAGTGCTGCGCTCCCTCAGTATTGACCCTCTAACAGTGCAGCATTTCCACAGTACTGACCCTCCGACAGTGCAGCACTCCCTCAGTACTGACCCTCCGACAGTGCAGCACTCCATCAGTACTGACCCCCTGACAGTGCAGCACTCCCTCAGTACTGACCCTCTGACAGTGCGAATCTCCATCAGCACTAACTCTCTGACAGTGCGACACTTCCTCAGTACTGACCCTCTGACATTGCAGTGCTTCCTCAGTACTGACACTCTGACAGTGCATCCCTCCCTCAAACTGACCTTCTGACAGTGCAGCACTCCCTCTATATTGACCGGCAGACAGTGCAGCACTCCCTCAGTAATGACCCCCTGACAGTGCAGTGCTTCCTCCGTCTTAACCCTCAGGCAATGCTGCACTCCCTCCATACTGATCCACTGACAGTGCAGCACTCCCTCAGTTCTGACACTCTGACAGTGCAGCACTCCCTCATAACTGACATGCTGACAGTGCAGCACTCCCTTGTTCCTGCACCCCTGACAGTGTGGCACTCCCTCGGTACTGGCCCTCTGACAATGCAGCACGCTCTCAGGACAAATCGTCTGCCAATGCAGCAGGCCCTCAGTATTGACATTCCGACAGTGCGGTGATCCTCTGACAGTGCCACACATGCTCAGTACTGAACCACTGACAGTGCAGCACACCCTCAGTACTGACCCTCTCACAGTGCAGCACTCCCTCAGTACTGACCCTCTGGCAGTGCAGCACTCCCTCAGTAATGACCATCAGACAGTGCACCATTGACAGTGTAGCGCTCCTCAGTACAGATATTCTGGCAATGCAGCAGGCTCTCAATACTGACTGACCAACAGTGCGGTGACCCCTCAGTACTGACCCTCTGACAGCATGGCGATACCTTAGTACTGACTCTATGAGAATGAGCATTTCCTCAGTACTGACACTCTGACAGTGCAGCACTCTCTCGGTACTGACCCTCTGACAGTGCAGCACTCCCTCTGTACTAACCCTCTGACAGTGCAGCACTCCCTCAGTTCTGACCATCTGACAGTGCAACACTCCCTCCATACTGACCCTCTGACAGTGCAATGATCCCTCAGTACTGATACTCAACAGTGCAGCACTCCCTCAGTACTAACCCTCTGACAGTGCAGCACTCCCTCCGTACTGACCATCTGAGGGTGCAGCACTCCCTCAGTACTGACACTCTGGCAGTGCAACTCTCCCTCAATACTGTTCCTATGACAGTGCAGCACTCCCTTGGTACTGACCCTCTGACAGTGCAGCACTCCCTCAGTACTGACCCTCTGACAGTGAGGCAATGCATGTATACAGACCATCCCACAGTGTGGGGCACCTTCATACTGACTTTCAGACAATGCGGCACATTCTCTGATCATTCAGTACTCCCTCAGAACTGACCCTCTGACAGTGCAGCACTGCCTCAACACTGATCCTTTGACAGTCCAGCACTCCATCAGAAGTGAGCCTCTGACGCCACAACAGTCCCTCCGTACTGACCCTCTGACTCTGCAGCATTGTCTTTGTATTGCCATTTCTACAGTGCAGCCCTCCCTCAGTACTGACCCTCTGAGAGTGCAGCACTCCCTCAGTACTGACCCTCTGACAGTGCAGCACTCCCTCAGTACTGACCCTCTGATAGTGGAGCATTCCCTCAGGTCTGACCCTCTCACAGTGTAGCACTCCCCGAGTACTGACCCTCTGACAGTGCAGCACTCCCTGAGTACTGACCCTCTGACCATGCTGCACTCCCTCAGTACTGACCCCCTGACAGTGCAGCACTCCCTCAGTACTGACCCTCTGACATTGCAGTGCTTCCTCAGTACTGACCCTCTGACAGTGCATCCCTCCCTCAAACTGACCTTCTGACAGTGCAGCACTCCCTCTATATTGACCGGCAGACAGTGCAGCACTCCCTCAGTAATGACCCCCTGACAGTGCAGTGCTTCCTCCGTCTTAACCCTCAGGCAATGCTGCACTCCCTCCATACTGATCCACTGACAGTGCAGCACTCCCTCAGTTCTGACACTCTGACAGTGCTGCACTCCCTTGGTCCTGCACCCCTGACAGTGTGGCACTCCCTCAGTACTGGCCCTCTGACAATGCAGCACGCTCTCAGGACAAATCGTCTGCCAATGCAGCAGGCCCTCAGTATTGACATTCCGACAGTGCGGTGATCCTCTGACAGTGCCACACATGCTCAGTACTGAACAACTGACAGTGCAGCACTCCCTCAGTATTGACCCTCTGACAGTGCAGCACTCCCTCAGTATTGACGCTCTGACAGTGCAGCGCTCCCTCAGCACTGAGCCTCTGACAGTGCAGCACTCCCTCCGTACTGACCCTCTAACAGTGCAGCGCTCCCTCAGCACTGAGCCTCTGACAGTGTGGCACTCCCTCCGTACTGACCCTCTGACAGTGCAGCACTCCCTCAGTACTGACCCACTCACAGGCAGCACCCCCTCAGTACTGACCCTCCGACAGTATGGCACTTCCCTGACCCTCTGACTGGGCTGCATTCCCTCGTGACTGCCCCACAGCACTCCCTTAGTACTGACCGTCTGATACTGCAGCATTCCTTCAGTACTGATCCTCCGACAGAGCAGAACTCCCTCGGTGCTGATCCTCTGACAGTGTGGCACTGTCTCGATTCTGCACCTCCGATAGTACAGCAATGCCTCAGTATTAACCCTCTGACAGGGTAGTGTTCTCTCAGTACTGACCCTCTGATGGTGCAGTGCTCTCTCAGTACAGATCCTTTGACAGTGTCACATTCCCTCTGGACTGAACATCTGACAGTGCACTGTTCCCTCAGTGCTGACCCTTTGAGAGTGTAGTACTACTCAGTACTGGCCCTCTGGCAATGCAGCAGGCACTCAATACTGACTATCTGACCCACAGCGCGGTGCTCCCTCAGTACTAACCACCTCACCGCGTGGTGTTCCCTCAGGACTGACTGTGACACAGAGCGCAGTGCTCCCCCAGTACTGACTGTCAGACACACAGCGCGGCACTCCCACAGTACTAACCCTCTCACAGTGCGGCAGTCTGACAGCAAGCTGATCCCTTAGTACTGACCCTCACAGAATGAGCACTTCCTTACTAATGACCCTCTCACTGCACAGCACTCCCGTAGTACTGACCCTCTGACAGTGCAGCACTCCCTCAGTACTGATCCTCTGACAGTGCAGCACTCCCTCAGTACTGACCCTCTGACAGTGCAGCACTCCATCAGTACTGGCCCTCTGACAGTGCGACACTCCCTCAGTACTGACCCTCTGACAGTGCAGCACTCCCTCAGTACTGACCCCCTGACAGTGCAGCACTCCCTCAGTACTGACCCTCTGACAGTGCCGCACTCCCTCAGTACTGACCCTCTGACAGTGCAGCACTCCCTCAGTACTGACCCTCTGACAGTGCAGCAATCCCTCAGTACTGACTGTCCAATAGTGCGGTGATCCCTCAGTACTCACCCTCTGTCAATGCAGCAGTCCCTTAGTACTGACCCTCTGACAGTGCAGCGATCCCTCAGTGCTGACCCTCTGACAGTGCAGCACTCCCTTGGTCCTGCACCCTTGACAGTGCAGCACTCCCTCAGTGCTGACCCTCTGACAGTGCAGCAATCCCTCAGTACTGACTGTCCAATAGTGCGGTGATCCCTCAGTACTCACCCTCTGTCAATGCAGCAGTCCCTCAGTACTGACCCTCTGACAGTGCAGCACTCCCTTGGTTCTGCACCCTTGACAGTGCAGCGATCACTCTGTACTGACCCCCAACAGTGCAGCACTCCCTCAGCACTGATCCTTTCACACTGCAGCACTCCCTCTGTACTGACCCTCTGACAGTGAGGCATTGCACGTATACTGACCCTCCCACAGTGTGGCGCACCTTCATACTGACTTTCAGACAGTGCGGCACATTCTCTGGTCATTCAGTACTCCCTCAGAACTGACGCTCTCAAAGTGCAAATGCCCTTTGGCCCTGTGCCCCTGACGGTGCTGCAATCCCTCAGTACTGACCCTCTGACAATGCTGCGGTCACTCAGTACTGACCCTCTGACAATGCTGCGGTCACTCAGTACTGACCCTCTGACAGTGCAGTTCTCCCTCAGCACTGGTCCTTTGACACTGCAGCACTCCCTCAGAAATGACACTCTAACACAACAGCATTCCCTCAGTACTGACCCTCTGACTCTGCAGCACTCTCTTTGTACTGACATTTCTACAGTACAGCATTTCCTCAGTACTGACACTCATACAGTGTGGCATTCCCTCAGTACTGACCCTCCGACAATGTGGCACTCCCTCAATACAGATGCTCGAACAGTGTCGCACTCCCTCGGTACTGACCCTCCGACAGAGCAGAACTCCCTCAGTACTGACACTCTGACAGTGCGGCACTGCCTCATTCCTGCACTTCTGATAGTCCAGCACTCCCTCAGTACTGACCCTTTGGCAGTGCAGCACTCTCCCTGAACTGACCTTCTGAAACAACACTCCCTCAGAACTGACACACTCACCGTGTAGGGCTCCCTCAGTAATGACCCTTTGACAGTACATCACTCTCTCAGTACTGACCCTCTGGCAATGCAGCAGTCCATAGTGTGACGCTCCCTCAGTACTAATCGCCTCAGACTGCGGGGTTCCCTCAGTTCGAACCCTTTCACAGTGCAGCTCTCCCTCAGTAGTAACCCTCTCACAGTGCGACACTCTGACAGCATGGCCATCCATTAGTACTGACCCTCAGAGAGTGCGCACTTCATCATTACTGACTCTCTCACTGCACAGCAATACATCTGTCCTGACTCTCTGACAATACAGCACTCCCTCCACACTGACCCTCTGACAATACAGCACTCCCTCCACACTTACCCTCTGACAATGCTGCACTCCCTCCACACTGATGCTCTGATAGTGATGCACTCCCTCAGTACTGACCCTCTGACAGTGTGGAAATGGTCCTATACTGACCCTCCGACAGTGTGTCAATCTCTCAGTACTGACCTTCCAACAATGCAGTACACCCTCAGTACTGGCCCTCTGACAGTGTGGCTCAATCTCAGGACAAAGCCTCTGACAGTACAGCACTCTGTCAGAACTGGCACTCTGGCAGTACAGCACTCCCTCAGGTTTGACTCATTGACAGTGTAGCACTCCTTCACTACTGACCTATTGACAGTATACCACTCCCTCACTACTGACCCTCTGCCTCGGTCCTGCACCTCTGATAGTCCAGCAGTGCCTCAGTACTGACCATCTGACAGTGCAGCACTCTCTCATTACTGACCATCTGACAGTGCAGCACTCCCTCAGTACTGACCCTCTGACAGTGCAGCACTCCCTCAGTACTGACCCTCTGACAATGTGGCACTCCCCCAGTACTGATCCTCTGACAGTGCAGCACTCCCTCAGTACTGACCCTCTGACAGTGCAGCACTCCCCCAGTACTGATCCTCTGATGGTGCAGTGCTCTCTTAGTGCAGATCCACTGAGAGTGTGGCTTGCCCTCTAGACTGAACCTCTGACAGTGTGGTGCTCCCTCAGTACTGACTTTCTGACAGTGCAACACTCCCTCAGTACTGACTCTCTTGACAGTGCAACACTCTCTCTGTACTGATCCTCTGAAATAGTTCTCACTCAGAACTGACGCTTTCATTATGTAGCACTCCCTCAGTACTGACCTTTTGATAATGCACGCTCCCTCAGTGCTGACAGTTTGACAGTGTAGTGCTCGCTCAGTACTGACCCTCTGATGGGGCAGTGCTCTCTGAGTACAGAGCCTCTGACAGTGTGGCATTACCTTTGGACTGAACCTCTGACAGTGTGGTGCTCCCTCAGGACTGACCCTTTGACAGTGTAGTACTCCTCAGAAATGGCCCTCTGGTAATGCAGCAGTCCCTCACTACTGACTGTCTGACAGTGCGGTGATCCCTCAGTACTGACCCTCTGGCAATGTAGCAGTCCCTCAGTACTGACCGTCTGACAGTGCAGCACTCCCTCAGTACTAACCCTCTGAGTGCGCACTCCCTCAGTGCTGACCCTCTGACAGTGTGGTGCTCCAATCACCACCAGGACAGAACCCCACTGTCCTCACCTCCCACCCCACCAACCTCCATATACATCGCAGCATCTGTCATCATTTCCGCCACCTCCAAACAGACCCCACCACCAAGGATATATTTCCCTCCACACCCCTATCAGCGTTCTGGAAAGACCACTCCCTCCGTGACTCCCTCGTCAGGTTCCCAAACCCCACCAACCCAACCTCCACTCCCGGCACCTTCCTCTGCAACCGCAAGACATGTGCGCCCACACGTCCCCCCTCACTTCCCTCCAATGCCCCAAGGGATCCTTCCATATACACCACAAATTCACCTGCACCTCCACACACATCATTTACTGCCTCTGCTGCACCCGATGTGGCCTCCTTTATGTTGGGGAGACAGGCCGCCTACTTGCGGAACATTTCAGAGGACACCTCTGGGACTCCCGCACCAAACAACCCAACCGCCCCACGGCTGAATACTTTAACTCCCCCTCCCACTCCACCAAGGACATGCAGGTCCTTGGCCTCCTCTATCGCCAGACCATAGCAACACAACGGCTGGAGGAAGATCGCCTCATCTTCCGCCTAGGAACCCTCCAACCAGAAGGGATGAATGCAGATTTCTCCAGCTTCCTCATTTCCTCTCCCCCACCTTATCTCAGTCCCAACCCTGGGACTCAGCACCACCTTCTTGACCTGCAATCTTCTTCCTGACCTCTCCGCCCCACCCCCACTCCAGCCTATCACCCTCACTTTAACCTCCTTCCCCCATCGCATTCCCAATGCCCCTCCCCCAAATCCCTCCTCCCTACCTTTTATCTTAGCCTGCTTGGCACACTTTCCTCATTCCTGAAGAAGGGCTCATGCCCTAAATGTCGATTCTCCTGCTCCTTGGATGGTGCCTGACCTGCTGCGCTTTTCCAGCAACACATTTTTCAGCTCTGCTGTCCAGAATCTGCAGTCCTCACTTTCTCCTCCATGATAGAGATTGAGCCGATAATGTTGGCATCACGAACCTGTTAGCTGAGGTAACTGCCCCCTGCCCTCCCCCTTGATGGGGGAGGAATTCAATCCCTTTAATAGAGCAAGCTTGAGATTTCAACACTAAAAACAATCTGTACGGACGCGGTAGAGACCTGAAACATCAATACAGAGATTGCTGAAGGAGCTAAGCATGTCTGGCAGCATCTCTGAAGGGGGAGGGAGAAAGAGACAGAGAGAGAGTTCACCTTTCAATCCAGTGATTTCTGCAGGAAAGTTCCTTCAGAACAAACCTTTTTGAGGAAGGGTCACTTGAAATGTGAATTGTTCCTCTCTCTCTTCACCATTGCTGCCTGATCTGCTGAATTTCTCCAGCCATCTGTTTGCTTGAGAATTGATCTGACCTGATTCAAGTGACACTGAGTAATTCAGTCTGTGTTCAATGCCCTGAGGCTGCTTCTGCTGAATGTTGACAAACAGGTTTAAGGCTGTGTGAGGTATTGTATTCGGTGGGAGGGGTACATGGGAGAACAGATACAGAACACAGGCACTTCACAAAGATCCTTCTCAATTTAACTTTGTGATGTTAATTCAGAAGGAACAGCTCAGACCTAACATTTCAGTTAATCAGCCAAGGGGAGTATATATGTCATGACAAAGACTTGTTGTAAAGACTGTACAGAACCGAACTTTAGTGACTATGTTTGTACGTAAAGTTTTTTTTGTGAATAAAGTCTCTTTTTGAAATTGATATAAATATTTTTTCGAGGGGGATCAAACATCTTGAGCTTGGGGAGGCATTGCCCTTGTCCCTAATCTTTCTTAAATAAACGCTAGACAAGTTAGATACTCCTCGAGAATAAACATCAAACTGTCACCAACCGGGAGGAGATGGTGGGATTGTCATGGGGGGGTCAGTGTTGCCTCACCCCACGCGGGTTCGATTCCAGCCTCGGGCGACTGTCTGTGTGGAGTTAGCACATTTTCCCCGTGTCAGCCTCCGGGTGCTCCAGTTCCCTCCCACTGTCCAAAGATGTACAGGCTAGGTGGATTAGCCAGAGGAAATGAAGGGATCCAGGGATGGGTGGGGGGTTGTGGTGATGGGGGATGGGCTGCTCTGCTGAGGGTCAATGTGAACCTGATAAACCGGATGGCCTGCTTCCACATTGTATGATCAATCCAGAGACTCAAATAATGTTCCGGGCCCTGGGCCCCAATCTTGGGGGTGGCTGTGGGTCATCACAGTGAGAACAGGTTTGGGAATGAACACAGTCCAAGGGGGCAACAGATTTGCTTTCTGAGGTGTTGAGGACATGAATGTTCTGTCGAGGTTCTTTGGGGATAAACATACTGAGGAGATGCTTTCTGAGGTACTGAGGGAGAACTATCTGGCGGTATAGGGTGCAGAAGGTGGAATGGTACAGATACACTTCCCTAATCTTTTCCTCAGGGTCCCCAAGGCAGGCTGGTTTGGTCATCTGAGATGGAAGCCCCTCCCCATTTTAGAAGATTCAGATCAACACTCAGTGAAAAATAACACAAACACATGCCTTAAACATGGATTGGAGGAAAACTGTTATGAATCTATCATCAGTTGTTGCTTGGACATGGTTTAGAAAAGCAGGCACCCAAACAGACCAATGCTGTCAATGGAAGGGATGCTGCACAGGAAGATCCAAGAAGTCATTTGCAGTTAATGTCTGTCTCCCTGCAGAGGTCATCATCCGAGATAAGTGTTCAGTCCTGGGAGAAATCATCTCTCCATCAAAACCTCAACCATGCCTGTGTGTGTGTGTAAGGTTATATTGTGTATCCAAGTAAATAAATTCCTGCTGTTGTTTCAGGTTGATTGGTCCTTGATTTTCAAAAAACTGGCAAAGACACAAATGTGAACATTTTTAAAACCTGAAAAACTCACTTAACTGGGGTAAAGTGAATGCTGGAAAGCTCCCAAAAGAGGTTGGGATGGAAGGAACAAGCAACATTAGATTGAGAAGAGATAGTGCCATTCAGGTGCAGAGGTATTGTTGGAATGTCTATTCAGGATTAACTAAGTCATTTCAGGAGAGGATGAAACAATTCCAGGTAGATCAAAATCACCTTGGAGATAGTTTCTCAACCGACCTGCTCAGTGATGGTATGATATTCCTCTGGACCAGGTGGGACTTTAACCTGGATCTCCTAGCTCAGAGGTAAAGATGCTACCACTGTCCCTTTCTACCTTCCACAAACGGTACAAGAGACCTAACACTTGGCTGCAGACATCAATATAAAACAGCCAATGTGACAAGGTCTTCAAGAAGGAAGGAGGGAGAAACCAGGAATATACAGGCCAATCAGTCTGACGGTGGGGAAACTGTTGGAATGAATACTTAGGGACAGAATGAATCTGCACTTGGAGCAGGTAGGGGTTAATCAAGAACAGTAGGTGTGGTTTTATTAAAGGAAGGTCATATCTGACCAACCTGATTGAATTTATCAAAGAGGTGGCCAGATGTGTAGGCGACAGCAATGCATTTGGTGTAGGCTGCTTGGAATTCAGTGGGGCTTTTGATAAGGTCCTGCATGGGACACTGATGGCAAAGACAAGAGCCTATGGCATCCAAGGGAATTTGGCAAATTGGATCCACAATGGGCTGAGTGGCAGGAAGCAAAGGGTGATGGTTGAGACTGCTTCTATAACTGGAAGCTTGTGCCCAGTGGGATCTTGCAGAGGCCAGTATTGGGTCCTCGCAGTTTCTAGGTTTATTGAAATAACTTTCACTTGAAAGTTGGAGGATTGATCAGTGAGTTCACGGATGATATGAAAACTAGTGTGCTGGCAAAGACTGAGGAAGACAGAATTAGACCATAGGGGGACAAACATGGTAAGGGAATCCATGATGAACTGTAGTGCCCTGGGAAGCACTGAAGATCAGAGGGCCCTTGTTGTGCCTGTCCACCAGTCACTTAAACACCGGGACAGGTGATAAACTCGCCTTTCCTTGTTAAGCACAGAGTTTGAGCTGGGAAGTTCTGTCGGAACTGTCGAAAACATTGGCTAGGGCATCAGCTAGCTTGTTGTCTGTATTTCTGGAATCCACATTGAAGGAGGGATATGCGAGCAGTCGAGACTTGGAAGGATGTTGCCTGAGCTGGAGAGTTTCAGTTATGAAGAGAGACTGGAAAGATTGGGTCATTCTCCTTAGACCAGAGAGATTGAGAGGGGAGTCACAGGTAGATAGGATAGTGGAGAAGGCTTTTTGTATGCTTTCCCTTATTGGTCAGAGTATTGAGTAAAGGAGTTTGGAAGTCAAGTTGTGGCTGTACAGGACATTGGTTAGGCCACCTTTGGAGTGTTGTGTGTAATTCTGCTCTGATTCCTGTCGAAAGGATGATGTGAAATTTGAAAGGGTTCAAATACATTTACAAGGATGTTGCCAGGGTTGGAGGGTTTGAACTACAGGGGGAGGCTGAATAGGCTGGAGCTGTTTTCCGTGGAGTGTTGGAGGCTGAGGAGTGACCTTCCAGACGTTTATCAAATCATGGAGGCATGGATAGGGTAAATAGGCAAGGTCTTTTCCCTGGGGTGTGGTCGTCCAGAACTAGAGAGCATAGGTTTAGGGTGAGAGTGGAAAGATTTACAAGGTCTTAAGGGCCAACTTTTTCATGCAGCAGGCGGTGCGTGTATGCAAGAGGAAGTGAAGGCCAGTACGCGGCTAGTAACATATAAAAGGTATCGGGAGGGGGATTAGATAACTCCACCACCACCTGATGAAGGAGCAGCGTTCCGAAAGTTAGTGGTTCCAAATAAACCTGTTGGACTATAACCTGGTGTTGTGAGATTTTTAACTTGAATTGGAAGGGATTAGAGGGCCAAGTGTTGGTAAATGGGACTAGGTTAATTTTGGATATCTGGTCGGCATGGACGAGTTGGGCTGAAGGATCTGTTTGTGTGTTGTACATCTGTTTGACTCTATGACATCATTGAGATGTATAACATAATGAAAGGTGTAGATTGGGTAGACAGTAAGGAAATATTCCCCTTGATGGTGGAACCAGTTAAGACAAATGCTGTAAAGACTGGAGACAGTGCAGATATTTAAGGTAAGGGGCAGGAGACTTAAGGGGAATGTCAGTGATAAAGTCATACAGCACGGAAACAGACCTTTTGGTTCCCCCCAAGTCAATGCTAATCATAATCCCAAACAAAACTCATCCCACCGCCTGCTCCTGGCCCATATCCCCCCAATTCTTTCCTGTTTGTCCAAATCTCTTTTAAACATTGGAACTGTACCTACATCCATTAATTCCTCTGGAAGTTCATTCACACACGAACCACTCTCTGTGTAGAAAAAAAGTTGTCCCTCATTTCCCTTTTAAATCTTTCTCCTCTCACTTTAAAAATATGTCCCCTAGTCCTGAAGTCTATGGGGGAATAAGCTCCCTAGTCCAAGGGGAAAATTTCCTCACTATCTACCTTATGAACACCTCTCATTATTTTATACATCTCAACCATGTCATCAAGTAATAGAGACGTACAGTACAGAAACAGATCCTTCGACCCAACTCATCCATGCTGACCGGATATCCGAACTTATCCTAGTCCCATTTACCAGTACTTGGTCCATATCCCTTTACTCCCTTCCTCTTCATATACAAGCACTGAAGTCTATCACCCGAGGGGAAAGACATCTGACATTCACCTTATATATGCCCCTTATTATATTATAAACCTCTGTAAGGTCGCCCCAAAACCTTCAAGCTCCTTTCCATATAACTCAAACCCTCCAGTCCTGGCAACATCTTGTTAATATTTTCTGAGCAGTTTAACAATACCCCTCCTTTAACAGGGAGACCAGAATTGGACACAGTATTCTGGAAGAGGCCTGTACAACCTTAACATGATGTCCTCACTCCTATACTCATTGTCTGTGTAATGAAGGAAAAAGGCCTTCACCCAGAGGGTGGTGAGAAACTGAATTCACTGCCGGAAGGGTATTGCAGACAGAAGCTCTCAAATCATTGAAGAAGTATTCAGAAGTGCAATTGCAATGCCAAGACATACAAGGTGATGGGTCTTGAAGGAGAACCTGAATCTGTAGTCTGGACTGTTTGCCCAAAACGTCAATTTTCCGGCTCCTTGGATGCTGCCTGAGTTGCTGGGCTTTTCCAGCATCACTCTAATCTAGACTCTGGTTTCCAGCATCTGCAGTCCTTGTTTTTACCTAATACAAGGTGATGGGCCGAGGGCTGAGAAATGAAGTTACCATAGTTTGAAGGTGGTTTTTGACTGGCCCAGAATCAGTGGGCTGAAGGGACTTGCTCTGCACTATAGACCACTGTGATTAAAAAAAAACACAATGAAGAGGCTTTGATTGAGGTGTTGGCGCTAACAATTGTCAATGTGGCAGCGCCACAAGATTGCATTTTATTCTGACACACTGTCAGATCTGGATTTGAACTCTGTTCTCACTCTCTGCAGATGCTTCTGGACCTGCTACATTTCTTCGGCACTCAGCGTTTATTTGTGATTACAGAGAGGATCTGAGGCTGCAGGGGTGAAATCTGATGGTTTGTTAGAGATGGGAAGGCAAAGCAGACACTTCCTGATTGAAAATGAAAAATCAGACATAGAATTGTGAGGTTGTTAATGTATATTCTGTTCCACAAATCCAGACGACACAAGTTTCAGTACAACAGCAGATACTTTATTATCGGAGTGCAGCGTGAGATTCTCCATGTCCCTGAAAGAATTCCTGTGTCTACTTGTGGTGACACTTCTCCACGAATCTCTGCTCTACACACAAAGGCCGTACTTTTTATGGGAATAATACAAAAGGTCTCTCAGCCGCATGGTTGATTGTCTTTACGTTGTTTAAGATGGGCAATTATAATTTTACAAGGCCTGGTGAATATCAATGTCCTACGATAATGAGTGAATGGATTACAGCGACTGATTATCGTATTCTTCATGATCATGTGTCAATGGGAAGAGATTAAAACGGAAGGGTTTTGCCTGTTTTCAACCGGGAATTCCCATCCCTATGCTAATACGGAGAGGAAGCAAGATAATGGGAGCAGGAGGCAGTGTAACAGGGTTGGGGCCAAGGCTACCAATCTTGGCTGGGGAGGACAAATACCTTTGTCTGAGGCTGCAGAGGAATCCCCATCTGTGGCTGCAATGGATTCCTTCTCGAAGACTCAGTAATCCGACTGAGATGTTCGGTCTATTCTGAAATTGATACTGGAGTGAGTCTGTATCACAGTGGAATGTTTAACTCTTGAGTGCCCAGTGTACCTTGAAAGAGCATTAAAACATGGAACTGATCCATTTCTGGCATTATAACATCCTCACCAAAGTCAGTGAATGCATGTTCCTCCTGTCAGATATGATCCAGCCCCTCACTCAGTGACAACAATCACCCACTGTCGAATATAAACCAGCCCAGAGGCACAAATCTCCCCATATCTGATTTCACCCCGCCCAACAGACAGTGATAACAGTTTCCTCCAGTCTGATATAAACCAGACCCAGAGTCACTGACACCAATTTCCCCCTGTCTGGTATAATCCAGACCCACAGTCACTGACACCAATCTCCCCCTGTCGGATATAAACCAGCCACACAGTCACTGACACCAATCTCCCCCTGTCTGATATAAACCAGCCCCACAGTCACTGACACCAATCTCCCCCTGTCTGATATAAACCAGACCCACAGTCACTGACACCAATTTCCCCCTGTCTGGTATAATCCAGAACCACAGTCACTGACACCAATCTCCCCCTGTCGGATATAAACCAGCCACACAGTCACTGACACCAATCTCCCCCTGTCTGATATAAACCAGCCCCACAGTCACTGACACCAATCTCCCCCTGTCTGATATAAACCAGCCCCACAGTCACTGACACCAATCTCACCCTGTCTGATATAAACCAGCGCCACACTCACTGACCCCAATCTCCCACTTTCTGATATAAAACAGCTCCACACTCACTGACACCAATCTCCCCCTGTCTGATATAAAACCAGTCCCACAGTCACTGACAACAATCTTCCGATGTCTGACAAAATCCAGAACAACAGTCCCTGACACCAATCTGCCGCGTCTGATATAATCCAGCTCCACAGACACTGACATCAATCTCCTCCTGTCTGATATAAACCAGCTCCACATCACTGACATCAATCTCCTCCTGTCTGATCTAAACCAGCTCCACATCACTGACATCAATCTCCTCCTGTCTGATCTAAACCAGCTCCACAGACACTGACATCAATCTCCCACTGTCTGATATAAGCCAGTCCCACAGTCGTTGGAACCCATCTCCTCCTGTCTGATATTAACCAGACGCACAATCACTGACACCGATATTCCCTGTCAGATATAAACCAGACCCACAGTCACAGACACAAATCTCCCCATGTCTGAGATAAACCAGACCCACAGTCACTGACACCAATCTCCCCCTGTCTGATATAAACTAGAGCAAGTCACTGACACCAATATCCCCCTGTCTGATATAAAAAAGCCCAACAGACACTGACACCAACCACCTCCTGTCTGATACAATCGAGCCCCACAGTCACTGACACCAACCCCCCCATGATAATATAAACCAGCTCCACAGTCCCGGCCCTCATCTCCCCCTTTCTGATATAAACCTGCCCCACAGTCCCTCACACCAATCTCCCCCTGTTTGATATAAACCAGCCCCACAGTCACTGACACCAATCGGCCCCTGTCTGATATAAACCAGCCCCACAGTCACTGACACCAATCGGCCCCTGTCTGAAATAAACCAGTCCCACAGTCACTGACACCAATCGGCCCCTGTCAGATATAAACCAGACCCACAGTCACTGTCACCAATCTCCCCCTGTCTGATATAAACCAGCCTCACAGTCACTGACACCAATCTCCCCCTGTCTGAAATAAACCAGACCCACAGTCACTGACACAAATCTCCCCCTGTCTGATATAAACCAGCCCCACACTCACTGACCCCAACATCACCCTCTCTGATGTAAACCAACCCCACACTCACTCACACCAATCTCCCCTGTCTTGTATAAACCAGACCCACAGTCCCTGACATCAATCTCCCACTTTCTGATATAAACCAGACCAAAAGTCCCTGACACCAATCTCCCCCTGTCTGACATAATCTACACCAAATCACTGACACCAATATCCCCCTGTCTGATATAAAAAAGCCCAACAGACACTGACACCAATCTCCTCCTGTCTGATACAATCGAGCCCCACAGCCACTGACACCAATCCCCCCATGATAATATAAACCAGCCCCACAGTCACTGACACCAACATAACCCTCTCTGATGTAAAACAGCCCCACACTCACTGACACCAATCTCCCCCTGTCTGATATAAATCCAGTCCCACAGACACTGAAACCAATCTCCCCCAGTCTGATATAAACCAGCCCCACTGTCACTGACACCAATCTCTCCCTGTCTGATATAAACAAGCCCCACAGTCACTGACACCAATCTCTCCCTGTCTGATATAAACGAGCTCCACAGTCACAAACACCAATCTCCCCCTGTCTGATATAAACCAACCCCATAGTCACTGACAACAATCTTCCCTTGTCTGATATAAACCAGATCCACAGTCACTGACACCGATCTCCCCTGTCTGATATAAACCAGCCCCACAGTCACTGACACCAATCGGCCCCTGTCTGATATAATCCAGCCCCACAATCACTGACACCAATCTCCCCTGTCTGGTATAAACCAGACCCACAGTCCCTGACACCAATCTCCCCCTGTCTGATATAAACCAGACCCACAGTCACTGTCACCAATCTCCCCCTGTCTGATATAACCAGTCCCACAGTCACTGACACCAATCTCCCCGAGTCTGATATAAAACCAGTCGCACAGTCCCTTACACCAATCTCATCCTGTCTGATATAAATCAGCCCTACAGTCCCTGAAACCAATCTACAGCTGTCTGATATAAACTAGACCAAGTCACTGACACCAATATCCCCCTGTCTGATATAAAAAAGGCCAACAGACACTGACACCAACCACCTCCTGTCTGATACAATCGAGCCCCACAGCCACTGACACCAAATCCCCCGAAGATAATATAAACCAGCTCCACAGTCCCTGACACCAAACTCCCCCTGTCTGATATAAACAAGCCCCACAGTCACTGACACCAATCTCCCCCTGTCTGATATAAACCAGCCCCACAGTCACTGACACCAATCTCCCCCGGTCTGACATGAACCAACCCCACAGTCATTGACAACAATCTCCCCTTGTCTGATATAAACCAGCCCCACAGTCACTGACACCAATCTCCCCCAGTCTGATATAAACCAGTCCCACAGTCACTGACACCAATCTCCCCCGGTCTGACATGAACCAACCCCACAGTCATTGACAACAATCTCCCCCTGTCTGATATAAACAAGCCCCACAGTCACTGACACCAATCTCCCCCTGTCTGATATAAACCAGCCACACAGACACTGATCCCAATCTCCCCGAATCTGGTGGCACAGTGGTTAGCACTGCTGCCTCGCAGCGCCGGAGACCCGGGTTCAATTCCCGCCTCAGGCGACTGACTGTGTGGAGTTTGCACGTTCTCCCCGTGTCTGCGTGGGTTTCCTCCGGGTGCTCCGGTTTCCTCCCACAGTCCAAAGATGTGCAGGTCAGGTGAATTGGCCATGCTAAATTGCCCGTAGTGTTAGGTAAGGGGTAGATGTAGATGTAGATGTAGGGGTATGGTTGGGTTACGCTTCGGCGGGGCGGTGTGGACTTGTTGGGCCGAAGGGCCTGTTTCCACGCTGTAAGTAATCTAATCTAATCTAATCTAATCTAATAAACCAGCGCCACACTCACTGACACCAATCTCCCCCTGTCTGATATAAACCAGCCCCACAGTCACTCACACCAATCTCCCCCAGTCTGATATAAACCAGTCCCATAGTCACTGACACCAATGTCCCCCAGTCTGAGATAAAACCAGTCCCACAGTCCCTTACACCAATCTCCTCCTGTCTGATATAAACTAGCCCGACAGTCACTGACACCAATCTCCAGCTGTCTGATATAAACCAGACGCAAAGTCACTGACACCAATCTCCTCCTCTCTGATGTAAACCAGCCCCACAGTCCCTGATACCAACCTCCCCCTGTCCGATGTAAACCAGACCCAAAGTCACTGACACAAATCCCGTCCTGCCTGATATAAAACAGCCCCATAGTCTCTGACACTAATCTCTACCTGTCTGAAATAAACCAGCCCCATCGTCTCTGACACCAATCTGTACCTTTCTGATATAAACCAGCCCCACAGTCACTGACACAAATCTCCCCCGTCTGATATAAACCAGCCCCACAGTCACTGACACCAATCACCCCCTGTCTGATATAAACCAGCCCCACAGACACTGACACCAATCTCACCCTGTCTGATATAAACCAGCCCCACAGTCACTGACACCAATCTCTCCCTGTCTGATACAAACCAGCGCCACACTCAATGACACCAATCTCCCCCTGTCTGATATAAACCAGCCCCACAGTCACTGACAAAAATCTCCCCTTGTGTGATATAAACCAACCACACAGTCACTGACAACAATTTCCCCCCTGTCTGATATAAACCAGACCTAAAGTCACTGACACCAATCTCCCCCTGTCTGATATAAACCAGCCCCACAGTCAATGACAACAATCTCACCTTGTCTGATATAAACCAGATCCACAGTCACTGACAACCAATCTCCCCTTGTCTGATATAAACCAGCCCCACAGTCACTGACACAAATCTCCCTCTGTCTAATATAAACCACCCCCACAGTCACTGACAAAAATCTCCCCTTGTGTGATATAAACCAACCCCACAGTCATTGACACCAATCTCCCCTTGTCTGATATAAACCAGCCCCACAGTCACTGACACAAATCTCCCCCTGTCTGTTATAAACCAGCCCCACAGTCACTGACACCAATCTCTCCCTGTCTGATACAAACCAGCGCCACACTCATTGACACCAATCTCCCCCTGTCTGATATAAACCAGCCACACAGTCACTGACAAAAATCTCCCCTTGTGTGATATAAACCAACCACACAGTCACTGACAATTTCCCCCCTGTCTGATATAAACCAGACCCACAGTCACTGACAACAATCTCCCCTTGTCTGATATAAACCAGCCCCATAGTCTCTGACACTAATCTCTACCTGTCTGAAATAAACCAGCCCCATCGTCTCTGACACCAATCTGTACCTTTCTGATATAAACCAGCCCCACAGTCACTGACACAAATCTCCCCCGTCTGATATAAACCAGCCCCACAGTCACTGACACCAATCACCCCCAGTCTGATATAAACCAGCCCCACAGACACTGACACCAATCTCCCCCTGTCTGATATAAACCAGCCCCACAGTCACTGACACCAATCTCTCCCTGTCTGATACAAACCAGCGCCACACTCATTGACACCAATCTCCCCCTGTCTGATATAAACCAGCCCCACAGTCACTGACAAAAATCTCCCCTTGTGTGATATAAACCAACCACACAGTCACTGACAACAATTTCCCCCCTGTCTGATATAAACCAGACCCAAAGTCACTGACACCAATCTCCCCCTGTCTGATATAAACCAGCCCCACAGTCAATGACAACAATCTCACCTTGTCTGATATAAACAAGATCCACAGTCACTGACAACCAATCTCCCCTTGTCTGATATAAACCAGCCCCACAGTCACTGACACAAATCTCCCTCTGTCTAATATAAACCACCCCCACAGTCACTGACAAAAATCTCCCCTTGTGTGATATAAACCAACCCCACAGTCATTGACACCAATCTCCCCTTGTCTGATATAAACCAGCCCCACAGTCACTGACACAAATCTCCCCCTGTCTGATATAAACCAGCCCCACAGTCACTGACACCAATCTCTCCCTGTCTGATACAAACCAGCGCCACACTCATTGACACCAATCTCCCCCTGTCTGATATAAACCAGCCCCACAGTCACTGACAAAAATCTCCCCTTGTGTGATATAAACCAACCACACAGTCACTGACAACAATCTCCCCTTGTCTGATATAAACCAGATCCACAGTCACTGACACCAATCTCTACCTTTTTGATATAAATCAGCCCCACAGTCACACTCATTGACACCAATCTCCCCCTGTCTGATATAAACCAGACCCAAAGTCACTGACACCAATCTCCCCCTGTCTGATATAAACCACCCCCACAGTCACTGACAAAAATCTCCCCTTGTGTGATATAAACCAACCCCACAGTCATTGACAACAATCTCCCCTTGTCTGATATAAACCAGATCCACAGTCACTGACACCAATCTCTACCTTTTTGATATAAATCAGCCCCACAGTCACTGACACAAATCTCCCCCTGTCTGATATGAACCAGACCCACAGTCACTGACACCAATCTCCACCTGTCTGATATAAACCAAACCCAAAGTCACTAACACCAATATCCTCCTGTCTGATGTAAACCAGCTCTACAGTCACTGACACCAATCTGCTCATGTCTGATATCAACCAGTCCCACAGTCACTGACACCAATCTCCCCCTGTCTGATATAAACCAGTCCCACAATCACTGACACCAATCTCCCCCTGTCTGATATAAACCAGACCCACAGTCACTAACACCAATCTCCCCGTCTGATATAAACCAGTCCCACAGTCACTGACACCAATCTCCTCCTGTCTGATATACACCAGCCCCACAGTCAGTGACACCAATCTCCCCCTGTCTGATATAAACCAGCCCCACAGTCACTGACACCAATCTCCCCCTGTCTAATATAAACCAGACCCACAGTCACTGACACCAATCTCCCCCTGTCTGATATAAACCAGACCCAAAGTCACTGACACCAATCTCCCCCTGTCTGATATAAACCAGACTCACAATCACTGACACCAATCTCCCCTGTCTGATATAAACCAGACCCACAGTCACTGACACCAATCGGCCCCTGTCTGATATAAACTCGACCAAGTCACTGACACCAATATCGCCCTGTCTGATATAAAAAAGCCCCACAGCCACTGACACCAACCCCCCCATGATAATATAAACCAGCCCCACAATCCCTCACAACAATCTCCCCCTGTCTGATATAAACCAGCCACACAGTCACTGACACCAATCTCCCCCTGTCTGATATAAACCAGCCCCACAGTCACTGTCACCAATCTCCCCCTGTCTGATATAAACCAGCCCCACAATCACTGACACCAATCGGCCCCTGTCTGATATAAACCAGACCCACAGTCACTGACACAAATCTCCCCTGTCTAATATATACCAGACCCACAGTCACTGACACCAATCGGCCCCTGTCTGATATAAACCAGACTCATAATCACTGACACCAATCTCCCCCTGTCTGATATAAACCAGCCCCACAGTCACGAACACCAATCTCCCCCAGTCTGATATAAACCAGCTCTACAGTCACTAACACCAATCTCCCCCAGTCTGATATAAACCAGCCCCACAGTCACCAACACCAATCTCCCCCAGTCTGAAATAAACCAACCCCACAGTCACTGACAACAATCTCCCCTTGTCTGAAATGAACCAGATCCACAGTCACTGACACAAATCTCCCCTTGTCTGATATAAACCAGACCCACAGTCACTGACACAAATCTCCCCCTGTATGATATAAACCAGCCCCACAGTCACTGACACAAATCTCCCCTTGTGTGATATAAACCAACCCCACAGTCACTGACACCAATCTCCCCTTGTCTGACATAAACCAGCCCCACAGTCACTGACACAAAACTCCCCCTGTCTGATATAAACTAGACCCACAGTCACTGACACCAATCTCCACCTGTCTGATATAAACCAGCCCCACAGACACTGACCCCAATCTCCCCCTGTCTGATATAAACCAGCCCCACAGTCACTGACACCAATCTCCCCCTGTCTGATATAAACCAGCCCCACAGTCACGAACACCAATCTCCCCCAGTCTGATATTAACCAGCTCTACAGTCACTAACACCAATCTCCCCCAGTCTGATATAAACCAGCTCTACAGTCACTGACACCAATCTCCCCATATCTGATATAAACCAGTCCCACAGTCACTGACACTAATCTCCCCCTGTCTGATATAAACCAGTCCTACAATCACTGTCATCAATCTCCCCCTGTCTGATATAAACCAGACCCACAGTCAATGACACCAATCTCCCCCTGTCTGATATAAACCAGCCCCACTGTCACTGACACTAATCTCCCCCTGTCTGATATAAAACAGTCCCACAATCACTGACACCAATCTCCCCCGGTCTGATATAAACCATCCCCACAGTCACTGACACCAATCTCCCCCTGTCTGATATAAACCAGCGCCACAGTCACTGACACCAATCTTCCTCCTGTCTGATCTAAACCAGACCCAAAGTCACTGACACCAATCTGCTCCTGTCTGATATAACCTAGCCCCACAGTCACTGATACCAATCTCCCCCTGTCTGATAGAAACAAGACACACAGTCCCTGACACCAATCTCCCCCTGTCTGATATAAACCAGACCCAGAGTCACTGACACCAATCTCCCCCTGTCTGATGTAAACCAGCCCCACAGCCACTGACAGTAATCTCCCTTGTCTGATATAAACCAGTCCCACAGTCCCTTACACCAATCTCCTCCTGTCTGATATAAACCAGCCCTACAGTCCCTGACACCAATCTCCCCTGTCTGATATAAACTAGTCCCACAGTCCCTGACACCAATCTCCTCCTGTCTGATAGAAACAAGACACACAGTCCCTGACACCAATCTCCCCCTGTCTGATATAAACCAGACCCAGAGTCACTGACACCAATCTCCCCCTGTCTGATGTAAACCAGCCCCACAGCCACTGACAGTAATCTCCCTTGTCTGATATAAACCAGACCCACAGTCACTGACACCAATCTCCCCCTGTCTGATATAAAGCAGCTCCACACTCACTGACACCACTCTCCCCCTGTCTGATATAAAACTAGTCCCACAGTCCCTGACACCAATCTTCCAATGTCTGACAAAATCCAGAACAACGGTCCCTGGCACCAATCTGCCCTGTCTGATATACCCCAGCCCCACAGCCTCTGATACCAATCTCCCCCTGTCTGATATAATCCAGCTCCACAGACACTGACACCAATCTCCCCGTCTGATATAAACCAGCCCCACAGTCACTGACACCAATCTCACCCTGTCTGATATAAACCAGCCCCACAGTCACTGTCACCAATCTCCACCTGTCTGATATAAACCAGCCCCACAGTCACTGACACCAATCGGCCCCTGTCTGATATAAACCAGACCCACAGTCACTGACAGAAATCTCCCACTGTCTGATATAAACCAGCCGCACAGTCACTGACACAAATCTCCCGCTGTCTAATATAAACCAGCCCCACAGACACTGACACAAATCTCCGCCTGTCTGATATAAACCAGACCCACAGTCACTGACACCAATCTCCCCCTGTCTGATATAAACCAGCGCCACACTCACTGACACCAATCTCCCCCTGTCTGATATAATAAACCAGCGCCACAGTCACTGACACCAATCTCACCCTGTCTGATATAAACCAGCCCCACAGTCACTGACACCAATCTCCCCCTGTCTGATATAAACCAGCGCCAGAGTCACTGACACCAATCTCCCCCTGTCTGATATAAACCAGACCCAAAGTCACTGATACCAATCTCCCTATGTCTGATGTAAACCTGCCCTACAGTCCCAGACACCAATGTCCCCCTGTCTGATATACACCAGCCCCACAGTCAGTGACACCAATCTGCCCATGTCTGATATCAACCAGTCCCACAATCACTGACACCAATCTCCCCTATCTGATATATACCAGACCCACAGTCACTGACACCAATCGGCCCCTGTCTGATATAAACCAGACTCACAATCACTGACACCAATCTCCCCCTGTCTGATATAAACCAGACCCACAGTCACTGACAACAATCTCCCCTTGTCTGAAATAAACCAGATCCACAGTCACTGACACCAATCTCCCCCTGTCTGATACACACCAGCCGCACAGTCACAGACACAAATCTCACCTTGTCTGATATAAACCAGAGCCACAGTCACTGACACCAATCTCCCCCCGTCTGATATAAACCAGCCCCACAGTCACTGACACAAATCTCGCCCTGTCTGATATAAACTAGACCCACAGTCACTGACACCAATCTCCACCTGTCTGATATAAACCAGCCCCACAGACACTGACCCCAATCTCCCCCTGTCTGATATAAACCAGCCCCACAGTCACTGACACCAATCTCCCCCTGTCTGATATAAACCAGCCCCACAGTCACGAACACCAATCTCCCCCAGTCTGATATAAACCAGACCCAAAGTCACTGACACCACTCTCCCCCAGTCTGATATAAACCAGCTCTACAGTCACTGACACCAATCTCCCCATATCTGATATAAACCAGTCCCACAGTCACTGACACCAATCTCCCCCTGCCTGATATAAACCAGTCCCACAATCACTGACATCAATCTCCCCCTGTCTGATATAAACCAGACCCACAGTCAATGACACCAATCTCCCCCTGTCTGATAAAAACCAGCCCCACTGTCAATGACACTAATCTCCCCCTGCCTGATATAAACCAGCCACAGCCACTGACACCAATCTCCCCCTGTCTGATATAAAACAGTCCCACAATCACTGACACCAATCTCCCCCGGTCTGATATAAACCATCCCCACAGTCACTGACACCAATCTCCCCCTGTCTGATATAAACCTGCGCCACAGCCACTGACACCAATCTCCCCCTGTCTGATAGAAACCATCCCCACAGTCACTGACACCAATCTTCCTCCTGTCTGATCGAAACCAGACCCAAAGTCACTGACACCAATCTGCTCCTGTCTGATATAACCCAGCCCCACAGTCACTGATACCAATCTCCCCCTGTCTGATATAAAACCAGTCCCACAGTCCCTTACACCAATCTCCTCCTGTCTGATATAAACCAGCCCTACAGTCCCTAGTACCAATCTCCCCTGTCTGATATAAACTCGCCCCACAGTCCCTGACACCAATCTCCTCCTGTCTGATAGAAACAAGACACACAGTCCCTGACACCAATCTCCCCCTGTCTGATATAAACCAGACCCAGAGTCACTGACACCAATCTCCCCCTGTCTGATGTAAACCAGCCCCACAGCCACTGACAGTAATCTCCCTTGTCTGATATAAACCAGACCCACAGTCACTGACACCAATCTCCCCCTGTCTGATCTAAAACAGCTCCACACTCACTGACACCAATCTCCCCCTGTCTGATATACACCAGCCGCACAGTCACAGACACAAATCTCACCTTGTCTGATATAAACCAGACCCACAGTCACTGACACAAATCTCCCCCTGTATGATATAAACCAGCCCCACAGTCACTGACACAAATCTCCCCCTGTATGATATAAACCAACCCCACAGTCACTGACACCAATCTCCCCTTGTCTGACATAAACCAGCCCCACAGTCACTGACACCAATCTTCCAATGTCTGACAAAATCCAGAACAACGGTCCCTGGCACCAATCTGCCCTATCTGATATACCCCAGCCCCACAGCCCCTGATACCAATCTCCCCCTGTCTGATATATTCCAGCTCCACAGACACTGACATCAATCTCCTCCTGTCTGATATAAACCAGCTCTACAGTCCCTGACACCAATCTCACCCTGTCTGATATAAACCAGCCCCACAGTCACTGCCACCAATCTCCCCGTCTGATATAAACCAGCCCCACAGTCACTGACACCAATCTCACCCTGTCTGATATAAACCAGCCCCACAGTCACTGTCACCAATCTCCCCCTGTCTGATATAAACCAGCCCAACAGTCACTGACACCAATCGGCCCCTGTCTGATATAAACCAGACCCACAGTCACTGACACAAATCTCCCCCTGTCTGAGATAAACCAGCCGCACAGTCACTGACACAAATCTCCCGCTGTCTAATATAAACCAGCCCCACAGTCACTGACACAAATCTCCCCCTGTCTGATATAAACCAGAGCCACAGTCACTGACACCAATCTCCCCCTGTCTGATATAAACCAGCGCCACACTCACTGACACCAATCTCCCCCTGTCTGATATAAACCAGACCAACAGTCACTGACACCAATCTCCCCCTGTCTGATATAAACCAGCCGCACTGTCACTGACACTAATCTGCCCATGTCTGATATCAACCAGTCCCACAGTCACTGACACCAATCTCCCCCTGTCTGATATAAAGCAGTCCCACAATCACTGAAACCAATCTCCCCCTGTCTGATATAAACCAGACCCACAGTCACTGACACCAATCTCCCCGTCTGATATAAACCAGTCCCACAGTCACTGACACCAATCTCCTCCTGTCTGATATACACCAGCCCTACAGTCAGTGACACCAATCTCCCACTGTCTGATATAAACCAGTCCCACAGTCACTGACACAAATCTCCTCCTGTCTGATATACACCAGCCCCACAGTCAGTGACACCAATCTCCCCCTGTCTGATATAAACCAGCCCCACAGTCACTGACACCAATCTCCCCCTGTCTAATATAAACCAGACCCACAGTCACTGACACCAATCTCCCCCTGTCTGATATAAACCAGCGCCTCAGTCACTGACACCAATCTCACCCTGTCTGATATAAACCAGCCCCACAGTCACTGACACCAATCTCCCCCGGTCTGATATAAACCAGACCCACAGTCACTGACACCAATCTCACCCTGTCTGATATAAACCAGCCCCACAGTCACTGACACCAATCTCCCCCTGTCTGATATAAACCAGCGCCTCAGTCACTGACACCAATCTCACCCTGTCTGATATAAACCAGCCCCACAGTCACTGACACCAATCTCCCCCTGTCTGATACAAAACCAGCGCCAGAGTCACTGACACCAATCGCCCCCTGTCTGATATAAACCAGACCCAAAGTCACTGACACCAATCTCCCCCTGTATGATATAAACCAGCCCCACAGTCACTGACACCAATCTCCCCCTGTCTGATATAAACCAGCGCCAGAGTCACTGACACCAATCTCCCCCTGTCTGATAAAAACCAGACTCACAATCACTGACACCACTCTCCCCTGTCTGATATATACCAGACCCACAGTCACTGACACCAATCGGCCCCTGTCTGATATAAACCAGACTCACAATCACTGACAACAATCTCCCCCTGTCTGATATAAACCAGCCCCACAGTCACCAACACCAATCTCCCCCAGTCTGAAATATACCAACCCCACAGTCACTGACAACAATCTCCGCTTGTCTGAAATAAACCAGATCCACAGTCACTGACACCAATCTCCCCCTGTCTGATATACACCAGACCCACAGTCAATGACACCAATCTCCCCCTGTCTGATATAAACCAGCCCCACAGTCACCAACACCAATCTCCCCCAGTCTGAAATAAACCAACCCCAAAGTCACTGACAACAATCTCCGCTTGTCTGATATAAACCAGACCCACAGTCACTGACACCAATCCCCCCGTCTGATATACACCAGTCCCACAGTCACTGACACCAATCTCCTCCTGTCTGATATACACCAGCCCCACAGTCAGTGACACCAATCTCCCCCTGTCTGATATAAACCAGCCCACAGTCACTGACACAAATCTCCCCCTGTCTGATATAAACTAGACCCACAGTCACTGACACCAATCTCCACCGGTCTGATATAAACCAGCCCCACAGACACTGACCCCAATCTCCCCCTGTCTGATATAAACCAGCCCCACAGTCACTGACACCAATCTCCCCCTGTCTGATATAAACCAGCCCCACAGTCACGAACACCAATCTCCCCCAGTCTGATATAAACCAGCTCGACAGTCACTAACACCAATCTCCCCCAGTCTGATATAAACCAGCTATACAGTCACTGACACCAATCTCCCCATATCTGATATAAACCAGTCCCACAGTCACTGACACCAATCTCCCCCTGTCTGATATAAACCAGTCCCACAATCACTGACATCAATCTCCCCCTGTCTGATATAAACCAGACCCACAGTCAATGACACCAATCTCCCCCTGTCTGATATAAACCATCCCCACAGTCACTGACACCAATCTTCCTCCTGTCTGATCGAAACCAGACCCAAAGTCACTGACACCAATCTGCTCCTGTCTGATATAACCCAGCCCCACAGTCACTGATACCAATCTCCCCCTGTCTGATATAAAACCAGTCCCACAGTCCCTTACACCAATCTCCTCCTGTCTGATATAAACCAGCCCTACAGTCCCTAGTACCAATGTCCCCTGTCTGATATAAACTCGTCCCACAGTCCCTGACACCAATCTCCTCCTGTCTGATAGAAACATGACACACAGTCCCTGACACCAATTTCCCCCTGTCTGATATAAACCAGACCCAGAGTCACTGACACCAATCTCCCCCTGTCTGATGTAAACCAGCCCCACAGCCACTGACAGTAATCTCCCTTGTCTGATATAAACCAGACCCACAGTCACTGACACCAATCTCCCCCTGTCTGATCTAAAAAAGCTCCACACTCACTGACACCAATCTCCCCCTGTCTGATATACACCAGCCGCACAGTCACAGACACAAATCTCACCTTGTCTGATATAAACCAGACCCACAGTCACTGACACAAATCTCCCTCTGTATGATATAAACCAGCCCCACAGTCACTGACACAAATCTCCCCTTGTGTGATATAAACCAACCCCACAGTCACTGACACCAATCTCCCCTTGTCTGACATAAACCAGCCCCACAGCCACTGACAGTAATATCCCTTGTCTGATATAAACCAGACCCACAGTCACTGACACCAATCTCCCCCTGTCTGATATAAAACAGCTCCACACTCACTGACACCAATCTCCCCCTGCCTGATATAAAACTAGTCCCACAGTCCCTGACACCAATCTTCCAAAGTCTGACAAAATCCAGAACAACGGTCCCTGGCACCAATCTGCCCTGTCTGATATACCCCAGCCCCACAGCCCCTGATACCAATCTCCCCCTGTCTGATATAGTCCAGCTCCACAGACACTGACATCAATCTCCTCCTGTCTGATATAAACCAGCTCTACAGTCCCTGACACCAATCTCACCCTGTCTGATATAAACCAGCCCCACAGTCACTGACACAAATCACCCCCTGTCTGACATAAACCAGCCGCACATTCACTGACACAAATCTCCCCCTGTGTGATATAAACCAGCCCCACAGTCACTGACACAAATCTCCCCTTGTCTGATATAAACCAGCCCCACAGTCACTGACACCAATCTCCCCCTGACTGATATAAACCAGCCGAACAGTCACTGACACAAATCTCCCCCTGTCTGATATAAACCAGCCGCACAGTCACTGACACAAATCTCCCCCAGGCTGATATAAACCAGCCGCACAGTCACTGACACAAATCTCCCCCTGCCTGATATAAACCAGACCCACAGTCACTGACACCAATCTCCCCCTGTCTGATATAAACCAGCGCCACACTCACTGACACCAATCTCCCCCTGTCTGATATAAACCAGACCCACAGTCACTGACACCAATCTCCCACTGTCTGATATAAACCAGCACTACAGTCACTGACACCAATCTGCCCATGTCTGATATCAACCAGTCCCACAGTCACTGACACGAATCTCCCCCTGTCTGATATAAAGCAGTCCCACAATCACTGACACCAATCTCCCCCTGTCTGATATAAACCAGACACACAGTCACTGACACCAATCTCCCCGTCAGATATAAACCAGTCCCACAGTCACTGACACCAATCTCCTCCTGTCTGATATACACCAGCCCCACAGCCACTGACACCAAATCCCCCCAAGATAATATAAACAAGCTCCACAGTCCCTGACACCAAACTCCCCCTGTCTGATATAAACAAGCCCCACAGTCACTGACACCAATCTCCCCCTGTCTGATATAAACCAGCCCCACAGTCACTGACACCAATCTCCCCCGGTCTGACATGAACCAACCCCACAGTCATTGACAACAATCTCCCCTTGTCTGATATAAACCAGCCCCACAGTCACTGACACCAATCTCACCCAGTCTGATATAAACCAGTCCCACAGTCACTGACACCAATCTCCCCCGGTCTGACATGAACCAACCACACAGTCATTGACAACAATCTCCCCCTGTCTGATATAAACAAGCCCCACAGTCACTGACACCAATCTCCCCCTGTCTGATATAAACCAGCCACACAGACACTGATCCCAATCTCCCCGAATCTGATATAAACCAGCGCCACACTCACTGACACCAATCTCCCCCTGTCTGATATAAACCATCCCCACAGTCACTCACACCAATCTCCCCCAGTCTGATATAAACCAGTCCCATAGTCACTGACACCAATGTCCCCCAGTCTGAGATAAAACCAGTCCCACAGTCCCTTACACCAATCTCCTCCTGTCTGATATAAACTAGCCCTACAGTCACTGACACCAATCTCCAGCTGTCTGATATAAACCAGCCCCATATTCTCTGACACTAATCTCTACCTGTCTGAAATAAACCAGCCCCATCGTCTCTGACACCAATCTGTACCTTTCTGATATAAACCAGCACCACAGTCACTGACACAAATCTCCCCCGTCTGATATAAACCAGCCCCACAGTCACTGACACCAATCACCCCCTGTCTGATATAAACCAGCCCCACAGACACTGACACCAATCACCCCCTGTCTGATATAAACCAGTCCCACAGTCACTGACACCAATCTCCCCCGGTCTGACATGAACCAACCACACAGTCATTGACAACAATCTCCCCCTGTCTGATATAAACAAGCCCCACAGTCACTGACACCAATCTCCCCCTGTCTGATATAAACCAGCCACACAGACACTGATCCCAATCTCCCCGAATCTGATATAAACCAGCGCCACACTCACTGACACCAATCTCCCCCTGTCTGATATAAACCATCCCCACAGTCACTCACACCAATCTCCCCCAGTCTGATATAAACCAGTCCCATAGTCACTGACACCAATGTCCCCCAGTCTGAGATAAAACCAGTCCCACAGTCCCTTACACCAATCTCCTCCTGTCTGATATAAACTAGCCCTACAGTCACTGACACCAATCTCCAGCTGTCTGATATAAACCAGCCCCATATTCTCTGACACTAATCTCTACCTGTCTGAAATAAACCAGCCCCATCGTCTCTGACACCAATCTGTACCTTTCTGATATAAACCAGCACCACAGTCACTGACACAAATCTCCCCCGTCTGATATAAACCAGCCCCACAGTCACTGACACCAATCACCCCCTGTCTGATATAAACCAGCCCCACAGACACTGACACCAATCTCCCCCTGTCTGATATAAACCAGCCCCACAGTCACTGACACCAATCTCTCCCTGTCTGATACAAACCAGCGCCACACTCATTGACACCAATCTCCCCCTGTCTGATATAAACCAGCCCCACAGTCACTGACAAAAATCTCCCCTTGTGTGATATAAACCAACCACACAGTCACTGACAACAATTTCCCCCCTGTCTGATATAAACCAGACCCAAAGTCACTGACACCAATCTCCCCCTGTCTGATATAAACCAGATCCACAGTCACTGACAACCAATCTCCCCTTGTCTGATATAAACCAGCCCCACAGTCACTGACACAAATCTCCCTCTGTCTAATATAAACCACCCCCACAGTCACTGACAAAAATCTCCCCTTGTGTGATATAAACCAACCCCACAGTCATTGACACCAATCTCCCCTTGTCTGATATAAACCAGCCCCACAGTCACTGACACAAATCTCCCCCTGTCTGTTATAAACCAGCCCCACAGTCACTGACACCAATCTCTCCCTGTCTGATACAAACCAGCGCCACACTCATTGACACCAATCTCCCCCTGTCTGATATAAACCAGCCCCACAGTCACTGACAAAAATCTCCCCTTGTGTGATATAAACCAACCACACAGTCACTGACAATTTCCCCCCTGTCTGATATAAACCAGACCCAAAGTCACTGACACCAATCTCCCCCGTCTGATATAAACCAGCCCCACAGTCACTGACAACAATCTCCCCTTGTCTGATATAAACCAGCCCCATAGTCTCTGACACTAATCTCTACCTGTCTGAAATAAACCAGCCCCATCGTCTCTGACACCAATCTGTACCTTTCTGATATAAACCAGCCCCACAGTCACTGACACAAATCTCCCCCGTCTGATATAAACCAGCCCCACAGTCACTGACACCAATCACCCCCAGTCTGATATAAACCAGCCCCACAGACACTGACACCAATCTCCCCCTGTCTGATATAAACCAGCCCCACAGTCACTGACACCAATCTCTCCCTGTCTGATACAAACCAGCGCCACACTCATTGACACCAATCTCCCCCTGTCTGATATAAACCAGCCCCACAGTCACTGACAAAAATCTCCCATTGTGTGATATAAACCAACCACACAGTCACTGACAACAATTTCCCCCCTGTCTGATATAAACCAGACCCAAAGTCACTGACACCAATCTCCCCCTGTCTGATATAAACCAGCCCCACAGTCAATGACAACAATCTCACCTTGTCTGATATAAACCAGATCCACAGTCACTGACAACCAATCTCCCCTTGTCTGATATAAACCAGCCCCACAGTCACTGACACAAATCTCCCTCTGTCTAATATAAACCACCCCCACAGTCACTGACAAAAATCTCCCCTTGTGTGATATAAACCAACCCCACAGTCATTGACACCAATCTCCCCTTGTCTGATATAAACCAGCCCCACAGTCACTGACACAAATCTCCCCCTGTCTGATATAAACCAGCCCCACAGTCACTGACACCAATCTCTCCCTGTCTGATACAAACCAGCGCCACACTCATTGACACCAATCTCCCCCTGTCTGATATAAACCAGCCCCACAGTCACTGACAAAAATCTCCCCTTGTGTGATATAAACCAACCACACAGTCACTGACAACAATCTCCCTTTGTCTGATATAAACCAGATCCACAGTCACTGACACCAATCTCTACCTTTTTGATATAAATCAGCCCCACAGTCACACTCATTGACACCAATCTCCCCCTGTCTGATATAAACCAGACCCAAAGTCACTGACACCAATCTCCCCCTGTCTGATATAAACCACCCCCACAGTCACTGACAAAAATCTCCCCTTGTGTGATATAAACCAACCCCACAGTCATTGACAACAATCTCCCCTTGTCTGATATAAACCAGATCCACAGTCACTGACACCAATCTCTACCTTTTTGATATAAATCAGCCCCACAGTCACTGACACAAATCTCCCCCTGTCTGATATGAACCAGACCCACAGTCACTGACACCAATCTCCACCTGTCTGATATAAACCAAACCCAAAGTCACTGACACCAATATCCTCCTGTCTGATGTAAACCAGCACTACAGTCACTGACACCAATCTCCCCCTGTCTGATATAAACCAGTCCCACAATCACTGACACCAATCTCCCCCTGTCTGATATAAACCAGACCCACAGTCACTGACACCAATCTCCCCGTCTGATATAAACCAGTCCCACAGTCACTGACACCAATCTCCTCCTGTCTGATATACACCAGCCCCACAGTCAGTGACACCAATCTCCCCCTGTCTGATATAAACCAGCCCCACAGTCACTGACACCAATCTCCCCCTGTCTAATATACACCAGACCCACAGTCACTGACACCAATCTCCCCCTGTCTGATATAAACCAGACCCAAAGTCACTGACACCAATCTCCCCCTGTCTGATATAAACAAGCCCCACAGTCACTGACACCAATCTCCCCCTGTCTGATATAAACCAGCCACACAGACACTGATCCCAATCTCCCCGAATCTGATATAAACCAGCGCCACACTCACTGACACCAATCTCCCCCTGTCTGATATAAACCATCCCCACAGTCACTCACACCAATCTCCCCCAGTCTGATATAAACCAGTCCCATAGTCACTGACACCAATGTCCCCCAGTCTGAGATAAAACCAGTCCCACAGTCCCTTACACCAATCTCCTCCTGTCTGATATAAACTAGCCCTACAGTCACTGACACCAATCTCCAGCTGTCTGATATAAACCAGCCCCATATTCTCTGACACTAATCTCTACCTGTCTGAAATAAACCAGCCCCATCGTCTCTGACACCAATCTGTACCTTTCTGATATAAACCAGCACCACAGTCACTGACACAAATCTCCCCCGTCTGATATAAACCAGCCCCACAGTCACTGACACCAATCACCCCCTGTCTGATATAAACCAGCCCCACAGACACTGACACCAATCTCCCCCTGTCTGATATAAACCAGCCCCACAGTCACTGACACCAATCTCTCCCTGTCTGATACAAACCAGCGCCACACTCATTGACACCAATCTCCCCCTGTCTGATATAAACCAGCCCCACAGTCACTGACAAAAATCTCCCCTTGTGTGATATAAACCAACCACACAGTCACTGACAACAATTTCCCCCCTGTCTGATATAAACCAGACCCAAAGTCACTGACACCAATCTCCCCCTGTCTGATATAAACCAGATCCACAGTCACTGACAACCAATCTCCCCTTGTCTGATATAAACCAGCCCCACAGTCACTGACACAAATCTCCCTCTGTCTAATATAAACCACCCCCACAGTCACTGACAAAAATCTCCCCTTGTGTGATATAAACCAACCCCACAGTCATTGACACCAATCTCCCCTTGTCTGATATAAACCAGCCCCACAGTCACTGACACAAATCTCCCCCTGTCTGTTATAAACCAGCCCCACAGTCACTGACACCAATCTCTCCCTGTCTGATACAAACCAGCGCCACACTCATTGACACCAATCTCCCCCTGTCTGATATAAACCAGCCCCACAGTCACTGACAAAAATCTCCCCTTGTGTGATATAAACCAACCACACAGTCACTGACAATTTCCCCCCTGTCTGATATAAACCAGACCCAAAGTCACTGACACCAATCTCCCCCGTCTGATATAAACCAGCCCCACAGTCACTGACAACAATCTCCCCTTGTCTGATATAAACCAGCCCCATAGTCTCTGACACTAATCTCTACCTGTCTGAAATAAACCAGCCCCATCGTCTCTGACACCAATCTGTACCTTTCTGATATAAACCAGCCCCACAGTCACTGACACAAATCTCCCCCGTCTGATATAAACCAGCCCCACAGTCACTGACACCAATCACCCCCAGTCTGATATAAACCAGCCCCACAGACACTGACACCAATCTCCCCCTGTCTGATATAAACCAGCCCCACAGTCACTGACACCAATCTCTCCCTGTCTGATACAAACCAGCGCCACACTCATTGACACCAATCTCCCCCTGTCTGATATAAACCAGCCCCACAGTCACTGACAAAAATCTCCCATTGTGTGATATAAACCAACCACACAGTCACTGACAACAATTTCCCCCCTGTCTGATATAAACCAGACCCAAAGTCACTGACACCAATCTCCCCCTGTCTGATATAAACCAGCCCCACAGTCAATGACAACAATCTCACCTTGTCTGATATAAACCAGATCCACAGTCACTGACAACCAATCTCCCCTTGTCTGATATAAACCAGCCCCACAGTCACTGACACAAATCTCCCTCTGTCTAATATAAACCACCCCCACAGTCACTGACAAAAATCTCCCCTTGTGTGATATAAACCAACCCCACAGTCATTGACACCAATCTCCCCTTGTCTGATATAAACCAGCCCCACAGTCACTGACACAAATCTCCCCCTGTCTGATATAAACCAGCCCCACAGTCACTGACACCAATCTCTCCCTGTCTGATACAAACCAGCGCCACACTCATTGACACCAATCTCCCCCTGTCTGATATAAACCAGCCCCACAGTCACTGACAAAAATCTCCCCTTGTGTGATATAAACCAACCACACAGTCACTGACAACAATCTCCCTTTGTCTGATATAAACCAGATCCACAGTCACTGACACCAATCTCTACCTTTTTGATATAAATCAGCCCCACAGTCACACTCATTGACACCAATCTCCCCCTGTCTGATATAAACCAGACCCAAAGTCACTGACACCAATCTCCCCCTGTCTGATATAAACCACCCCCACAGTCACTGACAAAAATCTCCCCTTGTGTGATATAAACCAACCCCACAGTCATTGACAACAATCTCCCCTTGTCTGATATAAACCAGATCCACAGTCACTGACACCAATCTCTACCTTTTTGATATAAATCAGCCCCACAGTCACTGACACAAATCTCCCCCTGTCTGATATGAACCAGACCCACAGTCACTGACACCAATCTCCACCTGTCTGATATAAACCAAACCCAAAGTCACTGACACCAATATCCTCCTGTCTGATGTAAACCAGCACTACAGTCACTGACACCAATCTCCCCCTGTCTGATATAAACCAGTCCCACAATCACTGACACCAATCTCCCCCTGTCTGATATAAACCAGACCCACAGTCACTGACACCAATCTCCCCGTCTGATATAAACCAGTCCCACAGTCACTGACACCAATCTCCTCCTGTCTGATATACACCAGCCCCACAGTCAGTGACACCAATCTCCCCCTGTCTGATATAAACCAGCCCCACAGTCACTGACACCAATCTCCCCCTGTCTAATATACACCAGACCCACAGTCACTGACACCAATCTCCCCCTGTCTGATATAAACCAGACCCAAAGTCACTGACACCAATCTCCCCGTGTCTGATGTAAACCAGCCCTACAGTCCCAGACACCAATCTCCCCCTGTCTGATATAAACCAGACTCACAATCACTGACACCAATCTCCCCTGTCTGATATAAACCAGACCCACAGTCACTGACACCAATCGGCCCCTGTCTGATATAAACTCGACCAAGTCACTGACACCAATATCGCCCTGTCTGATATAAAAAAGCCCCACAGCCACTGACACCAACCCCCCCATGATAATATAAACCAGCCCCACAATCCCTCACAACAATCTCCCCCTGTCTGATATAAACCAGCCACACAGTCACTGACACCATTCGGCCCCTGTCTGATATAAACCAGCCCCACAGTCACTGACACCAAACTCCCCGTCTGATGTAAACCAGCCCCACAGTCACTGACACCAATCTCCCCCTGTCTGATATAAACCAGCCCCACAGTCACTGTCACCAATCTCCCCCTGTCTGATATAAACCAGCCCCACAGTCACTGACACCAATCGGCCCCTGTCTGATATAAACCAGACCCACAGTCACTGACACAAATCTCCCCTGTCTAATATATACCAGACCCACAGTCACTGACACCAATCGGCCCCTGTCTGATATAAACCAGACTCACAATCACTGACTCCAATCTCCCCCTGTCTGATATAAACCAGCCCCACAGTCACGAACACCAATTTCACCCAGTCTGATATAAACCAGCTCTACAGTCACTAACACCAATCTCCCCCAGTCTGATATAAACCAGCCCCACAGTCACCAACACCAATCTCCCCCAGTCTGAAATAAACCAACCCCACAGTCACTGACAACAATCTCCCCTTGTCTGAAATGAACCAGATCCACAGTCACTGACACAAATCTCCCCTTGTCTGATATAAACCAGACCCACAGTCACTGACACAAATCTCCCCCTGTATGATATAAACCAGCCCCACAGTCACTGACACAAATCTCCCCTTGTGTGATATAAACCAACCCCACAGTCACTGACACCAATCTCCCCTTGTCTGACATAAACCAGCCCCACAGTCACTGACACAAAACTCCCCCTGTCTAATATAAACTAGACCCACAGTCACTGACACCAATCTCCACCTGTCTGATATAAACCAGCCCCACAGACACTTACCCCAATCTCCCCCTGTCTGATATAAACCAGCCCCACAGTCACTGACACCAATCTCCCCCTGTCTGATATAAACCAGCCCCACAGTCACGAACACCAATCTCCCCCAGTCTGATATAAACCAGCTCTACAGTCACTAACACCAATCTCCCCCAGTCTGATATAAACCAGCTCTACAGTCACTGACACCAATCTCCCCATATCTGATATAAACCAGTCCCACAGTCACTGACACTAATCTCCCCCTGTCTGATATAAACCAGTCCTACAATCACTGTCATCAATCTCCCCCTGTCTGATATAAACCAGACCCACAGTCAATGACACCAATCTCCCCCTGTCTGATATAAACCAGCCCCACTGTCACTGACACTAATCACCCCTGTCTGATATAAAACAGTCCCACAATCACTGACACCAATCTCCCCCGGTCTGATATAAACCATCCCCACAGTCACTGACACCAATCTCCCCCTGTCTGATATAAACCAGCGCCACAGTCACTGACACCAATCTTCCTCCTGTCTGATCTAAACCAGACCCAAAGTCACTGACACCAATCTGCTCCTGTCTGATATAACCCAGCCCCACAGTCACTGATACCAATCTCCCCCTGTCTGATAGAAACAAGACACACAGTCCCTGACACCAATCTCCCCCTGTCTGATATAAACCAGACCCAGAGTCACTGACACCAATCTCCCCCTGTCTGATGTAAACCAGCCCCACAGCCACTGACAGTAATCTCCCTTGTCTGATATAAACCAGTCCCACAGTCCCTTACACCAATCTCCTCCTGTCTGATATAAACCAGCCCTACAGTCCCTGACACCAATCTCCCCTGTCTGATATAAACTAGTCCCACAGTCCCTGACACCAATCTCCTCCTGTCTGATAGAAACAAGACACACAGTCCCTGACACCAATCTCCCCCTGTCTGATATAAACCAGACCCAGAGTCACTGACACCAATCTCCCCCTGTCTGATGTAAACCAGCCCCACAGCCACTGACAGTAATCTCCCTTGTCTGATATAAACCAGACCCACATTCACTGACACCAATCTCCCCCTGTCTGATATAAAGCAGCTCCACACTCACTGACACCACTCTCCCCCTGTCTGATATAAAACTAGTCCCACAGTCCCTGACACCAATCTTCCAATGTCTGACAAAATCCAGAACAACGGTCCCTGGCACCAATCTGCCCTGTCTGATATACCCCAGCCCCACAGCCCCTGATACCAATCTCCCCCTGTCTGATATAATCCAGCTCCACAGACACTGACACCAATCTCCCCGTCTGATATAAACCAGCCCCACAGTCACTGACACCAATCTCACCCTGTCTGATATAAACCAGCCCCACAGTCACTGTCACCAATCTCCACCTGTCTGATATAAACCAGCCCCACAGTCACTGACACCAATCGGCCCCTGTCTGATATAAACCAGACCCACAGTCACTGACAGAAATCTCCCACTGTCTGATATAAACCAGCCGCACAGTCACTGACACAAATCTCCCGCTGTCTAATATAAACCAGCCCCACAGACACTGACACAAATCTCCGCCTGTCTGATATAAACCCGACCCACAGTCACTGACACCAATCTCCCCCTGTCTGATATAAACCAGCGCCACACTCACTGACACCAATCTCCCCCTGTCTGATATAATAAACCAGCGCCACAGTCACTGACACCAATCTCACCCTGTCTGATATAAACCAGCCCCACAGTCACTGACACCAATCTCCCCCTGTCTGATATAAACCAGCGCCAGAGTCACTGACACCAATCTCCCCCTGTCTGATATAAACCAGACCCAAAGTCACTGATACCAATCTCCCTATGTCTGATGTAAACCTGCCCTACAGTCCCAGACACCAATGTCCCCCTGTCTGATATACACCAGCCCCACAGTCAGTGACACCAATCTGCCCATGTCTGATATCAACCAGTCCCACAATCACTGACACCAATCTCCCCTATCTGATATATACCAGACCCACAGTCACTGACACCAATCGGCCCCTGTCTGATATAAACCAGACTCACAATCACTGACACCAATCTCCCCCTGTCTGATATAAACCAGACCCACAGTCACTGACAACAATCTCCCCTTGTCTGAAATAAACCAGATCCACAGTCACTGACACCAATCTCCCCCTGTCTGATACACACCAGCCGCACAGTCACAGACACAAATCTCACCTTGTCTGATATAAACCAGCCCCACAGTCACTGACACAAATCTCGCCCTGTCTGATATAAACTAGACCCACAGTCACTGACACCAATCTCCACCTGTCTGATATAAACCAGCCCCACAGACACTGACCCCAATCTCCCCCTGTCTGATATAAACCAGCCCCACAGTCACTGACACCAATCTCCCCCTGTCTGATATAAACCAGCCCCACAGTCACGAACACCAATCTCCCCCAGTCTGATATAAACCAGACCCAAAGTCACTGACACCACTCTCCCCCAGTCTGATATAAACCAGCTCTACAGTCACTGACACCAATCTCCCCATATCTGATATAAACCAGTCCCACAGTCACTGACACCAATCTCCCCCTGCCTGATATAAACCAGTCCCACAATCACTGACATCAATCTCCCCCTGTCTGATATAAACCAGACCCACAGTCAATGACACCAATCTCCCCCTGTCTGATAAAAACCAGCCCCACTGTCAATGACACTAATCTCCCCCTGCCTGATATAAACCAGCCACAGCCACTGACACCAATCTCCCCCTGTCTGATATAAAACAGTCCCACAATCACTGACACCAATCTCCCCCGGTCTGATATAAACCATCCCCACAGTCACTGACACCAATCTCCCCCTGTCTGATATAAACCTGCGCCACAGCCACTGACACCAATCTCCCCCTGTCTGATAGAAACCATCCCCACAGTCACTGACACCAATCTTCCTCCTGTCTGATCGAAACCAGACCCAAAGTCACTGACACCAATCTGCTCCTGTCTGATATAACCCAGCCCCACAGTCACTGATACCAATCTCCCCCTGTCTGATATAAAACCAGTCCCACAGTCCCTTACACCAATCTCCTCCTGTCTGATATAAACCAGCCCTACAGTCCCTAGTACCAATCTCCCCTGTCTGATATAAACTCGCCCCACAGTCCCTGACACCAATCTCCTCCTGTCTGATAGAAACAAGACACACAGTCCCTGACACCAATCTCCCCCTGTCTGATATAAACCAGACCCAGAGTCACTGACACCAATCTCCCCCTGTCTGATGTAAACCAGCCCCACAGCCACTGACAGTAATCTCCCTTGTCTGATATAAACCAGACACACAGTCACTGACACCAATCTCCCCCTGTCTGATCTAAAACAGCTCCACACTCACTGACACCAATCTCCCCCTGTCTGATATACACCAGCCGCACAGTCACAGACAAAAATCTCACCTTGTCTGATATAAACCAGACCCACAGTCACTGACACAAATCTCCCCCTGTATGATATAAACCAGCCCCACAGTCACTGACACAAATCTCCCCCTGTATGATATAAACCAACCCCACAGTCACTGACACCAATCTCCCCTTGTCTGACATAAACCAGCCCCACAGTCACTGACACCAATCTTCCAATGTCTGACAAAATCCAGAACAACGGTCCCTGGCACCAATCTGCCCTGTCTGATATACCCCAGCCCTACAGCCCCTGATACCAATCTCCCCCTGTCTGATATAATCCAGCTCCACAGACACTGACATCAATCTCCTCCTGTCTGATATAAACCAGCTCTACAGTCCCTGACACCAATCTCACCCTGTCTGATATAAACCAGCCCCACAGTCACTGCCACCAATCTCCCCGTCTGATATAAACCAGCCCCACAGTCACTGACACCAATCTCACCCTCTCTGATATAAACCAGCCCCACAGTCACTGTCACCAATCTCCCCCTGTCTGATATAAACCAGCCCAACAGTCACTGACACCAATCGGCCCCTGTCTGATATAAACCAGACCCACAGTCACTGACACAAATCTCCCCCTGTCTGAGGTAAACCAGCCGCACAGTCACTGACACAAATCTCCCGCTGTCTAATATAAACCAGCCCCACAGTCACTGACACAAATCTCCCCCTGTCTGATATAAACCAGAGCCACAGTCACTGACACCAATCTCCCCCTGTCTGATATAAACCAGCGCCACACTCACTGACACCAATCTCCCCCTGTCTGATATAAACCAGTCCTACAATCACTGTCATCAATCTCCCCCTGTCTGATATAAACCAGACCCACAGTCAATGACACCAATCTCCCCCTGTCTGATATAAACCAGCCCCACTGTCACTGACACTATTCACCCCTGTCTGATATAAAACAGTCCCACAATCACTGACACCAATCTCCCCCGGTCTGATATAAACCATCCCCACAGTCACTGACACCAATCTCCCCCTGTCTGATATAAACCAGCGCCACAGTCACTGACACCAATCTTCCTCCTGTCTGATCTAAACCAGACCCAAAGTCACTGACACCAATCTGCTCCTGTCTGATATAACCCAGCCCCACAGTCACTGATACCAATCTCCCCCTGTCTGATAGAAACAAGACACACAGTCCCTGACACCAATCTCCCCCTGTCTGATATAAACCAGACCCAGAGTCACTGACACCAATCTCCCCCTGTCTGATGTAAACCAGCCCCACAGCCACTGACAGTAATCTCCCTTGTCTGATATAAACCAGTCCCACAGTCCCTTACACCAATCTCCTCCTGTCTGATATAAACCAGCCCTACAGTCCCTGACACCAATCTCCCCTGTCTGATATAAACTAGTCCCACAGTCCCTGACACCAATCTCCTCCTGTCTGATAGAAACAAGACACACAGTCCCTGACACCAATCTCCCCCTGTCTGATATAAACCAGACCCAGAGTCACTGACACCAATCTCCCCCTGTCTGATGTAAACCAGCCCCACAGCCACTGACAGTAATCTCCCTTGTCTGATATAAACCAGACCCACAGTCACTGACACCAATCTCCCCCTGTCTGATATAAAGCAGCTCCACACTCACTGACACCACTCTCCCCCTGTCTGATATAAAACTAGTCCCACAGTCCCTGACACCAATCTTCCAATGTCTGACAAAATCCAGAACAACGGTCCCTGGCACCAATCTGCCCTGTCTGATATACCCCAGCCCCACAGCCCCTGATACCAATCTCCCCCTGTCTGATATAATCCAGCTCCACAGACACTGACACCAATCTCCCCGTCTGATATAAACCAGCCCCACAGTCACTGACACCAATCTCACCCTGTCTGATATAAACCAGCCCCACAGTCACTGTCACCAATCTCCACCTGTCTGATATAAACCAGCCCCACAGTCACTGACACCAATCGGCCCCTGTCTGATATAAACCAGACCCACAGTCACTGACAGAAATCTCCCACTGTCTGATATAAACCAGCCGCACAGTCACTGACACAAATCTCCCGCTGTCTAATATAAACCAGCCCCACAGACACTGACACAAATCTCCGCCTGTCTGATATAAACCAGACCCACAGTCACTGACACCAATCTCCCCCTGTCTGATATAAACCAGCGCCACACTCACTGACACCAATTTCCCCCTCTCTGATATAATAAACCAGCGCCACAGTCACTGACACCAATCTCACCCTGTCTGATATAAACCAGCCCCACAGTCACTGACACCAATCTCCCCCTGTCTGATATAAACCAGCGCCAGAGTCACTGACACCAATCTCCCCCTGTCTGATATAAACCAGACCCAAAGTCACTGATACCAATCTCCCTATGTCTGATGTAAACCTGCCCTACAGTCCCAGACACCAATGTCCCCCTGTCTGATATACACCAGCCCCACAGTCAGTGACACCAATCTGCCCATGTCTGATATCAACCAGTCCCACAATCACTGACACCAATCTCCCCTATCTGATATATACCAGACCCACAGTCACTGACACCAATCGGCCCCTGTCTGATATAAACCAGACTCACAATCACTGACACCAATCTCCCCCTGTCTGATATAAACCAGACCCACAGTCACTGACAACAATCTCCCCTTGTCTGAAATAAACCAGATCCACAGTCACTGACACCAATCTCCCCCTGTCTGATACACACCAGCCGCACAGTCACAGACACAAATCTCACCTTGTCTGATATAAACCAGAGCCACAGTCACTGACACCAATCTCCCCCCGTCTGATATAAACCAGCCCCACAGTCACTGACACAAATCTCGCCCTGTCTGATATAAACTAGACCCACAGTCACTGACACCAATCTCCACCTGTCTGATATAAACCAGCCCCACAGACACTGACCCCAATCTCCCCCTGTCTGATATAAACCAGCCCCACAGTCACTGACACCAATCTCCCCCTGTCTGATATAAACCAGCCCCACAGTCACGAACACCAATCTCCCCCAGTCTGATATAAACCAGACCCAAAGTCACTGACACCACTCTCCCCCAGTCTGATATAAACCAGCTCTACAGTCACTGACACCAATCTCCCCATATCTGATATAAACCAGTCCCACAGTCACTGACACCAATCTCCCCCTGCCTGATATAAACCAGTCCCACAATCACTGACATCAATCTCCCCCTGTCTGATATAAACCAGACCCACAGTCAATGACACCAATCTCCCCCTGTCTGATAAAAACCAGCCCCACTGTCAATGACACTAATCTCCCCCTGCCTGATATAAACCAGCCACAGACACTGACACCAATCTCCCCCTGTCTGATATAAAACAGTCCCACAATCACTGACACCAATCTCCCCCGGTCTGATATAAACCATCCCCACAGTCACTGACACCAATCTCCCCCTGTCTGATATAAACCTGCGCCACAGCCACTGACACCAATCTCCCCCTGTCTGATATAAACCATCCCCACAGTCACTGACTCCAATCTTCCTCCTGTCTGATCGAAACCAGACCCAAAGTCACTGACACCAATCTGCTCCTGTCTGATATAACCCAGCCCCACAGTCACTGATACCAATCTCCCCCTGTCTGATATAAAACCAGTCCCACAGTCCCTTACACCAATCTCCTCCTGTCTGATATAAACCAGCCCTACAGTCCCTAGTACCAATCTCCCCTGTCTGATATAAACTCGCCCCACAGTCCCTGACACCAATCTCCTCCTGTCTGATAGAAACAAGACACACAGTCCCTGACACCAATCTCCCCCTGTCTGATATAAACCAGACCCAGAGTCACTGACACCAATCTCCCCCTGTCTGATGTAAACCAGCCCCACAGCCACTGACAGTAATCTCCCTTGTCTGATATAAACCAGACCCACAGTCACTGACACCAATCTCCCCCTGTCTGATCTAAAACAGCTCCACACTCACTGACACCAATCTCCCCCTGTCTGATATACACCAGCCCCACAGTCAGTGACACCAATCTCCCCCTGTCTGATATAAACCAGCCCCACAGTCACTGACACCAATCTCCCCCTGACTGATATAAACCAGCCGAACAGTCACTGACACAAATCTCCCCCTGTCTGATATAAACCAGCCGCACAGTCACTGACACAAATCTCCCCCAGGCTGATATAAACCAGCCGCACAGTCACTGACACAAATCTCCCCCTATCTGATATAAACCAGACCCACAGTCACTGACACCAATCTCCCCCTGTCTGATATAAACCAGCGCCACACTCACTGACACCAATCTCCCCATGTCTGATATAAACCAGACCCACAGTCACTGACACCAATCTCCCACTGTCTGATATAAACCAGCACTACAGTCACTGACACCAATCTGCCCATGTCTGATATCAACCAGTCCCACAGTCACTGACACCAATCTCCCCCTGTCTGATATAAAGCAGTCCCACAATCACTGACACCAATCTCCCCCTGTCTGATATAAACCAGACACACAGTCACTGACACCAATCTCCCCGTCAGATATAAACCAGTCCCACAGTCACTGACACCAATCTCCTCCTGTCTGATATACACCAGCCCCACAGTCAGTGACACCAATCTCCCCCTGTCTAATATAAACCAGCCCCACAGTCACTGACACCATTCTCCCCCTGTCTAATATAAACCAGACCCACAGTCACTGACACCAATCTCCCCCTGTCTCATATAAACCAGCGCCACAGTCACTGATACCAATCTCCCCCTGTCTGATATAAACCAGCCCCACAGTCACTGACACCAATCTCCCCCTGTCTGATATAAACCAGCGCCAGAGTCACTGACAACAATCTCCCCCTGTCTGATATAAACCAGACCCAAAGTCACTGACACCAATCTCCCCCTGTCTGATGTAAACCTGCCCTACAGTCCCAGACACCAATCTCCCCCAGTCTGAAATAAACCAACCCCACAGTCACTGAAAACAGTCTCCCCCTGTCTGATATAAACCAGCCCCACAGACACTGACAACAATCTCCCCTTGTCTGAAATAAACCAGATCCACAGTCACTGACACCAATCTCCCCCTGTCTGATATACACCAGCCGCACAGTCACAGACACAAATCTCACCTTGTCTGATATAAACCAGACCCACAGTCACTGACACAAATCTCCCCCTGTATGATATAAAGCAGCCCCACAGTCACTGACACAAATCTCCCCTTGTGTGATATAAACCAACCCCACAGTCACTGACACCAATCTCCCCTTGTGTGACATAAACCAGCCCAACAGTCACTGACACAAATCTCCCCCTGTCTGATAAAAACTAGACCCACAGTCACTGACACCAATCTCCACCTGTCTGATATAAACCAGACCCACAGTCACTGACACCAATCTCCCCCAGTCTGATATAAACCAGCTCGACAGTCACTGACACCAATCTGCCCATGTCTGATATCAACCAGTCCCACAGTCACTGACACCAATCTCATACTGTCTGATATAAACCAGTCCCACAATCACTGACACCAATCTCCCCCGTCTGATATAAACCAGCCCCACAGTCACTGACACAAATCTCCCCCTGTCTGATATAAACTAGACCCACAGTCACTGACACCAATCTCCACCTGTCTGATATAAACCAGCCCCACAGACACTGACCCCAATCTCCCCCTGTCTGATATAAACCAGCCCCACAGTCACTGACACTAATCTCCCCCTGTCTGAGATAAACCAGCCCCACAGTCACGAACACTCAATCTCCCCCAGTCTGATATAAACCAGCTCTACAGTCACTAACACCAATCTCCCCCAGTCTGATATAAACCAGCTCTACAGTCACTGACACCAATCTCCCCATATCTGATATAAACCAGTCCCACAGTCACTGACACAAATCTCCCCCTGTCTGATATAAACCAGTCCCACAATCACTGACATCAATCTCCCCCTGTCTGATATAAACCAGACCCACAGTCAATGACACCAACCTCCCCCTGTCTGATATAAACCAGCCCAACTGTCAATGACACTAATCTCCCCCTGCCTAATATAAACCAGCCACAGCCACTGACACCAATCTCCCCCTGTCTGATATAAAACAGTCTCACACTCACTGACACCAATCTCCCCCTGTCTGATATAAACCAGCCCCACAGTCACTGACACCAATCTCCCCCTGTCTGATAGAAACCATCCCCACTGTCACTGACACCAATCTTCTCCCTGTCTGATCTAAACCAGACCCAAAGTCACTGACACCAATCTGCTCCTGTCTGATAGAAACCATCCCCACAGTCACTGACACCAATCTTACCCCTGTCTGATCTAAACCAGACCCAAAGTCACTGACACCAATCTGCTCCTGTCTGATATAACCCAGCCCCACAGTCACTGATACCAATCTCCTCCTGTCTGATATAAAACCAGTCCCACAGTCCCTGACACCAATCTCCTCCTGTCTGATAGAAACAAGAAACACAGTCCCTGACACCAATCTCCTCCTGTCTGATAGAAACAAGACACACAGTCCCTGACACCAATCTCCCCCTGTCTGATATAAACCAGACCCAGAGTCACTGACACCAATCTCCCCCTGTCTGATGTAAACCAGCCCCACAGCCACTGACACCAATCTCCCCCTGTCTGATATAAAACTAGTCCCACAGTCCCTGACACCAATCTTCCAATGTCTGACAAAATCCAGAACAACGGTCCCTGGCACCAATCTGCCCTGTCTGATATACCCCAGCCCCACAGCCTCTGATACCAATCTCCCCCTGTCTGATATAAACGAGCCCCACAGCCCCTGATACCAATCTCCCCCTGTCTGATATAAACGAGCCCCACAGCCCCTGATACCAATCTCCCACTGTCTGATATAATCCAGCTCCACAGACACTGACATCAATCTCCTCATGTCTGATATAAACCAGCTCTACAGTCCCTGACACCAATCTCACCCTGTCTGATATAAACCAGCCCCACAGTCACTGACACAAATCACCCCCTGTCTGACATAAACCAGCCGCACATTCACTGACACAAATCTCCCCCTGTGTGATATAAACCAGCCCCACAGTCACTGACACAAATCTCCCCTTGTGTGATATAGACCAGCCGCACAGTCACTGACACAAATCTCCCCCTGTCTGATAGAAACCAGACCCACAGTCACTGACACCAATCTCCCCCTGTCTGATATAAACCAGCGCCACACTCACTGACACCAATCTCCCCCTGTCTGATATAAACCAGACCCACAGTCACCGATACCAATCTCCCCCTGTCTGATATAAACCAGCTCTACAGTCACTGACACCAATCTGCCCATGTCTGATATCAACCAGTCCCATAGTCACTGACACCAATCTCCCCCTGTCTGATATAAACCAGTCACACAATCACTGACACCAATCTCCCCCGTCTGATATAAACCAGACCCACAGTCACTGACACCAATCACCCCGTCTGATATAAACCAGTCCCACAGTCACTGACACCAATCTCCTCCTGTCTGATATACACCAGCCCCACAGTCAGTGACACCAATCTCGCCCTGTCTGATATAACGCAGCCCCACAGTCCCTGACCCCAATCTCCTCCTGTCTGATATAAACCAGCCCCACAGTCACTGACACCAATCTACCCCTGTCTAATATAAACCAGCGCCAAAGTCACTGACACCAATCTCACCCTGTCTGATATAAACCAGCCCCACAGTCACTGACACAAATCTCCCCCTGTCTGATATAAACAAGCCCCACAGTCACTGACACCAATCTCCCCCTGTCTGATATAAACCAGCCCCACAGTCACTGACACCAATCTCCCCCTGTCTGATGTAAACCTGCCCTACAGTCCCAGACACCAATCTCCCCCTGTCTAATATAAACCAGACCCAAAGTCACTGACACCCATCTCCCCCTGTCTGATGTAAACCTGCCCTACAGTCCCAGACACCAATCTCTCCCTGTCTGATATAAACCAGACTCATAATCACTGACACCAATCTCCCCTGTCTGATATATACCAGACCCACAGTCACTGACACCAATCGGCCCCTGTCTGATATAAACCAGACTCACAATCACTGACACCAATCTCCCCCTGTCTGATATAAACCAGCCCCACAGTCACCAACACCAATCTCCCCCAGTCTGAAATAAACCAACCCCACAGTCACTGACAACAATCTCCCCCTGTCTGATATACACCAGCCGCACAGTCACTGACACAAATCTCCCCTTGTCTGATATAAACCAGACCCACAGTCACTGACACAAATCTCCCCCTGTATGATATAAACCAGCCCCACAGTCACTGACACAAATCTCCCCTTGTGTGATATAAACCAACCCCACAGTCACTGACACCAATCTCCCCTTGTCTGACATAAACCAGCCCCACAGTCACTGACACAAATCTCCCCCTGTCTGATATAAACTAGACCCACAGTCACTGACACCAATCTCCACCTGTCTGATATAAACCAGCCCCACAGACACTGACCCCAATCTCCCCCTGTCTGATATAAACCAGCTCTACAGTCACTAACACCAATCTCTCCCAGTCTGATATAAACCAGCTCTACAGTCATTGACACCAATCTCCACATATCTGATATAAACCAGCCCCACAGTGACTGACACCAATCTCCCCCTGTCTAATATAAACCAGACCCACAGTCACTGACACCAATCTCCCCCTGTCTGATACAAACCAGCGCCACAGTCACTGACACCAATCTCCCCCTGTCTGATATAAACCAGCCCCACAGTCACTGACACCAATCTCCCCCTGTCTGATATAAACCAGCGCCAGAGTCACTGACACCAATCTCCCCCTGTCTGATATAAACCAGACCCAAAGTCACTGACACCAATCTCCCCTGTCTGATATATACCAGACCCAGTCACTGACACCAATCGGCCCCTGTCTGATATAAACCAGACTCACAATCACTGACACCAATCTCCCCCTGCCTGATATAAACCAGCCCCACAGTCACTAACACCAATCTCCCCCAGTCTGAAAGAAACCAACCCCACAGTCACTGACAACAATCTCCCCTTGTCTGATATAAACCAGATCCACAGTCACTGACACCAATCTCCCCCTGTCTGATATACACCAGCCGCACAGTCACTGACACAAATCTCCCCTTGTCTGATATAAACCAGACCCACAGTCACTGACACAAATCTGCCCCTGTATGTTATAAACCAGCCCCACAGTCACTGACACAAATCTCAACTTGTGTGATATAAACCAACCCCACAGTCACAGACACAAATCTCCCCTTGTCTGACATAAACCAGCCCCACAGTCACTGACACAAATCACCCCCTGTCTGATATAAACTAGACCCACAGTCACTGACACCAATCTCCACCTGTCTGATATAAACCAGCCCCACAGACACTGACCCCAATCTCCCACTGTCTGATATAAACCAGCCCCACAGTCACTGACACCAATCTCCCCCTGTCTGATATAAACCAGCCCCACAGTCACTAACACCAATCTCCCCCTGTCTGATATAAACCAGCTCTACAGTCAATGACACCAATCTCCCCATATCTGATATAAACCAGTCCCACAGTCACTGACATCAATCTCCCCCTGTCTGATATAAACCAGACCCACAGTCAATGACACCAATCTCCCCCTGCGTGATATAAACCAGCCCCACTGTCACTGACACTAATCTCCCCCTGCCTGATATAAACCAGCCACAGCCACTGACACCAATCTCCCCCTGTCTGATATAAAACAGTCCCACAATCACTGACACCAATCTCCCCCGGTCTGATATGAACCATCCCCACAGTCACTGACACCAATCTCCCCCTGTCTGATATAAACCAGCGCCACAGCCACTGACACCAATCTCCCCCTGTCTGATAGAAACCATCCCCACAGTCACTGACACCAATCTTCCCCCTGTCTGATCTAAACCAGACCCAAAGTCACTGACACCAATCTGCTCCTGTCTGATATAAACCTTCCCCACAGTCACTGATACCAATCTCCCCCTGTCTGATATAAAACCAGTCCCACAGTCCCTTACACCAATCTCCTCCTGTCTGATATAAACCAGCCCTACACTCCCTGACACCAATCTCCCCTGTCTGATATAAACTAGTCCCACAGTCCCTGACACCAATCTCCTCCTGTCTGATAGAAACAAGACACACAGTCCCTGACACCAATCTCCCCATGTCTGATATAAACCAGACCCGGAGTCACTGACACCAATCTCCCCCTGTCTGATGTAAACCAGCCCCACAGCCACTGACAGTAATCTCCCTTGTCTGATATAAACCAGACCCACAGTCACTGACACCAATCTCCCCCTGTCTGATATAAAACAGCTCCACACTCACTGACACCAATCTCCCCCTGTCTGATATAAAACTAGTCCCACAGTCCCTGACACCAATCTTCCAATGTCTGACAAATTCCAGAACAACGGTCCCTGGCACCAATCTGCCCTGTCTGATATACCCCAGCCCCACAGCCCCTGATACCAATCTCCCCCTGTCTGATATACCCCAGCCCCACAGCCCCTGATACCAATCTCCCCCTGTCTGATTTCATCCAGCTCCACAGACACTGACATCAATCTCCTCCTGTCTGATATAAACCAGCTCTACAGTCCCTGACACCAATCTCACCCTGTCTGATATAAACCAGCCCCACAGTCATTGACACCAATATCCCCTGTCTGATATAAACCAGCCCCACAGTCACTGACACAAATCACCCCCTGTCTGACATAAACCAGCCGCACATTCACTGACACAAATCTGCCCTTGTGTGATATAAACCAGCGTCACACTCACTGACACCAATCTCCCCCTGACTGATATAAACCAGCCGAACAGTCACTGACACAAATCTCCCCCTGTCTGATATAAACCAGCCGCACAGTTACTGACACAAATCTCCCCCTGTCTGATATAAACCAGACCCACAGTCACTGACACCAATCTCCACCTGTCTGATATAAAACCAGTCCCACAGTCACTGACACCAATCTTCCAATGTCTGACAAAATCCAGAAGAACAGTCCCTGACACCAATCTGCCCCGTCTGATATAACCCAGCCCCACACTCCCTGATACCAATCTCCCCCTGTCTGATATAATCCAGCTCGACAGACACTGACATCAATCTCCTCCTGTCTGATATAAACCAGCTCTACAGTCCCTGACACCAATCTCCCCCTGTCTGATATAAACCAGACCCACAGTCACTGACACCAATCTCCACCTGTCTGATATAAAACCAGTCCCACAGTCACTGACACCAATCTTCCAATGTCTGACAAAATCCAGAAGAACAGTCCCTGACACCAATCTGCCCCGTCTGATATAACCCAGCCCCACACTCCCTGATACCAATCTCCCCCTGTCTGATATAATCCAGCTCGACAGTCACTGACATCAATCTCCTCCTGTCTGATATAAACCAGCTCTACAGTCACTGACACCAATCTCCCCCTGTCTGATATTAACCAGACGCACAATCACTGACACCGATATCCACTGTCCGATATAAACCAGACCCACAGTCACTGACACCAATCTCTCCCTGTCTGAAATAAACCAGACCCACAGTCACTGACACCAATCTCTCCCTGTCTGATATAAACCAGACCCACAGTCACTGACAACAATCTCCCCTGTCTGATATAAAACAGCCCCATAGTCTCTGCCAACAATCTCTACCTGTCTGATGTACACCAACCCCACAGTCCCTGATACCAATCTCCCCCTGTCTGATATAATCCAGCTCCACAGTCACTGACACCAATCTCCCCCTGTCTGATATAAACCAGCTCGACAGTCACTGACACCAATCTCCCCCGGTCTGATATAAACCATCCCCACAGTCACTGACACCAATCTCCCCCTGTCTGATATAAACCAGTCCCATAGTCTCTGACACCAATCTCCCCTTGTCTGATATAAACCAGACCCACAGTCACTGACACCAATCTTCCCCTGTCTGATATAAACTAGTCCCACAGTCACTGACACCAGTTTCCCTCTGTCTGATAGAAACAAGACCCACAGTCCCTGACACCAATCTCCCGCTGTCTGATATAAACCAGCCCCACAGTCCCTGACACCAATCTCCCTCTGTCTGATATAAACCAGACCCACAGTCACTGACACCAATCTCCCCAGTCTGATATAAACCAGCGCCACACTCACTGACCCCAATCTCCCCCTGTCTGATATAAAACCAGTCCCACAGTCACTGACAACAATCTTCCAATGTCTGACAAAATCCAGAACAACAGTCCCTGAGACCAATCTGCCCCGTCTGATATAATCCAGCTCCACAGACACTGACATCAATCTCCTCCTGTCTGATCTAAACCAGCTCCACAGACACTGACATCAATCTCCCACTGTCTGATATAAACCAGCCCCACAGCCATTGGCACCCATCTCCTCCTGTCTGATATTAACCAGACGCACAATCACTGACACCGATATCCCCTGTCAGATATAAACCAGACCCACAGTCACAGACACAAATCTCCCCCTGTCTGATATAAATCCAGTCCCACAGACACTGACACCAACCTCCCCTTGTCTGAGATAAACCAGACCCACAGTCACTGACACCAATCTCTCCCTGTCTGATATAAACCAGACCCACATTCCCTGACACCAATCTCCCCCTGTCTGAGATAAACCAGACCCACAGTCACTGACACCAATCTCCCCCTTTCTAATATAAACTAGACCAAGTCACTGACACCAATATCCCCCTGTCTGATATAAAAAAGCCCAACAGACACTGACACCAACCACCTCCTGTCTGATACAATCGAGCCCCACAGTCACTGACACCAACCCCCCCATGATAATATAAACCAGCTCCACAGTCCCGGCCCCCATCTCCCCCTTTCTGATATAAACCTGCCCCACAGTCCCTGACACCAATCTCGCCCTGTCTGATATAAACCAGCCCCACAGTCACTGACACCAATCGGCCCCTGTCTGATATAAACCAGCCCCACAGTCACTGACACCAATCGGCCCCTGTCTGATATAAACCAGCCCCACAGTCACTGACACCAATCGGCCCCTGTCAGATATAAACCAGACCCACAGTCACTGTCACCAATTTCCCCTGTCTGATATAAACCAGACCCACAGTCACTGACACCAATCTCCCCCTGTCTGAAATAAACCAGACCCACAGTCACTGACACCAATCTCCCCCTGTCTGAAATAAACCAGCCACACACTCACTGACCCCAACATCACCCTCTCTGATGTAAACCAACCCCACACTCACTGACACCAATCGGCCCCTGTCAGATATAAACCAGACCCACAGTCACTGTCACCAATCTCCCCCTGTCTTGTATAAACCAGACCCACAGTCCCTGACATCAATCTCCCCCTTTCTGATATAAACCAGACCAACAGTCCCTGACACCAATCTCCCCCTGTCTGACATAAACTAGACCAAGTCACTGACACCAATATCCCCCTGTCTGATATAAAAAAGCCCAACAGACACTGACACCAACCACCTCCTGTCTGATACAATCGAGCCCCAGAGCCACTGACACCAATCCCCCCATGATAATATAAACCAGCCCCACAGTCACTCATACCAATCTCCCCCTGTCTGATATAACCCAGCCCCACAGTCCCTGATACCAACCTCCCCCTGTCTGATGTAAACCAGACCCAAAGTCACTGACACCAATCCCGACCTGCCTGATATAAACCAGCCCCAGAGTCTCTGACACTAATCTCTACCTGTCTGAAATAAACCAGCCCCACAGTCACTGACACCAATCTCCCCCTGTCTGATATAAGCAAGCCCCACAGTCACTGACACAAATCTCCCCCTGTCTGATATAAACCAGCCCCACAGTCACTGACACCAATCTCCCCCTGTCTGATATAAACCAGCCCCACAGTCACTGACACCAATCTACCCCTGTCGGATATAAACCAGCCCCACAGACACTGACACCAATCTCCCCCTGTCTGATATAAACCAGCCCCACAGTCACTGACACCAATCTCCCCCGGTCTGATACAAACCAGCGCCACACTCATTGACACCAATCTCACCCTGTCTGATATAAACCAGCCCCACAGTCACTGACAAAAATCTCCCCTTGTGTGATATAAACCAACCCCACAGTCACTGACAACAATGTCCCCCCTGTCTGATATAAACCAGACCCACAATCACTGACAGCAATCTCCCCCTGTCTGATATAAACCAGACCCACAGTCACTGACACCAATCTCCCCGTCTGATATAAACCAGTCCCACAGTCACTGACACCAATCTCCTCCTGTCTGATATACACCAGCCCCACAGTCACTGACACAAATCTCCCCCTGTCTGATATAAACCAGCCCCACAGTCACTGACACCAATCTACCCCTGTCTGATATAAACCAGCCCCACAGACACTGACACCAATCTCCCCCTGTCTGATATAAACCAGCCCCACAGTCACTGACACCAATCTCCCCCTGTCTGATACAAACCAGCGCCACACTCATTGACACCAATCTCCCCCTGTCTGATATAAACCAGCCCCACAGTCACTGACAAAAATCACCCCTTGTGTGATATAAACCAACCCCACAGTCACTGACAACAATTTCCCCCCTGTCTGATATAAACCAGACCCAAAGTCACTGACACCAATCTCCCCCTGTCTGATATAAACCAGACCCACAATCACTGACAGCAATCTCCCCCTGTCTGATATAAACCAGACCCACAGTCACTGACACCAATCTCCCCGTCTGAAATAAACCAGTCCCACAGTCACTGACACCAATCTCCTCCTGTCTGATATACACCAGCCCCACAGTCACTGACACAAATCTCCCCCTGTCTGATATAAACCAGCCCCACAGTCACTGACACCAATCTCCCCCTGTCTGATATAAACCAGCCCCACAGTCACTGACACCAATCTACCCCTGTCTGATATAAACCAGCCCAACAGACACTGACACCAATCTCCCCCTGTCTGATATAAACCAGCCCCACAGTCACTGACACCAATCTCCCCCTGTCTGATACAAACCAGCGCCACACTCATTGACACCAATCTCCCCCTGTCTGATATAAACCAGCCCCACAGTCACTGACAAAAATCTCCCCTTGTGTGATATAAACCAACCCCACAGTCACTGACAACAATTTCCCCCCTGTCTGATATAAACCAGACCCAAAGTCACTGACACCAATCTCCCCCTGTCTGATATAAACCAGCCCCACAGTCACTGACAACAATCTCCCCTTGTCTGATATAAACCAGATCCACAGTCACTAACACCAATCTCCCCCAGTCTGAAATAAACCAACCCACAGTCACTGACAACAATCTCAGGTTGTCTGATATAAACCAGATCCACAGTCACTGACAACCAATCTCCCCTTGTCTGATATAAACCAGACCCACAGTCACTGACACAAATCTCCCCATTTCTGATATAAATCAGCCCCACAGTCACTGACACAAATCTCCCCCTGTCTGATATGAACCAGACCCACTGTCACTGACACCAATCTCCGCCTGTCTGATATAAACCAGACCCAAAGTCACTGATACCAATCTCCTCCTGTCTGATATAAACCAGCCCCACAGTCACTGACACCAATCGGCCCGTGTCTGATATAAACCAAACCCACAGTCACTGACACAAATCTCTACCCAGTCTGATGTAAAACCAGCCCCACAGTCCATTACACCAATCTCCCCCTGTCGGATATAAACTACTCCCACAGACACTAACACGAATCTCCTCGTGTCTGATATAAACCAGCCCCACAGTCACTGACACCAATCTCCCCCTGTCTGATATAAACCAGACCCACAGTCACTGACACTCATATCCCCATGTCTGATATAAAAAAGCCCAACAGATACTGACACCAATCTCCCCCTGTCTGATATAATCGAGACCCACAGTTACAGACACCAATCTCCCCCTGTCTGATATAAACCAGACCCACAGTCACTGACACCAATATCCCCATGTCTGATATAAACCAGCCGCACAGTCACTGACACAAATGTCCCGCTGTCTGATATAAACCAGCCCCACAGTCACTGACACAAATCATCCCCCTGTCTTACATAAACCAGACCCACAGTCACTGACACCAATCTCCCCCTGTCTGATATAAACCAGCGCCACACTCACTGACACCAATCTCCCCCTGTTTGATATAAACCAGACCCACAGTCACTGACACCAATCTCCCCCTGTCAGATATAAACCAGCTCTACAGTCACTGACACCAATCTGCCCATGTCTGATATCAACCAGTCCCACAGTCACTGACACCAATCTCCCCCTGTCTGATATAAAGCAGTCCCACAATCACTGACACCAATCTCCCCCTGTCTGATATAACCCAGACCCACAGTCACTGACACCAATCTCCCCGTCTGATATAAACCAGTCCCACAGTCACTGACACCAATCTCCTCCTGTCTGATATACACCAGCCCCACAGTCAGTGACACCAATCTACCCCTGTCTGATATAAACCAGCCCCACAGTCACTGACACCAATCTCCCCCTGTCTAATATAAACCAGACTCACAGTCACTGACAACCAATCTCCCCTTGTCTGATATAAACCAGCGCCACAGACACTGACACCAATGTCCCCCTGTCTGATATAAACCAGCCCCACAGTCACTGACACCAATCTCCCCCTGTCTGATATAAACCAGCGCCAGAGTCACTGACACCAATCTCCCCCTGTCTGATATAAACCAGACCCAAAGTCACTGACACCAATCTCCCCCTGTCTGATGTAAACCTGCCCTACAGTCCCAGACACCAATCTCCCCCTGTCTGATATAAACCAGACTCACAATCACTGACACCAATCTCGCCTGTCTGATATATACCAGACCCACAGTCACTGACACCAATCGGCCCCTGTCTGATATAAACCAGACTCACAATCACTGACACCAATCTCCTCCTGTCTGATATAAACCAGCACCACAGTCACTAACACCAATCTCCCAAGTCTGAAATAAAACAACCCCACAGTCACTGACAACAATCTCCCCTTGTCTGATATAAACCAGATCCACAGCCACTGACACCAATCTCCCCCTGTCTGATATAAACCAGACCCACAGTCACTGACACAAATCTCCCCCTGTATGATATAAACCAGCCCCACAGTCACTGACACAAAACTCCCCTTGTGTGATATAAACCAACCCCACAGTCACTGACACCAATCTCCCCTTGTCTGACATAAACCAGCCCCACAGTCACTGACACCAATCTCCCCCTGTCTGATATAAACCAGTCCCACAATCACTGACATCAATCTCCCCCTGTCTGATATAAACCAGACCCACAGTCAATGACACCAATCTCCCCCTGTCTGATATGAACCAGCCACAGCCACTGACACCAATCTCCCCCTGTCTGATATAGACCAGCCCCACAGTCACTAACACCAATCTCCCCCAGTCTGATATAAACCAGCTCTACAGTCAATGACACCAATCTCCCCAAGTCTGATATAAACCAGACCCACAGTCACTGACACCAATCTCCCCCAGTCTGATATAAACCAGCTCTACAGTAACTGACACCAATCTCCCCCTGTCTGATATAAACCAGTCCCACAATCACTGACACCAATCTCCCCCAGTCTGAAATAAACCAACCCCACAGTCACTGACAACAATCTCCCCTTGTCTGATATAAACCAGATCCACAGTCACTGACACCAATCTCCCCCTGTCTGATATACACCGGCCGCACAGTCACTGACACAAATCTCCCCTTGTCTGATATAAACCAGACCCACAGTCACTGACACAAATCTCCCCCTGTATGATATATACCAGCCCCACAGTCACTGACACAAATCTCCCCTTGTGTGATATAAACTAACCCCACAGTCACTGACACCAATCTCCCCTTGTCTGACATAAACCAGCCCCACAGTCACTGACACCAATCCCCCCCTGTCTGATATAAACCAGTCCCACAATCACTGACATCAATCTCCCGCTGTCTGATATAAACCAGACCCACAGTCAATGACACCAATCTCTCCCTGTCTGATATAAACCAGCCACAGCCACTGACACCAATCTCCCCCTGTATGATATAAACCAGCCCCACAGTCACTGACACAAATCTCCCCTTGTGTGATATAAACCAACCCCACAGTCACTGACACCAATCTCCCCCTGTCTGATATAAACCAGCCCCACAGTCACTGACACCAATCTCCCCCAGTCTGAGATAAACCAGCTCTACAGTCAATGACACCAATCTCCCCCAGTCTTATATAAACCAGACCCACAGTCACTGACACCAATCTCCCCCAGTCTGATATAAACCAGCTCTACAGTCACTGACACCAATTTTCCCATATCTGATATAAACCAGTCCCACAGTCGCTGACACCAATCTCCCCCAGTCTTATATAAACCCGACCCACAGTCACTGACACCAAACTCCCCCTGTCTGATATAAACCAGCTCTACAGTCACTGACACCAATCTCCCCATATCTGATATAAACCAGTCCCACAGTCACTGACACAAATCTCCCCCTGTCTGATATAAACCAGTCCCACAATCACTGACATCAATCGCCCCCTGTCTGATATAAGCCAGACCCACAGTCAATGACACCAATCTCCCCCTGTCTGATATAAACCAGCCACAGCCACTGACACCAATCTCCCCCTGTCTTATATAAAACAGTCCCACAATCACTGACACCAATCTCCCCAGGTCTGATATAAACCATCCCCACAGTCACTGACACCAATCTCCCCCTGTCTGATATAAACCAGTGCCACAGTCACTGACACCAATATCCCCCTGTCTGATATAAACCAGTCCCACAATCACTGACACCAATCTCCCCCTGTCTGATATAAACCAGCGCCACAGTCACTGACACCAATCTCCCCCTGTCTGATATAAACCATCGCCACAGTCACTGACACCAATCTTCCCCCTGTCTGATCTAAACCAGACCCAAAGTCACTGACACCAATCTGCTCCTGTCTGATATAAACCAGCCCCACAGTCACTGATACCAATCTCCCCGTGTCTGATATAAAACCAGTCCCACAGTCCCTTACACCAATCTCCTCCTGTCTGATATAAACCAGCCCTACAGTCCCTGACACCAATCTCCCCTGTCTGATATAAACTAGTCCCACAGTCCCTGACAACAATCTCCTCCTGTCTGATAGAAACAAGACACACAGTCCCTGACACCGATCTCCCCCTGTCTGATATAAACCAGACCCAGAGTCACTGACACCAATCTCCCCCGTCTGATGTAAACCAGCCCCACAGCCACTGACAGTAATCTCCCTTGTCTGATATAAACCAGACCCACAGACACTGACACCAATCTCCCCCGTCTGATATAAACCAGCGCCACAATCACTGAACCCAATCTCCACCTGTCTGATATAAACCAGCGACACAGTCACTGACCCCAATCTCCCACTTTCTGATATAAAACTAGTCCCACAGTCCCTGACACCAATCTTCCAATGTCTGACAAAATCCAGAACAACGGTCCCTGGCACCAATCTGCCCTGTCTGATATACCCCAGCCCCACAGCCCCTGATACCAATCTCCCCCTGTCTGATATAATCCAGCTCCAAAGACACTGACATCAATCTCCTCCTGTCTGATATAAACCAGCTCTACAGTCCCTGACACCAATCTCACCCTGTCTGATATTAACCAACTCCACAGTCACTGACACCAATCTCCCCCTGTCTGATATAAACCAGCCCCACAGTCACTGACACAAATCACCCCCTGCCTGACATAAACCAGCCGCACATTCACTGACACAAATCTCCCCCTGTGTGATATAAACCAGCCCCACAGTCACTGACACAAATCTCCCCTTGTGTGATATAAACCAGCGTCACACTCACTGACACCAATCACCCACTGACCGATATAAACCAGCCGAACAGTCACTGACACAAATCTCCCCCTATCTGATATAAACCATTCCCACAAACACAGACATCAATCTCCCCCTGTCTGATATAAACCAGACCCACAGTCAATGACACCAATCTCCCCCTGTCTGATATGAACCAGCCACAGCCACTGACACCAATCTCCCCCTGTATGATATAAACCAGCCCCACATTCACTGACACCAATCTCCCCCTGTCTGATATAAACCAGCCCCACAGTCACTGACACCAATCTCCCCCTGTCTGATATAGACCAGCACCACAGTCATTAACACCAATCTCCCCCAGTCTGATATAAACCAGCTCTACAGTCAATGACACCAATCTCCCAAAGTCTGATATAAACCAGACCCACAGTCACTGACACCAATCTCCCCCAGTCTGATATAAACCAGCTCTACAGTCACTGACACCAATCTCCCCCTGTCTGAAATAAACCAGTCCCACAATCACTGACATCAATCTCCCCCTGTCTGATATAAACCATCCCCACAGTCACTAACACCAATCTCCCCCAGTCTGAAATAAACCAACCCCACAGTCACTGACAACAATCTCCCCTTGTCTGATATAAACCAGATCCACAGTCACTGACACCAATCTCCCCCTGTCTGATATACACCAGCCGCACAGTCATTGACACAAATCTCCCCTTGTCTGATATAAACCAGACCCACAGTCACTAACACAAATCTCCCCCTGTATGATATAAACCAGCCCCACAGTCACTGACACAAATCTCCCCTTGGGTGATATAAACTAACCCCACAGTCACTGACACCAATCTCCCCTTGTCTGACATAAACCAGCCCCACAGTCACTGACACCAATCTCCCCCTGTCTGATATAAACCAGTCCCACAATCACTGACATCAATCTCCCCCTGTCTGATATAAACCAGACTCACAGTCAAAGAAAACAATCTCCCCCTGTCTGATATAAACCAGCCACAGCCACTGACACCAATCTCCCACTGTATGATATAAACCAGCCCCACAGTCACTGACACAAATCTCCCCTTGTGTGATATAAACCAACCCCACAGTCACTGACACCAATCTCCCCCTGTCTGATATAAACCAGCCCCACAGTCACTGACACCAATCTCCCCCTGTCTGATATAAACCAGACCCACAGTCAATGACACCAATCTCCCCTGTCTGATATAAACTAGTCCCACAGTCCCTGACAACAATCTCCTCCTGTCTGATAGAAACAAGACACACAGTCCCTGACACCGATCTCCCCCTGTCTGATATAAACCAGACCCAGAGTCACTGACACCAATCTCCCCCGTCTGATGTAAACCAGCCCCACAGCCACTGACAGTAATCTCCCTTGTCTGATATAAACCAGACCCACAGACACTGACACCAATCTCCCCCGTCTGATATAAACCAGCGCCACAATCACTGAACCCAATCTCCACCTGTCTGATATAAACCAGCGACACAGTCACTGACCCCAATCTCCCACTTTCTGATATAAAACTAGTCCCACAGTCCCTGACACCAATCTTCCAATGTCTGACAAAATCCAGAACAACGGTCCCTGGCACCAATCTGCCCTGTCTGATATACCCCAGCCCCACAGCCCCTGATACCAATCTCCCCCTGTCTGATATAATCCAGCTCCAAAGACACTGACATCAATCTCCTCCTGTCTGATATAAACCAGCTCTACAGTCCCTGACACCAATCTCACCCTGTCTGATATTAACCAACTCCACAGTCACTGACACCAATCTCCCCCTGTCTGATATAAACCAGCCCCACAGTCACTGACACAAATCACCCCCTGCCTGACATAAACCAGCCGCACATTCACTGACACAAATCTCCCCCTGTGTGATATAAACCAGCCCCACAGTCACTGACACAAATCTCCCCTTGTGTGATATAAACCAGCGTCACACTCACTGACACCAATCTCCCCCTGACCGATATAAACCAGCCGAACAGTCACTGACACAAATCTCCCCCTGTCTGATATAATCCATTCCCACAATCACAGACATCAATCTCCCCCTGTCTGATATAAACCAGACCCACAGTCAATGACACCAATCTCCCCCTGTCTGATATGAACCAGCCACAGCCACTGACACCAATCTCCCCCTGTATGATATAAACCAGCCCCACATTCACTGACACCAATCTCCCCCTGTCTGATATAAACCAGCCCCACAGTCACTGACACCAATCTCCCCCTGTCTGATATAGACCAGCACCACAGTCATTAACACCAATCTCCCCCAGTCTGATATAAACCAGCTCTACAGTCAATGACACCAATCTCCCAAAGTCTGATATAAACCAGACCCACAGTCACTGACACCAATCTCCCCCAGTCTGATATAAACCAGCTCTACAGTCACTGACACCAATCTCCCCCTGTCTGATATAAACCAGTCCCACAATCACTGACATCAATATCCCCCTGTCTGATATAAACCATCCCCACAGTCACTAACACCAATCTCCCCCAGTCTGAAATAAACCAACCCCACAGTCACTGACAACAATCTCCCCTTGTCTGATATAAACCAGATCCACAGTCACTGACACCAATCTCCCCCTGTCTGATATACACCAGCCGCACAGTCACTGACACAAATCTCCCCTTGTCTGATATAAACCAGACCCACAGTCACTGACACAAATCTCCCCCTGTATGATATAAACCAGCCCCACAGTCACTGACACAAATCTCCCCTTGGGTGATATAAACTAACCCCACAGTCACTGACACCAATCTCCCCTTGTCTGACATAAACCAGCCCCACAGTCACTGACACCAATCTCCCCCTGTCTGATATAAACCAGTCCCACAATCACTGACATCAATCTCCTCCTGTCTGATATAAACCAGACTCACAGTCAATGAAACCAATCTCCCCCTGTCTGATATAAACCAGCCACAGCCACTGACACCAATCTCCCACTGTATGATATAAACCAGCCCCACAGTCACTGACACAAATCTCCCCTTGTGTGATATAAACCAACCCCACAGTCACTGACACCAATCTCCCCCTGTCTGATATAAACCAGCCCCACAGTCACTGACACCAATCTCCCCCTGTCTGATATAAACCAGACCCACAGTCAATGACACCAATCTCCCCCTGTCTGATATGAACCAGCCACAGCCACTGACACCAATCTCCCCCTGTATGATATAAACCAGCCCCACATTCACTGACACCAATCTCCCCCTGTCTGATATAGACCAGCCCCACAGTCATTAACACCAATCTCCCCCAGTCTGATATAAACCAGCTCTACAGTCAATGACACCAATCTCATAAAGTCTGATATAAACCAGACACACAGTCACTGACACCAATCTCCCCCAGTCTGATATAAACCAGCTCTACAGTCACTGACACCAATCTCCCCCTGTCTGATATAAACCAGTCCCACAATCACTGACATCAATCTCCCCCTGTCTGATATAAACCATCCCCACAGTCACTAACACCAATCTCCCCCAGTCTGAAATAAACCAACCCCAGAGTCACTGACAACAATCTCCCCTTGTCTGATATAAACCAGATCCACAGTCACTGACACCAATCTCCCCCTGTCTGATATACACCAGCCGCACAGTCACTGACACCAATCTCCCCTTGTCTGACATAAACCAGCCCCACAGTCACTGACACCAATCTCCCCCTGTCTGATATAAACCAGTCCCACAATCACTGACATCAATCTCCCCCTGTCTGATATAAACCAGACCCACAGTCAATGACACTAATCTCCCCCTGTCTGATATGAACCAGCCACAGCCACTGACACCAATCTCCCCCTGTCTGATATAGACCAGCCCCACAGTCACTAACACCAATCTCCCCCAGTCTGATATAAACCAGCTCTACAGTCAATGACACCAATCTCCCCAAGTCTGATATAAACCAGACCCACAGTCACTGACACCAATCTCCCCCAGTCTGATATAAACCAGACCCACAGACACTGACACCAATCTCCCCCGTCTGATATAAACCAGCGCCACAATCACTGAACCCAATCTCCACCTGTCTGATATAAACCAGCGACACAGTCACTGACCCCAATCTCCCACTTTCTGATATAAAACTAGTCCCACAGTCCCTGACACCAATCTTCCAATGTCTGACAAAATCCAGAACAACGGTCCCTGGCACCAATCTGCCCTGTCTGATATACCCCAGCCCCACAGCCCCTGATACCAATCTCCCCCTGTCTGATATAATCCAGCTCCAAAGACACTGACATCAATCTCCTCCTGTCTGATATAAACCAGCTCTACAGTCCCTGACACCAATCTCACCCTGTCTGATATTAACCAACTCCACAGTCACTGACACCAATCTCCCCCTGTCTGATATAAACCAGCCCCACAGTCACTGACACAAATCACCCCCTGCCTGACATAAACCAGCCGCACATTCACTGACACAAATCTCCCCCTGTGTGATATAAACCAGCCCCACAGTCACTGACACAAATCTCCCCTTGTGTGATATAAACCAGCGTCACACTCACTGACACCAATCTCCCCCTGACCGATATAAACCAGCCGAACAGTCACTGACACAAATCTCCCCCTGTCTGATATAAACCATTCCCACAATCACAGACATCAATCTCCCCCTGTCTGATATAAACCAGACCCACAGTCAATGACACCAATCTCCCCCTGTCTGATATGAACCAGCCACAGCCACTGACACCAATCTCCCCCTGTATGATATAAACCAGCCCCACATTCACTGACACCAATCTCCCCCTGTCTGATATAAACCAGCCCCACAGTCACTGACACCAATCTCCCCCTGTCTGATATAGACCAGCACCACAGTCATTAACACCAATCTCCCCCAGTCTGATATAAACCAGCTCTACAGTCAATGACACCAATCTCCCAAAGTCTGATATAAACCAGACCCACAGTCACTGACACCAATCTCCCCCAGTCTGATATAAACCAGCTCTACAGTCACTGACACCAATCTCCCCCTGTCTGAAATAAACCAGTCCCACAATCACTGACATCAATCTCCCCCTGTCTGATATAAACCATCCCCACAGTCACTAACACCAATCTCCCCCAGTCTGAAATAAACCAACCCCACAGTCACTGACAACAATCTCCCCTTGTCTGATATAAACCAGATCCACAGTCACTGACACCAATCTCCCCCTGTCTGATATACACCAGCCGCACAGTCATTGACACAAATCTCCCCTTGTCTGATATAAACCAGACCCACAGTCACTAACACAAATCTCCCCCTGTATGATATAAACCAGCCCCACAGTCACTGACACAAATCTCCCCTTGGGTGATATAAACTAACCCCACAGTCACTGACACCAATCTCCCCTTGTCTGACATAAACCAGCCCCACAGTCACTGACACCAATCTCCCCCTGTCTGATATAAACCAGTCCCACAATCACTGACATCAATCTCCCCCTGTCTGATATAAACCAGACTCACAGTCAAAGAAAACAATCTCCCCCTGTCTGATATAAACCAGCCACAGCCACTGACACCAATCTCCCACTGTATGATATAAACCAGCCCCACAGTCACTGACACAAATCTCCCCTTGTGTGATATAAACCAACCCCACAGTCACTGACACCAATCTCCCCCTGTCTGATATAAACCAGCCCCACAGTCACTGACACCAATCTCCCCCTGTCTGATATAAACCAGACCCACAGTCAATGACACCAATCTCCCCTGTCTGATATAAACTAGTCCCACAGTCCCTGACAACAATCTCCTCCTGTCTGATAGAAACAAGACACACAGTCCCTGACACCGATCTCCCCCTGTCTGATATAAACCAGACCCAGAGTCACTGACACCAATCTCCCCCGTATGATGTAAACCAGCCCCACAGCCACTGACAGTAATCTCCCTTGTCTGATATAAACCAGACCCACAGACACTGACACCAATCTCCCCCGTCTGATATAAACCAGCGCCACAATCACTGAACCCTATCTCCACCTGTCTGATATAAACCAGCGACACAGTCACTGACCCCAATCTCCCACTTTCTGATATAAAACTAGTCCCACAGTCCCTGACACCAATCTTCCAATGTCTGACAAAATCCAGAACAACGGTCCCTGGCACCAATCTGCCCTGTCTGATATACCCCAGCCCCACAGCCCCTGATACCAATCTCCCCCTGTCTGATATAATCCAGCTCCAAAGACACTGACATCAATCTCCTCCTGTCTGATATAAACCAGCTCTACAGTCCCTGACACCAATCTCACCCTGTCTGATATTAACCAACTCCACAGTCACTGACACCAATCTCCCCCTGTCTGATATAAACCAGCCCCACAGTCACTGACACAAATCACCCCCTGCCTGACATAAACCAGCCGCACATTCACTGACACAAATCTCCCCCTGTGTGATATAAACCAGCCCCACAGTCACTGACACAAATCTCCCCTTGTGTGATATAAACCAGCGTCACACTCACTGACACCAATCTCCCCCTGACCGATATAAACCAGCCGAACAGTCACTGACACAAATCTCCCCTGGTCTGATATAATCCATTCCCACAATCACAGACATCAATCTCCCCCTGTCTGATATAAACCAGACCCACAGTCAATGACACCAATCTCCCCCTGTCTGATATGAACCAGCCACAGCCACTGAAACCAATCTCCCCCTGTATGATATAAACCAGCCCCACATTCACTGACACCAATCTCCCCCTGTCTGATATAAACCAGCCCCACAGTCACTGACACCAATCTCCCCCTGTCTGATATAGACCAGCACCACAGTCATTAACACCAATCTCCCCCAGTCTGATATAAACCAGCTCTACAGTCAATGACACCAATCTCCCAAAGTCTGATATAAACCAGACCCACAGTCACTGACACCAATCTCCCCCAGTCTGATATAAACCAGCTCTACAGTCACTGACACCAATCTCCCCCTGTCTGATATAAACCAGTCCCACAATCACTGACATCAATATCCCCCTGTCTGATATAAACCATCCCCACAGTCACTAACACCAATCTCCCCCAGTCTGAAATAAACCAACCCCACAGTCACTGACAACAATCTCCCCTTGTCTGATATAAACCAGATCCACAGTCACTGACACCAATCTCCCCCTGTCTGATATACACCAGCCGCACAGTCACTGACACAAATCTCCCCTTGTCTGATATAAACCAGACCCACAGTCACTGACACAAATCTCCCCCTGTATGATATAAACCAGCCCCACAGTCACTGACACAAATCTCCCCTTGGGTGATATAAACTAACCCCACAGTCACTGACACCAATCTCCCCCTGTCTGATATAAACCAGTCCCACAATCACTGACATCAATCTCCCCCTGTCTGATATAAACCATCCCCACAGTCACTAACACCAATCTCCCCCAGTCTGAAATAAACCAACCCCAGAGTCACTGACAACAATCTCCCCTTGTCTGATATAAACCAGATCCACAGTCACTGACACCAATCTCCCCCTGTCTGATATACACCAGCCGCACAGTCACTGACACCAATCTCCCCTTGTCTGACATAAACCAGCCCCACAGTCACTGACACCAATCTCCCCCTGTCTGATATAAACCAGCCACAGCCACTGAAACCAATCTCCCCCTGTATGATATAAACCAGCCCCACATTCACTGACACCAATCTCCCCCTGTCTGATATAAACCAGCCCCACAGTCACTGACACCAATCTCCCCCTGTCTGATATAGACCAGCACCACAGTCATTAACACCAATCTCCCCCAGTCTGATATAAACCAGCTCTACAGTCAATGACACCAATCTCGCAAAGTCTGATATAAACCAGACCCACAGTCACTGACACCAATCTCCCCCAGTCTGATATAAACCAGCTCTACAGTCACTGACACCAATCTCCCCCTGTCTGATATAAACCAGTCCCACAATCACTGACATCAATATCCCCCTGTCTGATATAAACCATCCCCACAGTCACTAACACCAATCTCCCCCAGTCTGAAATAAACCAACCCCACAGTCACTGACAACAATCTCCCCTTGTCTGATATAAACCAGATCCACAGTCACTGACACCAATCTCCCCCTGTCTGATATACACCAGCCGCACAGTCACTGACACAAATCTCCCCTTGTCTGATATAAACCAGACCCACAGTCACTGACACAAATCTCCCCCTGTATGATATAAACCAGCCCCACAGTCACTGACACAAATCTCCCCTTGGGTGATATAAACTAACCCCACAGTCACTGACACCAATCTCCCCCTGTCTGATATAAACCAGTCCCACAATCACTGACATCAATCTCCCCCTGTCTGATATAAACCATCCCCACAGTCACTAACACCAATCTCCCCCAGTCTGAAATAAACCAACCCCAGAGTCACTGACAACAATCTCCCCTTGTCTGATATAAACCAGATCCACAGTCACTGACACCAATCTCCCCCTGTCTGATATACACCAGCCGCACAGTCACTGACACCAATCTCCCCTTGTCTGACATAAACCAGCCCCACAGTCACTGACACCAATCTCCCCCTGTCTGATATAAACCAGTCCCACAATCACTGACATCAATCTCCCCCTGTCTGATATAAACCAGACCCACAGTCAATGACACTAATCTCCCCCTGTCTGATATGAACCAGCCACAGCCACTGACACCAATCTCCCCCTGTCTGATATAGACCAGCCCCACAGTCACTAACACCAATCTCCCCCAGTCTGATATAAACCAGCTCTACAGTCAATGACACCAATCTCCCCAAGTCTGATATAAACCAGACCCACAGTCACTGACACCAATCTCCCCCAGTCTGATATAAACCAGACCCACAGACACTGACACCAATCTCCCCCGTCTGATATAAACCAGCGCCACAATCACTGAACCCAATCTCCACCTGTCTGATATAAACCAGCGACACAGTCACTGACCCCAATCTCCCACTTTCTGATATAAAACTAGTCCCACAGTCCCTGACACCAATCTTCCAATGTCTGTCAAAATCCAGAACAACGGTCCCTGGCACCAATCTGCCCTGTCTGATATACCCCAGCCCCACAGCCCCTGATACCAATCTCCCCCTGTCTGATATAATCCAGCTCCAAAGACACTGACATCAATCTCCTCCTGTCTGATATAAACCAGCTCTACAGTCCCTGACACCAATCTCACCCTGTCTGATATTAACCAACTCCACAGTCACTGACACCAATCTCCCCCTGTCTGATATAAACCAGCCCCACAGTCACTGACACAAATCACCCCCTGCCTGACATAAACCAGCCGCACATTCACTGACACAAATCTCCCCCTGTGTGATATAAACCAGCCCCACAGTCACTGACACAAATCTCCCCTTGTGTGATATAAACCAGCGTCACACTCACTGACACCAATCTCCCCCTGACCGATATAAACCAGCCGAACAGTCACTGACACAAATCTCCCCCTGTCTGATATAAACCATTCCCACAATCACAGACATCAATCTCCCCCTGTCTGATATAAACCAGACCCACAGTCAATGACACCAATCTCCCCCTGTCTGATATGAACCAGCCACAGCCACTGACACCAATCTCCCCCTGTATGATATAAACCAGCCCCACATTCACTGACACCAATCTCCCCCTGTCTGATATAAACCAGCCCCACAGTCACTGACACCAATCTCCCCCTGTCTGATATAGACCAGCACCACAGTCATTAACACCAATCTCCCCCAGTCTGATATAAACCAGCTCTACAGTCAATGACACCAATCTCCCAAAGTCTGATATAAACCAGACCCACAGTCACTGACACCAATCTCCCCCAGTCTGATATAAACCAGCTCTACAGTCACTGACACCAATCTCCCCCTGTCTGAAATAAACCAGTCCCACAATCACTGACATCAATCTCCCCCTGTCTGATATAAACCATCCCCACAGTCACTAACACCAATCTCCCCCAGTCTGAAATAAACCAACCCCACAGTCACTGACAACAATCTCCCCTTGTCTGATATAAACCAGATCCACAGTCACTGACACCAATCTCCCCCTGTCTGATATACACCAGCCGCACAGTCATTGACACAAATCTCCCCTTGTCTGATATAAACCAGACCCACAGTCACTAACACAAATCTCCCCCTGTATGATATAAACCAGCCCCACAGTCACTGACACAAATCTCCCCTTGGGTGATATAAACTAACCCCACAGTCACTGACACCAATCTCCCCTTGTCTGACATAAACCAGCCCCACAGTCACTGACACCAATCTCCCCCTGTCTGATATAAACCAGTCCCACAATCACTGACATCAATCTCCCCCTGTCTGATATAAACCAGACTCACAGTCAAAGAAAACAATCTCCCCCTGTCTGATATAAACCAGCCACAGCCACTGACACCAATCTCCCACTGTATGATATAAACCAGCCCCACAGTCACTGACACAAATCTCCCCTTGTGTGATATAAACCAACCCCACAGTCACTGACACCAATCTCCCCCTGTCTGATATAAACCAGCCCCACAGTCACTGACACCAATCTCCCCCTGTCTGATATAAACCAGACCCACAGTCAATGACACCAATCTCCCCTGTCTGATATAAACTAGTCCCACAGTCCCTGACAACAATCTCCTCCTGTCTGATAGAAACAAGACACACAGTCCCTGACACCGATCTCCCCCTGTCTGATATAAACCAGACCCAGAGTCACTGACACCAATCTCCCCCGTATGATGTAAACCAGCCCCACAGCCACTGACAGTAATCTCCCTTGTCTGATATAAACCAGACCCACAGACACTGACACCAATCTCCCCCGTCTGATATAAACCAGCGCCACAATCACTGAACCCTATCTCCACCTGTCTGATATAAACCAGCGACACAGTCACTGACCCCAATCTCCCACTTTCTGATATAAAACTAGTCCCACAGTCCCTGACACCAATCTTCCAATGTCTGACAAAATCCAGAACAACGGTCCCTGGCACCAATCTGCCCTGTCTGATATACCCCAGCCCCACAGCCCCTGATACCAATCTCCCCCTGTCTGATATAATCCAGCTCCAAAGACACTGACATCAATCTCCTCCTGTCTGATATAAACCAGCTCTACAGTCCCTGACACCAATCTCACCCTGTCTGATATTAACCAACTCCACAGTCACTGACACCAATCTCCCCCTGTCTGATATAAACCAGCCCCACAGTCACTGACACAAATCACCCCCTGCCTGACATAAACCAGCCGCACATTCACTGACACAAATCTCCCCCTGTGTGATATAAACCAGCCCCACAGTCACTGACACAAATCTCCCCTTGTGTGATATAAACCAGCGTCACACTCACTGACACCAATCTCCCCCTGACCGATATAAACCAGCCGAACAGTCACTGACACAAATCTCCCCTGGTCTGATATAATCCATTCCCACAATCACAGACATCAATCTCCCCCTGTCTGATATAAACCAGACCCACAGTCAATGACACCAATCTCCCCCTGTCTGATATGAACCAGCCACAGCCACTGAAACCAATCTCCCCCTGTATGATATAAACCAGCCCCACATTCACTGACACCAATCTCCCCCTGTCTGATATAAACCAGCCCCACAGTCACTGACACCAATCTCCCCCTGTCTGATATAGACCAGCACCACAGTCATTAACACCAATCTCCCCCAGTCTGATATAAACCAGCTCTACAGTCAATGACACCAATCTCCCAAAGTCTGATATAAACCAGACCCACAGTCACTGACACCAATCTCCCCCAGTCTGATATAAACCAGCTCTACAGTCACTGACACCAATCTCCCCCTGTCTGATATAAACCAGTCCCACAATCACTGACATCAATATCCCCCTGTCTGATATAAACCATCCCCACAGTCACTAACACCAATCTCCCCCAGTCTGAAATAAACCAACCCCACAGTCACTGACAACAATCTCCCCTTGTCTGATATAAACCAGATCCACAGTCACTGACACCAATCTCCCCCTGTCTGATATACACCAGCCGCACAGTCACTGACACAAATCTCCCCTTGTCTGATATAAACCAGACCCACAGTCACTGACACAAATCTCCCCCTGTATGATATAAACCAGCCCCACAGTCACTGACACAAATCTCCCCTTGGGTGATATAAACTAACCCCACAGTCACTGACACCAATCTCCCCCTGTCTGATATAAACCAGTCCCACAATCACTGACATCAATCTCCCCCTGTCTGATATAAACCATCCCCACAGTCACTAACACCAATCTCCCCCAGTCTGAAATAAACCAACCCCAGAGTCACTGACAACAATCTCCCCTTGTCTGATATAAACCAGATCCACAGTCACTGACACCAATCTCCCCCTGTCTGATATACACCAGCCGCACAGTCACTGACACCAATCTCCCCTTGTCTGACATAAACCAGCCCCACAGTCACTGACACCAATCTCCCCCTGTCTGATATAAACCAGTCCCACAATCACTGACATCAATCTCCCCCTGTCTGATATAAACCAGACCCACAGTCAATGACACCAATCTCCCCCTGTCTGATATGAACCAGCCACAGCCACTGACACCAATCTCCCCCTGTCTGATATAGACCAGCCCCACAGTCACTAACACCAATCTCCCCCAGTCTGATATAAACCAGCTCTACAGTCAATGACACCAATCTCCCCAAGTCTGATGTAAACCAGACCCACAGTCACTGACACCAATCTCCCCCAGTCTGATATAAACCAGACCCACAGACACTGACACCAATCTCCCCCGTCTGATATAAACCAGCGCCACAATCACTGAACCCAATCTCCACCTGTCTGATATAAACCAGCGACACAGTCACTGACCCCAATCTCCCACTTTCTGATATAAAACTAGTCCCACAGTCCCTGACACCAATCTTCCAATGTCTGACAAAATCCAGAACAACGGTCCCTGGCACCAATCTGCCCTGTCTGATATACCCCAGCCCCACAGCCCCTGATACCAATCTCCCCCTGTCTGATATAATCCAGCTCCAAAGACACTGACATCAATCTCCTCCTGTCTGATATAAACCAGCTCTACAGTCCCTGACACCAATCTCACCCTGTCTGATATTAACCAACTCCACAGTCACTGACACCAATCTCCCCCTGTCTGATATAAACCAGCCCCACAGTCACTGACACAAATCACCCCCTGCCTGACATAAACCAGACGCACATTCACTGACACAAATCTCCCCCTGTGTGATATAAACCAGCCCCACAGTCACTGACACAAATCTCCCCTTGTGTGATATAAACCAGCGTCACACTCACTGACACCAATCTCCCCCTGACCGATATAAACCAGCCGAACAGTCACTGACACAAATCTCCCCCTGTCTGATATAAACCATTCCCACAATCACAGACATCAATCTCCCCCTGTCTGATATAAACCAGACCCACAGTCAATGACACCAATCTCCCCCTGTCTGATATGAACCAGCCACAGCCACTGACACCAATCTCCCCCTGTATGATATAAACCAGCCCCACATTCACTGACACCAATCTCCCCCTGTCTGATATAAACCAGCCCCACAGTCACTGACACCAATCTCCCCCTGTCTGATATAGACCAGCACCACAGTCATTAACACCAATCTCCCCCAGTCTGATATAAACCAGCTCTACAGTCAATGACACCAATCTCCCAAAGTCTGATATAAACCAGACCCACAGTCACTGACACCAATCTCCCCCAGTCTGATATAAACCAGCTCTACAGTCACTGACACCAATCTCCCCCTGTCTGAAATAAACCAGTCCCACAATCACTGACATCAATCTCCCCCTGTCTGATATAAACCATCCCCACAGTCACTAACACCAATCTCCCCCAGTCTGAAATAAACCAACCCCACAGTCACTGACAACAATCTCCCCTTGTCTGATATAAACCAGATCCACAGTCACTGACACCAATCTCCCCCTGTCTGATATACACCAGCCGCACAGTCATTGACACAAATCTCCCCTTGTCTGATATAAACCAGACCCACAGTCACTAACACAAATCTCCCCCTGTATGATATAAACCAGCCCCACAGTCACTGACACAAATCTCCCCTTGGGTGATATAAACTAACCCCACAGTCACTGACACCAATCTCCCCTTGTCTGACATAAACCAGCCCCACAGTCACTGACACCAATCTCCCCCTGTCTGATATAAACCAGTCCCACAATCACTGACATCAATCTCCCCCTGTCTGATATAAACCAGACTCACAGTCAAAGAAAACAATCTCCCCCTGTCTGATATAAACCAGCCACAGCCACTGACACCAATCTCCCACTGTATGATATAAACCAGCCCCACAGTCACTGACACAAATCTCCCCTTGTGTGATATAAACCAACCCCACAGTCACTGACACCAATCTCCCCCTGTCTGATATAAACCAGCCCCACAGTCACTGACACCAATCTCCCCCTGTCTGATATAAACCAGACCCACAGTCAATGACACCAATCTCCCCTGTCTGATATAAACTAGTCCCACAGTCCCTGACAACAATCTCCTCCTGTCTGATAGAAACAAGACACACAGTCCCTGACACCGATCTCCCCCTGTCTGATATAAACCAGACCCAGAGTCACTGACACCAATCTCCCCCGTATGATGTAAACCAGCCCCACAGCCACTGACAGTAATCTCCCTTGTCTGATATAAACCAGACCCACAGACACTGACACCAATCTCCCCCGTCTGATATAAACCAGCGCCACAATCACTGAACCCTATCTCCACCTGTCTGATATAAACCAGCGACACAGTCACTGACCCCAATCTCCCACTTTCTGATATAAAACTAGTCCCACAGTCCCTGACACCAATCTTCCAATGTCTGACAAAATCCAGAACAACGGTCCCTGGCACCAATCTGCCCTGTCTGATATACCCCAGCCCCACAGCCCCTGATACCAATCTCCCCCTGTCTGATATAATCCAGCTCCAAAGACACTGACATCAATCTCCTCCTGTCTGATATAAACCAGCTCTACAGTCCCTGACACCAATCTCACCCTGTCTGATATTAACCAACTCCACAGTCACTGACACCAATCTCCCCCTGTCTGATATAAACCAGCCCCACAGTCACTGACACAAATCACCCCCTGCCTGACATAAACCAGCCGCACATTCACTGACACAAATCTCCCCCTGTGTGATATAAACCAGCCCCACAGTCACTGACACAAATCTCCCCTTGTGTGATATAAACCAGCGTCACACTCACTGACACCAATCTCCCCCTGACCGATATAAACCAGCCGAACAGTCACTGACACAAATCTCCCCTGGTCTGATATAATCCATTCCCACAATCACAGACATCAATCTCCCCCTGTCTGATATAAACCAGACCCACAGTCAATGACACCAATCTCCCCCTGTCTGATATGAACCAGCCACAGCCACTGAAACCAATCTCCCCCTGTATGATATAAACCAGCCCCACATTCACTGACACCAATCTCCCCCTGTCTGATATAAACCAGCCCCACAGTCACTGACACCAATCTCCCCCTGTCTGATATAGACCAGCACCACAGTCATTAACACCAATCTCCCCCAGTCTGATATAAACCAGCTCTACAGTCAATGACACCAATCTCCCAAAGTCTGATATAAACCAGACCCACAGTCACTGACACCAATCTCCCCCAGTCTGATATAAACCAGCTCTACAGTCACTGACACCAATCTCCCCCTGTCTGATATAAACCAGTCCCACAATCACTGACATCAATATCCCCCTGTCTGATATAAACCATCCCCACAGTCACTAACACCAATCTCCCCCAGTCTGAAATAAACCAACCCCACAGTCACTGACAACAATCTCCCCTTGTCTGATATAAACCAGATCCACAGTCACTGACACCAATCTCCCCCTGTCTGATATACACCAGCCGCACAGTCACTGACACAAATCTCCCCTTGTCTGGTATAAACCAGACCCACAGTCACTGACACAAATCTCCCCCTGTATGATATAAACCAGCCCCACAGTCACTGACACAAATCTCCCCTTGGGTGATATAAACTAACCCCACAGTCACTGACACCAATCTCCCCTTGTCTGACATAAACCAGCCCCACAGTCACTGACACAAATCTCCCCCTGTATGATATAAACCAGTCCCACAATCACTGACATCAATCTCCCCCTGTCTGATATAAACCAGACTCACAGTCAATGAAACCAATCTCCCCCTGTCTGATATAAACCAGCCACAGCCACTGACACCAATCTCCCACTGTATGATATAAACCAGCCCCACAGTCACTGACACAAATCTCCCCTTGTGTGATATAAACCAACCCCACAGTCACTGACACCAATCTCCCCCTGTCTGATATAAACCAGCCCCACAGTCACTGACACCAATCTCCCCCTGTCTGATATAAACCAGACCCACAGTCAATGACACCAATCTCCCCCTGTCTGATATGAACCAGCCACAGCCACTGACACCAATCTCCCCCTGTATGATATAAACCAGCCCCACATTCACTGACACCAATCTCCCCCTGTCTGATATAGACCAGCCCCACAGTCATTAACACCAATCTCCCCCAGTCTGATATAAACCAGCTCTACAGTCAATGACACCAATCTCCCAAAGTCTGATATAAACCAGACCCACAGTCACTGACACCAATCTCCCCCAGTCTGATATAAACCAGCTCTACAGTCACTGACACCAATCTCCCCCTGTCTGATATAAACCAGTCCCACAATCACTGACATCAATCTCCCCCTGTCTGATATAAACCATCCCCACAGTCACTAACACCAATCTCCCCCAGTCTGAAATAAACCAACCCCAGAGTCACTGACAACAATCTCCCCTTGTCTGATATAAACCAGATCCACAGTCACTGACACCAATCTCCCCCTGTCTGATATACACCAGCCGCACAGTCACTGACACCAATCTCCCCTTGTCTGACATAAACCAGCCCCACAGTCACTGACACCAATCTCCCCCAGTCTGATATAAACCAGCTCTACAGTAACTGACACCAATCTCCCCCTGTCTGATATAAACCAGTCCCACAATCACTGACACCAATCTCCCCCAGTCTGAAATAAACCAACCCCACAGTCACTGACAACAATCTCCCCTTGTCTGATATAAACCAGATCCACAGTCACTGACACCAATCTCCCCCTGTCTGATATACACCAGCCGCACAGTCACTGACACAAATCTCCCCTTGTCTGATATAAACCAGACCCACAGTCACTGACACAAATCTCCCCCTGTATGATATATACCAGCCCCACAGTCACTGACACAAATCTCCCCTTGTGTGATATAAACTAACCCCACAGTCACTGACACCAATCTCCCCTTGTCTGACATCAACCAGCCCCACAGTCACTGACACCAATCCCCCCCTGTCTGATATAAACCAGTCCCACAATCACTGACATCAATCTCCCGCTGTCTGATATAAACCAGACCCACAGTCAATGACACCAATCTCCCCCTGTCTGATATAAACCAGCCACAGCCACTGACACCAATCTCCCCCTGTATGATATAAACCAGCCCCACAGTCACTGACACAAATCTCCCCTTGTGTGATATAAACCAACCCCACAGTCACTGACACCAATCTCCCCCTGTCTGATATAAACCAGCCCCACAGTCACTGACACCAATCTCCCCCAGTCTGATATAAACCAGCTCTACAGTCAATGACACCAATCTCCCCCAGTCTTATATAAACCAGACCCACAGTCACTGACACCAATCTCCCCCAGTCTGATATAAACCAGCTCTACAGTCACTGACACCAATTTTCCCATATCTGATATAAACCAGTCCCACAGTCGCTGACACCAATCTCCCCCAGTCTTATATAAACCCGACCCACAGTCACTGACACCAAACTCCCCCTGTCTGATATAAAACAGTCCCACAATCACTGACACCAATCTCCCCAGGTCTGATATAAACCACCCCACAGTCACTGACACCAATCTCCCCCTGTCTGATATAAACCAGTGCCACAGTCACTGACACCAATATCCCCCTGTCTGATATAAACCAGTCCCACAATCACTGACACCAATCTCCCCCTGTCTGATATAAACCAGCGCCACAGTCACTGACACCAATCTCCCCCTGTCTGATATAAACCATCGCCACAGTCACTGACACCAATCTTCCCCCTGTCTGATCTAAACCAGACCCAAAGTCACTGACACCAATCTGCTCCTGTCTGATATAAACCAGCCCCACAGTCACTGATACCAATCTCCCCGTGTCTGATATAAAACCAGTCCCACAGTCCCTTACACCAATCTCCTCCTGTCTGATATAAACCAGCCCTACAGTCCCTGACACCAATCTCCCCTGTCTGATATAAACTAGTCCCACAGTCCCTGACAACAATCTCCTCCTGTCTGATAGAAACAAGACACACAGTCCCTGACACCGATCTCCCCCTGTCTGATATAAACCAGACCCAGAGTCACTGACACCAATCTCCCCCGTCTGATGTAAACCAGCCCCACAGCCACTGACAGTAATCTCCCTTGTCTGATATAAACCAGACCCACAGACACTGACACCAATCTCCCCCGTCTGATATAAACCAGCGCCACAATCACTGAACCCAATCTCCACCTGTCTGATATAAACCAGCGACACAGTCACTGACCCCAATCTCCCACTTTCTGATATAAAACTAGTCCCACAGTCCCTGACACCAATCTTCCAATGTCTGACAAAATCCAGAACAACGGTCCCTGGCACCAATCTGCCCTGTCTGATATACCCCAGCCCCACAGCCCCTGATACCAATCTCCCCCTGTCTGATATAATCCAGCTCCAAAGACACTGACATCAATCTCCTCCTGTCTGATATAAACCAGCTCTACAGTCCCTGACACCAATCTCACCCTGTCTGATATTAACCAACTCCACAGTCACTGACACCAATCTCCCCCTGTCTGATATAAACCAGCCCCACAGTCACTGACACAAATCACCCCCTGCCTGACATAAACCAGCCGCACATTCACTGACACAAATCTCCCCCTGTGTGATATAAACCAGCCCCACAGTCACTGACACAAATCTCCCCTTGTGTGATATAAACCAGCGTCACACTCACTGACACCAATCTCCCCCTGACCGATATAAACCAGCCGAACAGTCACTGACACAAATCTCCCCCTGTCTGATATAAACCATTCCCACAATCACAGACATCAATCTCCCCCTGTCTGATATAAACCAGACCCACAGTCAATGACACCAATCTCCCCCTGTCTGATATGAACCAGCCACAGCCACTGACACCAATCTCCCCCTGTATGATATAAACCAGCCCCACATTCACTGACACCAATCTCCCCCTGTCTGATATAAACCAGCCCCACAGTCACTGACACCAATCTCCCCCTGTCTGATATAGACCAGCACCACAGTCATTAACACCAATCTCCCCCAGTCTGATATAAACCAGCTCTACAGTCAATGACACCAATCTCCCAAAGTCTGATATAAACCAGACCCACAGTCACTGACACCAATCTCCCCCAGTCTGATATAAACCAGCTCTACAGTCACTGACACCAATCTCCCCCTGTCTGAAATAAACCAGTCCCACAATCACTGACATCAATCTCCCCCTGTCTGATATAAACCATCCCCACAGTCACTAACACCAATCTCCCCCAGTCTGAAATAAACCAACCCCACAGTCACTGACAACAATCTCCCCTTGTCTGATATAAACCAGATCCACAGTCACTGACACCAATCTCCCCCTGTCTGATATACACCAGCCGCACAGTCACTGACACAAATCTCCCCTTGTCTGATATAAACCAGACCCACAGTCACTGACACAAATCTCCCCTGTATGATATAAACCAGCCCCACAGTCACTGACACAAATCTCCCCTTGGGTGATATAAACTAACCCCACAGTCACTGACACCAATCTCCCCTTGTCTGACATAAACCAGCCCCACAGTCACTGACACCAATCTCCCCCTGTCTGATATAAACCAGTCCCACAATCACTGACATCAATCTCCCCCTGTCTGATATAAACCAGACTCACAGTCAATGAAACCAATCTCCCCCTGTCTGATATAAACCAGCCACAGCCACTGACACCAATCTCCCACTGTATGATATAAACCAGCCCCACAGTCACTGACACAAATCTCCCCTTGTGTGATATAAACCAACCCCACAGTCACTGACACCAATCTCCCCCTGTCTGATATAAACCAGCCCCACAGTCACTGACACCAATCACCCCCTGTCTGATATAAACCAGACCCACAGTCAATGACACCAATCTCCCCCTGTCTGATATGAACCAGCCACAGCCACTGACACCAATCTCCCCCTGTATGATATAAACCAGCCCCACATTCACTGACACCAATCTCCCCCTGTCTGATATAAACCAGCCCCACAGTCACTGACACCAATCTCCCCCTGTCTGATATAGACCAGCACCACAGTCATTAACACCAATCTCCCCCAGTCTGATATAAACCAGCTCTACAGTCAATGACACCAATCTCCCAAAGTCTGATATAAACCAGACCCACAGTCACTGACACCAATCTCCCCCAGTCTGATATAAACCAGCTCTACAGTCAGTGACACCAATCTCCCCCTGTCTGATATAAACCATCGCCACAGTCACTGACACCAATCTTCCCCCTGTCTGATCTAAACCAGACCCAAAGTCACTGACACCAATCTGCTCCTGTCTGATATAAACCAGCCCCACAGTCACTGATACCAATCTCCCCGTGTCTGATATAAAACCAGTCCCACAGTCCCTTACACCAATTTCCTCCTGTCTGATATAAACCAGCCCTACAGTCCCTGACACCAATCTCCCCTGTCTGATATAAACTAGTCCCACAGTCCCTGACAACAATCTCCTCCTGTCTGATAGAAACAAGACACACAGTCCCTGACACCGATCTCCCCCTGTCTGATATAAACCAGACCCAGAGTCACTGACACCAATCTCCCCCGTCTGATGTAAACCAGCCCCACAGCCACTGACAGTAATCTCCCTTGTCTGATATAAACCAGACCCACAGACACTGACACCAATCTCCCCCGTCTGATATAAACCAGCGCCACAATCACTGAACCCAATCTCCACCTGTCTGATATAAACCAGCGACACAGTCACTGACCCCAATCTCCCACTTTCTGATATAAAACTAGTCCCACAGTCCCTGACACCAATCTTCCAATGTCTGACAAAATCCAGAACAACGGTCCCTGGCACCAATCTGCCCTGTCTGATATACCCCAGCCCCACAGCCCCTGATACCAATCTCCCCCTGTCTGATATAATCCAGCTCCAAAGACACTGACATCAATCTCCTCCTGTCTGATATAAACCAGCTCTACAGTCCCTGACACCAATCTCACCCTGTCTGATATTAACCAACTCCACAGTCACTGACACCAATCTCCCCCTGTCTGATATAAACCAGCCCCACAGTCACTGACACAAATCACCCCCTGCCTGACATAAACCAGCCGCACATTCACTGACACAAATCTCCCCCTGTGTGATATAAACCAGCCCCACAGTCACTGACACAAATCTCCCCTTGTGTGATATAAACCAGCGTCACACTCACTGACACCAATCTCCCCCTGACCGATATAAACCAGCCGAACAGTCACTGACACAAATCTCCCCCTGTCTGATATAAACCATTCCCACAATCAAAGACATCAATCTCCCCCTGTCTGATATAAACCAGACCCACAGTCAATGACACCAATCTCCCCCTGTCTGATATGAACCAGCCACAGCCACTGACACCAATCTCCCCCTGTATGATATAAACCAGCCCCACATTCACTGACACCAATCTCCCCCTGTCTGATATAAACCAGCCCCACAGTCACTGACACTAATCTCCCCCTGTCTGATATAGACCAGCACCACAGTCATTAACACCAATCTCCCCCAGTCTGATATAAACCAGCTCTACAGTCAATGACACCAATCTCCCAAAGTCTGATATAAACCAGACCCACAGTCACTGACACCAATCTCCCCCAGTCTGATATAAACCAGCTCTACAGTCACTGACACCAATCTCCCCCTGTCTGATATAAACCAGTCCCACAATCACTGACATCAATCTCCCCCTGTCTGATATAAACCATCCCCACAGTCACTAACACCAATCTCCCCCAGTCTGAAATAAACCAACCCCACAGTCACTGACAACAATCTCCCCTTGTCTGATATAAACCAGATCCACAGTCACTGACACCAATCTCCCCCTGTCTGATATACACCAGCCGCACAGTCACTGACACAAATCTCCCCTTGTCTGATATAAACCAGACCCACAGTCACTGACACAAATCTCCCCCTGTATGATATAAACCAGCCCCACAGTCACTGACACAAATCTCCCCTTGGGTGATATAAACTAACCCCACAGTCACTGACACCAATCTCCCCTTGTCTGACATAAACAAGCCCCACAGTCACTGACACCAATCTCCCCCTGTCTGATATAAACCAGTCCCACAATCACTGACATCAATCTCCCCCTGTCTGATATAAACCAGACTCACAGTCAATGAAACCAATCTCCCCCTGTCTGATATAAACCAGCCACAGCCACTGACACCAATCTCCCACTGTATGATATAAACCAGCCCCACAGTCACTGACACAAATCTCCCCTTGTGTGATATAAACCAACCCCACAGTCACTGACACCAATCTCCCCCTGTCTGATATAAACCAGCCCCACAGTCACTGACACCAATCTCCCCCAGTCTGATATAAACCAGCTCTACAGTCAATGACACCAATCTCCCCCAGTCTTATATAAACCAGACCCACAGTCACTGACACAAATCTCCCCCAGTCTGATATAAACCAGCTCTACAGTCACTGACACCAATCGCCCCATATCTGATATAAACCAGTCCCACAGTCACTGACACCAATATCCCCCTGTCTGATATAAACCAGCCCCACAGTCACTGACACCAATCTCCCCCTGTCTGATATAAACCAGTCCCACAATCACTGACATCAATCGCCCCCTGTCTGATATAAGCCAGACCCACAGTCAATGACACCAATCTCCCCCTGTCTGATATAAACCAGCCACAGCCACTGACACCAATCTCCCCCTGTCTGATATAAAACAGTCCCACAATCACTGACACCAATCCCCCCAGGTCTGATATAAACCATCCCCACAGTCACTGACACCAATCTCCCCCTGTCTGATATAAACCAGTGCCACAGCCACTGACACCAATCTCCCCCTGTCTGATATAAACCAGTCCCACAATCACTGACACCAATCTCCCCCTGTCTGATATAAACCAGCGCCACAGTCACTGACAGCAATCTCCCCCTGTCTGATATAAACCATCGCCACAGTCACTGACACCAATCTTCCCCCTGTCTGATCTAAACCAGACCCAAAGTCACTGACACCAAACTGCTCCTGTCTGATATAAACCAGCCCCACAGTCACTGATACCAATCTCCCCCTGTCTGATATAAAACCAGTCCCACAGTCCCTTACACCAATCTCCTCCTGTCTGATATAAACCAGCCCTACAGTCCCTGACACCAATCTCCCCTGTCTGATATAAACTAGTCCCACAGTCCCTGACACCAATCTCCTCCTATCTGATAGAAACAAGACACACAGTCCCTGACACGAATCTCCCCCTGTCTGATATAAACCAGACCCAGAGTCACTGACACCAATCTCCACCGTCTGATGTAAACCAGCCCCACAGCCACTGACAGTAATCTCCCTTGTCTGATATAAACCAGACCCACAGTCACTGACACCAATCTCCCCCGTCTGATATAAACCAGCGCCACAATCACTGAACCCAATCTCCACCTGTCTGATATAAACCAGCGACACAGTCACTGACCCCAATCTCCCACTTTCTGATATAAAACTCGTCCCACAGTCCCTGACACCAATCTTCCAATGTCCGACAAAATCCAGAACAACGGTCCCTGGCACCAATCTGCCCTGTCTGATATACCCCAGCCCCACAGCCCCTGATACCAATCTCCCCCTGTCTGATATAATCCAGCTCCAAAGACACTGACACCAATCTCCCCCTGTCTGATATAAACCAGCCCCACAGTCACTGACACCAATCTCCCCCTGTCTGATATAAACCAGACCCACAGTCAATGACACCAATCTCCCCCTGTCTGATATGAACCAGCCACAGCCACTGACACCAATCTCCCCCTGTATGATATAAACCAGCCCCACATTCACTGACACCAATCTCCCCCTGTCTGATATAGACCAGCCCCACAGTCATTAACACCAATCTCCCCCAGTCTGATATAAACCAGCTCTACAGTCAATGACACCAATCTCCCAAAGTCTGATATAAACCAGACCCACAGTCACTGACACCAATCTCCCCCAGTCTGATATAAACCAGCTCTACAGTCACTGACACCAATCTCCCCCTGTCTGATATAAACCAGTCCCACAATCACTGACATCAATCTCCCCCTGTCTGATATAAACCATCCCCACAGTCACTAACACCAATCTCCCCCAGTCTGAAATAAACCAACCCCAGAGTCACTGACAACAATCTCCCCTTGTCTGATATAAACCAGATCCACAGTCACTGACACCAATCTCCCCCTGTCTGATATACACCAGCCGCACAGTCACTGACACCAATCTCCCCTTGTCTGACATAAACCAGCCCCACAGTCACTGACACCAATCTCCCCCTGTCTGATATAAACCAGTCCCACAATCACTGACATCAATCTCCCCCTGTCTGATATAAACCAGACCCACAGTCAATGACACCAATCTCCCCCTGTCTGATATGAACCAGCCACAGCCACTGACACCAATCTCCCCCTGTCTGATATAGACCAGCCCCACAGTCACTAACACCAATCTCCCCCAGTCTGATATAAACCAGCTCTACAGTCAATGACACCAATCTCCCCAAGTCTGATATAAACCAGACCCACAGTCACTGACACCAATCTCCCCCAGTCTGATATAAACCAGCTCTACAGTAACTGACACCAATCTCCCCCTGTCTGATATAAACCAGTCCCACAATCACTGACACCAATCTCCCCCAGTCTGAAATAAACCAACCCCACAGTCACTGACAACAATCTCCCCTTGTCTGATATAAACCAGATCCACAGTCACTGACACCAATCTCCCCCTGTCTGATATACACCAGCCGCACAGTCACTGACACAAATCTCCCCTTGTCTGATATAAACCAGACCCACAGTCACTGACACAAATCTCCCCCTGTATGATATATACCAGCCCCACAGTCACTGACACAAATCTCCCCTTGTGTGATATAAACTAACCCCACAGTCACTGACACCAATTTCCCCTTGTCTGACATCAACCAGCCCCACAGTCACTGACACCAATCCCCCCCTGTCTGATATAAACCAGTCCCACAATCACTGACATCAATCTCCCGCTGTCTGATATAAACCAGACCCACAGTCAATGACACCAATCTCCCCCTGTCTGATATAAACCAGCCACAGCCACTGACACCAATCTCCCCCTGTATGATATAAACCAGCCCCACAGTCACTGACACAAATCTCCCCTTGTGTGATATAAACCAACCCCACAGTCACTGACACCAATCTCCCCCTGTCTGATATAAACCAGCCCCACAGTCACTGACACCAATCTCCCCCAGTCTGATATAAACCAGCTCTACAGTCAATGACACCAATCTCCCCCAGTCTTATATAAACCAGACCCACAGTCACTGACACCAATCTCCCCCAGTCTGATATAAACCAGCTCTACAGTCACTGACACCAATTTTCCCATATCTGATATAAACCAGTCCCACAGTCGCTGACACCAATCTCCCCCAGTCTTATATAAACCCGACCCACAGTCACTGACACCAAACTCCCCCTGTCTGATATAAACCAGCTCTACAGTCACTGACACCAATCTCCCCATATCTGATATAAACCAGTCCCCCAGTCACTGACACAAATCTCCCCCTGTCTGATATAAACCAGTCCCACAATCACTGACATCAATCGCCCCCTGTCTGATATAAGCCAGACCCACAGTCAATGACACCAATCTCCCCCTGTCTGATATAAACCAGCCACAGCCACTGACACCAATCTCCCCCTGTCTGATATAAAACAGTCCCACAATCACTGACACCAATCTCCCCAGGTCTGATATAAACCACCCCACAGTCACTGACACCAATCTCCCCCTGTCTGATATAAACCAGTGCCACAGTCACTGACACCAATATCCCCCTGTCTGATATAAACCAGTCCCACAATCACTGACACCAATCTCCCCCTGTCTGATATAAACCAGCGCCACAGTCACTGACACCAATCTCCCCCTGTCTGATATAAACCATCGCCACAGTCACTGACACCAATCTTCCCCCTGTCTGATCTAAACCAGACCCAAAGTCACTGACACCAATCTGCTCCTGTCTGATATAAACCAGCCCCACAGTCACTGATACCAATCTCCCCGTGTCTGATATAAAACCAGTCCCACAGTCCCTTACACCAATCTCCTCCTGTCTGATATAAACCAGCCCTACAGTCCCTGACACCAATCTCCCCTGTCTGATATAAACTAGTCCCACAGTCCCTGACAACAATCTCCTCCTGTCTGATAGAAACAAGACACACAGTCCCTGACACCGATCTCCCCCTGTCTGATATAAACCAGACCCAGAGTCACTGACACCAATCTCCCCCGTCTGATGTAAACCAGCCCCACAGCCACTGACAGTAATCTCCCTTGTCTGATATAAACCAGACCCACAGACACTGACACCAATCTCCCCCGTCTGATATAAACCAGCGCCACAATCACTGAACCCAATCTCCACCTGTCTGATATAAACCAGCGACACAGTCACTGACCCCAATCTCCCACTTTCTGATATAAAACTAGTCCCACAGTCCCTGACACCAATCTTCCAATGTCTGACAAAATCCAGAACAACGGTCCCTGGCACCAATCTGCCCTGTCTGATATACCCCAGCCCCACAGCCCCTGATACCAATCTCCCCCTGTCTGATATAATCCAGCTCCAAAGACACTGACATCAATCTCCTCCTGTCTGATATAAACCAGCTCTACAGTCCCTGACACCAATCTCACCCTGTCTGATATTAACCAACTCCACAGTCACTGACACCAATCTCCCCCTGTCTGATATAAACCAGCCCCACAGTCACTGACACAAATCACCCCCTGCCTGACATAAACCAGCCGCACATTCACTGACACAAATCTCCCCCTGTGTGATATAAACCAGCCCCACAGTCACTGACACAAATCTCCCCTTGTGTGATATAAACCAGCGTCACACTCACTGACACCAATCTCCCCCTGACCGATATAAACCAGCCGAACAGTCACTGACACAAATCTCCCCCTGTCTGATATAAACCATTCCCACAATCACAGACATCAATCTCCCCCTGTCTGATATAAACCAGACCCACAGTCAATGACACCAATCTCCCCCTGTCTGATATGAACCAGCCACAGCCACTGACACCAATCTCCCCCTGTATGATATAAACCAGCCCCACATTCACTGACACCAATCTCCCCCTGTCTGATATAAACCAGCCCCACAGTCACTGACACCAATCTCCCCCTGTCTGATATAGACCAGCACCACAGTCATTAACACCAATCTCCCCCAGTCTGATATAAACCAGCTCTACAGTCAATGACACCAATCTCCCAAAGTCTGATATAAACCAGACCCACAGTCACTGACACCAATCTCCCCCAGTCTGATATAAACCAGCTCTACAGTCACTGACACCAATCTCCCCCTGTCTGATATAAACCAGTCCCACAATCACTGACATCAATCTCCCCCTGTCTGATATAAACCATCCCCACAGTCACTAACACCAATCTCCCCCAGTCTGAAATAAACCAACCCCACAGTCACTGACAACAATCTCCCCTTGTCTGATATAAACCAGATCCACAGTCACTGACACCAATCTCCCCCTGTCTGATATACACCAGCCGCACAGTCACTGACACAAATCTCCCCTTGTCTGATATAAACCAGACCCACAGTCACTGACACAAATCTCCCCCTGTATGATATAAACCAGCCCCACAGTCACTGACACAAATCTCCCCTTGGGTGATATAAACTAACCCCACAGTCACTGACACCAATCTCCCCTTGTCTGACATAAACCAGCCCCACAGTCACTGACACCAATCTCCCCCTGTCTGATATAAACCAGTCCCACAATCACTGACATCAATCTCCCCCTGTCTGATATAAACCAGACTCACAGTCAATGAAACCAATCTCCCCCTGTCTGATATAAACCAGCCACAGCCACTGACACCAATCTCCCACTGTATGATATAAACCAGCCCCACAGTCACTGACACAAATCTCCCCTTGTGTGATATAAACCAACCCCACAGTCACTGACACCAATCTCCCCCTGTCTGATATAAACCAGCCCCACAGTCACTGACACCAATCACCCCCTGTCTGATATAAACCAGACCCACAGTCAATGACACCAATCTCCCCCTGTCTGATATGAACCAGCCACAGCCACTGACACCAATCTCCCCCTGTATGATATAAACCAGCCCCACATTCACTGACACCAATCTCCCCCTGTCTGATATAAACCAGCCCCACAGTCACTGACACCAATCTCCCCCTGTCTGATATAGACCAGCACCACAGTCATTAACACCAATCTCCCCCAGTCTGATATAAACCAGCTCTACAGTCAATGACACCAATCTCCCAAAGTCTGATATAAACCAGACCCACAGTCACTGACACCAATCTCCCCCAGTCTGATATAAACCAGCTCTACAGTCACTGACACCAATCTTCCCCTGTCTGATATAAACCATCGCCACAGTCACTGACACCAATCTTCCCCCTGTCTGATCTAAACCAGACGCAAAGTCACTGACACCAATCTGCTCCTGTCTGATATAAAACCAGTCCCACAGTCCCTTACACCAATCTCCTCCTGTCTGATATAAACCAGCCCTACAGTCCCTGACACCAATCTCCCCTGTCTGATATAAACTAGTCCCACAGTCCCTGACAACAATCTCCTCCTGTCTGATAGAAACAAGACACACAGTCCCTGACACCGATCTCCCCCTGTCTGATATAAACCATCGCCACAGTCACTGACACCAATCTTCCCCCTGTCTGATCTAAACCAGACCCAAAGTCACTGACACCAATCTGCTCCTGTCTGATATAAACCAGCCCCACAGTCACTGATACCAATCTCCCCGTGTCTGATATAAAACCAGTCCCACAGTCCCTTACACCAATCTCCTCCTGTCTGATATAAACCAGCCCTACAGTCCCTGACACCAATCTCCCCTGTCTGATATAAACTAGTCCCACAGTCCCTGACAACAATCTCCTCCTGTCTGATAGAAACAAGACACACAGTCCCTGACACCGATCTCCCCCTGTCTGATATAAACCAGACCCAGAGTCACTGACACCAATCTCCCCAAGTCTGATGTAAACCAGCCCCACAGCCACTGACAGTAATCTCCCTTGTCTGATATAAACCAGACCCACAGACACTGACACCAATCTCCCCCGTCTGATATAAACCAGCGCCACAATCACTGAACCCAATCTCCACCTGTCTGATATAAACCAGCGACACAGTCACTGACCCCAATCTCCCACTTTCTGATATAAAACTAGTCCCACAGTCCCTGACACCAATCTTCCAATGTCTGACAAAATCCAGAACAACGGTCCCTGGCACCAATCTGCCCTGTCTGATATACCCCAGCCCCACAGCCCCTGATACCAATCTCCCCCTGTCTGATATAATCCAGCTCCAAAGACACTGACATCAATCTCCTCCTGTCTGATATAAACCAGCTCTACAGTCCCTGACACCAATCTCACCCTGTCTGATATTAACCAACTCCACAGTCACTGACACCAATCTCCCCCTGTCTGATATAAACCAGCCCCACAGTCACTGACACAAATCACCCCCTGCCTGACATAAACCAGCCGCACATTCACTGACACAAATCTCCCCCTGTGTGATATAAACCAGCCCCACAGTCACTGACACAAATCTCCCCTTGTGTGATATAAACCAGCGTCACACTCACTGACACCAATCTCCCCCTGACCGATATAAACCAGCCGAACAGTCACTGACACAAATCTCCCCCTGTCTGATATAAACCATTCCCACAATCACAGACATCAATCTCCCCCTGTCTGATATAAACCAGACCCACAGTCAATGACACCAATCTCCCCCTGTCTGATATGAACCAGCCACAGCCACTGACACCAATCTCCCCCTGTATGATATAAACCAGCCCCACATTCACTGACACCAATCTCCCCCTGTCTGATATAAACCAGCCCCACAGTCACTGACACCAATCTCCCCCTGTCTGATATAGACCAGCACCACAGTCATTAACACCAATCTCCCCCAGTCTGATATAAACCAGCTCTACAGTCAATGACACCAATCTCCCAAAGTCTGATATAAACCAGACCCACAGTCACTGACACCAATCTCCCCCAGTCTGATATAAACCAGCTCTACAGTCACTGACACCAATCTCCCCCTGTCTGATATAAACCAGTCCCACAATCACTGACATCAATCTCCCCCTGTCTGATATAAACCATCCCCACAGTCACTAACACCAATCTCCCCCAGTCTGAAATAAACCAACCCCACAGTCACTGACAACAATCTCCCCTTGTCTGATATAAACCAGATCCACAGTCACTGACACCAATCTCCCCCTGTCTGATATACACCAGCCGCACAGTCACTGACACAAATCTCCCCTTGTCTGATATAAACCAGACCCACAGTCACTGACACAAATCTCCCCCTGTATGATATAAACCAGCCCCACAGTCACTGACACAAATCTCCCCTTGGGTGATATAAACTAACCCCACAGTCACTGACACCAATCTCCCCTTGTCTGACATAAACCAGACCCACAGTCACTGACACCAATCTCCCCCTGTCTGATATAAACCAGTCCCACAATCACTGACATCAATCTCCCCCTGTCTGATATAAACCAGACTCACAGTCAATGAAACCAATCTCCCCCTGTCTGATATAAACCAGCCACAGCCACTGACACCAATCTCCCACTGTATGATATAAACCAGCCCCACAGTCACTGACACAAATCTCCCCTTGTGTGATATAAACCAACCCCACAGTCACTGACACCAATCTCCCCCTGTCTGATATAAACCAGCCCCACAGTCACTGACACCAATCACCCCCTGTCTGATATAAACCAGACCCACAGTCAATGACACCAATCTCCCCCTGTCTGATATGAACCAGCCACAGCCACTGACACCAATCTCCCCCTGTATGATATAAACCAGCCCCACATTCACTGACACCAATCTCCCCCTGTCTGATATAAACCAGCCCCACAGTCACTGACACCAATCTCCCCCTGTCTGATATAGACCAGCACCACAGTCATTAACACCAATCTCCCCCAGTCTGATATAAACCAGCTCTACAGTCAATGACACCAATCTCCCAAAGTCTGATATAAACCAGACCCACAGTCACTGACACCAATCTCCCCCAGTCTGATATAAACCAGCTCTACAGTCACTGACACCAATCTTCCCCTGTCTGATATAAACCATCGCCACAGTCACTGACACCAATCTTCCCCCTGTCTGATCTAAACCAGACGCAAAGTCACTGACACCAATCTGCTCCTGTCTGATATAAAACCAGTCCCACAGTCCCTTACACCAATCTCCTCCTGTCTGATATAAACCAGCCCTACAGTCCCTGACACCAATCTCCCCTGTCTGATATAAACTAGTCCCACAGTCCCTGACAACAATCTCCTCCTGTCTGATAGAAACAAGACACACAGTCCCTGACACCGATCTCCCCCTGTCTGATATAAACCAGACCCAGAGTCACTGACACCAATCTCCCCCGTCTGATGTAAACCAGCCCCACAGCCACTGACAGTAATCTCCCTTGTCTGATATAAACCAGACCCACAGACACTGACACCAATCTCCCCCGTCTGATATAAACCAGCGCCACAATCACTGAACCCAATCTCCACCTGTCTGATATAAACCAGCGACACAGTCACTGACCCCAATCTCCCACTTTCTGATATAAAACTAGTCCCACAGTCCCTGACACCAATCTTCCAATGTCTGACAAAATCCAGAACAACGGTCCCTGGCACCAATCTGCCCTGTCTGATATACCCCAGCCCCACAGCCCCTGATACCAATCTCCCCCTGTCTGATATAATCCAGCTCCAAAGACACTGACATCAATCTCCTCCTGTCTGATATAAACCAGCTCTACAGTCCCTGACACCAATCTCACCCTGTCTGATATTAACCAACTCCACAGTCACTGACACCAATCTCCCCCTGTCTGATATAAACCAGCCCCACAGTCACTGACACAAATCACCCCCTGCCTGACATAAACCAGCCGCACATTCACTGACACAAATCTCCCCCTGTGTGATATAAACCAGCCCCACAGTCACTGACACAAATCTCCCCTTGTGTGATAGAAACCAGCGTCACACTCACTGACACCAATCTTCCCCTGACCGATATAAACCAGCCGAACAGTCACTGACACAAATCTCCCCCTGTCTGATATAAACCATTCCCACAATCACAGACATCAATCTCCCCCTGTCTGATATAAACCAGACCCACAGTCAATGACACCAATCTCCCCCTGTCTGATATGAACCAGCCACAGCCACTGACACCAATCTCCCCCTGTATGATATAAACCAGCCCCAAATTCACTGACACCAATCTCCCCCTGTCTGATATAAACCAGCCCCACAGTCACTGACACCAATCTCCCCCTGTCTGATATAGACCAGCACCACAGTCATTAACACCAATCTCCCCCAGTCTGATATAAACCAGCTCTACAGTCAATGACACCAATCTCCCAAAGTCTGATATAAACCAGACCCACAGTCACTGACACCAATCTCCCCCAGTCTGATATAAACCAGCTCTACAGTCACTGACACCAATCTCCCCCTGTCTGATATAAACCAGTCCCACAATCACTGACATCAATCTCCCCCTGTCTGATATAAACCATCCCCACAGTCACTAACACCAATCTCCCCCAGTCTGAAATAAACCAACCCCACAGTCACTGACAACAATCTCCCCTTGTCTGATATAAACCAGATCCACAGTCACTGACACCAATCTCCCCCTGTCTGATATAAACCAGACCCACAGTCACTGACACAAATCTCCCCCTGTATGATATAAACCAGACCCACAGTCACTGACACAAATCTCCCCCTGTATGATATAAACCAGCCCCACAGTCACTGACACAAATCTCCCCTTGGGTGATATAAACTAACCCCACAGTCACTGACACCAATCTCCCCTTGTCTGACATAAACCAGCCCCACAGTCACTGACACCAATCTCCCCCTGTCTGATATAAACCAGTCCGACAATCACTGACATCAATCTCCCCCTGTCTGATATAAACCAGACTCACAGTCAATGAAACCAATCTCCCCCTGTCTGATATAAACCAGCCACAGCCACTGACACCAATCTCCCACTGTATGATATAAACCAGCCCCACAGTCACTGACACAAATCTCCCCTTGTGTGATATAAACCAACCCCACAGTCACTGACACCAATCTCCCCCTGTCTGATATAAACCAGCCCCACAGTCACTGACACCAATCTCCCCCAGTCTGATATAAACCAGCTCTACAGTCAATGACACCAATCTCCCCAGTCTTATATAAACCAGACCCACAGTCACTGACACAAATCTCCCCCAGTCTGATATAAACCAGCTCTACAGTCACTGACACCAATCGCCCCATATCTGATATAAACCAGTCCCACAGTCACTGACACCAATATCCCCCTGTCTGATATAAACCAGCCCCACAGTCACTGACACCAATCTCCCCCTGTCTGATATAAACCAGTCCCACAATCACTGACATCAATCGCCCCCTGTCTGATATAAGCCAGACCCACAGTCAATGACACCAATCTCCCCCTGTCTGATATAAACCAGCCACAGCCACTGACACCAATCTCCCCCTGTCTGATATAAAACAGTCCCACAATCACTGACACCAATCCCCCCAGGTCTGATATAAACCATCCCCACAGTCACTGACACCAATCTCCCCCTGTCTGATATAAACCAGTGCCACAGCCACTGACACCAATCTCCCCCTGTCTGATATAAACCAGTCCCACAATCACTGACACCAATCTCCCCCTGTCTGATATAAACCAGCGCCACAGTCACTGACAGCAATCTCCCCCTGTCTGATATAAACCATCGCCACAGTCACTGACACCAATCTTCCCCCTGTCTGATCTAAACCAGACCCAAAGTCACTGACACCAAACTGCTCCTGTCTGATATAAACCAGCCCCACAGTCACTGATACCAATCTCCCCCTGTCTGATATAAAACCAGTCCCACAGTCCCTTACACCAATCTCCCCCTGTCTGATATAAACCATCGCCACAGTCACTGACACCAATCTCCCCCTGTCTGATATAAAACAGTCCCACAATCACTGACACCAATCTCCCCAGGTCTGATATAAACCACCCCACAGTCACTGACACCAATCTCCGCCTGTCTGATATAAACCAGTGCCACAGTCACTGACACCAATATCCCCCTGTCTGATATAAACCAGTCCCACAATCACTGACACCAATCTCCCCCTGTCTGATATAAACCAGCGCCACAGTCACTGACACCAATCTCCCCCTGTCTGATATAAACCATCGCCACAGTCACTGACACCAATCTTCCCCCTGTCTGATCTAAACCAGACCCAAAGTCACTGACACCAATCTGCTCCTGTCTGATATAAACCTGCCCCACAGTCACTGATACCAATCTCCCCGTGTCTGATATAAAACCAGTCCCACAGTCCCTTACACCAATCTCCTCCTGTCTGATATCAACCAGCCCTACAGTCCTGACACCAATCTCCCCTGTCTGATATAAACTAGTCCCACAGTCCCTGACAACAATCTCCTCCTGTCTGATAGAAACAAGACACACAGTCCCTGACACCGATCTCCCCCTGTCTGATATAAACCAGACCCAGAGTCACTGACACCAATCTCCCCCGTCTGATGTAAACCAGCCCCACAGCCACTGACAGTAATCTCCCTTGTCTGATATAAACCAGACCCACAGACACTGACACCAATCTCCCCCGTCTGATATAAACCAGCGCCACAATCACTGAACCCAATCTCCACCTGTCTGATATAAACCAGCGACACAGTCACTGACCCCAATCTCCCACTTTCTGATATAAAACTAGTCCCACAGTCCCTGACACCAATCTTCCAATGTCTGACAAAATCCAGAACAACGGTCCCTGGCACCAATCTGCCCTGTCTGATATACCCCAGCCCCACAGCCCCTGATACCAATCTCCCCCTGTCTGATATAATCCAGCTCCAAAGACACTGACATCAATCTCCTCCTGTCTGATATAAACCAGCTCTACAGTCCCTGACACCAATCTCACCCTGTCTGATATTAACCAACTCCACAGTCACTGACACCAATCTCCCCCTGTCTGATATAAACCAGCCCCACAGTCACTGACACAAATCACCCCCTGCCTGACATAAACCAGCCGCACATTCACTGACACAAATCTCCCCCTGTGTGATATAAACCAGCCCCACAGTCACTGACACAAATCTCCCCTTGTGTGATATAAACCAGCGTCACACTCACTGACACCAATCTCCCCCTGACCGATATAAACCAGCCGAACAGTCACTGACACAAATCTCCCCCTGTCTGATATAAACCATTCCCACAATCACAGACATCAATCTCCCCCTGTCTGATATAAACCAGACCCACAGTCAATGACACCAATCTCCCCCTGTCTGATATGAACCAGCCACAGCCACTGACACCAATCTCCCCCTGTATGATATAAACCAGCCCCACATTCACTGACACCAATCTCCCCCTGTCTGATATAAACCAGCCCCACAGTCACTGACACCAATCTCCCCCTGTCTGATATAGACCAGCACCACAGTCATTAACACCAATCTCCCCCAGTCTGATATAAACCAGCTCTACAGTCAATGACACCAATCTCCCAAAGTCTGATATAAACCAGACCCACAGTCACTGACACCAATCTCCCCCAGTCTGATATAAACCAGCTCTACAGTCACTGACACCAATCTCCCCCTGTCTGATATAAACCAGTCCCACAATCACTGACATCAATCTCCCCCTGTCTGATATAAACCATCCCCACAGTCACTAACACCAATCTCCCCCAGTCTGAAATAAACCAACCCCACAGTCACTGACAACAATCTCCCCTTGTCTGATATAAACCAGATCCACAGTCACTGACACCAATCTCCCCCTGTCTGATATACACCAGCCGCACAGTCACTGACACAAATCTCCCCTTGTCTGATATAAACCAGACCCACAGTCACTGACACAAATCTCCCCCTGTATGATATAAACCAGCCCCACAGTCACTGACACAAATCTCCCCTTGGGTGATATAAACTAACCCCACAGTCACTGACACCAATCTCCCCTTGTCTGACATAAACCAGCCCCACAGTCACTGACACCAATCTCCCCCTGTCTGATATAAACCAGTCCCACAATCACTGACATCAATCTCCCCCTGTCTGATATAAACCAGACTCACAGTCAATGAAACCAATCTCCCCCTGTCTGATATAAACCAGCCACAGCCACTGACACCAATCTCCCACTGTATGATATAAACCAGCCCCACAGTCACTGACACAAATCTCCCCTTGTGTGATATAAACCAACCCCACAGTCACTGACACCAATCTCCACCTGTCTGATATAAACCAGCCCCACAGTCACTGACACCAATCACCCCCTGTCTGATATAAACCAGACCCACAGTCAATGACACCAATCTCCCCCTGTCTGATATGAACCAGCCACAGCCACTGACACCAATCTCCCCCTGTATGATATAAACCAGCCCCACATTCACTGACACCAATCTCCCCCTGTCTGATATAAACCAGCCCCACAGTCACTGACACCAATCTCCCCCTGTCTGATATAGACCAGCACCACAGTCATTAACACCAATCTCCCCCAGTCTGATATAAACCAGCTCTACAGTCAATGACACCAATCTCCCAAAGTCTGATATAAACCAGACCCACAGTCACTGACACCAATCTCCCCCAGTCTGATATAAACCAGCTCTACAGTCAATGACACCAATCTTCCCCTGTCTGATATAAACCATCGCCACAGTCACTGACACCAATCTTCCCCCTGTCTGATCTAAACCAGACCCAAAGTCACTGACACCAATCTGCTCCTGTCTGATATAAAACCAGTCCCACAGTCCCTTACACCAATCTCCTCCTGTCTGATATAAACCAGCCCTACAGTCCCTGACACCAATCTCCCCTGTCTGATATAAACTAGTCCCACAGTCCCTGACAACAATCTCCTCCTGTCTGATAGAAACAAGACACACAGTCCCTGACACCGATCTCCCCCTGTCTGATATAAACCAGACCCAGAGTCACTGACACCAATCTCCCCCGTCTGATGTAAACCAGCCCCACAGCCGCTGACAGTAATCTCCCTTGTCTGATATAAACCAGACCCACAGACACTGACACCAATCTCCCCCGTCTGATATAAACCAGCGCCACAATCACTGAACCCAATCTCCACCTGTCTGATATAAACCAGCGACACAGTCACTGACCCCAATCTCCCACTTTCTGATATAAAACTAGTCCCACAGTCCCTGACACCAATCTTCCAATGTCTGACAAAATCCAGAACAACGGTCCCTGGCACCAATCTGCCCTGTCTGATATACCCCAGCCCCACAGCCCCTGATACCAATCTCCCCCTGTCTGATATAATCCAGCTCCAAAGACACTGACATCAATCTCCTCCTGTCTGATATAAACCAGCTCTACAGTCCCTGACACCAATCTCACCCTGTCTGATATTAACCAACTCCACAGTCACTGACACCAATCTCCCCCTGTCTGATATAAACCAGCCCCACAGTCACTGACACAAATCACCCCCTGCCTGACATAAACCAGCCGCACATTCACTGACACAAATCTCCCCCTGTGTGATATAAACCAGCCCCACAGTCACTGACACAAATCTCCCCTTGTGTGATAGAAACCAGCGTCACACTCACTGACACCAATCTCCCCCTGACCGATATAAACCAGCCGAACAGTCACTGACACAAATCTCCCCCTGTCTGATATAAACCATTCCCACAATCACAGACATCAATCTCCCCCTGTCTGATATAAACCAGACCCACAGTCAATGACACCAATCTCCCCCTGTCTGATATGAACCAGCCACAGCCACTGACACCAATCTCCCCCTGTATGATATAAACCAGCCCCAAATTCACTGACACCAATCTCCCCCTGTCTGATATAAACCAGCCCCACAGTCACTGACACCAATCTCCCCCTGTCTGATATAGACCAGCACCACAGTCATTAACACCAATCTCCCCCAGTCTGATATAAACCAGCTCTACAGTCAATGACACCAATCTCCCAAAGTCTGATATAAACCAGACCCACAGTCACTGACACCAATCTCCCCCAGTCTGATATAAACCAGCTCTACAGTCACTGACACCAATCTCCCCCTGTCTGATATAAACCAGTCCCACAATCACTGACATCAATCTCCCCCTGTCTGATATAAACCATCCCCACAGTCACTAACACCAATCTCCCCCAGTCTGAAATAAACCAACCCCACAGTCACTGACAACAATCTCCCCTTGTCTGATATAAACCAGATCCACAGTCACTGACACCAATCTCCCCCTGTCTGATATAAACCAGACCCACAGTCACTGACACAAATCTCCCCCTGTATGATATAAACCAGACCCACAGTCACTGACACAAATCTCCCCCTGTATGATATAAACCAGCCCCACAGTCACTGACACAAATCTCCCCTTGGGTGATATAAACTAACCCCACAGTCACTGACACCAATCTCCCCTTGTCTGATATAAACCAGACTCACAGTCAATGAAACCAATCTCCCCCTGTCTGATATAAACCAGCCACAGCCACTGACACCAATCTCCCACTGTATGATATAAACCAGCCCCACAGTCACTGACACAAATCTCCCCTTGTGTGATATAAACCAACCCCACAGTCACTGACACCAATCTCCCCCTGTCTGATATAAACCAGCCCCACAGTCACTGACACCAATCTCCCCCAGTCTGATATAAACCAGCTCTACAGTCAATGACACCAATCTCCCCCAGTCTTATATAAACCAGACCCACAGTCACTGACACAAATCTCCCCCAGTCTGATATAAACCAGCTCTACAGTCACTGACACCAATCGCCCCATATCTGATATAAACCAGTCCCACAGTCACTGACACCAATATCCCCCTGTCTGATATAAACCAGCCCCACAGTCACTGACACCAATCTCCCCCTGTCTGATATAAACCAGTCCCACAATCACTGACATCAATCGCCCCCTGTCTGATATAAGCCAGACCCACAGTCAATGACACCAATCTCCCCCTGTCTGATATAAACCAGCCACAGCCACTGACACCAATCTCCCCCTGTCTGATATAAAACAGTCCCACAATCACTGACACCAATCCCCCCAGGTCTGATATAAACCATCCCCACAGTCACTGACACCAATCTCCCCCTGTCTGATATAAACCAGTGCCACAGCCACTGACACCAATCTCCCCCTGTCTGATATAAACCAGTCCCACAATCACTGACACCAATCTCCCCCTGTCTGATATAAACCAGCGCCACAGTCACTGACAGCAATCTCCCCCTGTCTGATATAAACCATCGCCACAGTCACTGACACCAATCTTCCCCCTGTCTGATCTAAACCAGACCCAAAGTCACTGACACCAAACTGCTCCTGTCTGATATAAACCAGCCCCACAGTCACTGATACCAATCTCCCCCTGTCTGATATAAAACCAGTCCCACAGTCCCTTACACCAATCTCCTCCTGTCTGATATAAACCAGCCCTACAGTCCCTGACACCAATCTCCCCTGTCTGATATAAACTAGTCCCACAGTCCCTGACACCAATCTCCTCCTATCTGACAGAAACAAGACACACAGTCCCTGACACGAATCTCCCCCTGTCTGATATAAACCAGACCCAGAGTCACTGACACCAATCTCCCCCGTCTGATGTAAACCAGCCCCACAGCCACTGACAGTAATCTCCCTTGTCTGATATAAACCAGACCCACAGTCACTGACACCAATCTCCCCCGTCTGATATAAACCAGCGCCACAATCACTGAACCCAATCTCCACCTGTCTGATATAAACCAGCGACACAGTCACTGACCCCAATCTCCCACTTTCTGATATAAAACTCGTCCCACAGTCCCTGACACCAATCTTCCAATGTCCGACAAAATCCAGAACAACGGTCCCTGGCACCAATCTGCCCTGTCTGATATACCCCAGCCCCACAGCCCCTGATACCAATCTCCCCCTGTCTGATATAATCCAGCTCCAAAGACACTGACATCAATCTCCTCCTGTCTGATATAAACCAGCTCTACAGTCCCTGACACCAATCTCACACTGTCTGATATAAACCAACTCCACAGTCACTGACACCAATCTCCCCCTGTCTGATATAAACCAGCCCCACAGTCACTGACACAAATCTCCCCTTGCGTGATATAAACCAACCCCACAGTCACTGACACCAATCTCCCCCTGTCTGATATAAAACAACCCCACAGTCACTGACACCAATCTCCCCCAGTCTGATATAAACCAGCTCTACAGTCAATGACACCAATCTCCCCCAGTCTTATATAAACCAGACCCACAGTCACTGACACCAATCTCCCCCAGTCTGATATAAACCAGCTCTACAGTCACTGACACAAATCTCCCCCTGTATGATATAAAACAGCCCCACAGTCACTGACACAAATCTCCCCTTGGGTGATATAAACTAACCCCACAGTCACTGACACCAATCTCCCCTTGTCTGACATAAACCAGCCCCACAGTCACTGACACCAATCCCCCCCTGTCTGATATAAACCAGTCCCACAATCACTGACATCAATCTCCCGCTGTCTGATATAAACCAGACCCACAGTCAATGACACCAATCTCCCCCTGTCTGATATGAACCAGCCACAGCCACTGACACCAATCTCCCCCTGTATGATATAAACCAGCCCCACATTCACTGACACCAATCTCCCCCTGTCTGATATAAACCAGCCCCACAGTCACTGACACCAATCTCCCCCTGTCTGATATAGACCAGCACCACAGTCATTAACACCAATCTCCCCCAGTCTGATATAAACCAGCTCTACAGTCAATGACACCAATCTCCCAAAGTCTGATATAAACCAGACCCACAGTCACTGACACCAATCTCCCCCAGTCTGATATAAACCAGCTCTACAGTCACTGACACCAATCTCCCCCTGTCTGATATAAACCAGTCCCACAATCACTGACATCAATCTCCCCCTGTCTGATATAAACCATCCCCACAGTCACTAACACCAATCTCCCCCAGTCTGAAATAAACCAACCCCACAGTCACTGACAACAATCTCCCCTTGTCTGATATAAACCAGATCCACAGTCACTGACACCAATCTCCCCCTGTCTGATATACACCAGCCGCACAGTCACTGACACAAATCTCCCCTTGTCTGATATAAACCAGACCCACAGTCACTGACACAAATCTCCCCCTGTATGATATAAACCAGCCCCACAGTCACTGACACAAATCTCCCCTTGGGTGATATAAACTAACCCCACAGTCACTGACACCAATCTCCCCCTGTCTGATATAAACCAGTCCCACAATCACTGACATCAATCTCCCCCTGTCTGATATAAACCAGACTCACAGTCAATGAAACCAATCTCCCCCTGTCTGATATAAACCAGCCAAAGCCACTGACACCAATCTCCCACTGTATGATATAAACCAGCCCCACAGTCACTGACACAAATCTCCCCTTGTGTGATATAAACCAACCCCACAGTCACTGACACCAATCTCCCCCTGTCTGATATAAACCAGCCCCACAGTCACTGACACCAATCTCCCCCAGTCTGATATAAACCAGCTCTACAGTCAATGACACCAATCTCCCCCAGTCTTATATAAACCAGACCCACAGTCACTGACACAAATCTCCCCCAGTCTGATATAAACCAGCTCTACAGTCACTGACACCAATCGCCCCATATCTGATATAAACCAGTCCCACAGTCACTGACACCAATATCCCCCTGTCTGATATAAACCAGCCCCACAGTCACTGACACCAATCTCCCCCTGTCTGATATAAACCAGTCCCACAATCACTGACATCAATCGCCCCCTGTCTGATATAAGCCAGACCCACAGTCAATGACACCAATCTCCCCCTGTCTGACATAAACCAGCCACAGCCACTGACACCAATCTCCCCCTGTCTGATATAAAACAGTCCCACAATCACTGACACCAATCCCCCCAGGTCTGATATAAACCATCCCCACAGTCACTGACACCAATCTCCCCCTGTCTGATATAAACCAGTGCCACAGCCACTGACACCAATCTCCCCCTGTCTGATATAAACCAGTCCCACAATCACTGACACCAATCTCCCCCTGTCTGATATAAACCAGCGCCACAGTCACTGACAGCAATCTCCCCCTGTCTGATATAAACCATCGCCACAGTCACTGACACCAATCTTCCCCCTGTCTGATCTAAACCAGACCCAAAGTCACTGACACCAAACTGCTCCTGTCTGATATAAACCAGCCCCACAGTCACTGATACCAATCTCCCCCTGTCTGATATAAAACCAGTCCCACAGTCCCTTACACCAATCTCCTCCTGTCTGATATAAACCAGCCCTACAGTCCCTGACACCAATCTCCCCTGTCTGATATAAACTAGTCCCACAGTCCCTGACACCAATCTCCTCCTATCTGATAGAAACAAGACACACAGTCCCTGACACGAATCTCCCCCTGTCTGATATAAACCAGACCCAGAGTCACTGACACCAATCTCCCCCGTCTGATGTAAACCAGCCCCACAGCCACTGACAGTAATCTCCCTTGTCTGATATAAACCAGACCCACAGTCACTGACACCAATCTCCCCCGTCTGATATAAACCAGCGCCACAATCACTGAACCCAATCTCCACCTGTCTGATATAAACCAGCGACACAGTCACTGACCCCAATCTCCCACTTTCTGATATAAAACTCGTCCCACAGTCCCTGACACCAATCTTCCAATGTCCGACAAAATCCAGAACAACGGTCCCTGGCACCAATCTGCCCTGTCTGATATACCCCAGCCCCACAGCCCCTGATAACAATCTCCCCCTGTCTGATATAATCCAGCTCCAAAGACACTGACATCAATCTCCTCCTGTCTGATATAAACCAGCTCTACAGTCCCTGACACCAATCTCACCCTGTCTGATATAAACCAACTCCACAGTCACTGACACCAATCTCCCCCTGTCTGATATAAACCAGCCCCACAGTCACTGACACAAATCACCCCCTGTCTGACATAAACCAGCCGCACATTCACTGACACAAATCTCCCCTTGTGTGATATAAACCAGCGTCACACTCACTGACACCAATCTCCCCCTGACCGATATAAACCAGCCGAACAGTCACTGACACAAATCTCCCCCTGTCTGATATAAACCAGCCCCACAGTCACTGACACAAATCTCCCCCTGTCTGATATAAACCAGACCCTCACTCACTGACACCAATCTCCCCCTGTCTGATATAAAACCAGTCCCACAGTCCCTGACACCAATCTCCCCCTGTCTGATATAAACCAGCCCCAGTCACTGACACAAATCTCCCCCTGTCTGATATAAACCAGCCCCACAGTCACTGACACCAATCTCCCCCTGTCTGATATAAACCAGCACCACAGTCACTGACACAAATCTCCCCCTGTCTGATATAAACCAGCCGCACAGTCACTGACACAAATCTCCCCCTGTCTGATATAAACCAGCCGTACAATCACTGACACCAATCTCCCCCTGTATGATATAAACCAGCCCCACAGTCACTGACACAAATCTCCCCTTGCGTGATATAAACCAACCCCACAGTCACTGACACCAACCTCCCCCTGTCTGATATAAAACAACCCCACAGTCACTGACACCAATCTCCCCCATTCTGATATAAACCAGCTCTACAGTCAATGACACCAATCTCCCCCAGTCTTATCTAAACCAGACCCACAGTCACTGACACCAATCTCCCCCAGTCTGATATAAACCAGCTCTACAGTCACTGACACAAATCTCCCCCTGTATGATATATACCAGCCCCACAGTCACTGACACAAATCTCCCCTTGTGTGATATAAACTAACCCCACAGTCACTGACACCAATCTCCCCTTGTCTGACATAAACCAGCCCCACAGTCACTGACACCAATCCCCCCCTGTCTGATATAAACCAGTCCCACAATCACTGACATCAATCTCCCGCTGTCTGATATAAACCAGACCCACAGTCAATGACACCAATCTCCCCCTGTCTGATATAAACCAGCCACAGCCACTGACACCAATCTCCCCCTGTATGATATAAACCAGCCCCACAGTCACTGACACAAATCTCCCCTTGTGTGATATAAACCAACCCCACAGTCACTGACACCAATCTCCCCCTGTCTGATATAAACCAGCCCCACAGTCACTGACACCAATCTCCCCCAGTCTAATATAAACCAGCTCTACAGTCAATGACACCAATCTCCCCCAGTCTTATGTAAACCAGACCCACAGTCACTGACACCAATCTCCCCCAGTCTGATATAAACCAGCTCTACAGTCACTGACACCAATCTTCCCATATCTGATATAAACCAGTCCCACTGTCGCTGACACAAATCTCCCCCTGTCTGATATAAACCAGTCCCACAATCACTGACATCAATCGCCCCCTGTCTGATATAAGCCAGACCCACAGTCAATGACACCAATCTCCCCCTGTCTGATATAAACCAGCCACAGCCACTGACACCAATCTCCCCCTGTCTGATATAAAACAGTACCACAATCACTGACACCAATCTCCCCAGGTCTGATATAAACCATCCCCACAGTCACTGACACCAATCTCCCCCTGTCTGATATAAACCAGTGCCACAGCCACTGACACCAATATCCCCCTGTCTGATATAAACCAGTCCCACAATCACTGACACCAATCTCCCCCTGTCTGATATAAACCAGCGCCACAGTCACTGACACCAATCTCCCCCTGTCTGATATAAACCATCGCCACAGTCACTGACACCAATCTTCCCCCTGTCTGATCTAAACCAGACCCAAAGTCACTGACACCAATCTGCTCCTGTCTGATATAAACCAGCCCCACAGTCACTGATACCAATCTCCCCGTGTCTGATATAAAACCAGTCCCACAGTCCCTTACACCAATCTCCTCCTGTCTGATATAAACCAGCCCTACAGTCCCTGACACCAATCTCCCCTGTCTGATATAAACTAGTCCCACAGTCCCTGACAACAATCTCCTCCTGTCTGATAGAAACAAGACACACAGTCCCTGACACCGATCTCCCCCTGTCTGATATAAACCAGACCCAGAGTCACTGACACCAATCTCCCCCGTCTGATGTAAACCAGCCCCACAGCCACTGACAGTAATCTCCCTTGTCTGATATAAACCAGACCCACAGACACTGACACCAATCTCCCCCGTCTGATATAAACCAGCGCCACAATCACTGAACCCAATCTCCACCTGTCTGATATAAACCAGCGACACAGTCACTGACCCCAATCTCCCACTTTCTGATATAAAACTAGTCCCACAGTCCCTGACACCAATCTTCCAATGTCTGACAAAATCCAGAACAACGGTCCCTGGCACCAATCTGCCCTGTCTGATATACCCCAGCCCCACAGCCCCTGATACCAATCTCCCCCTGTCTGATATAATCCAGCTCCAAAGACACTGACATCAATCTCCTCCTGTCTGATATAAACCAGCTCTACAGTCCCTGACACCAATCTCACCCTGTCTGATATAAACCAACTCCACAGTCACTGACACCAATCTCCCCCTGTCTGATATAAACCAGCCCCACAGTCACTGACACAAATCACCCCCTGCCTGACATAAACCAGCCGCACATTCACTGACACAAATCTCCCCCTGTGTGATATAAACCAGCCCCACAGTCACTGACACAAATCTCCCCTTGTGTGATATAAACCAGCGTCACACTCACTGACACCAATCTCCCCCTGACCGATATAAACCAGCCGAACAGTCACTGACACAAATCTCCCCCTGTCTGATATAAACCATTCCCACAATCACAGACATCAATCTCCCCCTGTCTGATATAAACCAGCTCTACAGTCAATGACACCAATCTCCCAAAGTCTGATATAAACCAGACCCACAGTCACTGACACCAATCTCCCCCAGTCTGATATAAACCAGCTCTACAGTCACTGACACCAATCTCCCCCTGTCTGATATAAACCAGTCCCACAATCACTGACATCAATCTCCCCTGTCTGATATAAACCATCCCCACAGTCACTAACACCAATCTCCCCCAGTCTGAAATAAACCAACCCCACAGTCACTGACAACAATCTCCCCTTGTCTGATATAAACCAGATCCACAGTCACTGACACCAATCTCCCCCTGTCTGATATACACCAGCCGCACAGTCACTGACACAAATCTCCCCTTGTCTGACATAAACCAGACCCACAGTCACTGACACAATACTCCCCCTGTATGATATAAACCAGCCCCACAGTCACTGACACAAATCTCCCCTTGGGTGATATAAACTAACCCCACAGTCACTGACACCAATCTCCCCTTGTCTGACATAAACCAGCCCCACAGTCACTGACACCAATCTCCCCCTGTCTGATATAAACCAGTCCCACAATCACTGACATCAATCTCCCCCTGTCTGATATAAACCAGACTCACAGTCAATGAAACCAATCTCCCCCTGTCTGATATAAACCAGCCACAGCCACTGACACCAATCTCCCACTGTATGATATAAACCAGCCCCACAGTCACTGACACAAATCTCCCCTTGTGTGATATAAACCAACCCCACAGTCACTGACACCAATCTCCCCCTGTCTGATATAAACCAGCCCCACAGTCACTGACACCAATCTCCCCCAGTCTGATATAAACCAGCTCTACAGTCAATGACACCAATCTCCCCCAGTCTTATATAAACCAGACCCACAGTCACTGACACCAATCTCCCCCAGTCTGATATAAACCAGCTCTACAGTCACTGACACCAATCTCCCCATATCTGATATAAACCAGTCCCACAGTCACTGACACCAATCTCCCCCTGTCTGATATAAACCATTCCTCAATCACTGACATCAATCGCCCCCTGTCTGATATAAGCCAGACCCACAGTCAATGACACCAATCTCCCCCTGTCTGATATAAAACAGTCCCACAATCACTGACACCAATCCCCCCAGGTCTGATATAAACCATCCCCACAGTCACTGACACCAATCTCCCCCTGTCTGATATAAACCAGTGCCACAGCCACTGACACCAATACCCCCCTGTCTGATATAAACCAGTCCCACAATCACTGACACCAATCTCCCCCTGTCTGATATAAACCAGCGCCACAGTCACTGACAGCAATCTCCCCCTGTCTGATATAAACCATCGCCACAGTCACTGACACCAATCTTCCCCCTGTCTGATCTAAACCAGACCCAAAGTCACTGACACCAAACTGCTCCTGTCTGATATAAACCAGCCCCACAGTCACTGATACCAATCTCCTCCTGTCTGATATAAAACCAGTCCCACAGTCCCTTACACCAATCTCCTCCTGTCTGATATAAACCAGCCCTACAGTCCCTGACACCAATCTCCCCTGTCTGATATAAACTAGTCCCACAGTCCGTGACAACAATCTCCTCCTGTCTGATAGAAACAAGACACACAGTCCCTGACACCGATCTCCCCCTGTCTGATATAAACCAGACCCAGAGTCACTGACACAAATCTCCCCTTGTGTGATATAAACCAACCCCACAGTCACTGACACCAATCTCCCCCTGTCTGATATAAACCAGCCCCACAGTCACTGACACCAATCTCCCCCAGTCTGATATAAACCAGCTCTACAGTCAATGACACCAATCTCCCCCAGTCTTATATAAACCAGACCCACAGTCACTGACACCAATCTCCCCCAGTCTGATATAAACCAGCTCTACAGTCACTGACACCAATCTCCCCATATCTGATATAAACCAGTCCCACAGTCACTGACACCAATCTCCTCCTGTCTGATATACACCAGTCCCACAGTCACTGACACAAATCTCCCCCTGTCTGAAATAAACCATTCCTCAATCACTGACATCAATCGCCCCCTGTCGGATATAAGCCAGACCCACAGTCAATGACACCAATCTCCCCCTGTCTGATATAAACCAGCCACAGCCACTGACACCAATCTCCCCCTGTCTGATATAAAACAGTCCCACAATCACTGACACCAATCCCCCCAGGTCTGATATAAACCATCCCCACAGTCACTGACACCAATCTCCCCCTGTCTGATATAAACCAGTGCCACAGCCACTGACACCAATATCCCCCTGTCTGATATAAACCAGTCCCACAATCACTGACACCAATCTCCCCCTGTCTGATATAAACCAGCGCCACAGTCACTGACAGCAATCTCCCCCTGTCTGATATAAACCATCGCCACAGTCACTGACACCAATCTTCCCCCTGTCTGATCTAAACCAGACCCAAAGTCACTGACACCAAACTGCTCCTGTCTGATATAAACCAGCCCCACAGTCACTGATACCAATCTCCTCCTGTCTGATATAAAACCAGTCCCACAGTCCCTTACACCAATCTCCTCCTGTCTGATATAAACCAGCCCTACAGTCCCTGACACCAATCTCCCCTGTCTGATATAAACTAGTCCCACAGTCCGTGACAACAATCTCCTCCTGTCTGATAGAAACAAGACACACAGTCCCTGACACCGATCTCCCCCTGTCTGATATAAACCAGACCCAGAGTCACTGACACCAATCTCCCCCGTCTGATGTAAACCAGCCCCACAGCCACTGACAGTAATCTCCCTTGTCTGATATAAACCAGACCCACAGTCACTGACACCAATCTCCCCCGTCTGATATAAACCAGCGCCACAATCACTGAACCCAATCTCCACCTGTCTGATATAAACCAGCGACACAGTCACTGACCCCAATCTCCCACTTTCTGATATAAAACTAGTCCCACAGTCCCTGACACCAATCTTCCAATGTCTGACAAAATCCAGAACAACGGTCCCTGGCACCAATCTGCCCTGTCTGATATACCCCAGCCCCACAGCCCCTGATAACAATCTCCCCCTGTCTGATATAATCCAGCTCCAAAGACACTGACATCAATCTCCTCCTGTCTGATATAAACCAGCTCTACAGTCCCTGACACCAATCTCACCCTGTCTGATATTAACCAACTCCACAGTCACTGACACCAATCTCCCCCTGTCTGATATAAACCAGCCCCACAGTCACTGACACAAATCACCCCCTGTCTGACATAAACCAGCCGCACATTCACTGACACAAATCTCCCCCTGTGTGATATAAACCAGCCCCACAGTCACTGACACAAATCTCCCCTTGTGTGATATAAACCAGCGTCACACTCACTGACACCAATCTCCCCCTGACCGATATAAACCAGCCGAACAGTCACTGACACAAATCTCCCCCTGCCTGATATAAACCAGCCCCACAGTCACTGACACAAATCTCCCCCTGTCTGATATAAACCAGACCCTCCCTCATGACACCAATCTCCCCCTGTCTGATATAAACCAGCCCCACAGTCACTGACACCAATCTCCCCCTGTCTGATATAAACCAGCCCCACAGTCACTGACACAAATCTCCCCCTGTCTGATATAAACCAGCCGCACAGTCGCTGACACAAATCTCCCCCTGTCTGATATAAACCAGCCGTACAATCACTGACACCAATCTCCCCCTGTATGATATAAACCAGCCCCACAGTCACTGACACAAATCTCCCCTTGCGTGATATAAACCAACCCCACAGTCACTGACACCAATCTCCCCCTGTCTGATATAAAACAACCCCACAGTCACTGACACCAATCTCCCCCAGTCTGATATAAACCAGCTCTACAGTCAATGACACCAATCTCCCCCAGTCTTATATAAACCAGACCCACAGTCACTGACGCCAATCTCCCCCAGTCTGATATAAACCAGCTCTACAGTCACTGACACCAATCTCCCCATATCTGATATAAACCAGTCCCACAGTCACTGGAGGAGATACACTGGAGGGCATTGTTGACCACATGTGAGGGGAAATTGCAGTCCTTGAAATTGGAAGCCATTTGGTATGTTCTGAAGTGTTCTTCCAGCTTGCATCAAGCTTCACTGGAACACTTCAGTAAGCATGAGACAGAGATGTTGGACAGGGAACAGTCTCGTGTGTTAAAGAGCAGGCAACTGGAAGCTCAGGGTCTTTTTTGCAGGCACAATGTAGACCATCAGCCATCATTTCCACCACCGCAACTGAGATGCTAGAAGGTTGCTGTCTCCTCTATTAACAGCTTTCCACCTTCCCACTCCTTTATCTTTCCACATGTTCCTGTCTCTCTTCGGGCTCTGTCCCCACCTATTAGAACATAGAACATAGAAGAATACAGCGCAGTACAGGCCCTTCGGCCCTCGATGTTTCGCCAATCCAAGCCCACCTAACCTACACTAACCCACTATCCTCCATATACCTATCCAATGCCCGCTTAAATACCCATAAAGAGGGGGAGTCCACTACTGCTACTGGCAGGGCATTCCATGAACTCACAACCCGCTGAGTGAAGAACCTACCCCTAACATCAGTCCGATATCTACCCCCCCCCCTTAATTTAAAGCTATGCCCCCTTGTAATAGATGACTCCATACGTGGAAAAAGGTTCTCACTGTCAACCCTATCTAACCCCCTAATCATCTTGTACACCTCTATCAAGTCACCCCTAAACCTTCTTTTCTCCAGTGAAAACAACCCCAAGTGCCTCAGCCTTTCCTCATAGGATAATTCCTACCATACCAGGCAACATCCTGGTAAACTTCCTCTGCACCCGTTCCAGTGCCTCCACATCCTTCCTACAGTATGGCGACCAAAATTGCACACAATATTCCAGATGCGGCAGCAACAGAGTCTTATACAACTGCAGCATGACCTCAGGACTCCGGAACTCAATTCCTCTACCAATAAAAGCCAGTACGCCATATGCCTTCTTCACTGCACTATTTACCTGGGTGGCAACTTTCAGAGCTCTTCCAATGTCTGACATAATCCAAAATCCAAAATCCAAAACAACAGTCCCTGACACCAATCTGCCCTGTCTGATATACCCCAGCCCCACAGTCCCTGATACCAATCTCCCCCTATCTGATATAATCCAGCTCCATAGACACTGACATCAATCTCCTCCTGTCTGATATCAACCAGCTCTACAGTCCCTGACACCAATCTCACCCGGTCTGATATAAACCAACTCCACAGTCACTGACACCAATCTCCCCCTGTCTGATATAAACCAGTCCTGCAGTCATTGATACCATTCTCTTCCTGTCTGATATAAACTAGCCCCATAGACTCTGACACCAATCTCCCCCTGTCTGATATGAACCAGCCCCACAGTCACTGACACCAATCTCCCTCTGTCTGAAATAAACCAGCGCCACACTCACTGACACCAATCTCCCCCTTTCTGATATAAACCAACGCCACAGTCACTGACACCAATCTCCCACTGTCGGATATAAACCAGCCACATAGTCTCTGACACCAATCTCTACCTGTCTGATATAAACCAGCCGCATAGTCTCTGACACCAATCCCTACCTTTCTGATTTAAACCAGCTGCACAATCACTGACACAAATCTCCCCTTGTCTGATATAAACCAGACCCACAGTCACTGACACCAATCTCCCCCTGTTGGATATAAACCAACCACACAGATACTGACACCAATCTCCCTATGTCTGAGAGAAACAAGACCCACAGACTCTGACCCCAATCTCCCACTGTCTGATATAAACCAGACCCACAGTCACTGACACAAATCGGCCCCTGTCTGATATAAACCAGACACACAGTCACTGAAACCAATCTCCCCCTGTCTGATATAAACCAGCCCCACAGTCACGAACACCAATCTCCCCCAGTCTGATATAAACCAACCCCACAGTCACTGACATCAATCTCCCCTTGTCTGATATAAACCAGATCCACAGTCCCTGACACCAATCTCCCCCTGTCTGATATAAACCAGATCCACAGTCACTGACACCAATCTCCCCCTGTCTGGTATAAACCAGCCCCACAGACACTGACCCCAATCTCCCCCTGTCTGATATAAACCAGCCCCACAGTCACTGACACCAATCTCCCCCTGTCTGATATAAACCAGCCCCACAGTCACTGACACAAATCTCCCCCTGTCTGATATAAACCAGACCCACAGTCACTGACACCAATCTCCCCCTGTCTGATATAAACCAGACCCACAGTCACTGACACCAATCTCCCCCTGTCTGATATAAACCAGACCCACAGTCACTGACACCAATCTCCCCCTGTCTCATATAAACCAGCCCCACACTCACTGACACCAATCTCCCCCTGTCTGATATAAAACCAGTCCCACAGTCACTGGAGGAGATACACTGGAGGGCATTGTTGACCACATGTGAGGGGAAATTGCAGTCCTTGAAATAGGAAGCCATTTGGTATGTTCTGAAGTGTTCTTCCAGCTTGCATCAAGCTTCACTGGAACACTGCAGTAAGCATGAGACAGAGATGTTGGACAGGGAACAGTCTCGTGTGTTAAAGAGCAGGCAACTGGAAGCTCAGGGTCTTTTTTGCAGGCACAATGTAGACCATCAGCCATCATTTCCACCACCGCAACTATGATGCTAGAAGGTTCCTGTCTCCTCTATTAACAGCTTTCCACCTTCCCACTCCTTTATCTTTCCACATGTTCCTGTCTCTCTTCGGGCTCTGTCCCCACCTATTAGAACACAGAACATAGAACATAGAAGAATACAGGGCAGTACAGGCCCTTCGACCCTCGATGTTGCGCCGATCCAAGCCCACCTAACCTACACTAGCCCACTATCCTCCATATACCTATCCAATGCCCGCTTAAATACCCATAAAAAGGGAGAGTCCACCACTGCTACTGGCAGGGCATTCCATGAACACACAACCCGCTGAGTGAAGAACCTACCCCTAACATCAGTCCTATATCTACCCCCCCTTAATTTAAAGCTATGCCCCCTTGTAATAGCTGACTCCATACGTGGAAAAAGGTTCTCACTGTCAACCCTATCTAACCCCCTAATCATCTTGTACACCTCTATCAAGTCACCCCTAAACCTTCTTTTCTCCAATGAAAACAACCCCAAGTGCCTCAGCCTTTCCTCATAGGATCTTCCTACCATACCAGGCAACATCCTGGTAAACTTCCTCTGCACCCGTTCCAGTGCCTCCACATCCTTCCTACAGTATGGCGACCAAAACTGCATACAATATTCCAGATGCGGCCGCACCAGAGTCTTATACAACTGCAGCATGACCTCAGGACTCCGGAACTCAATTCCTCTACCAATAAAAGCCCAGTACACCATATGCCTTCTTCACTGCACTATTTACCTGGGTGGCAACTTTCAGAGCTCTTCCAATGTCTGACAAAATCCAAAATCCAAAATCCAAAACAACAGTCCCTGACACCAATCTGCCCCGTCTGATAGAAACCAGCCCCACAGTCACTGACACCACTCTCCCCCTGTCTGATATAAACCAGCTCGACAGTCCCTGACACCAATCTCCCCCTGTCTGATATAAACCAGATCGCTTCTCGGCCTTTTAGCTCGGAATATGTGTCGTTCCTGAGGACCAGAGGAAGAGATTCTGCTCGAGTGTTGGAGGTTGGATGCAGCAGATGTGTGCTGGTGGGGGAAGGACCATGGGGATCGTGTTGCAGGTCGTCGGATCTGCTGTAGACCATCGCTGGATCCTGATTGGATGTTGGAGGATGGTTTGGTTGTGCTGACCTGCTCTTGGTGGATCTTCATGCTGGCTTCGGCCTAACGCCAATTCAGGGACCAGCCAACCTCTGAGCTATGGCCTCAGCAGCCACTCGCCGCCCAGGCCAGGTCATTCGGAACACAGTCAGGTTGACTGTGAAGAAGGTGGAGGAGCACACACCGGTGGATCGGACGGTGTTTGTGAAGAAAGTTCTGCTGGAGTGTTGTGGCGTTGCCGCTGTGGACGTGTACTGCCTGCAGGATTTCCCTGGGGCAGGCTACTTTGATGTGACCTTCAGAAGTGTGAAGCAGTGCGAACAGCTCCTGAAGGTCTTCGAGGAGAAGGAAGGGGAGCCGCTGTTCTCCATCTTGTTGGTGACCCCATTGTGTGTGCTTCCTGCACAGAGGAACCGGGTTGTTACAATCCATATGTACAACCCCTACGTTCCAGCGGCTGATGTCCTGACCTTCCTGGGAAGGTACGTCCAAGTTAAGGGAGAAGCCACTGATGTGATCGACCCCTTTGGGATCTGGACCACTAAGAGGCAGGTCACGGTAACTCTGAGGGCCGATGACAGTGGGAACATCCTCCACCCACCCTCGAGCTTCGCAATTGGAGGGAGCAGAGGCTACCTGACGTTTGCAGGGCAGCCGAAAGTGTGCCGAACCTGCAGGAAGTCGGGACACGTGGCGGTGGATTGCAAAGAGACCATCTGCAGGAACTGCAAACAGGAGGGTCACTTGACTAAGGACTGTCGGGAGGAAAAGAGCTGCAACCTGTGCGGAGAGGCGGGCCACATGTACAAGGCCTGCCCAAGACGAGGAGCCGCCACCTACGCACACATGGCTGGAGGTGGCAACACGAGCCGCGGACCGACAAAGTCCAGCGAGGTACCGCAAATCAGCAAAGGAACGGTGCCTGGAGGCACCCAGAAGGAAGGGAAGGTTGTAGAGGAGCAGGCGGCAGACAGCGGGGAGATGCAGCAGCCGACCCAAGCTCCTGCAAGACAGATGGAGGAAATCGAAGAGGAGGGATCAAAGGAGGCAGAGCAGTGGATTATCGTTAAAAACAGGAAAAGGAAACCTCTCGAGGGCCCCAAAGCCACCAAGCGAAGGGGGAAAGAACACCTCCAAGAGGAGGATACAGGCAGCTCCTCCGAGGGTGAGGACGGGCGCAAGAAGGGTCGCCTCCGGAGGAAGAGGCAGAGCGCCGTGGGGAGAAAGGAGGGCAGCACCGCCCAAGAAGGAAAAGACGATCCCTCTGAGGGGATGGGTGAAGGCCTCCCCCTACCCGGTGAGAACCAAGGGGTACACACCGGCCCACAGCTCCAGGGAACTGGGAGCAGCGTCCCAGTGACAGCCCTGCTGTCAGATGGAGAACGGGGCGATGCGGACCCTGGGTCTGACACGATGACACCAGAGCGGGGAAATGACTCCAGCGTGGAGCTGGACAACTACCTCAGCCCTGGGAGGGTCCAGCAGTTTGCTGTCACCACGGGGATGCATGCAGCTACCCCACTGGAGCAAGACCAGAAGGAAATGGACACTGGGAACCCCGTAAACTGTTAAAATGGGGTTTAAAATTGCCACAATAAATGTGCGTAGCATCAAAGCGGCTACACGATGTGTTTCAACGCTGGCCTTCCTGGCCAACGTCAAAGCCGATATCCTGTTTCTGCAGGAGTGTGGGATACCGCACCTCAGCAGTTACAGGAGATGGTCGAGCTTGTGGGCCCACGGGCCGTCACTGTGGTCGGGGGGCAACGATAGCCGCGCCTCCGGCCTGGGTATCCTGTTGTGGGGAGGCAACTTCACCATCTCCGAGGTTAAGGAGGTGGTGGGCGGGCGCCTCCTCGTCGCGGATGTTAAATACAGAAACGCTCCCGTGAGACTAATCAACGTGTACGCCGCAGTGGGTAAGAGTGAACGGTTGGCCATCCTGCAACAGCTTCCACTGCTGCTGGCTACGTCCAGGCAGGTCATTCTGGCCGGAGACTTCAACTGCATTATTGATGCAGATGGACGATCCGGCGGGGGGGACAGTAAACCGGACGCTACGTCCAGGGCCCTGATGGAAACGGTCAAAGACGCCAAGCTGCACGACGTCTTCAGCGCCCCTGCAGATGGAGCGCAGCGTAGATACACCTGGTCACGGGCAGACGGGTCTATCTGCTCAAGGATAGATTACCTGTTTGTGTCCCGAACGCTCTCGGTCAGATCCACCGACGTCAAGCCGGTGTTCTTCTCTGACCACTGCCTCCTGCTGGCCGACTGTCACTTACAGGACGAACAGCGGGCGGGCAAGGGAACGTGGAAACTGAACACTAAGCTGTTGACCCCGGGAAACATCGAAGAGCTCAAGAGGGATTACGCAGGTTGGAGAACCGTGAAGCCCCTCTTTGAGGCTCCAGCGGACTGGTGGGAAACGGTAAAAGGGAACATCAAGAGGTTCTTTATCCTCAAAGGTGTCCAGGAGGTGAGAGAGAGGCGGGGAAAACTGTCCCAGCTCCAGGAAAGTATGCAGAACCTGCTCCTGCTGCAGACGATGGGGGTCGATGTCACAGAGGACCTCAAGGAGGTGAAGGGCCAGCAAGCCTCGCTCTTTGCCTCGGAGGCCTCCAGGATAATCTTCCGGTCCAGGGTCCGCTCGGTGGAGCAGGACGAGACGTGCTCACGTTTCATCTTCCAGAAGGTGCACAAAGAGAGCTCCGTGCTCAGCAGCCTGAAGAAAGAAGATGGCTCGGTAACGTCATCTCAGGCTGACGTCATGAGGATCAGCAAATCCTTCTACGCCAGTCTGTATGACTCAAAGCCAACCGACAGCGCGGCCTCCCAGTCGTTCCTGTCCTCTATCACGGAGGTCCTAGATGACGGAACACGAGAGAGGCTGGACCAGCCGCTATTTCTAGATGAACTGACCAAGGCCCTCGAGTCCTTCGAAAAGAATAAAACTCCCGGAAGCGACAGCTTACCGGTCGAGGTTTATTCCGCTCTTTGGGACTTGATCGGCCAGGACCTGCTGGAGGTGTATGTCAGTATGCTTCGGGCAGGAACCATGAGTGAATCCATGAGGAAAGGCATCATCACCCTCGTCTACAAGCGGAAGGGGGAGAGGGAGGAAATTAGAAATTGGAGACCGATCTCACTGTTAAATGCAGACTACAAAATCTTGTCAAAGGTCATCGCCAACCGGGTCAGGTCTGCTCTGGGATCGGTGATCCACCCGGACCAAACCGGGTGTACCGGGCAGGAAGATCACTGAGAGTCTCGCACTCCTCAGGGATACGATCGCCTACGTGCAGGACAGGGGGGTGGACACCTGCCTCATCAGCCTGGACCAGGAGAAAGCCTTTGACAGGATATCGCATACATACATGAGGGATGTCCTCTCCAAAATGGGCTTTGGGGAGGGAATCGGAAATTGGATCAGACTGCTCTACACCAACATTGTCAGTGCAGTCTCAATCAATGGCTGGGAATCAGATAGCTTCCCTGTAAGATCTGGAGTCAGGCAGGGATGCCCCCTCTCACCCGCCTTGATTGTGTGTTACATAGAGCCATTTGCTGAATCCATCAGGAAGGATGCGAGCCTGAGAGGGGTGACTATTCCTGGCAGCGGGGGCCTGCAGGTTAAGGCCTCCCTGTACATGGATGACGTCGCTGTTTTCTGCTCGGATCCGCTGTCCGTGCACAGACTCGTGTGCATCTGCGACCAGTTCGAACGGGCCTCGGGGGCCAAGGTAAACCGAGGCAAGAGCGAGGCCATGCTCTTCGGAAACTGGGCCGACCAATCCTCTATCCCCTTCACCGTCAGGACTGACCACCTGAAGGTGCTGGGTATTTGGTTCGGGAAGGCTGGGGCGTGCGCCAAGACCTGGGAGGAGCGGATCAGGAAGACGAGACAGAAACTAGGCAGATGGGGGCAACGGTTCGCTCTCCATCGCGGGAAAAAACCTGGTCATCAGGTGTGAGGTACTCTCAGTATTGCTATATGTGGCACAGGTCTGGCCTATCCCCAGGACCTGTGCCGCCGCAGTCACCCGGGCCATCTTCCAATTCATTTGGAGATCAAAGATGGACCGGGTCCGAAGAGACTCAATGTACAAAGACCGGTGCAATGGGGGAAAAAACACGCCCAATGCCACCCTCACCCTGATGGCCACCTTTGTGTGTGGCTGCATCAAGCTGTGCGTGGATCCCCGGTACGCAAACACCAAGTGTCACTACGTACTGAGGTTCTACCTGTCCCCGGTGTTGCGAAGGATGGGCCTGGCCTCGCTGCCGCGGAACGCTCCGAGTAGTTGGACCGTTCCGTATCACCTGTCCTTCGTGGAGAAATTTATGAGGAAAAACACCTTTGACCACAAGTCCATCAGGAAGTGGTCAGCACGTAGCGTCCTTGAGACCCTCCAAGAAATGGAGAGGGCGGATCCTGTCGAGCGGTTCCCTGAGCAGACTGTCAAAGCCATTTGGCAGAATGCCTCATCGCCAGAACTTTCCAACAAGCACCAAGACGTGGCTTGGCTGGTGGTGAGAAGGGCTCTGCCTGTGAGATCCTTTATGCACGCCCGCACTCTCTGCCGCACCGCACGCTGCCCTCGAAGTGGCTGCGGGGGGGGGGGGGAACGAGACTGTCACACACCTCTTTCTGGAATGAGCCTATGCAGAGGAAGTCTGGAGAGAAATGCAGTGGTGCTTGTCGAGGTTCGTCCCGAGCAGTGCCGTGACGTGGGACTCCGTGCTCTCCGGCCTGTTCCCGCGGACTCACACCGAGATGAACATTAACTGCGCCTGGAGGATCATCAACTCGGTGAAGGACGCTCTCTGGGAGGTCCGAAACCTGTTGATCTTCCAGCTGAAGGAGTTGACCCCGACCGAGTGTTGCAGATTCCAAGGTCCAAGACTACGTGTTGAGGGACGCGCTGAAGCTTGGGGCAGCTGCCGCCAAGGCGCGGTGGGGAAAGACCACCGTGTAAGATCGGCCTGCCGAAAGAAGAACAGGGGGCCCATGCGGACGTTTTTTGGGCTGTGCTGATGCCTCAGCCAAATATATGTATAAGATTGAAAAATGCACAGACCTGTATATGACAAGGATAAATTCGAATCTGTGTTTGTAAATGTGGACATATGTATGGCATGATCAAATGTACAGACCATCAAATCATTTCATGAATAAAGTATATTTTTGAAATTAAAAAAAAATGAAACCAGACCCACAGTCACTGGCACCAATCTCCCTCTGTCTGATATAATCCAGACCCCCAGTCACTGAAGCCAATCTTGCCTTGTCTGATATAAACCAGACCCACAGTCCCTGACACCAAACTCTCCCTGTCTGATATAAACCAGCTCTGCATTCACTGACACCAAACTCCCCCATGATAATATAAACCAACTCCACAGTCACTGACACCAATCTTACCCTGTGTGATATAAACCAGATCCACAGCCCCTGACACCAATGTCCCCCTGTCTGATATAAATGAGACCCATAGTCAGTGACACCAATCTACCCTTGAATGATATAAACCAGCGCCACACTCACTGACACCAATCTCCCCCTGTCTGATATTAACCAGATCCACAGTCACTGACACCAATCTCCCCTTGTCTGATATAAAACAGACGCACAGTCACTCACACAAATCTCACCCAGTCTGATACAAACCTGCACCACAGTCCCTGACACCAATCTCCCCCTGTCTGATATAAACCAGCACCACAGTCACTGACGCCAATCTCCCCCTGCCTGATATAAACCAGAGCCACAGTCACTGACACCAATCTCACCCCTGCTCGATATAAACCTACACCACAGTCACTGACACCAATCTCCCACTGTCTGATACAAACCAGACCGAGAGTCACTGACACCAATCTCCCCCCTGTCTGATGTTAACCAGACCCACAGTCACTGACACCAATCTCCCCCCTGTCTGATATAAACCAGACCCACAGTCTCTGACACCAATCTCCTGCTGTCTGATATAAACCAGAACCACAGTCCCTGACACCAAACTCTCCCTGTCTGATATAATCCAGACCCACAGTCACTGACACCAATCTCCCCAGGTCGGACATAAACCAGCTCCACAGTCACTGACACCAATCTTCCCAGGTCGGACATAAACCAGCCCCACAGTCACTGACACCAATCTCCTCCTGTCTGATGTAAACCAGCTCCACAAACCCTGACACCAATCTCCATCTGTCTGATATTAACCAGATCCACAGTCACTGACACCAATTTCTCCCTGTCTGATATAAACCAGACCCACAATCACTCACACCAATCTACCCTTGACTGATATAATCCAGACCCACCGTCACTGACACCAATCTCCCCCTGTCTGATATAATCCAGACCCACAGTCATTGACACCAATCTCCCCAGGTCGGACATAAACCAGCTCCACAGTCACTGACACCAATCTTCCCAGGTCGGACATAAACCAGCTCCACAGTCACTGACACCAATCTCACCGTATCGGATATAAACCAGCCCTACAGTCACTGATGCCAATCACCACCTGTCTGATATAAACCAGTCCCACAGTCACTGACACCAATCTCCCCCTGTCTGATATAAACCAGCCCCACAGTTACTGACTGCAGCTCGTGGGATGCTGCCTGAACTGCTGTGCTCTTCCAGCACCACGAATCCAGTATTTGGTTTTCAGCATCTGCAGTCATTGTTTTTCCACAGTCACTGACAACAATCTCCCCCTGTCTGATATAAACGGGACCCACAGTCACTGACATCAATCACCCCCTGTCTGATATAAACCAGCCCAACAGTCACTAACACCAATCTCTCCCTGTCTGATATAAACCAGCTCCACAATCACTGACACCAATCTCCCTTGTCTGATATAAACCAGCCCCACAGTTACTTACAGCAATCTAACCCTGTATAATATAAACCAGACCCAAAGGCCCTGACTCTGGATTAGTGGGGCTGGAAGAGCACAGCAGTTCAGGCAGCATCGAAGTCCCTGACACCAATCTCCCCGTCTGATAATAAACCCGACCCACAGTCACTGACACCAATCTCCCCCTGTCTGATATAAACCAGACCCACAGTCCGTGAAACCAATCTCCACCTGTCTGAAATAAACCAACCTACTGTCATTGACACCAATCACCACCTGTTTGATTATAAACCAGCCCCACACTCACTGAAACCAATCTCCCCTTGTCTGATATAAACCAGACCCACAGTCAATGACACCAATCTCCCCTTGTCTGATATAAACCAGCTCTACAGTCACTGACACCAACCTCCCCCAGTCTGATATAAACCAGCTCCCCAGTCACTGACGCCAATCTCCCTCTGTCTGATATACACCAGCCCCACAGTCACTGACACCAATCTCCGCCTGTCTGATAAAAACTAGCCCCACAGTCACGGACACCAATCCCATCCTGTCTGGTATAAACCAGACACACAGTTCCTGACACCAATCTCGCTCTGTCGGACACAAACCAGCCCCACAGTCACTAACACCAATCTCACCATGTCTGATATAGACCAGCCCCACAGTCCCTGACACCAATCTGCCCCTATCTGATATAATCCAGCCCCACAGTCACTTATACCAATCTCCCCCAGTCTGGTATAAACCGTACACAAAGTCACTGACACCAATCTCCCCCTATCTGATACAAACTAGCCCCACAGTTACTGACACCAATCACACCCTGTCTGACATAAACCAGACCCACAGTCCGTGACAGCAATCTCCCCCTGGCTGATATAAACCAGACCATCAGTCCCTGACACCAATCTCTCCCTGTCTGATATAAACCAGACCCTTAGTCACTCACACCAATCTCTCCCTGTCTGATAAAAACCAGCCCCACAGTCACTGACACCAATCTCCCCCTGTCTGATACAATCCAGACCCACAGACACGGACACCAATCTCCCCCTGTCTGATACAATCCAGACCCACAGACACTGACACCAATCTCCCCCTGTGTGATACAATCCAGCCCCACAGACACTGACACCAATCTACTCCTGTCTGATATAAACCAGACCCACAGTCACTGACACCAATCTCTGCCTGTCTGATATAAACCAGCCCCACAGTCACTGACACCAATCTCCCCCTTCCTGATATAATCCAGCCCCACAGACACTGACACCAATCTCTGCCTGCCTGATATAAACCAAGTAGGTAAAAACAAGGAGTGCAGATGCTGGAAAACAGAGTCCAGATGAGCGCGGTGCTGGAAAAGCATGTTAGGTCAAGCAGCATCCGAGGAGCAGGAAGATCGATGCGTAAGGCAAAAGCACTTCATTTGGAACAGAGGCAGGGAGAATGCAGAGTGGAGAGATATTGTAGAGAGAGGAGGAAAACTTCTTCAAGGCAGGCATCCTTGCAAGAGGATTCGCAGTAGGCTTAAAACCAACGAGATAAAAACAAGGACTGCAGATGCTGGAAACCAGAGTCTAGATTAGAGTGGTGCTGGAAAAGCACAGGTAGCGTTGATATAAACCAGCCCCACAGTCACTGACACCAATCTCCCCCTGTCTGATATAAACCAGCCCCACAGTCACTGACACTAATCTCCCTTGTCTGATACAAACCAGCCCCACAGTCACTGACACCAATCACCCCCTGTCTGATACAAACCAGACCCACAGTCACTGACACCAATCTCGCCCTGTCTGATATAAACCAGGCCCACAGTCCCTGACACCAATCTCCCCCTGTCTGATATAAACCAGATCCACAGTCCCTGACACTGATCTCTCCCTATCTGATATAAACTAGGCCCACAGTCCCTGACACCAATCTTCCCCTGTCTGATATAAACCAGCACCACAATCACTGACACTAATCTCCCCCTGTCTGATATAAACCAGCTCGACAGTTACTGACGCCAATCTGCCCCTGTCTGACATAAACCAGCCCCACAGACACTGACACCAATCTCTGCCTGTCTGATATAATCCAGCCCCACAGTGCCTGACACCAATCTCTGCCTGTGTGATGTAATCCAGCCCCACAGAAACTGACACCAATCTCTGCCTGTCTGATATAAACCAACTCGGTAAAAACAAGGAGTGCAGATGCTAGAAAACAGAGTCCAGATGAGAGTGGTGCTGGAAAAGCATGGCAGGTCAAGCAGCATCCGAGGAGCAGGAAAATCGATGTTTCGAGCAAAAGCACTTCACGAAGAAATTGTGGCTGGGAGAATGCAGAGTGGAGAGATCTTGTAGAGAGAGGAGGAAAACCTCTTCAAGGCAGGCATCCTTGCAAGAGGATTCGCAGTCGGGTTAAAACCAACGAGGTAAAAAGAAGGACTGCAGATGCTGGAAACCAGAGTCTAGATTAGAGTGGTGCTGGAAATGCACAGGTAGCGTTGATATAAACCAGCCCCACAGTCACTGACACCAATCTCCCCCTGTCTGATATAAACCAGCCCCACAGTCACTGACACCAATCTCCACCTGTCTGATATACACCAGCCCCACAGTCACTGACACCAATCTCCCCCTGTCTGATATAAATCAGCCCCACAGTCACTGACACCAATCTCGCCCTGTCTGATATAAACCAGCCCCACAGTCACTGACACCAATCTCCCCCTGTCTGATATAAACCAGACCCACAGTCACTGACACCAATCTCGCCCTGTCTGATATAAATCAGACCCACAGTCACTGACACCAATCTCGCCCTGTCTGATATAAATCAGACCCACAGTCACTGACACCAACCTCCACCTGCCTGATATAAACCAGACCCACAGTCAGTGACGCCAATCTCCTCCTGTCTGATATAAACCAGACCCACATTCAGTGACGCCAATCTCCTCCTGTCTGATTTAAACCAGACCCACAGACACTGACACCAATCTCTGCCTGTCTGATATAAACCAGCCCCACAGACACTGACACCAATCTCCCCTGTCTGATATAATCCAGCCCCATAGTCCCTGACACCAATCTCCCCCAGTCTGATATCAACCACCTCCACAGTCACTGACGCCAATCAACCCCAGTCTGATATAAACCACCTCCACAGTCCCTGACCCCAATCTCCCCCTGTCTGATAATAAACCAGCCCCACAGTCACTGACACCAATCTCCCCCTGTCTGATATAAACCAGACCCACAGTCAGTGACACCAATCTCCCCTGTCTGATATAAACCAGAACCACAGTCACTGACGCCAATCTCCCCCTGTCTGATATAAACCAGCCCCACAGTCACTGACACCAATCGCCTCAGGTCTGACATAACCTTTGATTCCCATTCTTCCTGGTAGGAAAGTAGGGCCATGTGTGGAATGTTCAAGTCAGTAAGAATGGTCAGCAAGGATTCATCAACACTTTCTTACTGGAGACTTTAATGCCAGGGAACCTTTCAGATATCAAATTTCAGCTCTTATCCCAGGGAGCAAGTTCCATTTGAAGCAAAAATTCAATATTAGTTGCACACTAATTGCCTGTGAAATTTTTCTGAATTTGACAGAATAATCCCAGAGAGCTGGCTTTAAAGGGTCACTCTACCCTGAAGAACGCTGTCAGCTACAATGACAAGAATCTTGAACTCTACTCTCGTGATAAGGAAGTAACTTCAGCAGAAACAAACCCTAACTGTAGGAATGTACTTGATTCAATGCTGGATGTCACGAGCAACAGGAATAATGGAATATTCCAACCTCTGCAGTCACATGGAGACTTGCTGGTGTGTGAGCTGACTAAATCCACTTGCACTGGTTGAACAGGTCACTCCTAGGTGTGAATCTGCTGATGTGTCAGAAGTTGGATGAAGTTGTGAATCCTTTCTCTCACACAGAGGCAGGAGAATGGCCTTGACACAGTGTGAACTCACTGATGGGTCAGAAGGTTAGGTGTATTAGGGAACCCTTTCTCCCACACGGCAGATGAATATTTTTTCCGGAGATTGAACATGCTGATGGATCAGTAGCTGTGACAGTTGAGTAAATCCCTCTCTCAAATGGAGCAGGGGAATGAATAGCTTCTCCCCAGTATGAACCTGATGTACCAGACACTCTGAGTGAATCCTTTCTCACAGAGACAACAGGTGAATGGTCTCTCACTTGGGTTAAATAGCTGGTGTGTCAGCAGAGTTGTTGACTGAGTGAATCCTTTCCCAAACTGAGTACAGGATAATGGCTTCTCTCCAGTGTGATTGTGCGGATGAATTCCCAACAGGAATGAGTATTTGAATGCCTTTCCACAATCCCCATGTTTACATGGTTTCCCTGTGGTACTGGTGTTGTTGCTTGTCTCCAGGTTGGGTGATCAGTTCAAGCCTTGCCCACACACAAACACAGCCACAGGGTGGTGGGAAATGGGAACTTACTGTCTGTAAGGGTGACAGAAGGAGAAACTCTTCAAATATTGAAGATGCTGTTATGAAGTTGAAGGTGTATACTGTACATTTAAGGGAGAGTGAAGGCTGTTTTGGCAGTGAGAGCAACTGCTGTGTGACTGACTACCAGTCTCAGAGTGTACTGGAAAATTGAAAATATGCAACATTTGGTTGCAAATTAGAGATTTCAGTCGTTTGACCACAATTTGAATTCAGCCAATCTGTTTAAATTATGCCCCAGTATACTAAAACCCAAAGACAGAGAGAGAGAGAGAGAGAGAGAGACTGCCATCCAAAACACTCGATCAATGGTACTTTTTTGACCCTTGCAGCAGAAGTCCAAAGATGACCCAGGGAGATCTACAATCAGGTCTCCTCTCTTCCTCCTTCTCTCCAGAGAGAAAAGTCTGTGCTTCGTCAATCTCTCTTCATAAACCAAGCCCTTCAGTCCAGGCAGCACTCCAGCAAACCTTCTTTGCACCCTCCCCAAAGCCTCTGTATCTTTCCTACAGTAGGGCAACCAGAACTGCACACAATATTCCAAGGGACTTGTAGAGTTGTAGCAAAACCTCTCAGCTCTTAAACTTGATCCCCCTGTTCATGAAAGCCAAAACACCATATGCTTTCTTAATAACCCTATCCACTTAGGTGGAAAATCTGCGGGAACTATGTACTTGAACACCAAGATCCCTCTGTTCCTCCACATTGCCAACAATCCTGTCTTTAATCCTATATTCAGCATTCGAGTTCGACCTTTCAAATTGCATCATTTTGCATTTATCCAGGCTGAATTCCATCTGCCATTTCACAGCCCAGCTCTGCACCCTGCCTATGTTGCGCTGCAGCCTGCAATAGCCCTCGATACTATCAACGGCACCTCCAACCTTTGTGTCATCTGCAAATTTACTAACTCACCCCTCATCCAAGTCATTTATAAAAACTACAAAGAGCAGAGACCCAAGAACAGAGCCTTGTGGGACACCACTTAAGACTGATCTCCAGGCAGAACTTTCCATCTCGCCTTCTGTCAGCTAACCAATTCTGAATCCAAATAGCCAAATCTCCCTGTAACTCATACCTCCTGACGTTATGGATGAGACCACCTTATCAAATGCCTTGCTGAAGTCCTCATACACCACATCCTCTCGTTCGATCTGCATTGATCTGTTCTGTCACCTCCTCAAAGAACTCAATAAGATTTATGAGGCATGACCTTCCCCTTACAAAGCCATGCTGACTGCCTTTAATCACACTATGCTTTTCCAAATAGTCATAAATCCTATCCCTCAGAATTCTTTCCAAAACCTTGCTGACCACAAACATAAGACTGACTGGTCTGTAATTGCCAGGGATTTCCCTATTACCCTTCTTGAAAAGGGGAACAACATTGGCCTCCTAGCAATCCTTCTGTCTGACTCCCATGGAGAATGAGGATGCAAAAATCTTCACCAGCGGCTGAGCAACCTCCTTTCTTGCTTCCCGGAGTAGCCTAGGATAAATCTGGTCTGGTCCTGGGGACTTATCAATCTTAATGTTTGCCAAAATTTCCAGCACATCAACCTCATCAATCTTGATGTGTTCCAGCCTGTATCCCAGCTCCTCAAAGTTCTCATTCACAACAAGGTTCCTTTCCTTAATGAAAACCAAAGCAAAAAAAAATTCATTTAGGGCTTCCCCTATCTGCTCAGATTCCAAGCACAAGTTCCCTACGCTATCCCTGATTGGCCCTACTATCTCCCTGATCATTCTCTATTCCTCACGTAGGAGTAAAATGCCTTTGGATTCTCCCTAATCCTTCTTGCCAAGCATTTTTCGTGCCCCCTCCTGGCTCTCCTCAGTCCATGTACTGAGCTCCTTTCTAACAAGCCTGTAATCCTCAAAAGCTGTGCTATATCCTTGCTTCCTCCACCTAACGTGAGCTGCCCTCTACCTTTTGCCTAGATGTTCCTCTGGTCTCGTCATCCAAGGTTCCTTAATCTTACCCCTTCTTACCTGTCTCACAGGAACAACTTCGTGCATCGCTTCCAACAACTGCTCCTTAAATAGTCTCCACATGTTTGCTGTGCCCTCGCTGTGGAACAATTGCTCTCAGTTTGTACTTCCCAACTCCTGTGATCGCATCATAATTTCATTTTCCCAATTAAAATGTTCATTTAAATGTGCATTTTTGTTTCATGTTTCATATTCACTTTTAGGGCTAGAGAATAAAATTGATAATTTTCTTTAAATAGTGGAATTTGGGAGTCCTCTGTCACTCATACTTTAACATATTACGAGGCAAGGTGAGTTTTTCTGTGTGTTTGGTTTAAATTGCAGAAGGGCTCAAGGATCTTATTCTGTTCTGTAGATCTCTGTAACTCTATGCTGTCCAGGTCCTGTCTACTCCGAGTGGTGCAAAGCTTTTTCTAGGCTGAGCATCTGGTTGGAACACTTCTGCTTCCAAGTTCAAAGACCGATAGCATTCAGTTCCTGATTAATTGTGTTGTATCAGATTTTGACTTTTTGGTTTGGTTTGAGTTTCCTTTCTCTCGCTCTCTCCTGATGCCCTGTAAAAGAAGTTTATAAAAGTGATCACTGTCAATACAGGAGAGAAGTTCAGACCATTCCAATATTGGTGAATTATTTGTCCCTGTCTTGTTCCCCCTCCCCCAGAGCTGTGAATGCCTGTCCCCCCACACCCCCAGAGCTGTGAATGCCTGTCCCCCCACACCCCCAGAGCTGTGAATGCCTGTTCCCCCCCCCACCCCCAGAGCTGTGAATGCCTGTGCCCCCTCACCCCCAGAGCTGTGAATGCCTGCCCCCCTCCCCCAGAACTGTGAATGCCTGTTCCCCCTCCCCCAGAGCTGTGAATGCCTGTTCCCCCTCCCCCAGAGCTGTGAATGCCTGTTCCCCCTCCCCCAGAGCTGTGAATGCCTGTTCCCCCCTCACCACCAGAGCTGTGAATGCCTGTCCCCCTCCCCCCAAGAGCTGTGAATGCCTGTCCCCCTCCCCCCCCAGAGCTGTGAATGCCTGTCCCCCCCTCCCCCAGAGCTGTGAATGCCTGTCCCCCCCTCACCGCCAGAGCTGTGAATGCCTGTCCCCCTCCCCCCCAGAGCTGTGAATGCCTGTCCCCCTCCCCCCCCAGAGCTGTGAATGCCTGTCCCCCCTTCCCCCAGAGCTGTGAATGCCTGCCCCCCTCCCCCCCCGCAGAGCTGTGAATGCCTGTCCCCCCCCTCCCCCAGAGCTGTAAATGCTTCTCCCCCTCCACCTCCCCCCCAGAGCTGTGAATGCCTGTCCCCCTCCCCCAGAGCTGTGAATGCCTGTCCCCCCCTCCCCCAGAGCTGTGAATGCCTGCCCCCCCTCCCCCAGAGCTGTGAATGCCTCTCCCCCTCCCCCCGAGAGCTGTGAATGCCTGTCCCCCCCACCCCCAGAGCTGTGAATGCCTGTCCCCCTCCCCCCAGAGCTGTGAATGCCTCTCCCCCTCCCCCCCAGAGCTGTGAATGCCTGTTTCCCCCCCCCCAGAGCTGTGAATGCCTGTCCCCCCCTCCTAGAGCTGTGAATGCCTGTCCCCCCCTCTCCCAGAGCTGTGAATCCCTGTTACCCCCCAGAGCTGTGCATCCCTGTTCCCCCCCCTCCCCCCACAGAGCTGTGAATCCCTGTCTCCCCCACCCCCAGAGCTGTGTATCCCTGTTCCCCCCCTCTCCCCCAGAGCTGTGAATCCCTGTTCCCCCCCTCCCCCCCAGAGCTGTGAATCCCTGTCCCCCCCCCAGAGCTGTGAATCCCTGTCCCCCTCCCCCCCAGAGCTGTGAATCCCTGTTCCCCCCTCCCCCCCATAGCTGTGAATCCCTGCCCCCCCCTCCCCCCCCAGAGCTGTGAATCCCTGTTCCCCCCCTCCCCCCCAGAGCTGTGAATCCCTGTCCCCCCCCCAGAGCTGTGAATCCCTGTCCCCCTCCCCCCCAGAGCTGTGAATCCCTGTTCCCCCTCTCCCCCCCAGAGCTGTGAATCCCTGCCCCCCTCCCCCCCCAGAGCTGTGAATCCCTGTTCCCCCCTCCCCCCCCAGAGCTGTGAATCCCTGTCTCCCCCACCCCCAGAGCTGTGAATCCCTGTTCCCCCCCCAGAGCTGTGAATGCCTGTTCCCCCCCTCCCCCCCAGAGCTGTGAATCCCTGTTCCCCCCCTCCCCCCAGAGCTGTGAATGCCTGTTCCCCCCCCCTAGAGCTGTGAATCCCTGTCCCCCCCCAGAGCTGTGAATGCCTGTTACCCCCCTCACCCCCAGAGCTGTGAATCCCTGTCCCCCCCCAGAGCTGTGAATGCCTGTTACCCCCTCCCCTAGAGCTGTGAATGCCTGTTCCCCCCCTCCCCCCCAGAGCTGTGAATGCCTGTTCCCCCCCTCACCCCCAGAGCTGTGAATCCCTGTCCCCCCCCAGAGCTGTGAATGCCTGTTCCCCCCTCCCCTAGAGCTGTGAATCCCTGTCCCCCCCCAGAGCTGTGAATGCCTGTTCCCCCCTCCCCTAGAGCTGTGAATCCCTATCCCCCCCACCCCCAGAGCTGTGAATCCCTGTCCCCCCCCCAGAGCTGTGAATGCCTGTTCCCCCCTCCCCTAGAGCTGTGAATCCCTGTTCCCCCCTCCCCCAGAGCTGTGAATGCCTGTCCCCCCACCCTCCGAGCTGTGAATGCCTCTCCCCCCCACCCCCAGAGCTGTGAATCCCTGTCCCTCCCCCCCAGAGCTGTGAATGCCTCTCCCCCTCTCCCCCCCGCAGATCTGTGAATGCCTCTCCCCCTCCCCCCCAGAGCTGTGAATGCCTCTCCCCCTCTCCCCCCCCAGAGCTGTGAATGCCTCTCCCCCCCACCCCCAGAGCTGTGAATGCCTCTCCCCCCCACCCCCAGAGCTGTGAATGCCTCTCCCCCTCCCCCCAGAGCTGTGAATCCCTCTCCCCCTCCCCCCCCAGAGCTGTGAATCCCTCTCCCCCTCCCCCCCCAGAGCTGTGAATGCCTCTCCCCCTCCCCCCCCAGAGCTGTGAATGCCTCTCCCCCTCCCCCCCCCAGAGCTGTGAATCCCTGTCCCCCCCTCCCCCCCCCCAGAGCTGTGAATCCCTGTCCCCCCCCCCAGGCTCTCCCTCCCTGGGTCAGTCCCACAGTCCCCTCCCCATCTCCATTGTCTCCATTGTCTCCGTCACTGGGACCGTAGGCCCCGCCCACCTGTTTGCGTCACCAGAATAACCGCGCATGCGCCTCGTCCCAAACCAATTGGCGGCCACGGCCTAGGTCCCGGGAATTAAACTCAGGGCTGAAACCGCGGGACCCGCTAATTCTTATTCGGTTGGCGGGACCATTATTGGGTATTACCAAGACAGATTGCACCACCGCTGGCTCTATTATTCCTCCGGGACCACCCCCTCCCCACCATGATCTGGAGACGGAAAAAGGGGCCTTCAGTCAATCTGCGCATGCTCCAACCGCTCAATTCGGCGCCTGCGCACCGGCGTCCTTTGGGGTAGACATCGCGCGCCCTCTTCAGGAAAACCCTAAAACTTCATCCTGCAGCCAGGTCTCAGGGATGACCATTCAGTCAGATTGTGGTCTTCTCACTCACTTTCCTTCTCTTTAATTAGCTTCATAGATTATGTCAAGGGGACACTCTGTGGTCAGGAAACAGAACCAGGTATCATATTAGAATTGGAAAGATTGATTTTTGTTTTATGATTGGAATATTGTTTAATTTTGAACTTGGAAGGAGAAAACACCAAGTGAGGAGACACTGTGCACCTGTCCTGTGTGTGGATGAAATCATCTGAACTGTCAAGATATAATCACAGTCAAGCTGGGGTGAAAGGATGGAAATATGAGGACAGTGAAGGAGGATTCAAATCCCCACCTCAACTGGAAATTCAGCAATGCACTCACACTGAGGAAAGGCCATTCATCTGCTTCAAGTGTGGGAAGGGATTCACTCAGTCTTCTCAACTGTAGGCAGACCATCGAGTTCACCCAGATAAAAGACCTTTTTAAATCACAAGACTGTGGAAAATGCCATAGAAATTCTGGGCAACTGATGCGCCATTGACGTATTCGAACAGAGGAGAGACCATTCAGGAGTTCTCACTGCGGCATTAAGTTCAGACAATCATTTCAATTTACTACACACCAGCGAGATCACACTGGGTAGAGGCTGAGAACCTGCTCTGACTGTGGCAAGGCGTTCATTCAGTCATCCAGCTGCAGATATATCAGCAAACTCAGACTGTTCCCCTGAGCCGAATGAGAAGGCATTCTGTACCATATCCTATGTGCAAAAACACCGGTGAGTTCACACAAGCGTGACACCATTTCGTTGCGCTGTGTTTAGGGAGGGATTTCACTCACTCTTCTGCCTGACTGGGAGGCCAGTAGTTCACACTGAGACTAGGCCTTTTACATGTCCAGACTGTGGGAAGTGCTTTAAAGGTTCCAGGAAACTGATGTTCCATCAACATGTTCACAATTAGGAGAAACCTTTCTGGGGCTCTCACTGTAGGACCAGGTTCAGTCAAACATCTGACATCAAACATCAGTGAGTTCACACCAGGGAGAGGCCATTCACCTGCTCTGTGTGTAAGAAGGGTTTGCTCGCTCATTCAACCTGCTGAGACACCGATGTGTTCATAAGGAACTGCAGCAATGAGATTGTGCTGTTAACCACATCCAGGCCCAAACCATGTTCACTGAGTCTGTTTATGTTCAGGTTAATTAACCTGTGTGAGACAGGTTTAATATTTTGGATAAAATTCAAATATATTAGTTTTACATTAGATATATTGAGCCATTTTAGCATCTCTGACACAAGTTAGTTCATTTTTGAAGGGATCACCCCCACTGTGGCATTTCACCATTGGCCCTACTGAAGGTTGAAGGTTCATGGATTAAGAACTCCAGAAATGGACTGGAGGACAGTCAAGTTTCAGTATCTTAAGGAATAGCTGGTGAGAAACAAGAGAAAACCTGACTGAAGTCTGGGCTTTCCTTGTCAGTGTAAGTGTGGGGTGAATGACGCCTGACTCCCTGATCTGTCTGACATTCAACCAGTTTGGCACAAGATGGGCTGAGTTTCTACGAGAATAGGGACAAATATTCCTCACAACTGAAGGCAATAAATATAGCCATTAGAGAAGTGGAAAGGTCTTTATAAAGAAGATAGTGAATTATTGTTATAGAACTGAACAAAACCAAAATGTTGCTAAAAGAAAAACAAAATTGAACATTTCTGTCCTACACTGGTCAGGATTAGAAGACAAGTAAGCAAACTGAAACAGGGAGAACCAATTGATGAGTGATAAGGATTGACATGGAGATGGAGCAAAAGCTATCAGGATTTGGGTAATCCAAGATGGAGGATGGGAAAAGTTTTGGCTGGAAGAACTGCTCGCTTTTGGAGTATTTTAGGTGTTAGAAGTGAGTCCCTCGAATTCCACAAGCAGTAATTACTGATTTTAAGCTGTTGCATTGTTTTGGAAGTTTGGGAGAAAAGATCAAAACAATGGCACTTTAAAAAGGAGGAAGTGAACAAAGGTAGTGACCACATGGTCAGGGAGAGAGACAGAGAGGGAGAGAGAGAGAGACAGGGACAGAGAGAAAGAAACCTACACTGCTAACTGACACAGCAATGAATCTGCACAGTTACTGCCTTTGCAGTTTGAGTTCAAGTGTTTCCAGATATTGGAGTGCGTTGAAGAAAAATTGACAAACAGCGAAATGCACAGCTGACATTCGAGAAACCTATGTTGGAGAGCACACAGTACAGGAGCAGATAAGTGCATGGTTTTTAAGTGTAATATTGCTGTCATTTTTAATAGTGAGTGTTTTTTTATTTGAGATCTGTCCTTTGATTAAAATTTATAAACATGAAACATAGATACCAAGTTAGACTGGATTAATGTTTTTTTAGTGCATAAGACTATGTTATTTTCTGTAGGTTGTTAAGGTACGAAGATGGCCTTGAGTGGAGTAATGTGCTCTTCCTGTCAGCTGTTGGAGATTAGGGAGAGTTTCCTTAATTCTGATGATTATGTCAGCAGTAAGTGTGTTTGGTTCTGAATCCTATCAGATCGCATCGATCAGTTGGAGCGGCAGTTTGAGGCAAGGAGGAATTTACAGGAACGAGGAGCATCTGACGGATGGTAGTATTAAGAAAGTGAGAAAAACCAGGAAAAGTAGGAGAGGGAGGCAGGTAGTGCAGGAGTCTCCTGTGGTTAACCACATCTCAAACAAGTATGTTGTTTTGGAAAATGTAGGGGGTGATTGCCTTTCAGGAGAACGCAGCATGAACAGCCAAGTTTCTGGGACCGAGACAGGCTGTAATGTAACGAGGGGTATGTCAGGTACCAAGCGATCGATTGTGAGAGGGGACTCTCTAGTCAGAGGCACAGACAGATGTTTCTGCGGCCGACAGTGAGAAATCAGAATGGTGTGTTGTCTCCTTGTTTCCAGGCTCAAGGTAGAATACTCTCAAAGGGCAGTGGGACCAGCAGCAGGTCACTGTGCAAACTGGAACGAATGACACAGGAAGGAAAAAGGATGAGATGCTGAAGAGAGGAGAGAGAAAGTTAGGCAGGAATTTTAAAAGGAGGACCTCAAGGGTAGTAATATCTGGATTACTCCCGATGCTGTGAGCTAGTGAGGCTAGGAATAGGAGGATCAAGCAGATGAACGTCTAGGAAAAAGTGAAGACTGCAGATGTTGGAGATCAGAGTTGAGAACGTGGTGCTGGAAAAGCACAACAGGTCAGGCAGCATTTGAGCAGCAGGAGAATCGACATTTTAGGAAAAAAGCCCTTCATCAGGAATGAAGCTGTGAGCCAAGGGGGTGGAGAGATAAATGGGAGGGTGTGGGCCTGGGGAAAGGTAGATGAGAGTGCATTAGATGGATGGAGTTGGGGGTAAAGGTGAAAGGTTGGAGGGAGGGTGGAGTGGATAGGTGGGAAGGAAGATTGACAGACGGGACAGGTCATGAGGGTGGTGCTGGGATTGGGGGGATGGTGAGGAGGAGGAGAAATCCACATTGATATTGTGTGGTTGCAATGTCCCAAGGCAGAATATGAGGCATTCTTTCTCCAGGTGTCGAGTGGTTAGGGTTTAGTGATAGAGGAGGACCAGGAACTGCATGTCCTCAGCGGAGTTTGGGGGAGGGGGAGTGTGGGGGGTGGGGGTGTTGAGAGGTTTTCAGCCACAGTGGTGGGGTTGGTTGGTGCGTATGTCCCGGAGATGTTCTCTGAAGCGCTCAGCGAGGAGCCGACCTGTATCCCCAATATAGAGGAGACTGCATCGGGAGCAATGGATACAGTAAATGATGTGTGGAAGTGCAGCAAAAGCTCTGTTGGATGTGGAAGGCTGCTTTGGGGCATTTGGGAAGTGAGAGGGAGTTTGGGGCACAGGTTTTGCAATTCTTGTGGTGACAGAGGAAGATGCCAGGAGGGGAGGGTGGGTTTGTGGGGTGTGGACTTGACAAGGGAGTGGCGGTGGGAATGGTCTTTACAGAATGCAAATAAGTGTGTGGAGGGAAATATCTCTGTGGTGCTGGGGTCCATTTGTAGGTGGTGGAAATGGCGGAAATGATGAAATGTATCCGGAGGTTGGCTGGGTGGAACGTGAAGATCAGAGGGATTCTGTCCTTGTTCAGCTGTGGGAGCTGGTGGGTTTGTAGAAGATGACAGTGTTGAGTTGGTCATTGTTGATAGATATAGGGTGGTCCAGGAAGGAGAGGGAAGGTGGTGTCCAAGATTAATGTGTAGCCAAGGAGCTTGTGTATGGGAGAAAGATTCACATTTTAGATCATTGGAAGTTCTTCTAGGGCTGAAGTGACCCATATAAGAGGGATAAATTGCACCTGAATTCGAAAGGGACTAATATTCTGGCAGGGAGATTGCTGCAACTGCTTGGGAGGAATTAAAGTAACAAGGTGGGGAAGGGGATGGGACCCAGGGCGATAGTGAGGAAAGAGATCAATCTGACACTGGTACGGTTGGGAAAAGGAGCAAGTCAAACAGTCAGGGCAGGCAGGAACAAAGCAGAGAACAACGTAGGACTGATAAATCAAACTGCATTTTCTTTAATGCAAGAGACCTAGCAGGGAAGGAAGATGAACTCAGGCATTGTGGGAACATGGGTCTGGGATATCAGAGCAATTGCAGAAATGTCGCTCAAGGATGGGCAGGACTGGCAGCTTCATGTTCTAAGATACAAATGCTACAGGAAGGATAGAAAGGGAGGCAGGAGAGGAGGAGGAGTGTCATTTTTGATAAGGGATAACTTTATGACTGTAATTAGGGAGGATATTCCTGGGAATACATCCGGGAAGTCATTTGGGTGGAAGTGAGAAATAAGAAAGGGACTATTACCTTTTTCGGATTGTACTATGAAGCTCCACATAATCAGTGGGGAATTGAGTAACAAATTTGTAAGGAGATCGCAGTTATCTATAAGAATAATAGGGTGTTATGGTAGGGAATTTTAACATTCTAAATGTAGACTGGAACTGGCATAGTGCTAAAGGTTTAGATTAGATTAGATAAAGTTAGATTAGATTAGATTAGATGACTTACACTGTGGAATACAGGACATTCGGCCTAACGAGTCCACACTGATCCTCCGAAGAGCAACCCACCCAGACCCATTCCCTTACATTTATCCCTTCACCTAACACTACAGGCAACTTAGCGTTGCCAATTCACCTAACCTGCACATCTTTGGACTGTGGGAGGAAACCGGAGCACCCAAGGAGAGGAATTTGTTAAGTGTGTACAAGAAGATTTTCTGATTCAGTATGTGGATGTACCTTCTATAGAAGGTGCAAAGCTTGACCTACCCTTGGGAAATAAGGCAGGGCAGGTGTCAGTGAGGGAGCACTTTGGTGCCAGCGACCATAATTCGATTAGTTTTAAAATAGTACTGGCAAAGGATAGACAGGATCTAACTGTTAAAGTTCGAATTTGGATAAAGGACAATTTTGGCAGTATGAGGCAAGAACTTTGAAAATGTGATTATGTGCGGATTTTTGCAGGTAAAGGGATGGTTGGAAAATGAGTAGCCTTCAAAAATGAGATAATGAGACAGTATGTTCCTATTGGGGTGAAAGGCAAGGGTGGGAGGTATGGGGAATGCTGGATGACTCGAGAACTTGAAGGTTTGCTCAAGAAAGAGAAGGAAGCATACGTCAGGTATAGACAGTAGAGATTGAGTGAATTCTTCAAATATAAGGGCAGTAGGAGTATACTTAAGAGGGAAATCAGGAGGGCAAAAAGGGGGCATGAGATAGATTTGGCAAATGGGGTTAAGGAGAGTCCAAAATGATTCTACAAAAAAAAGCATTAAGGACAAAAGGGTAACTAGGGAGAGAATAGGACCCTTCAAAGATCAGCAAGGCAGCCTATGTGTCAAACTGCAAGAGATGGGAGGGGGATATTAAAGGAGTATTTGCGTCAGTGTTTACTGTGGAGAAGGGCATGGAAGAAATAGAATATGGGGAAATAAATAGTCACATCTTGAAAAATGTCCACATGACAGAGGAGAAGGTGCTGGATGTCTTAAAACACATAAACGTGGGTAAATCCTTAGGACCTGATCGGGTGTACGCTAGAACTCTGTGGGAAGCTAGAAGTGATTGCTGGACCCATTGCTGAGATATTTATATCGTCGATAGTCACGATGAGGTGCTGGAAGGCAGCAGGTTGGCTAACATGGTGCCACTATTGAGGAAAGGTGGTATGGAAAGCCAGAGAGCTATACCCCAGTGAGCCTCATATCATTGGGGGTGGGGGGGGGGGGTGCGTTGCAGTTGAAGGGAATCCTGAGGGACAGGATTTACATGAATTTGAAAAGGCAAGGACTGATTAGGGATAGTCAACATGGCTTTGTGCGTGGGAAATCATGTCTCTCAAACTTGATTGAGTTTTTTGAATAAGGAGCAAAGAGATTTGATGAGGGCAGAGCAGTAGGTGTGATTTATATGAACCTCAGTAAGGCGTTTGATAAGGTTCCCCATGGGAGACTGGCTAGCAAGGTTAGATCTCATGGAATACAGTGAGAACTAGCCACTTGGACTCAGAACTGGCTTGAAGGTAGAAGACAGAGGATGGTGGTGGATGTTTGATTTTCAGACTGGAGGCCTGTGACCTGTGATGTGCTACAAGGATCAGTGCTGGATCCACTGCTATAAGATTTGGATGTGAACATAGAAGGTATATGTCGTAAGTTTGCAGATGACACCAACATTGTAGGTGTAATGGACAGCGAAGAAGGTTACCTCAAAGTATAACGGGATCTTGATCAGATGGGCCAATGGGCCAAAGGTTGGTAGATGGAGTTTCATTTAGATAAATGAAAGGTGCTGCATTTTGGAAAGGCAAATCAGGGCCGGGCTTACACACTTCATGGTAATGTCCTGGGGAGTGTTGTTGATCAAAGAAACCTTGGAGTTCATAGTTCCGTGGAAGTGGAGTCCCAGGAAGACAGCATAGTGAAGAAGACATTGAGTATACTTCCCTTTGTTGGTCAGAGCATTGAGTAGAGAAGTTGGGAGGTCATGTTGCGGCTATACAGGGCAATGGTTAGGCCACTATTAGCATATTGCGTACAATTCTGGTTTCCCTCCTAAAGGAAGGAAACTGTGAAACTTGAAAGGGTTCAGAAAGGATTGACAAAGATGTTGTCGGGGTTGGAGGGTTTGAGCAACAAGGAAAGGCTGAAGAAGCTGCAGCTGTTTTCCCTGGAGCATCGGGGGCTGAGGGGTGACCTTATAGAGGTTTGTACAATCATGACGGGCATAGATAGGGTAAATGAGGTTTTCTTTGTTTAAAAGCAAATGTGACATTGATGTTCCAGGTGTGATGCAACTGGTTAAACCACTCTGCATTAAGCCCAACAGAATTCACTTAAACACTACGGTTGAAACACAAACAAAAGAAAGTGGCATTAAGAAGAACTAAACGATTGGAAAATATAACTGACTACTTGATACAGTAACTTACTCATTTCCTGATCCAATGCTGTAACATCTCATAAACACACCCCTTGGCAAAAAGGTAAATTCAAACTCATATTCTTACAGGCGGAGGGAACAACATCCAGAGAAATGTCCAATTGCTCAGTGAAGAATCATTTACTGAAGCTTGCAACCTTCTGATACACAAAACATCTTGGGATTGCTGCAGCTAAACCAAAACTAGAAGAACCTGTACTGGAGAACTGGCCACTCCTTTTCCATTGTTAAACTGTTTTTAAGAAAAACCTTCAGGCACCCTTTAGCACCTCTGCCTTTACAACCTCTCTTCAAAAAAACCCAGGCCAAAGTAACTTTTTAAAGTGACAGCATACTCACCCCACCACACACCCCACTCCCCTGACCCCCTGACACAGACACACACACACACACACACACAGAGTCTCTCTCTCTCTCACACACACACACACGCACGCATGGTCTTTCTCTCTGTCACGCACAGACATGGACTTTGTCTGTCTGTCTCTCTCGCTCTTTCTCTCTCACACACAGGCATGATTTCTCTTTCTCTCTTTCTGACTCTCTCTCTCTCTCTCTCTCTCACACACACACACACACACACACACACACACACACAGTCTTTGTCTGTCTCTCTCTCTCTCACGCACACAGAGGCATTGTCTTTCTCTCTTTCTCTCTCACTCACTCACTCATTCACTCACTTACACTCTCTTACACACAAACACTCTCAGGCATAGTGTTTCTCTCATACACACACACACACAGATATGGTCTTTCTCTCTGTCTCTCTCTCTCTCTCGATCTCGATCTCTCACACACACACATTGAACGATTATCTTTTATTCATTTTATGGGTTATGGGTGTCACTGGCTGGCCAGCATTTTATGCCTGTCCCTAGTTGTCATTAAGAAGGTGGGGGTGAGCTGCCGCCTTGAACTACTGTGGTCCACCTGCTGTGGGTTAACCCCCAATGCCATGAGGGAGGGAATTCCCGGACTTTGACCCAGTGACAGTGAAGGAACGGCGTTATATTTTCAAGTCAGGATGGAGCTTGACCTGGAAGCGAACTTGAAGGTAGTGGAATTCCCACCTATCTGCTGCCCTTGTTCTTCTAGATGGAAGTGGTTGTGGGTTTGGAAGGTGCTGTCTAAGGATCTTCGGTGAACTTCTGCAGTGCATCATGTAGATAGTAGCGTCAGTGTGTATTGAGCATGTGTGGTGGAGGGAGTGGACACTTGTGGATGTGGTGCCAATCAAGTGGGCTGCTTTTCCTGGATGGTGTCAAACCTCTTGAGTGTTGATGGGGCTGCACCCAACCAAGCAAGTTGGGAGTATTCCATCACACTTCCAACTTGTACATTGTAGATGGTGGACAGGCTGCAGAATTCCTAGCTTCAGTATTCCTAGGATCAGTTGGATGAACTTCGGATCATTCGGGAGGCAGAGGGGGTCATAGATCGGAGCTATAGGGAAGTAGTAACTCCAAAGATGGCAGATAGATGGGTGACAGTGAGGGGGACTGGGAGGAAGCAGCCAGTGCAAGGACCCCCTGTGGTCGTTCCCCTCAAGAAAAAGTATACCGTTTTGGATACTTGTGGGGGGGACGACTTACCAGGGGTAAGTAACGGGGCTCAGGCCTCTGGCACGGAGCCTGTCCCCGCTACTCAGAAGGGAAGGGTGGTGAAGAGCAGAGCAATAATAATTGGGGACTCGATAGTTCGTTTCACAGATAGGCGGTTTTGTGGGAACGAGAGAGACTCACGTTTGGTATGTTGCCTCCCAGGTGCAAGGGTACGTGATGTCTCTGATCGTGTTTTCCGGGTCCTTAAGGGGGAGGGGGAGCAGCCTGAAGTCGTGGTCCATATTGGCACCAATGACATAGGTAGGAGGAGTGCTGAGGATGTTAGACAGGCTTTTAGGGAGCTAGGTTGGAAGCTCAGAGTTAGAACGAACAGAGTTGTTGTCTCTAGTTTGTTACCCGTGCCACGTGATAGAGAGTCGAGGAATAGGGAGAGAGAAGAGTTAAATGCGTGGCTACAGGGATGGTGCAGGAGGGAGGGATTTCGGTACTTGGATAACTGGGGTTCTTTCTGGGGAAGGTGGGACCTCTATAAACAGGATGGTCTGCACCTGAACCTGAGGGGCACCAGTATCCTTGGGGGGAGGTTTGCTAGTGCTCTTGGGGGGGGTTTAAACTAACTCTGCAGGGGCATGGGAACCCAGACTGTAGCTTTAGGGTGCAGGACCTGGAGTGTAGGGAGGTTAGGAATATGGCATCAATCTTAAAGGAGGGTGCCTGTAAACAGAAGAGTGGTTTGAAGTGTGTATACTTTAATGCCAGAAGTATACGAAATAAGGTAGGTGAACTCGCAGCGTGGGTTGGTACCTGGGACTTCGATGTTGTGGCTATTACGGAGACATGGCTAGATCAGGGACAGGATTGGCTGTTGCAGGTTCCAGGGTTTAAATGTTTTAGTAGGGTCAGAGGTGGGGGCAAAAGAGGGGGGGGGGTGTGGCTTTGCTTGTCAAAGTTAGTATTACAGCGGTGGAAAGGAAGATGGACGAAGATTTGCCATCTGAGGTAGTTTGGGTGGAGGTTAGGAATAGGAGAGGTGAGGTCACCCTGTTAGGAGTCTTTTACAGGCCTCCTAATAGTCCGAGAATCGTTGAAGAAAGGATTGTGAAGATGATTCAGGAGAAGAGCGACAGTAATAGGGTGATTGTTATGGGAGACTTTAACTTTCCTGATATTGATTGGGAAAGCTATAGCTCAAGTTCGTTAGATGGGTCAGTGTTTGTGCAATGTGTGCAGGAGAGTTTCCTGACACAATATGTAGATAAGCCAACAAGAGGTGAGGCCATACTGGATTTGGTTCTGGGTAACGAACCAGGCCAGGTATTAGAACTAGAGGTAGGTGAGCACTTTGGGGACAGTGACCACAATTCGGTGATTTTTACTCTCGTGATGGAGAGGGATAAGTGTGTACTACAGGGCAAGAGTTATAGCTGGGGGCAGGGAAATTATGATGCGTTGAGGCATGACTTAGGATGTGTGGATTGGAAAAGTAGATTCCAAGGCAAGAGCGTAATTGATATGTGGAACTTGTTCAAGGAGCAACTATTGAGTGTCCTTGATAAGTACGTACCTATCAGGCAGGGAGGAAAGGGTCGTGTGAGGGAGCCGTGGTTTAATAAGGAGTTGGAATCCCTTGTTAAACGGAAGAGGGCGGCCTTTGTAAAGATGAGGCGTGAAGGTTCAATAGGGGCAATTGAGAGTTATAAGGTAGCCCGGAAGGACCTGAAGAGAGAGCTAAGAGCAGCAAGGAGGGGACATGAAAGGTCCTTAGTTGGTAGGATTAGGGAAAACCCTAAGGCTTTCTATAGGTATGTTAGGAATAAAAGAATGACAAGGGAAGGAATAGGTCCAATCAAGGATAGTAATGGGAAGTTGCGTGTGGAGGCTGAAGAGATTGGGGAGGCGCTGAATGAATACTTTTCGTCAGTATTCACTCAGGAACAGGACATTGTTGTCGATATAAATACTGAGGCACGAATAAGTAGAATGGATGGCTTTGAGATATGTAGAGAAGAGGTGTTGGAAATTCTGGCAAGGGTGAAAATAGATAAGTCCCCTGGGCCTGATGGTATTTATCCTAGGATTCTCTGGGAAGCAAGGGAGGAGATTGCAGAGCCATTGGCCTTGATTTTTGTGTCCTCTTTGTCGACAGGAGTAGTGCCAGAGGACTGGAGGCTAGCAAACGTGGTTCCCTTGTTCAAGAAGGGGAGTAGGGATAATCCTAGTAACTATAGGCCAGTGAGTCTCACTTCTGTTGTGGGCAAAGTCTTAGAGAGAATTGTAAGGGATAGGATTTATGCACATCTGGATAAGAGTGATGTGATCAAGGATAGTCAGCATGGTTTTGTGAAGGGCAGGTCGTGCCTCACAAACTTTATTGAATTCTTTGAGAAGGTGACTAAGGAGGTAGATGAGGGGAAAGCGGTAGATGTGGTATATATGGATTTTAGTAAGGCGTTTGATAAGGTCCCCCATGGTAGGCTACTGCAGAAAATACAGAGATATGGCATTGAAGGTGAGTTGGAGGTTTGGATTAGGAATTGGCTCTCTGGAAGAAGACAGAGGGTAGTAGTTGATGGCAAAGGTTCATCTTGGAGTGCCGTCACTAGCGGTGTTCCGCAAGGATCTGTTTTGGGACCATTGCTGTTTGTCATTTTTATAAATGACCTGGAGGAAGGGTTAGAAGGTTGGGTGAGCAAGTTTGCGGATGATACGAAAGTCGGAGGAGTTGTAGACAGTGTGGAAGGATATGGCAGGTTACAGCGGGATATAGAGAAGCTGCAGAGCTGGGCAGAAAGGTGGCAAATGGAGTTCAATGTAGCTAAGTGTGAAGTGATTCACTTTGGTAAGAGTAATAAAAAGATGGATTACTGGGCTAATGGTAGACTACTTGGTAGTGTGGAAGAGCAGAGGGATCTTGGTGTCCATGTACACAGATCTCTGAAAGTTGCCACCCAGGTAAATAGTGCAGTGAAGAAGGCATATGGCGTACTGGCTTTTATTGGTAGAGGAATTGAGTTCCGGAGTCCTGAGGTCATGCTGCAGTTGTATAAGACTCTGGTGCGGCCGCATCTGGAATATTGTGTGCAGTTTTGGTCGCCATACTATAGGAAGGATGTGGAAGCACTGGAACGGGTGCAGAGGAAGTTTACCAGGATGTTGCCTGGTATGGTAGGAAAATCCTATGAGGAAAGGCTGAGGCACTTGGGGTTGTTTTCATTGGAGAAAAGAAGGTTTAGGGGTGACTTGATAGAGGTGTACAAGATGATTAGGGGGTTAGATCGGGTTGACAGTGAGAACCTTTTTCCACGTATGGAGTCAGCTATTACAAGGGGGCATAGCTTTAAATTAAGGGGGGGTAGATATAGGACTGATGTTAGGGGTAGGTTCTTCACTCAGCGAGTTGTAAGTTCATGGAATGCCCTGCCAGTAGCAGTAGTGGACTCTCCCTCTTTATGGGTATTTAAGCGGGCATTGGATAGGTATATGGAGGATAGTGGGTTAGTGTAGGTTAGGTGGGCTTTGATCGGCGCAACATCGAGGGCTGAAGGGCCTGTACTGCGCTGTATTCTTCTATGTTCTATGTTCTATGTTCTATTCTTAGCTTCTGACCTGCAGTTGTAGCTACTGTGTTTGTGGTAAGTGCATTTGAGTGTCTGGTCAATGATAACTTACAGGATGTTGATACTATGGGATTTAGTGATGGTAAACCATTGAATGCCAAGGGGCAGTGGTTGGATTGTCTTTTATTTTTGATGGTAATGTTACTTGCCACTTGTCAGCCCACGCCTTGATATTGTCCAGATCTTGGAGCATTTGAACATGGACATCAGAATGTGAGGAATTGTAAATGGTGCTGAACGTAGTGTGATCATTGGCAAACATTCCCACTTCTGACCTTGTGATGGAGGGGAAGGTCATTGACGAAGCTGCTGAAGATGGTCGGGCCAAGAGCACTACCCTGAAGGACTCCTGCAGAGACGTCCTGGACCTGAGGTGACTGACCTCCAACAACCACGACCATCTTCATATGTGTCAGGCATGACTCCACCCATCAGAGAGTTTGCACCCATTGATTCCAGTTTTGCTATGATTCCTTGAAGCCACATTCAATCGAGTGCAGCCTTGATGTCAAGGGCTGTCACTCTCACCTTCCCTCAAGCATCCAGCTGTTTTGTCCATATTTGAAACAAGGCTGTAATGATGTCGGGGGCTTACTGACCCTGGCAGGACCCAAACTGGGCATCACTGAGCAGCTTATTGCTGAGCAAGTGCTGCTTTATAGCACTGTTCATGACACTTGCCATTACTTTACTGATGATCGAGAATAGAGTGGTGGGGCATTAATTAGCTGGATGGAATTTGTCCTTTTTTTATCCACAGGACATTCCTGGGCAAGTTTCCGCATTGTTGGTTAGGTACCAGTTCTGTAATTGTACTGCAGCATTAATAAGAGTCAAAGATGATTTCATTTTAAAGCCCTTAGTCTAAAGCTATTATTACGTGACAATATCCACACATTGCATCAACTGTAACCATGCATTACTGCATCCTGTTTCAGTCCATTTACACCTGCAACCAAATCCCTCCATCTTACATCATCCAAGTTGTGACAAGACATCAGTAATTACATTTTCTCATCCTGCCACGTGTATCATTTTCAAATTGAACGGCTGCAGTAATAAGCTCCATGTAAACCATCTGGAAGTTCAGCCCTTACATTTCTCCAAAAGCTTTAATGGATTATGATCAGGACGTACAATTGTCCAAGACCCTTTAGTGGCAATATAAATCTTGAAAGGTTGGAACACCAAGCTCTAGGTCTCCTTCTCAATCGTGGAATATTTCTGATGAATATTCAATTTACTGAAGAAGTACATAATGGGGCTTCCTATCTTCTCATCGTCGTCTTGTAAGAATACAGCACCAACACCCACATCACTCACATTAATAGCCATCTCAAGTAGCTTTGTATAATTAGGCGTAGCTAACACTGGGGCAATAGTTAACACAGCTTTCAGGCTGGCAAATGCCTTCTGACATTCTACTGTCCACTAAAATAACTGGCACTTCTTCAGTTAGTCAGTCAGTGGAGCAACCACACTATTTCAATTTGGTACAAACTTCTGGTAAACCTGTTCACTGCCAGGAATTATATTCCTGCTGTCTTTGCCAATGGCATGGTTGGGGCCATCTGCCCATGCCTGGCAACTTGGCCCAGGGACATGACTCGGATTTTGGCGAATTCACAATTAGCCAAGTTTATTACTTGCCTGAGTCCCGAAGTTCAATGGAGTAGTTCCAAAAAATGCTGCAAATATTCCTTCTGTGTGTGACTAAAAGATCACAAGGTTGTTGATGTCCACCACACAATTGGATAACCCAAAAGTGACTTTATTGGTTAGTCTTTGAAATGTGGCTGGCACATTTTCCATACCAACTGGCATGACTTTAAGTTGGTAAAGTCCATTCAGTGTTATCAAAGCCGAAATACTCTTCATTCCTTCGGAAAAATGTACCTGCCGGTACCTTCTCAGCAAGTCCAAATTACAAATATAAGTTGCTTGTTCTACATTTTCAATACAGTCTTCTCAATGTGGAATCGTATGTGAATCAGACTCTGCAACTGCATTCACTTTGCAATAGTCTGCACACAATCATCTAGCTTTGGCACCATTACTTTGACTGTGCTCCAGTTGCTGCAACTCACTTTGACGCTGTTGTTCTTAGAACATGCATTCAGCCTGTGTTTGAATATACGCCAACTTTCTTTGGCATAAGTCTAAAAGGATATTGCTTAATTGGAGCCAACTCCCCTGCTCAATTTAATCATTCCCTAAACTTTGACACACAGTTCAAATATGTGGTAGCTGAACTCTGACTCAGTAATGTTTCCTTATTTATTTTCGGTGGTCCTCTCAGCTCAGGCCCCAACAGTCATTCAAATGGGCTGAATGTGGTAGCTTCATTTAGTACATCCCCCCTGGTAAGAGGTACAAATGGAATTCCTTTATCCAGTCGTTTGGATTGTCTTGATGATAAGCCCTCTATATGGTCTTCTCTAAGCTCACTAATGGTCTTTAAAATTTAACATCATCTTTCTCACATTCCCTTTCCATCCTTTTTGGTAAGCAGTGGATAAGATACCCAAAACTTCCATGCATATATTCGAAGTAAAGGTTGACCGTTGATCTGATTGTATCTCTGTGGGTGGTCTTTATTGAGTTAAACGTTGGTGTACCTCTTCTCCAATCCTTCTAGCAGTGGTATTGCACAAATAGAATGGCCTCTGGATATCGAATGGACTCATATATTACTGTTAACAAATACTGATTCCCACTTTTTCTTTGTGTAGTGGTCCTACTCAATCAAGTAAGACCCTTGTGAAAGGTTCCTCAAATGCAGGGATGGGTATTCAAGTTCCTGGTTTTATTATTGCCTGAGGTTTTCCGGTTGCATGACACATATGACATTTCTGGCAATTTTTAACTCCACCTAAATGCAGTTCAGGCCAGTAAAAATGTTTGTGTATTTTAGCGTGAGTTTTTCTCACTCCCACAATGACCCACAGGTGGCTGATATGCTACCTGCCACACCTCCTTTCTATAAGTCACTGGTAGGGAATTTCTCCCACTTTCCCAAATGCCTGATTGTCTCATCAAGACGTCATTTTAAAGTTAGTTACATTTGGGAATACACTCAGATTCTTCTTCTGTATATACTTTTCAATGCAATTGCTTCAGGTTTTCATCTTTCTGTTGTCGCACAGTCAATTTCTCTGAACTAAAAATATCGATTTGTTCTCCATCTGTTCTTGTTTTGTCTGAGCCATTCAATCAAATATGGTCTCTGATAATTCTGCTTTAACTTGTTTTTCTGTACTCTTTGATTTCTTCTTCTGTTTCAACTGGTGACTTTATGACCTTGTTATCTCTCCGTTAATGTTTTCCAATTCTTTCATGATTCACATAACAATGATATTCATTGTATTTATTTAGAACATGAGATAATCCATCCACATGTATGTTGAATTATTGCGCTCTATAGAATGATGACTAAGTTATTGATTTTTACTGCCCAATTCCAACAGCAGACCTTGTCCCAACAATAGTCTTCACTTCTGACCGAAGGTCGGTGTTTCGGGCAGGACACTCCATGGAAGGCTTATGCCCGAAACGTTGACTCTCCACTCCTTGGATATACTGCCTGACCTGCTGTGCTTTTCCAGCGCCATAATTTGCGACTCTGAGCTGCAGTCCTCATTTTCTCCTTTTCCCTTGGTTGTCTGGTCTGAAGTAATCTGAGAGGTACAGATGCACTTGCAAGGAGTTTTGTGGTCCTGGAACATGCAGAGGGAGGAGTGAAAAGGCTGTTGTATGGAGACTTGCAGGGGTTGTTGGGTTTAATTGAGATATGGGCGAGGGTATCCCAGTTGGAATGCTCAGATTTGGAGGTGACATAACAAACTCTTGAATTCTGTGTCCTCTCAAACGGAGAATCATTAAATCATCCAACAAGTGTGTCTTGGATATGTCACCAGAATAGAAGCATGTGACGTGTGAATCTACTTCCTGCATGGTGAGATTCCTACTGCCAGGCAGCTAGTGGTGGATCAAGTGGTCCGCTTCAGGAATGCTGAAGAATGGTATAACAGTCCTGAACATCGACTATACATGGAGAGAATCCCTATTGGCTGAGAGAAATGAATGGGAAGGTCTCCATTGGTTTGACATGAGCTATCAGTGTGACCAGATATCACCTTAGATGCTAAAACTAAAGACATAAAATGACATTTTGTAAGTGTTAGTGAGAAATCGGTGATGAAAGCTGTCTGTTATGAATTAGTATTTTCTTCAAGCAGGAAAGTTACATTGCATGGAGGCACGCAATCTGAAATACATTACAGCACCTTCCAGCAACTGGAGCATGCTGGTGGCCTCCGACAAAGAAAGTAGTTTCACGGAAATATGATGTGCTTCACATGGCAACAGACACAGAAATGTACATCTGCTCGCGCTTGACACACGCGAGCGCACACACACACACTCATACTCACACTCACACTCGCACACACCCACCTACACAGAGACAGACACATAGCCATGGATATGCACAGACATACACACACACATACACACACAGAGAGAGAGAAATACAGACACACAGAAGCAATCACAGAACAAAATGACATCTTGTGTTAAGAATGAACAAAGCTGCACTTCAACCATCACACCATGACTCTTGGGAGGAGCTGTGTCATTGAAATTTGAGAGGTTACGTCTCCACATTATTTTTTGGGTGGGGTGATGAGTGATATTTTGAGGTAAATGGGAAAGCACTAATAATGCCAAGGTTTTCTCAGGGCTATATCCTCTTAAACATTGAAGATAGGAGCAGGAGAAGGCCACTCAGCCCTTTTGAGCCTGCTCTGCCATTCATCATAATCATGGCTCATCATCCAGCTCAATAGCCTCATCCTGTTTCCTCCCCATTACCTTTGAACCCATTTGCCCTGAATGCTACATGTCGCCGCGTCTTCAATACATTCAATGCTTTGGCATTAACTAGTTCCTGTGGTAATGAATTCAACAGGCTCATCACTCTTTAGGTGAAGAAATGTCTCCTCATCTCCATCCTACATGATCCACCCCGAATCCTCAGTCTGTGTCCCCTGATTCTGGACACCCCCACCATCAGGAGCATCCTCCCTGTATCTACCCTGTCTCGTCCTGTTAGAATGAGATTCCCTCCCATTCGTTTAAACTCCAGCGAAAACAATCCTAAGCTAGACAACCTGTCCTCATATGTTAGTTCCACCATCCTCGGAATCAGTCAGGTAAGTGATGCCCTCCAGAGCAAGGGCATCCTTCCTCAGAAAAGAAGACAAAACTGCACAAAGCGTTTGAGGTGTGGCCTCACCAAGGCCCTGTATAACTGTAACAATGCATCCCTGCTGCTGTACTCGAAACACCTCTCAATGAAGGTCAATATGAGCATTTGCCTTCTTTACTGCCTGCTGCACCTGCATGTGTACCTTCAGTGACTGGTGCACAAGGACATGTGGGCCCTGCAGCAGACTCCCCTCTCCCAATTTGCAGCCAGTCAGGTAGTAATCCACCACCTTCCTTTTGTTTCCAAAGTGAATAACCTGACATTTATCTAAAATAAACTGCATCTGCTATTGATTGGCCCGCTCACCCAATCTGTCCAGATCATGCCATAGGATCTCTGCATCCTCGTCACAGTTCACCCTCCCACCCAACTTGGTATCATCTGCAAACCTTGAGATGTTACATTTTATTCCTTCATCCAAATCATTAATATATATTGTTAATAGCTGGAGTCCCTGTGGCATCCCACTAGATACTATCTGCCTATATTACACGGGCCCCCTCAGCCCTCCTCTGTTTCTTCTCTGCCAATCAGTTTTCTATTTATCTCAGTCACTTACCCCAATCCCATGTGTTTTAATCCTGTACAGTGACCTCTTAAATGGGGCATTGTCAAACGCTTTCTGCAAGTACAAATACACCATATTGACCAGTTCCCCTTTATTGACTCTGATAGTTACATCTTCACAGAATTCCAATAGATTTGACAAGCATGATTTCCCTTCCATAAATCCATGCTGACTCTGTTTGATTTTGCCACGGCTTTCTCAATGCTCTGCCATAAAGGATGAAGGATTTGAGAATTTTCCCCACTACTGATCTGAAGCTCACTGGTCTATAATTCCATGGTTTCTCTGTATCTCTCTTTCTGAGTGTTGGAGTGGCAGTAGCTGCCCTCCAATCTGCAAGTACTGTACCAAAATCTAAAGAATCCAGACAATCAAAGCATTCAGTATTTCTAGAACCATTTCCTTTAGTGCTCTGAGATACAGATTTATCAGGCCCTGAGGATTTATCTGGTTCAATCCCCTCAATTTCCCAGCACCATTTCTCTACGAATATTGACCTCCCTCAGTTCTCCTCTCTCACTAAATATTGCATTCTCCAGGATTTCAGGGACTTGATTTGTATCTTCGAGTCAGAAAGTCCGAAAGCACAGGGACAGGTTGTTTGGCCCAAACTGATCCATACTGACCAAAATGTCCACCCATGCTAACCCCATTTCCCTGCATTTGGTCCACATCCTTCTAACCCCTTCCTATCCAGATATTTGTCAAAATGCCGTTAGATGTTGTTAACGTACCCACCTCAACCACTTCTGCTGGCAGCTCATTGCATCCGCGTGCCAGCCTCTGTATAATCAAATTGCCCCTCAGGTTCCCTTTTGTACTTTTCCCCTCTAACCTTAAACTAATGCCATCTAATCCTCGATTCCCCAACCCTGGCAAAAAAGACTGAGTGTATGCCTCTCATAATTTTGTACAGTTCTGTAAGATCCCCTCTCAGTCTCTTAGACTGCCAAGAAAAGAAGTTCTAGCTTGTTAAGCCTCTCCTTATAACTCAGACCACTGAGTGCGAGCAACATCCGTATAAATTTCTTCTGCACTCTTTTCAGTTTAATAACATCCTTCCTTCAGCAAGGTGACCAAAACAGCACATATGCTCCAACTGCAGCCTCACCAACCTCCCGTACAGCTGTCGTTTTTTGTGAAGACAGAACTAAAGTTTGCCTTCAGTTGCTCAGCTGTTCCTTTGTCCTCTGTTATACATTTCCCCATTTCTATCTGTAGGGACCTACATTTGTCTTCATCAATCTCTTTCTCTTCACGTACTGTTGAACCTTGTCATCTCAGTCTCCATGTTCCCTGTAATCTTACTTCCTTTTGTACTGTGTTTTCCCATCTTCATCAATCCCTTGGTCCTTCTTTGCTGAATTTGAAACTGCTCTCAAACATCAGACCTATTATTTTTCGTGGCCAATCTCTATGCTTCTTCCTTCAAACGGATACTATCTAATTTCCTTTATAAGCCATGGATTGGTCCTGTTACTCATTTTGCTTTTGTACCAGACAGGAATAAATAGTTGTTTCAGCTCCCCCATGATTTCCTTGAATATTTGCCAATGCATATCTACTGTCACACCTTTAAGCACCTTCCACTAATCTATCAACGCCAACTCATGCCTTATATATCTTCATAGTTTCCTTTATTAAAATTCAGCACCCTAGTCTCCAAATCACCTGGCTCACTTTCCATCTTGATAAAAAAGTTGTTTCATGTCATGGTTACACTTCCCCAAGGAGTCTCAGGCAGCTGGATTGGCAATGATTCCCTTCTCATTACACAGTACCCAGTCTAAGATGGCCTGCTCTCTAGTTGGTTAATCCACATGTTGGTTAAGAAAACCATCCCATATGTCGGCCAGGAAATCCCCCTAGGAGACATTGTGGCTAATTTGAGTTGTCCAATCTGGATGCAGATTAAAATCACCCATGATCTCAGATGTCTCCATATCATTAGCTTGGCTAATTTCCTGCTTAAGGAGAAAGTGAGGACTGCAGATGCTGGAGATCAGAGCTGAAAATGTGTTGCTGGAAAAGCGCAGCAGGTCGGGCAGCATCCAAGGAGCAGGAGAATCGACGTTTCGGGCATGAGCCCTTCTTCAGGAATGAGGAAATTGTGTCCAGCAGGCTAAGATAAAAGGTAGGGAGGAGGGACTTGGGGGAGAGTTGTTGGAAATGCGATAGGTGGAAGGAGGTCAAGGTGAGCCTGATAGGCCGGAGTGGGAGTGGAGAGGTCAGGAAGAAGATTGCAGGTTAGGAAGGCGTTGCTGATTTCGAGGGTTGGGACTGAGACAAGGTGGGGGGAGGGTAAATGAGGAAACTGGATAAATCTGAGTTCATCCCTTGTGGTTGGAGGGTTCCTAGGCGGAAGATGAGGCGCTCTTCCTCCTGCTGTCGTGTTGCTATGGTCTGGTGATGGAGGAGTCCAAGGACCTGCATGTCGTTGGTGGAGTGAGAGGGAGAGTTGAAGTGTTGAGCCACGGGGTGGTTGGGTTGGTTGGTGCGGGTGTCCCAGAGGTGTTCTCTGAAACGTTCCGCAAGTAGGCGGCCTGTCTCCCCAATATAGAGGAAGCCACATCAGGTGCAGCGGATGCAGTAAATGATGTGTGCGGAGGTGCAGGTGAATTTGTGGCGGATATAGAAGGATCCCTTGGGGATTTGGTGGGAAGTAAGGGGGGAGGTGTGGGCGCAAGTTTTGCATTTCTTGCAGTTGCAGGGGAAGGTGCCGGGAGTGTAGGTTAGGTTGGTGGGGGGAGTGGACCTGACAAGGGAGTCACGGAGGGAGTCGCCTTTTTGGAACACTGATAGGGGAGGGGAGGAAAATATATCCCTGGTGGTGGGGTCCGTTTGGAGGTGGCGGAAATGACGACTGATGATACGATGTATATGGAGGTTGGTGGAGTGGTAGGTGAGGACCAATGGGGTTCTGTCATGGTGGCAATTGGTGGGGTGGGGCTCAAGGGCGGAGGAGGGGGAAGTGGAGTAGATGCGATGGAGGGTATCGTCGAATTTCCTGTTTAATACTATTCCAACCTGACCACTGCAGTCTGGGGGTCTGTGTATGACACTCACTAATGTTTTTTGTCCCTTGGTATTTCACAGCTCTACCCACACAGACTCCACATTGTTGAAGCTAATGTCCTAAAAAGAGATGAACAAAAATACGTGACCAGCAATTGAGATATTTCTACTCAAATATTGATCTTGGTTTGATGCTAATTAGCCTTGTTGATTTTCAATGAATTGCTTTGTAAAATCTGGGACCGCCAGAAGGTGATGAGCTAGAACATTTGTGGAATTGCTTTCTCAGTAAATGAACATAGATACATTTTGTTGAGTTTTTCACAGTAGATGACAGTGCTTCTCCAGCAGGTGGAAGTGAGGGCTGATAGTAGATCCTTCACCCAACCCCTTCACTCATAAAAAGTTAAGGCACACAAAAGATTGACTGAGGCTACTTAGTTTAACATCAGTTATTGAAAAAAATGGTGGAGTCTTTAAAAAAGGATGTTACAGCAGAAAACTGAGAATGGCTTTACAAAATGGACATCTTGCCTGATAAAAGTATCGGAATTCTTGGAGAAAATGGCGGAAACCGTGATTGTAACATGTTTTGATTTTCTGAAGGTGTTTGATAGCACTCATGCATACGATTACTGAATAAGAAAGGAGCCTTGGCTTTGGAGGTATTGTATTAACATGGAGAGAGGATTTTTGAAATCCCAATCAGAAAAGTTTGATTCAGTGTTTTATTTTACAGGATGTCAATCTGTGGAGTACCACATAAATCTGTTCTGGGGACAAAAAAAAAATTACAAAGTGTTTTGATGACTTAGATGAGGAAAGTGAATATATTGTCGGCAAGTTTGTGAATGACTCAAAAATTGGAGCAGAGACAAGTGGTGAGTATGACACAAAAAGAAGCTTGTGGAGGGATACAGATAGGACAAGAGAGTGAACAAGGAGCTTTACATAATAATGTAATGTGGAGGGATACAGATAGGACAAGAGAGTGAACAAGGAGCTTCGCATAATAATGTAATGTGGATGAAATAAATGAGAACAGACATAAACAGTGAAGTTATGCATTTTAACAGGCAAGATAGAGATTGAATTCAGAAATCTACAGGGAGTCCGCATCTCTGAACCACAAAAAGTTAGCTTTTAATTTCAACTGTCAATAAGGATGGCAAATGTCATGTTGGGGTTTGTTTAAAATCTAATGGAATATTGAGATTAGGAACAGTCAGATAGAGCAGCTAATGTGTGGCTGAGGAGCTGCTGCAGAGGTTAGGATTCCCATTTTTCAATCATTGGGATCTCTTCAGGGATAGAAATGACCTGTACAAGAGGGACCTGAATTGGAAGGGGACCGATATTCTTGTGGGGAAATTTGCTAGCAGTATGCTGAAGGTTTTAAACTAGTAAGGGGGATGGTGGGAACCAACAAGATAGTGAGAAAAGAGAAATGTTTGAGGTGAGATGTGGTGAGCAATTCTAGGGGTCAAGGCAGACAACAGTTTGGCAAGAGCGAGGTAAGACTGCGAAACTGCATTTACTTTGATGCAAGAGGCCTGACATGTGAGACAGATGAACATCGGGCATAGATGGGAATGTGGGACAAGGATATCATTACCATTACAGAAATGTGGCTCAGGGATGAACAGGACTGGCAGCTTAATGTTCCAGGATATAGATGCTATAGAATGTTTAGACAGAGGAGCAAGAGAGGAGATGGAGTAGTTTTGTTGGTTAGAAAGAACATTACAGCTGGATGTAGAGAGGATATTTCTTGGAGACTGCCCAGTGAAGTTATATGGATGAAACTTAAAATAAGAAAGAGGTGATGACCTTGCTGGGATTGTAAAATGGGCCTCCTAATAGAGAGTGGGAGATTTACAAACGATTATGCTATATGTAAGAAAAAAGGATAATGGTAGGGAATTTTAAATTTCCAAACAGTGTTAAGATCTTGGAATGTGGAGAAATTGGTGAAGTGTGTACAAAAAACGTTGTTATTCAATATGTGGATGCACCTACTAGACAGTTCACAATACGTGACCTTCTGTTGGGAACCAAGGCAGGGCAAGTGACAGAGGTGTCCATAGGGGCACGCTTCAGGGAAAGTGATCATAATTCTATTGGCTTAATAATAATGATGAGAAAGGATAAAATTGATTTAAAAATGTCAGTTTCAAATTAGAGTGTGGCCAGTTTCGATGGTATTAGACTTTGAGAAGTTGGTTGGGGGAGGTTATTCACAGGTAAAGGTACGGCTGACAAGTGGGAGGCCTTAAAGAATGAGACAATGAGAGTTCAGTGATGGTATGTTTCTGTTTGTGTGAAGGGCAAGGCATGGGAAAAGCTCAATGATGAGGGAAATTGCAACTGCTGTCCAGAAAAAGAAGGGGAATTCATCAGACATAGACAGCTGGGATTGAGTGATCCTGAGAAGGGTATAAGGGCAGTAGGAGTATACTTAAACAGGAAATCATGAGGGAAAAAAGGGGACATGAAATTGCTTTGGCAAATAGAATTAAGGAGAATCCGAAAAGATTCTTCAATTATTTTAAGGTTAAAAGAATAACTAAGTAGAGAGTACAGCCCTTAAAGATCAACATGGCTTTCCATGCATGGAACCACAGGAGATGGCAGAGACACTAAGCAAATATTTTGCATCAATATTTACAGTGGACAGGAGCATGGAAGCAAAGAAACTTGGGAAATAAATAATGTGATCTTAAAATTAGTTCATTTTACAGAAAAGGAGGTGTTGGAGGTCTTAAAGTAGAAGAATGGAAATAAATCCTGGAGACCTGATAAGGTATTTCCCAGAACTTTGTGGGAAGTTAGGGAAGAGATTCCTGGACCCCTTGCTGAGATATTTGTATCGATGATAATCAGAGATGAAATGACAGAAGACTGGAGAGTGACTAATGGGGCATTTATCCCAATGTTTGCGTTTTGTTAGTTAACCATTCTTGTGTCCATGCTAATGCATTGCCTGTAACACTGTACATCTTTATCTTATGCAGCAGCCTTTTGTGCAGCACCTTGCTGAATGCCTTTTGGAAATCCAGATACACCACGTTCACCAGTTCCCCATTGTCTACCACGCTCGTTATAACCTCAAAGAATTCCAATAAATCAGTTAAAGATGACTTGCCTTTCATAAACCCATGCTTCATTAAATAAATGTAGGTGTTGCATTTTTGTAAGGCAAACCAGGTCAGGACTTATACAATTAATGGCTGGGCCTTGGGGAGTGTTGCTAAGCAAAGAAACCAAAGGGTGCAGATGCATCATTCCTTGAAAGTGGAGTTGCACGGAGACAAGGTGGGGAAAAAGGTGTTTGGCATGCTTTCATTCATTGGTCATAACATTAAGTGTAAGAGTCGAGATGTCATGTCTCAGCTTATGAGGCCACATTTCAAATTATTATAGACAAATCTGGCTGCCGGTTCTATGAAGGATTTTGTGAAACTTGAGAGGATGTCGAAAAGATTTCCAAGAATGATGCTGGAACTGAAGTGATTAAGGTATAAGGTGAAGCTGAATAGGCTGGGGCTTTTCTTTTCCTTCCAGTGAGAGAAAAGGAGGCTGAGGCTGAACAGGACCTATAAAATCATGTGGGGCATTGATATGGTGAATAGCCAAGGCCTTTTTCCTCGAGCGGAAGAGTCCAAAACTAGAGGACAGCGGATTAAGGTGAGAGGAGAAACGTTTGAAAAGAACCTGAGGGGTAACCTTTTCACGTGTATGTATGGAAAAAGCTGCCAGCGGTAGTGGTGGAGGCGGGTTCAATTACTGCATTTAAAAGGCACCTGGATGGATATATGAACAGGTAACATTTAGAGGAAGATAGGCCAAATGTTTAGCAAATGGTACTCAGTCAGATTGGGATATCTGGTCAGTGCAGTTGGACCGAAGGGTCTGTTTCTGTGCTGGATATCTGTATGACTATAATGTTTGTTAAAACTGAAAAGAAGCTCTATTCTTACCACAGCTGGAATACTGTGATCTGTTCTTGGGACTCATATCACAAAGAAAGGGTACACTGGAATGTGAGACAATCCACATGAGGTTTAGTCGACTGATCCTGAAGATGGAGGGACTGTCTTGAGAGGAGAGATTGAGTCGTTTGGGCCTATACTCATTGCAACACAGAAGATTCAGTACTGACATTCTGAAACATCTATTATTTTCAGGAAACTCGATGGTGTAAATGCAGAAATGTTGTTTCTCCTTGTGGGAGAGTTTCGGACCAGGGTGTAGAATCTCTGAATTAGAGGTCACAAATTTCAGGCAGAAGAGAATTTTGTCTCCCAGAATGTCGAGAATTTGTGGAATTCTGTACCACAGAAGACTGTCGAGGTTGGGTCATTCAGTATTTCGAAGGCTGAAATGGACAGATTTTGATTTGGTTCTTGAATCAATGCTTACAGTTAAAACGCTGGAAAGTGGAGCTGTGGGTTATCAGTTCAGCCATGATGTCATTGTTTGGAAGACCAAACTACATTGGCTGAACAGGATGCTTCTGGTTCCCGATCATTGACCTTTGCTCTAAGTTAGTCTTTTCAGAATCATATAGGCCTCATTTAAATTAACCTCCATTTCATGTTTGAATCCCAGCTGCTTCAAATCTCCTCATCATGAAAAAAGACAGGAATCGCCTTTCTCCCTGTTTGATGGGATTACATTCTGCCTCTAATGCAGTGACTGCATTTATAGTCCTCCAGTTCTGTTGAATATTTGTCAAATACAACCACGGCTGTCACAGAAAAGATTAAAGACAGATGGAAACTGCATTTAAACTACCATATCAAACTCACTGTCGGCATGTGTTGCATGGAATACACACATTGTATTTTAAAGCTCTCTCTGCACTCATCCATTAAACACTGCAAGGGTTGTTCATGAATGATTTGCTTATGTGTTTATGTATGTCTGTGCCTGTAGATGACAATCTACTTATATAACAAAGTTTCGATGCATAGTGTGGTTCGCTTTTTATTCTGGTATCAAATATTTCAAATTCAGAAAGACAGTGGGTAGGAGTTCAAGCCCCTTTACATGGCTACATCAAATGTTTTCTGTGAATGTACAGCTCATGTAATGTGCTAGGTAAATCTCCCTCTATGTTGTGCTGTCCAATGCAAACATGTCAAATACATTTTGGTTTAAGCACAGTGGAGAGCTTGCGTCCAGGGTTCCCAAAAAAATACCCTCCCAAAGCAGTTACAACACAGAGTCGACACAGAATAAATCACCCTCTACAATATTAAACATTCCATGAGATGTGCAGTAAAAGTTAGTTATAGACTAAATATGCATTGCACTGAACCATTAAACATTCCTCAGCCAAGAATAATACTGCTGAGATCCAATGAAAACACTATCACAGTAAAGTCTTGCAGCCTCATTCCGATCAAGCATTTCCAGATCACTCAATACTCAGACAGATTTTTGAGAAAATCTGGCTGTACTGATTCAAATCTCTCGAAAGAAATGGATGAATTTGGCTGAGAGCATATGTTGGTGAGGTTCATGTTATTGAGTAAAACATTGTCCGATTGTGGAGAGGCAAAACACGGCATCAGATATAAAGAAAAATTGGGGGGAAGGCAGGAGGGGAAGAGAGAAAAATAGAGACAGAAATATTAGCTGTGCCAATGTATCTCTCAATTATAGTTTTTTTTGACTAAACATGACAACTGATACCTCTGTCATTCAACAATCATACAACTTATGTATTAAAAAGTCCTAACATCAATTAGTATTCGAATCCATTGAGTTATTTGCATTTTTTCCACAATTCGTGCACTGTGCTTGGGGGGAAATATAAATTGGGGTTTTGTGGTTCTGTAATTGATTCTGAGAATTCTATTTCTGTGTTTATTTACATAAATGCTTAATTGGTTTCAAGGAAGTGATGGTGACAGCAAAGCCAGATGAAAGAAGTGATTTGTTGGTAAGATTCAAATCGAAACAAGTTTATTTTAAGAACGTTGACCATTTTCAGAAGTGAATATAAATTTATGAGGATGAATTGCAACAACTTTTATTTATTTCTGGACGATAAACACAATCTAAAACTTTTATTTAGGTTAAAAATTCAGTGCTGAAAATTCTGCAATTAAACTTCAATGTTGAACTGGATCTACTCTGAATGTCCCACTGATTTATATTGTAATCCGTTTAGACGGTGCAGCATCACTCAAAGTGCATTTTAGAATATTCACGTGAAATACTTGTAATGACATCAGGAACTGCCGCAACAATTACATTTAATTGATATAGTTGTTGTGAGGTTTTGTTACATGTATTACTTTCTGGTTAGAGTCAGCAATGAGTCCCTATCCCCAATTGCCCATTGAATAGCTTGCTAAAGCCACTTCAGACACAGTCAATTACTTCCCAGTGAGTCTGGAATCTTATATCGCCCAGACCATGGAAAGGTGACAGATGCCTTGTCATTCGTGAACCAGCTGTTTTTGTATTTTTTTTCCATTGACTCGGGTTACATGGTCACCATTTGGCTTTCTTTCCGATTCCAGGCTTTCTTCGAATTCAAATTTCACCCTGGGCAAACGACGGTATTCCAAACCGCGTCCATTCAGCATCAAACTGGAGTTTGGGAATACTGGTGTCATGATATCACCACTGTGATCCTAATATTGGAAATGCACAGAAAGCGGTCACAAACAGAAATGCAATAAATCTGACACTTTACATCATGAACAAATATTGGAGTGCAACACTGAAAAGAACTCTCTTGCTGTTCACAGCAACATCACAGGAGACTTTGCATCCAATCATCAATCTTCAATGTGTACCGGACTCTGTCTGAAGAACCTGACTCACCGTCATTTGCATTTTTTGAATTCTTCACTAACTTCTGAAAAAGTTAGTCACATATTCCAAGAAGGTGGTCATCTGCTCCCTTTTTGAAGGTCTGCCATCTTGCTCGGCTCATTAGGGTTGATCGTTCTTAAGAAGCTTTATTACAAACAAATGGCTTCTCAGTCGAGACTGTAGTGCTGGAAAAGTACAGCAAGTCAGGCAGTGTCCGAGGAGCAGGAGAATCGACGTTTCGGGCATGAGGCCTTCATTAGGATACCTGATGAAGGGGTTATGCCTGGAACGTTGATTTTCCAGCTCTTTGGATGCTGCCTAACCTGCTGTGCTTTTCCAGCACTACACTCTCAACTCTGATCTCCAGCACCTGCAGTCCTCACTTTCTCCTGATGGGTTTCTTAGTCAGGTTCGGCACAGGAAAGGACCATCACCTTATTGTTGAACGGGTAGGGCAGGCCAGGTAGGAGTGTCAGACGTCCTCCGCTGAAGGACAATACTGAACCATGTAACATGCTTCAAAACTTTGGTAGGTCTGCCCTTATCGTTCATTATTCCAGCATTTTCATTTCACGCTTTTTTATTAATTGAAGCTACCATGGTAGGGACTGATTCTGGAACTTTACTCCAAACCTTTTGATTGCTTATGACATACTCATAATGCCTCCTCAACCACTTTATCAAACTCTCATGTTAGCTTCAACGATTTTTTTAATGATTCATGGAACATGGTGGTTGCTTTTAAATGTCCGTAGATGTCCTTTAGCAGATGGTAGTAAGCTGCCTTTCTGAAATAACATGTTCCAAAATGGCCTGAGGAAGGGAAATCCAGATTTTGACCCAATTACAGTAAAGGATCGGTGAATATTTCCATGTCAGGATGCCGAGTGTTGTAGAGAGAAGCTTACAGAGGAGCTGTTCCCGTGTATCTGCTGCGCCTGTCCTCCGAGATGCAAGTGGTTAGTGGGAAGGTACTGACTAAGGAAGTGGCTAAGTTACTGCAGTGTAGTATTTTAGATAGAGCATATGGCAGATACTAAGAATCAGATTTGGAGGCAATGGACACTTGTGGATGTGCTACTGATCAAGTGGGATGCTTTGTCCTGGACAATGCTAAGCTTCTTGAGTGCAGTTGAAGCTGCTCCTATCCAGTCAAGGGTGAGCTGTGCTATTAGCCTCCTGACCTCTATCTCTTAGACGGTCAATTGGCTTGGCGAGTCAGGGGGTGAGTTACTCGCTGTCATATTCCTAGCCTCTGGCCTGCTCATACAACCATTGTACTTATGTGGAGTGTCCAGCTCAATTTCTAATGAACAATAAAAGCTAGGGTGTCGATGGTGAGGGATTCAGTGAAGGTAATGCTATTGAATGTCAAGGGGTTTTGGTTAGTCTCTTATTATCAATAGTCATTGTCTCGCAGTTTTGTGATGTGAATGCTATGTGCCACTTGTCAGCTCAAGTCTGGATATTTTCCAGATTTTGCTGCGTTTGAATGTGGACTGAGGAGTCACAAAAAAGTGCTAGATTAATGCAGATTTCACTTCTGACCTTCTGATGGAGGGAAGGTCATTGCTGAAGCAGCTGAACATGATTGGGCCAAGGACACTTTCTTCAGGAACTCCAACAGAGATTTGCTTTGGCTGGGACAACTGCCCTCTAACAAACAGAGCCATCTTCCAATGTGTGAGGTATGACTGCAGGCAGCATGGAGGTTGTCACCTGATACCCATTGAATCCAGTTTTGCTGCGACTCCATAATATCACACTCTATCAAATGTGAACTTAATGTGAAGGGCTGTCACTCTCCCCTCATTTCTGGAATTCAGTTCTTTATCCATGTTTAAATCAAGTCTGTAATTCAGTCATGAGCTGAGAAGGCCTTGCCTAACCCACATTGATGCAGGTTATTGCAGAGCTAGTGCTGCTTGATAGCACCTTCCTACATCTAACTCATGATTGAGCATGGACTGATGGGGCAGTAATTCGCCAGCTTTGACCTAATTTCTGAGCACAGGACGTGCCTGGCCTATTTTCCACATTGTCCATGCCAGTGTTTTAGCTGTACCGGGATTGCTTGGCGAGCACAAGTCATCAGTATTATTGCCAGAATTTTGTCAGGCTCCATTGCATTTGCAATGACCCCTTTCCCCCGCCCAACAGTGTCTTGATTTCACATGGAGAGAAGCGAATTCCCTGCTGACAGATATCTGTAATATTGGTGATCTATGGAAGATACTGAGATGGATCAGACAATTGGCACATCTGGCTGAAGGTTGCTGTGAATGCTTCAGCCTTAACTTTTGCGCTGATGTGTTGTGCTCTCCAAAGCAGAGCAAGGGAATATCTGTGAAGCTTATTCCTTCAATGAGTTGTTTAATTATCAACTTTAATTCACGACTTGATGTGGCAGCACTGTGGGCTCAGACGCCAGCTTCCTGAATGAATGGTCTAGCCACAATATCCCCAGACTATAACTCCAACCCCCACTCCATGATGTGGATATTCACAACAGAAGATCGCTTATCCTTTGTATTGTGTCGATTCCAACAATTCGCTTAAATTGTAAGTCTCGAAAATACTTTACTTCACAGACTTTAGGATATAATGTTCTGTTTTCAATTCTTCTCTCCAACAGGCTAGGTCATCAATGTCACATTGGCTTTCCTCCTCATTAATTGCAAAACCAAATGTTTTTCACCTCATCTTTGAACTTACTGATCAAAATTGCTACATTCTTGACTAGACCATTCATAGCCCCTGCAAACAGCAAAGGATCCAGCACCAAGTCATATAGTAAGCCAATGGACACAAGATGTCTTCACAATGACTACCTTCGACCATTACCTTCTGCCAACAAATAAACCTTCGATGCATTTGCCAAACTGCACCAGATCCCATGATCCCTTACCATATTAAAGATGCAAGATCTGGTCAAAAACCTGATTGAAGTCAAGAAGCATTACATCCACTTTTTGCACCTGATGTCACATCTCATTTCCTCTCCAGAAAACAGAATCAACCACTTCCGATATGATATCATTTCCACCAAAGCCATGCTGAATTTTATTGCTTAAACCTTACAATTCCAACTTTTAATGAATGCTGTCTCTTAGATTTATTTATTAACTTCCCTCAAGCTTTCTACTTTTAACCATAGGTTTATGAACGAAACTACATAGTCATTTAGCTCCTTTCACCCAACGATAACTCTTCTTATCTCTCTGACCGATAATTTACTCTAGCTGAAATAATCTTGTGTCTCTTCTGTTTCATTCTGGAAAATGGGAATGGAATTGAATACAATGTTGAGACCAACAGCAATCAGTCCGTTTGTTCTTGACCATGTCAGTGTGTGTTCACCCTCAGAGGTAGGAAGACTGTTTGTGCTGATAATACGGAAAGTCGCGTCTGATATATCATTCTCAGCTGGCGTGCAACTTCCTGTTTCTATGTGCCAGCAGCAAGCCACACATCTCACTTCTGATCAGAAAATAAACCGAGGGGATGCAATCTGGCGGAAACATCTGCCAATGTGGCCTATATCAGGACACAGAGTGTGAAGCAATCACATTGAAGTGACATTTGCAAATCGACCTTTCGATCTCTGTTTCATGGTCTGATTCCAGGACATCACTGGACGAGTCTCTCGACCATCTAACAAGCTCATTCGATACACTAATGTCTGGAACACCTCGACATGCACCTTTTCATGTCTTTGATCTTGTACTACTTGTTACTCTCTCTTAAGATTTAATGTTCCCAGTTTTTGATTCTGTCTTCTGTATCCATCTCCTTCCCAGCCGAATACATTCTGTTTGATCTGTTTCCTAAATTTTGATCAACTAAAAAAATAATACAGTTTTGTAAAGACAGGTATGTCGGTGTGTCAGATTAACAGAATCAATATATGGAGAGATCACCTTGGCTGTATCTAACTCTGACTGACATTGAATTCAAATAAACCACAGCACTGTATGGTTTCAAACTTTGCAAATCCTCTCTCTTTGAAAGAACTTGTTTTAACGGTTAATTATTTTCTTGATTATTTCAGAAACTATGACTAAAAATCCCTATTTTTAACAAAGTATCAAATATTATTAAAAGTTGCAGCACTGGCATTTCCTACAGTGAGCTTTGTGGTGTTTAAATGTTCTGGTCAAAATTTGCTTCAAGCAGAAGACATAAACATTGGTTTCTCCGAGTTCCCAGCCATTGTCCTTGCAGTTCCATAATAACTGCAAGCTTTTGATAAGCCCCAGAATGAACAGAATGTCCAGGCCCTGTACACATCCAAACGCCATGATGTAGAGCCTCGAAGCCCTCCGTTTTTTCCTGTCACGCAAACCCAAGCAGTACATGCTCAACCTCAACTACATTTCCTTTCAATCCTCCCACTTCCTCCAAACCAAAGGGGTAGCCATGGACACCTGTATGGACCCCAGCTATGCCTGCCTCTTCGTCAGATATATGGAACAGTCAATCTTCCACAGCTACACTGGTATCATTGCCCATCTTTACCTCCGCTACATTGATGACTGTATCAACGCAATCTCATGCTACCACGAGGAGGTTGAACAGTTCATCAACTTTAATAAGACCTCCCACAGTCCAAAGATGTGCAGGTCAGGTGAGTTGGCCATGCTAAATTGCCCATAGTGTTAGATAAGGGGTAAATGTAAGAGTCTGGGTGGGTTGCACTTCGATGTGGACTTGTTGGGCCGAAGGGCCTGTTTTCACACTGTAATCTAATCTAATATGTACAAAAAAAAAGACCTTCCACCCTGACCTAAACATCACAGAGACCATCTCGGACACCTCCCTCCCTTTCCTAGACCTCTCCACCTCTATCTCCAGTGACCGACTGAACATTTACTACAAGCCCACTGACTCCCACAGCTACCTGGACTACAATCCTCCCACCCGACCTCCTGTAAAAATGCCATCCCTTATTGTGAATTCCTCTGCCTCCACCGCACCTGTTCCCAGGAGGACCAGCTCCACCATAAAACATCCCAGATAACCTCCTTTTTCAAAGACTGCAATTTCCCCTCCCACGTGGTGAACGATGCCCTTGAACCCCATCCCTCCAATCGCAAGAGGGAGCCCTCCTGGTCCTCAACTTCCAACGCACCAACCTTGCATACATCATATCATCATCTGCTGCTTCCACCACCTGTAAACAGACCCCATCCCTCGGGGTATATTTCCCTCCGTATCCCTATCTGCATTCCGGAGACACCATTCCCTCCGCGGCTCCCTCATCAGGTCCATGCCCCTCCACCAGCCCACTCCCCACCCCTGTCACCTTCCTCTGCCATCACAGGAAGTGCAAAACCTGCGCCCACACCTCCCCCCTCACCTCCGACAAGGCCCCAAATGATCCTTCCACATCCCAGAGAAATTTATCTATACTTCCACAGATGTCATCCACTGTGTCTGTTCCACCTGATGTGGTCTCCTCTACATCAGGGAGACAGGACACTAACTTGCTGATCATTTCAGACAACATCTCTGGGACACCCATGCCAACCAACCCCACGGCCCCGTGGCTGAACACTTTAACTCCCTCTCTCACTCCACCAAGAATCGGCCGGTCATATTCTGTTCATTTCCAATGAATAAATTCAAAATAACCGAGCCTGAGTTTGGGATGATATTAACAGGATTTATTTTGATCGAATCATATTTTGACATAACAGATGGACAGATTCACTTCCTGAAAAAGCAGCTCAAGTGATATAAGCTGGCACCAAACTGAGTTTGGTCAATACTGAGGCAGAAAATACAGCATACAGTCTTGAGTGAAATAAATAAAGAAACTATCTTAACACCGGAACAAGATATAGTGTATTAAATATGAACAAAGACACAAGTATTTTAGGATATAATAGAAAAGTAATTTATAGTATATTGAAATGCAAACAGAGATGTGAATTTGTGTTTATACATTCTTCCTAGCTAAATTAATCATTTCAGAAATGCCTTTGTTAAATTTCATGAATCATTCGTTGGTCCATTCCATGAACTTTGCTAGGTCCTTGTTAAAAACTGAACCATCACCTTCCAGGTTCACAGTGGTTGCGAGTTTCATGTTACAGCAAATTGTGAAGTTGTGCACTGTATGCCAATGTCTTAGTCAAAAATTTAAAGCAATCACAGCTCCAAACATTTACAAAATATCACTATGGATCTTCCTTGAATCCAAAAAAAATTGTCCTTTTGATCAATGTTTTCTAAAATTTACTCACATATCTGTTATGAAGGACGTTTTCAAATAACTTGAAGTGCAAATGGTTCACATCAGTCGGAATACAGTAACATTTCATGTGTTACCCCACACAAAAAGAAATCAAGCAATATTCACGAGTTGCTCTAAGCAAGTCTATGATGGACTGTTTTATCAAACAAAATCATTTCCAATGTTATGAGGGCTCGTCTATCTTCTGTGCAATGGTCTGAATTTTGTGTCTGACTGCAGATGAAACTGGCTGATCTGGGTAAAAGTAGTTTGTGCCTTTCATATTGTTAATGTGTATTGCTGACTTTAGTTGAATAAAGTGATGTTGTCCCAGGCATCGTCTGGCACCATTAATTCGACCATTAATTTCCACCTCACTAGCCAGACTATCAGGTGGAGTGTATTGATCTCATTGAAACAAATGCTTGGAATATTTCCGGTGTGAATCATGTGAATTAGAGCCTCTGAATGAGACATAGAACAGAACAATACAGCACAGAACAGGCCCTTCGGCCAACTATGTTGTGCCGAACATTTGTCCTAGATTAAGCACCTATCCATGTACCTATCCAATTGCAGCTTAAAGGTCACCAATGATTCTGACTCTGCCACTCCCACAGGTAGCGCATTCCATGCCCCCACCACTCTCTGGGTAAAGAACCTACCCCTGACATCCCCCCCATACTTTCCACCCTTCAGCTTAAATTTATGTCCCCTTGTAACACTCTGTTGTACCCGGGGGAAAAGTCTCTGACTGTCTCCTCTATCTATTCCCCTGATCATCTTATAAACCTCTATCAAGTCACCCCTCTTCCTTCACCTTTCCAATGAGAAAAGGCCTAGCACTCTCAACCTATCCTCGTACGACCTATTCTCCATTCCAGGCAACATCCTGGAGATAAAGTAGGAAAGATGAATTTTGAGTAGTAGCAAGTTTTCACAACAGAGAGAGATCATACTTCGCCCATCGCACCTGTATCATGTAAAGACAGAGCCTTCCAGCCAACACCCTATTTATAGCATTAGTGGTGCTGGAAGAGCACAGCAGTTCAGGCAGCATCCAACGAGCAGCTGCTGCTGTGCTCTTCCAGCACCACTAATCCAGTATTTGCTTTCCAGCATCTGCAGTCATTGTTTTTACCCCATTTATAGCATGTTGTCCATAACCCTGCAGGTGATAGCACTGTAAACATTCGGCAACATTGTGCAGGGTCTAATCCATTATCAACATAGATATGATCTCCAATGCTGTAAATCCTGGCTTATGGGGAAAAAACAGGGGCAGAACTGTATCAATATTCAAACAGTTGGTTCAGCCCTGAGGAGCTAATAGGTCAATTTCTAAACGTTCTTTCTCAGGACATTTTGACTATTCTTGACTTAATATCATTGTAAACTGACATGAAAAAAATGCAGACATATCCCCAGAAATGCTGACAGCAACGTACCTTTATTCAGCCAAGATCAGCAACATGAATTAAGAAAGTTTAAAAAAAACTTTCTTTTAACTGATTATTGACAACACAGATTTCACAAAGTGTAAAGTACAGAGGGGAAGGGTGGAGGGTTGATGTGGGCGATGGTCACTATTCCCTGATGTCTGGTTGCATTTGTGAGCAACAGATGAACCTGTGAACCAGATTCAGGATGTTACTGCAGGTATTTCAGCAGATACTGTGTACACGGTATTCTCCCATAAATCAGCAATGACACGAACATTTATTTTTGATGGTGTTTGAAGCCAACTAAAATTGAACAATATGGTGGGACAAGTTCCTTTCATTTCTTTGAACTAATAACAAGGGACACTGTCTGTGGACCTGGGGTGGTAGGAGGATCTTTCACAGCAGAATGTGAGGGAACAGAGTCACTGTTGGAAATCCAGATAGACTGGAACTTTTTCACTGGAGGGTGAGAGTTCGGGGGGGGGATGACATCATATAAGTTTATAAAGCCATGAGTGGAAAGGTGAATGGCTCTAATTGACATGATTCATACTGGAAATGTATGAAGCTATCGTTTCAAAAATATCACATATCAATAAATTCCACCTAACCATTTGGCTAGTGATGTGGAAATTAATGGTCTAATTAATGGTGCCAGATGATGCCTGGGACAACATCTCTTTATTCAATTAAAGTCAGCAGTATACATTCACAATGTGAAAGGCAGAAACTGTACTTTTACCCAGATCAGCCAGTTTCATCTGCAGTCAGACACAAAATTCAGACCATTGCACAGAAGATAAAAGAGCGCTCACAACATTGGAAATGATTTTGTTTGATAAAAGAATCCATCGTAGACTTCCTCAGAGCAAATCATGTTAACAAACTGTTTTTTTTGTGTGTGGGGTAGCGCAAGAAATGTTACTTTAATCCGATTGATGTGAACCATTTGCACTTTAGAAGTTATTTGAAAACGTCTATCACAGTAGATACACGAGTAAATTTTACAAATCATTGATCAAAGGAGACAATCTTTTTTGGACTCGAGGAAGATCCATAGTGATATTTTGTAAATGTTTGGAGCTGGGATTGTTTTTAATTTTGACTAAGACATTGGTGAATTTTCCCTATGGTGGGGGATTTCAACAATAGGGAACATGTTTTTACAATGAGAGGAGAAAAATTTTTAAAAAGATATCAGAGACAACGTTTTACACAGAGAATGGTTTGTGTGTGGGATGATCTGGTGGTGGATATTTACAACCTATAGAAGACATTTGGATAAGTAAATGAATATCAAATGTTTGGAAGGATATGGGCCAAGTACACACAGGTGGGATTAGTTTAGTTTGGGATTAGGACTGGCATGGACTGGTTGGACCGAAGGGTCTGTTTCCACGCTGTATCACTACATGACTATTTATCAATTTTTCTCAATATTAAACAGTGCTGTAGTGATCCTTGAATGAACTGTTGATGTTAAGGTTGTGTCTGAGACTCTGCGAATATTTCCTTCAATGAGAGGAGTGACTAGTTCTCCAGGTTACTCAACTGAAAAATAAACTTTTCTCCAGCATTGTTGCTGAGTAGATTTGTTTCTGCGGAGGCGGTGATTATGGTTTGCAGTTGGTTTTCCACCAACTAGCCAACAGTGAGACAAAATATCTTTGATCCACTGCAGAAACTCCACCTCTTTCCAGTAAATGAAACTGGGAACTCAAGGACCTTTTCTGCAGTCAGCTTAATTGCTGCCAACTATTGTATCTGGCCGATTAAAGGGAAAATGAATCAACTAAAGTAACATCCTACGAAACATGCTATATTTTCCCATTTATTCACAATGGACACATTTCACTTGGCATTTCATCTTAAAAAAGGAAAGTCACTGAATACAGCATTCACTGTATGACTATCAGAAAACAGGACATTGACGTTCCGGTTAGTTCAGCCTGTTTATTGAGTATCTTTAAAGCTCCTGAATATGAAGTAAATGGATCCAAAATCCCACCTTGCAGTAACATTTGTTATCATCTCAAAGTAAATTAATAAACTTGAATTGTTTCAAACTCACATCACTTGTTACACCATTCTCTGATTCATGCATCTCTTTAAAACTGAGTGGGTTAATGGCGAATTTTTCTGGGTTTTATGAGTTAACTGCCTCTGTCAAAGCTATTAGTGAGCAGAGAAATGTACTGTTTATGACCTACATTTGTGGTAATGATTATTGTAATACTCTCTAATTTAACCAAACACTCCTGATCTTCCCAGACAGTTATCTGCAATGGTTTAGATGTTGAGGATTTCTTTTTAAAGTATGGAAAGTCCTGTTCTAGTTCATTAGATGCTCTTTCAAAAGTTTACCTCGGTGTTATGTTTCACTGCCAACTCACTTTTTGTTTCTCAGGCACACAGCTTTCCTTTACTATGCATTTTAGGGTCGGAGCAATTTGAAAAAAAAAGCAAGGAGAGATATTCTGCAATGTAAGGAGGTGCTTCCAATCTCCGGGTCCAAACTGTTTAGAGACACACACTCACATTCTGAACGTAATCACTTTAGACATGCTCCATATTAGGTTGCCTAAATTGAATTTAGAAACGCAGATTAGAAATGATATGCTATTTTGTAATGTGAGAGAGACTTTGAGTGACAGCAAAAATAAAGTCACTAATATTATTGAAGCTCTTTTTAGCTTTATCTGCTTGTGGTTGAAGGTAGGACTAAAGGGAGTTAACTTCTAATTGAATATTCTAAATATAATCACTTCGGACACACTCTGTATTCAGTTGCCTAAATTGAATGTTTAAATGTTTATTATGCATTACATGTTATTTTGTAGTGCGACAGTGACTTGCAATATCCAGGGGGGAAAAGCTGGACAGTAGAAATAACGGGAGCTAACTTCCAATTGAATTTGTTTTGTTTTGTTAAACAAAATATTTGCAACTAGCATCTGAAACAGACCTGAAGCTACTCAAATTTACTTCCAAAGAAGCTATTCAGCAAAACAAATATCCCAAGATGTGTATGTGTCCAAGTTTAAGCAGAACCTCATGTAAATACATGATTCCATGTGTTCGGGCTGTACAAGCTGGTATCAGGATCCAGTCTCAGCCTCTAGCAGGAAACCAACAGGCGGAAGCTGTCAGCCTGCCCCTTTCCGATGGCCATATAAATCCTGGGCACTAGACCGTAATTCAACACTCCTGGGTCGGCTCTGTTTAGAAAGATCTTGACAGAACCGTTTCCCACAAGTTATCAGAATGATTGTGTCGACACTTTTTCTCAGTTTGTTACTGACTTTCTTATCATGTAAGTGTTTTTTGTTCAAGTCTCTCTGTTACTGTCTCAATGTTAGTCTACCGCAGGAATGTAAAAGACACAGCCATCATTTAATCTGCATTAATGCTCATGGTTTATTTGTTTTCTTTTTAAAGGTGTCCAGTCGGAGATTGTGTTGACCCAGCCAGAGGCAGAGACTGGCCGTCCCGCAGGCAGCCTGAAACTGACCTGTAAAACCAGCGGCTTCGATCTTAGCAGCTACGACATGTACTGGGTCCGACAGGTTCCCGGACAGGGTCTGGAGTGGCTGCTTTGGTACTATAGTTCAAACAGCAATAACTATGCACCAGCGATTAAGGGTCAATTTACTGCGTCCAAAGACACTTCAAACAACATTTTCGCGTTGGACATGGAGGACCTGAAGATCAAAGACACCGCCATCTATTACTGTGCAAGAGACCACAGCGAGAGGAACCAGGTCTGCACCGGTTCAAAAACTGCTCGAGGGAATATTTTGTCAATTCCACCATAAACTGACGGTCAGTACGAGTTTTAAATACAATTATACCAACTGTGATCTGAAGCAGACCTCAGGCTGCCTCTTACATAACGATCAAAGAGGAAATGTACCATTTAAACTAGCAAACTGGTGACACAATGGGGCAATGTTTTGGGCATGTCATATGTACTGCTAACACTTCCATCAATTAAATGCTCGGACAAAATGTTAGTTTTAATATATCTGACAGCTCAGGAAATCACTGCTAATTGTTATGTCAACTACGGCATTCATTCTAAACATGATCAGTACTAAATGGCTCTTTCAAATGAAAATTGAGACCTCGAGTAAAGAACAGATAATGAGTGTACTGGTCTCCATCATTGTGATACTACAGTGGGTCACAGTGTTGTGCACAGCGACATCCTCATACAATAACCACTGACAAGGATTTATCTCAAGTTGGTGATTTCTACAGTGGCAGGAGCGAGAAATAATGTGAGATGCAATTTAAGTGCAATCCAGTAGTGCTAGTTTGTACAATTCTATAATTTATTTCTACCTTCTTCGTGTTGATTGTCAAGTTAAATGCAGACCAAACCTGGAAAAGTATTCCAAGCTTTCAAAATACAATGAAGAGTAAAAGCTGAAATAATGCACCAAATCATTTTAAGAGGAGTCTGAATCACTGCTTTCCAGGAAGTGAACAAATTGTCTGCATTTTACAGTTTACAGTCTGTCATAGTATTTGACACAACGTGTCTCACAGTGATATAACTGGAGAGACACTGCAATTATGATCAATACAAAAACCTATTCAGCCTCCATTGTTTGAAACTAGTCAGTGATTACTTCGACAAACCGTTTTAACCTACAGTGCAGTGTTAGTTCTGTGGGGTTTAATGCCAGTATCACTATTTAATTTGTAAAAGTGTTGGGTAATTATCGATACACCAGTTGGGGATTTTGAGAATCAGCTCATGTGTTACTCTGTGAAGTATAAAACAGTATTACAATTTATCAAGAATGATCAGAATTCACTAGCGCAATTATGTGATGAAGATTTATCGTGACTTTATTTTGCCTGTGGTTCTGAACATTTAAAATGATGGTAGATTTTTGATTTGTTTTATTCAGGGCTAGTTATTGTGTAACACAGTCCAGAGAATGTAACACTGTGACGAACTTGGCTACTGGGGCCAAGGGACCATGGTGACAGTGACTTCAGGTAAGAACTTTAAACTTTCTTAGTGACTTTTTAAAAAACTTTCTATTCATGCGACTAATTTCTGAATTAAATGAAACTCAGATTCTGTGCTGGGTTTGGTTTGGTTCTGATTAATTTTTATTCACGCTGATTATAGACTTCAGTTAAGGCTCAGCAAATATTTATAATGGTGATGATGGAGTCAGTTGCTCGGTGTTCTGTTTTTTTGATCAGATGGACATTCTGTGTGGCTGGGTTACTTGAAACACCTAATGTCTCTTAATCAGTCAGCTATAAATAATGTTTAATGTCAGTGACACCCTGACTGTGAGTTTTATTATCAACAACAAATGCAAGAATTCAAAGATGTTCGAGATATTACCAAACATGATTAAAATATGCTAAAATATCATTATTCATTTCTTGAATACATGTTCTTACCATGATTATATTTTCACATTTATTTTGTTAATTAGTTGATGACAAGCAGGTTAGAAACAGTCATAGAATTTTCTTGCGGTGCTATATTTCATTCTGTTGATTAGATTCTGAGTTTGTTTTACTTGATTCTTTTGAATTGAGTTGATTGGAGTTTGGCTTTGTTTTAGTTGATTCGGTTGAACTGTGTTAATTGGATTCTGACTTTGCTTTTACTTGGTTTTGTTGAATTGCGTTGATTGGTTTTTGAAATTGTTTTATTTGATTCTGTTGAATTGAATTGGTTGGATTCTGATTATGTTTCATTCAAATCTGTTGTTTTGAGTTGATTGGATTCTGATTTTATTTTCCTTGATTCTGTTGAATTGAGTTGATTGCATTCTTATTCAGTTTGTGAAATTGATCAGCGTTTTCATGCTTTCTGTAATTGGTGTTTTCTTTCTGGTGAGGAGATTGACTCTCTGGATTACTGTTCATTACCAATATTTGTGAAGTTCTTTTGTTTTTCATGAATCATTTCTGCATTTGTTAAACTTATATGACACATTTTTCTCTGCTTGATTGAAAATATTAAATCCATTTGTTACGGTCTGAAAACCAACTTAAGGCAGAAACCCGGAAGTGAGACATGAAAAAAGTAAGTTTTTAGTGCATTGACGTTTTTAAAAAAAACTCAGTTCTAATTGTAAATTAACTGAAAATTTGGGACTAAAATCTGAAACTGCAGAATTGATCAGATTATGTAATTGAAACTAACTTAAAATTATAATGTGGTAATATTTGTCCATTCAGTAATTTTGTTTTGACCATGAAGTGATTAATCAAAATATGCCTTCAACCGCTCTACTGTGTGCTGCACAGGATTGTCATGATCAAGAAGGGTGTGCAGGTTGGAAATAAGTTAAACTGTTGCCAGAAACGTAACAGCTTTAAGTGTTAAGTTCCCTCACAAACAAGGTTGCTGTTATGACTTGTTATTTCTATTCAATTTAATCATTAGTTTGCTTGATACTGAGTAGCTTTGTTTGACTTCAATTTGTTTTTTTTTGTGAGGTTACATCATGTTCTTGGTTCTGTTGAAAATGTTTGCAGAGCTAGTTCTGCCGCAAACACAGTGTTGTGATCTGGTGATCGTTGATCTGTTGAGGAGGGTCTGTGCTTGGGGAACATTAAATGTGTTATATTTGGGAAACCGTTTCTGGTTTCTACAATGATTTTGCAATGTTAACACGATTGGTGACAGTGAACCGCTCCAGGTTCCTCATTCAATGCAATCGGCATGCGAGTTGAAATTTCATAAAGCCTGTTATTAAGTGAAAGGCAAATCGCAAAGGTTTTAGAAATGAAGGGAAAACAGATACCTTCGGGCGCCATTTGTACTTGAAATAAATAATGAAGGATTAATCTAATCCATGCTTTACAATCAAAATTCAGAAGTCCACTATCTAGTTCAATCACAAGGTCTGTCTTTAAACAGTTTACAAGTCAGAGAGAAATAGAAATAGAATTTCAAAAGTCTGATGTTCCAATAGTTCTTGCTCTTGAGCAAAAATGCCATGACTGTTATAATTGATCAAGAAACACCTTTCAATTCCGCTGTACACTACATACATATTTTTCTGGCTGGAAAAGATCATTGGCAAAGACCATTTGGAAATTCTGCACAATTCTATGAAGAACTGATCAGTTTCACTGCTTTGATCAGTTTCACGCGTAAATTGAGTTAATTAATTGTTATGTCCCTGATTAAACTGGATTTTCAGGATAAAAATAAAACATTAACTGAATTATTTAATCTGCACAGTGTTTTAGGTGTTCCCAATCAGTGCATTTTAAATAAATAGTTACATTTTACAACAAAATATCAAGTGAAGTCATTCTTTCGGAAACAACTGCTATAGTGAATTATGTGACCAAGGCCAAATTTCGAATTAATTAAAATAATCCACCCATGAACTCACAGGGCAGCATGGTGGCTCAGTGGTTGGCACTGCTGCCTCACAACTCCAGGGTCCCAATTTCGATTCCACCCTCTGGTGACTGCCTGTGTAGAGTTTGTACATTCTCCCTGTGTCTGCATGAGTTTCTTTCGGGCGCTCTGGTTTCCTACTACAGTCCAAAAGATGGGCAAGTCAGGTGATTGTGCAATTTAGCACAGCCGTAGTGTTCAGGGATGTCTAGGTTAGAGTGCATTAGTCAGGGGTAAATATAAATTAAGGGGAATGGGTCTGGGTGGGCTACTTACTGTTCAGAGGGTCAGTGTGGAATTGTTGGGCCAAATGGCCTGTTTCCATACTGTAAGAACTCTATTCTTAAAACCATGGGAGTGCTTGCTGCAAATGCAGAGAATTCATTTTACATCGATGTGTTCAGACGTATGCAGAGTTCACAAATTTGCAGAAGACATGAACTAGAGGATAAGAGAGCACATTGTTTATTCAGACACTGAAAATAGAGTAATATTTATTTTAATTAATATACTTGACCGATTTATTGCAATGTAGTGATCGGAAGGAATCTGCTCACATTAGTTAAGTGTGACAATCATTTAGATTAGATTTCCTGCAGTATGTATCGGGCCATTTGGCCCAACAAGTCCACACGGACCCTCTGAAGAGTAACCCACCCAGACCCATTCCCCTACCCTATATTTACCCCTGACTAATGCACCTAACACTATGGACAATATAGCATGACCAGTTCACCTGACATGCACATCTTTGGATTGTGGGAGGAAATCCACACAGACACAGGGGAGATTGTGTAAACTCCACATAGGCAGTCACCCGAGGCTGGAACCGAGCCTGGGTACCTGGATCTGTGAGGCAGCAGTGCCCACATTTACTTAGACATCTGTTAAAGTGGGCAACTCCAGACAGAAGCATGTTTTCAATTCATACCTTTTTAAACATTTTCGTTCATTAAAAGCAGTTAACAAGAAAATGACCTTGCCCTGATTCCTTCAACAGAAATGCTTTCCACACTGGAATGCAGTATTGACTTTATGCAGTGCATTAGTCCTCTGGTTAGTTCCTCTGATGAATGTTCAATTACAGTGAATATATTTGACGTGAGGAGTTGAGCAATGTATCCTCTAGGATTAAGTCTGTTGTACAGTTTGTTTCAGTGCTATCTCTGACTAACTTGTCAACGGTCCTGACCATTTGTAAATTGTCCAGTTCGGATACCTGAATCTCAGACAGTTCAATTTCATCTCGCGCTTCAAAACCACTTTTATCGGCCAGAAATACAATATTGGATTAGGTGCCTCAGAATTGAGAGCACTGACTAAGTTGTTCCAATCAGAACGAACGTTTCAGGAACAAAAGGCAGATAGCAAGAGTTTTGAAATTGGTTGTTGGCAACAAGAGATATTTGATTGAGTGAGGCAGAGGGAAATGTGCTGTATATTTTCTTTGTGCCCTCAGTTATGCAGGACATGTTTCGTGGCACAATGTAGAATCAGAATATTTTTGCATCTTATTATTTGAAAACATATTATCAGCTTTTAATGTCACTGGCAATGGTTATATTACTCTACAAAACATTTTAATCTTTTTCAAACGAAGGAGACGGTCTGGTGCAGCAACATTCACAGGGGAAAGAGGAAGGGAGTTCGAGGTTGGAATCCAGTGACAGTGAATTGATGGCAATGCAATTCCTAGTTTATTCCTCTGTAGTTCCCATAGAGTTTGAACAATTTGGAGCTGCTATCAAAGTACTCTTGGATAAATGTTGAAATGTTACTTTCATTGTACAAACATTCTGGAACAATCCCTGGTTGTTGGAAGATGTTAATAAAGGTGTTTATGTACTGTCAAAACAGGTGGGCTGTTTTCTCCGTGATAGTGTCAAGCTCATTGTGTTCAGGTCTGTTGTGATGTTGTAGTAGTATCCCTGATTCTGTGCCAGGTGGCCTGTATTCACTTGCAACCTGTTAGAGAGGTATGTAACACCATCTCTTATCAGGTTACTTCAGTGCAGGAAAGCAGATTGAAATATTTGGGTGTTTGTTGGAATTCCACTCACAGAGGCCAGTGAAATCTATTCAATCGCTGTCCTGACTTGTGTCTCTTAGATATTAAACAGAATTTTGGTGGTTAGCAGCTTTTTCCAGATCAATATTTGTTCACAAGCTTTTGGGCATTGCTAGATGGGGTTAATGGAGTCAGTGTTCAAAGAAATCCCAGCTTTTGACTTGCTGTTCTAACAATATCATTTATAACTAAACCAGAATGAATCATTTTGGAAGCATATTTGATGAGATTATGCTTAGGCTGTTTTACTTTATATTAAACCAGTGCTGTCGCTGAATTTGATTGTTCAGTACGGTGGGGGTTCCGCTGAATCCAACACTTGCAGCAGATGGAGATAGCTTTTCAGTTGGTCTTCAATTGCTATCTCAGACCATCCAGTACCTCTGCTTAGAATCCTTTCTCCAACAGGAGTCAAGCCAACGTAATCACGGTTTATCTCAACAGGTGTGAGCTCTTGTGTCAAAAACATGAAAACAATTTGGTGAAGAGGGGATCTCTGGGTCCGAAAGGTTAACCTTGCCTTCTCTCCACAGGAGCTGCTAGACCTGCTGAGTTTCTTCAGAAATTTCTGTCTTTTATTTTGGTTTTCTAGCATTTAAAATTTGTTGTTTCATTGAAAAAAGTTCTTTTCGATTAAACACGTTCTTCGGAGAGAAGATGCATTTGACCAAATTGTGAATGTTCAGAGATATTAAATATCAGAGAAGTATTGAATTTGAGCACCCTGATCTCGAGCTGTAGTTTCACAAGAAACTATTATGAAGTGACAACACACTCCAGAGTGCAGTGGCTGCTGTAATTGGGTGGAAGTTATTTTGCTCACTCAAATAGAGAATGTCAATGATCCCATTACAAATAATCAACAGAAGTTTTTTTTAAAGCATGTGTGAAACAATTAATTTGTTGAAATATTTTAATAAAAAGTGTTCACCACCAGTGCTAGCTTAATGAATGACACAATGATAGGAAGGTAGGGGCAAGAGGAGGGCACTCAGCCCCTCGAGCTGTTCCACCACTTACTTAGATCATGGAGCATCTGTGAGCTAAATCCACATGTCTCCCTTTGGCTAAAACTCTTTAACACCTTTGATTAACAAGCAAAAACTATCCCAGATTTATTGATTCGACTGCCCATAACAAAGGGAGACATTCCTGTGAGTACTGTGACACAATGAGGCTGGAATTAATTGCTCATGAAAGTAAACTTTAAATCTCTGACAATTTCCAATTGAAACATCCCAATAATCAAATTTCATTAATTTAACACTATACTTCCCTGGAATAAAGAAATATAATGTGTGATTGCCTTGCTAAAAATGAGGGAAGCTTCATTCCTATTATATGATTAAGAAATAGCTCTGTTCATTCAGTGAAAACACAGTCAAATCACACAAAAGGAAACCATGTCATCTTGTGTAGACACACAAGTGCCTCAAATAATTTACAATTCTTCCAGTGGTTGTTTGAATCTCTAGACAGGTATGGAAGTGTCAGACTTTTTATATTGCCTTGAGAAACCAGTTATCATCAGTCTATTTGAATTGCTGAAGTTTGTGTGGTATTAGCACATTCACAGCGCTGGTAGGAAGTGAGTCCCATGGCTGTGATTGAGGAAGAGGAAACGGGCAGGGAAATAGTTGAGAGTCAAGTTGAAGTCTGATTTGGAGGAAAGCTTTCAGGAGAAGCATTTACATGCATGTGCGCCCTTATCCTCAAGGATCACAATTTTGGAACATGCTGTCGAAGGGACATGCAAAATGGAAGCTGAAGAAGGCCCCTCGGCCCCTCTAGAAGGTGATTCCATTCATGGGATCATCATTAATCTTGCTGCTCACCAGTCTTCCCAACACACTGATAACATTGAACCTGATTGTTTACTGTTCAGCAAAAGAATCGTGAACCTTTGGAATTCTCCACCACAGAAATTGATTGAGGACAAAACATTAAATGATTTCAATCAAGAGATAGATTCCTTCAATTCTTAAAAAAAAATGCTACAGGTATGTGGGAGAAAGGGAAACAGGCTACAATATTGGTTGAAAGCCATGAAAACATTGAATGGGACATGGTTTGTAGGTTTGTAAGTTTGCATGTAATGCCAATGTTGGTGGTATAATTGGCAGTGAAAGTCATCTAAACGTACAATGAGATCTTGATCAGCTGGGCCAATGGGCTGAGGAGTGGCAGATGGAGTTTAATTTAAATGAATACGATGTGTTGCTTTTTGAGAAGATAAGTCAGGTCACAACTTACAGAGTTAATGGTAGGGAACTGGATAGTGATGTTAAACACAGGACCCTGAGGGTTCAGACTCATAGAGTCTTACAGAGTTAATGGTAGGGCACTGGGTAGTGATGTTAAACACAGGGCCCTGAGGGTCCATACTCAAAGATTCTTACAGAGTTAATGGTAGGGCACTGGGTAGTGATGTTAAACTCAGGGCCCTGAGGGTCCATACTCAAAGATTCTTACAGAGTTAATGGTAGGGCACCGGATAGTGATGTTAAACACAGGGCCCAGAGGGTTCAGACTCATAGATTCTTGAAAGCGTTGTCTCAAGTAGCTAGTGTGTTGAAGGTGTTTGGCACATGTACCTTCATTGGTCGGAGCACTGAGTGCAGGAGTTAGGGCTTCATGTTGTAACTGTCCAAAACATTGGAATGAACTGCCAGAGGAAGTGGTAAATGCAGAGATAGGTCCAACATTTAGAAGACATTTGAACAGCTACAGGAACTGGATTGATCTGGATGGATATGGGCCAAAGGCAGGCAAGTGGAATTAGTTTAATTTGGGAACTCTGGTCACCATGGATGGGTTGGACCAAAGGAACAATTTCTGTGCTGTACGACTTTATGACTCACTGAATTTATGTTGGAGTAGGCTCAAAGTTGGAAGGTGGTTAGCAAGTGAGGGGCAAGATTGGGCATGTGGGAGAGTTTGGGCTGGTAGGCTGTGAGGTGTTGGCTGGCTGCTGGGTAAGCTTTCATGCACTCGATCTGGTCTCAGGATAATTTGTTCGAATTGTGCTTGGTAGGTGAGGGGTAGTTTGAGATGAAATGCAGGAGGTCTGTCTTTGCCAGACAGGTTTATGGAGAGGTGGGCAGGATGCCAGGCTGGTTAGTGTAGAGGTGGGCAGAGTGCCAGGATGTTTCGGGGGTGGAAGGTCACTGTAAGGAAGTGACAGGTGGACGTGTTGTCAAAATGCAAAGCTCGGAGTCTGGCAAAATGGTAGGTTATAAAGCACAGATGTGAAAGGAGCTGGGATGCAATGTACACAGGTTGACTTGGGTAAGATGAGAGGTCAGTGATCAAGGGCTGAGGTCATGTCTTGGGTAGTGGGCTTTTGTCAGAGGTTGTGAAAATGATGGTGCCAGGTCCAGTCAGGGCCAGATTCACCATGGGCCAGGTGCAGGGCGGCAGGTGTGTAAATGAGTGAAAGGAATTGAGATCATACGTCCATCTGGAATATAGAATATAGAACATTACAGTGCAGTACAGGCCCTTCAGCCCTCGATGTTGTGCTGACCCGTGGAACCAATCTGAAGCCTATCTATCCTACACTATTCCATTTTCATCCATATATTTATCCAATGACCTTTTAAATGCCCTGAAAGTTGGCGAGTGTACTGTTGTTGCAGGCAGTGGGTTCCATGGCCCTACTACTCTCTGAGTAAAGAAACAACCTCTGACATCTGTCATCTATGTTCTCTCCTGCTAGCCATCACTATTCAAGGAAAAAGACTTGCACTGTCCACCCTCTGTTTATCTTTTATGTATCAATTAAGTCACCTCTCAACCTTCTTCTCTCAAACAAAAACAGCCTCAAGACCCTCATCCTTTCCTAATTAAACGTTCCCGCCATACCAAACAACATCCTGGTAAACCTCCTTTGAACTCTTCCAAAGCTTCCACATTCTCTCTATAATGTGGTGACCTGAACAGTACACAATACTCCCAAGTGCGGCCACACTAGAGTTTTGTACAGCTGCAGCCTATCCTCGTGGTTCTGAAACTCAGTCTCTCTATCGATGAAAGCCAACACAAAGTATGCCTTCTTAACAACTCTATCAAACTGGCTGGCAACTTTTAGGGATCTATGTACATGTTCACCGAGATCTCTCTGCTCAGCTACACTACCAATATGGATTGCCTTGGATGTGTTTCGTGTGATAGGGGTTGTGTGTTCCGGGCATGAATGGGTGTATAGCAGGGTAGGGTTTGTCAATGTGAGTGGAAATTTAGGTCTAGACAGAGTAAGAGCAGTGGTTAGTCTGAAAGATAAGGTTTGGTGGTGAACTGTGTGTCAATTTGATAGTTATGAAAGTTAAAGATTACTAGTTCATTTCTGAAATCATATTTACGTAAATACTCAGCTGTAACACTCCAAAGTCTCTGAACCTTAATGGCCCTCCATTTTTCAGAGGCCTCCAGAATTCAGATAATTGTAAATTAGATGTTTCAACTTCCAGACAATTGGCATGAGTTCAGCCGTGACAGCTATCCTCCCCATCCCAGTGCTCAGCTCCTGCCTGTGCTGCTGCTGCAGTGACCTTCCTCCCAGAGAGAACATTCTGCCTTGCATTGATAAGTGAGGAAGGCTCACTGGAGCTGATTTCCAGGTATGGGGACAGCAAACACGAGGGGACACAACTTTAAAGTGAGGGGAGATAGGTATAAGACAGATGTCAGAGGTAGTTTCCTTACTAATTGAGTAGTAAGGGTATGGAATGCATTGCCTGCAACGGTAGTAGATTCGCTAAGTTCAAGTGCATTTAAGTCGTCATTGGACAGGCTTGGATGCTGCCTGAACTGCTGTGCTCTTTCAGCACCACGAATCCAGAATCTGGTTTCCCGCATCTGTAGTCATTGTTTTTACCTAGGCATATAGATGTACATGGAATAGTGTAGGTGGGATGGGCTTCAGATTAGTATGACAGGGCAGCGCAATATCGAGGGCCGAAGGGCCTGTATTGCACTGTAATGTTCTATGTTCTATGATTCACTCTGATTTCTCTCCGGGGGTACTGCCAGCTGTTGGGTATTTCCAGCAGCACGGTACCTAGTGGGACAGCATGCTGGTTCCGTGGTTAGCGCTGCTGCCTCACAGTGCTAGGGACTCGGGTTCCATTTCAGCCTTGGGTGACTGTCTGTGTGGAGTTGGCACTTTCTCCCCATGTCTGTGTGCGTTTCTTCCCACAGTCCAAAAATGTGCAAGCTGGGGGAATTGCAAATGTTGTGTTCAGTGATTTGGGAGGTAAGGTGCATTAGTCAGGGTTAACTGTAGCATAATAGGGTAGGGGAATGGGTCAGGATGGGTTACTTTTCAGAGGGTGGGTGTGGACTTGTTGGGCCAAATGGCCTGTTTGCACACACTGTGGAATTTCGAGGAATCTGCATTTCCTTGGTTTGTATTTTGTGAAACGTCTCTGCTCTTCACAGCAATCCAGTGAAAGTGTCAGTTGGTGAGATTTTCAAACAGTTACTGGGGTGAGATCAGGATGTTCTTCTTCCGAAATTATATGGTAATGGTCAAGGTCGAGGGCATGTTTCTAAAGAGGGAACCAATGATCATGATCAGCAACTGGTAGGAAACAAAAATAAACTCCAGTTATGCTGTAGACTTCAGTGGGAGCATACTGGCAAACGTTCACGGCTGAGGATGTATTTGAGTAACTGATAAGGACAAATGAACAGAAACTAACATGCTCAATTGGTCATTCTATTGTAGCGACACCATCTCCCCCCACGCTTTATGGCCTGGTCTCCTCCTGTCAGGAACACGACACCGGTTCTGCGACCTTTGGTTGTTTGGCGATGGACTATTCCCCTGACGTCTCCAAGGTAACCTGGAAGAAAGGTGGGGAGCTAATCACAACTGGATTTAAGACTTACCCATCAGTGAGAAACAAGAAGGGATCCTACACCCTGAGCAGCCAGTTAACCCTGCCCGGGTCAGCGGCAGATTGCCCCAGCAAAATCTACTGTGAGGTTCAACACAGCGGGTCACACAAGAGCAAAGAAATGCCATGTCCAGGTACGTGTTGTGGGAACTGAGATAAACAGAGCATCTGGGATTAATATGAAGAAGGCATTATTTATAACCGTTTTCACAGAATCACCTTATAAAGCACAGGAAAAAGGCCCTTTGATCCATCCAGTTCACGCCTATCAATAACAGCCATTTAACTCTTCCAGTCTCATGTGCCAGCACATGATCCATTGCCTTGTGTGACTTGCCCTTGCAAGGATGCATCTCAATACTTCATACTTATTATGAGGGGCTCAGTCTCTACATGACTTATAGGTGCTGAGCACCAGACTAACACCATCCTCTGTTTAATTTGGTTTTCCCCTGAGGTCCACTTGGAACGCCCTGGCCTTACCTTCACCCTGTGCCCCTGAGGCATTGATCTCTCCATCAAGGGGAAAGGTTTCATCCAGTTGACCCTGTCTATGCCTAAAATAATTCGAGACATCATGATAATCTTCTCCCTAATTCTCCTCTGCTCCAGGGAAAACCCCTGTCAATCTAAACTAGTTTCATAACTAAAACCCTCCAACCCAGGCAAGATCCTGGCAAATCTCATCAATACTGCCTTCAGTGTAATCATATTCCTTCCATAACATGCACACAACGCTTCAGTATGGCCGAACCAGTATTCTCTTAAGTTCCAGTAACATCTCCCTACTCTTCATTGTCAATGTCTCGGCTCATAAAAGCAAATATCCTCCCACTTTCTTAGCCTCTTTATCCAGACGACACAGTACTATAGGAGATCGGTGGGTACATGCACCAAAGATCCTCAGTCCTTTCCAGGGTTCCACCGTTCAAAACGTCACACCTCACAGATTCTTCTGCCGAATTACATCACCCTACATTTATCCAGAATAATTTCCATTTGCAACTTCTCTTCACATATAACCAACCCATTTATATCCTCCTGCGATCTAAAGCCATTATGCTCATGACTTACCAACATGACAGCTTTAATTTCATCTGTGAATTCACTGGTTAATCCCCTAAATCTGAGTACATAGATTTCCAGTCACGCAGACACCCGATGACTATTATCCACTGCTCCCACCACTCAGCCAGTTCTAGATCCAATCTGTCAAATTAACTCAGATCCCATTGGCTCTGATTATTGCTGTCATCTGGACATCGAGTTATCTCTCTGAAAACTACTATCAAATTGTTACACATGACTTCCTCTCAATAAAACCGTGCTGAAAATTGTTTTTTTATCTTCCAAATGAAGACTAATTTCACTTCTCAAAAGTTTCCTTACCACTGAGACTAGCTTGACAGATCTGTGTTTTCATTATTTATGCTTTCCTTCGCCCTGCATAACAGTGCAACGTTGGCTGATCTACACTCACTTGGCACAACTGCTGTGGCCAGACAGGAATTCTAAATTATTGTCAGCGACCCAACTATTTCATCCTTTGCATCGCTCAACCGCTTGGTATACTTTTCATCTGCCCTGGAAACATAACCACTTTTCATTCAGCAAGACAACACAGAACATCACGTCATGTGTCCTAATTTCTGCAAACTCCATCACAACACCCCTCCATGATTTCTGTCCCCACATTGTCCCTCTTACTAGTGGACACTGGCACAACATGTTCGTTTTGACCACAACCTAATCCTCCGACTCCACTCCAATAATAACACTTAATGGGCATTACTGTTTCCCGAATAATTCTTTTATTCTTAATGAACCTGTAACTTTTAAAAATATTTTCCTTTATTTTGACTGTTATTATTTTCTCATTGTCCCTTTTGCTCTTCTAATTCCTTTGTCTTTCAAACTCCCCCTTGCACGTTCTGTATTCCATACTAATTTCTATTGTTTTGAGATTTCAGTATAGACCGGAAGCCTCCCTTGTTTCTCTTTATCTCACCCTCCATCCCCTTTGGTGTCCAGAGCCCGAAGCATTCTTGATCCCATGCAGTGGCTTCCTGGGAAATGTTCTCCCTGTGATTTTCCTATCTCTTTCTTAAATGTGTCACACTGCTGTGACTCAGATTTACCAATAAGTGTCAGCTTCCAGTCCACTCTGGTCAAGTCATGACCTGATCTTACTAAAATTGTCCTTCCCCTTTTAAGAACATTGGGCCAATTTCTATTCCTTTGCAGTACAATCTGAAATCCAATTGATTTACGATCACTGTCTGCAAAGTGCTCCACCATTGAGGTTTTACCCACTGGGTCGACTTCATTCCCTAAAGTTAAGTCCAGGTTCATCCCTCTCTTGCAAGGACTGTATTAAAATTCTCAGTATTAAACACATTCTTTGTTAAAATATTCTCCTGGGGGCATTTTCAGAATTCTGCTCCCTCTAAATTTTTGACAAAATGAAGATCCAAGCCTATGCTGAGGAAGTTAAAAACCTCTTTTCTCATTCCCCTATTCAATTTACATTTCTCTGAAATTTGCCCATGTATCTGCACTTGGTCTTTTGGACATACAGTGAGGTCTATCGTGCTCTCACAGTAATTATGTTTGCTGTATTTTGGTTTTGAAGTACTGTCCATTTGCTTTTGTTCGAGGAGGTATCCATGGTTTCATTTCTCTTTACAGCCTAAAATACTCTTGTCAGAATTGCGACAGAAGCAACATTCTGTACCGCACACCCCCAGCCCCCATCCTTTTCCATCTTTCCCTGTCTCGCCTGATGGCACTCAATCCTGGAATATTGAATAGCCCACTCCTGCCCCGCTCTCAATATGTCTCCGTGATAGCAACCGTGTCATTTCCTCCGGTAATTCACCTGTCTTGGTCATCAGACTCTGTCATTAAAACGAATACCATCCAACATTGCTATCTCCCTTCTGATGTTACCGGCCTATAGTTTCTATGCCTCCTTGACTCCCTTGCTGTGTCCAATAATTTTAGCCTTTCACATTGTCCTGCTGATCTTTCTGTGTGGATCCCAGCTTCTCCAGCACTCGGCACAATTATGATTCTTGTATCCATTAACCACAAGAAACCTTGATATATGAGAACTGATTGTATTTGTTATGACATTCGTCAGATAATTTATGCGATGTGTTTCCTAAAGGTCCAGGTCCTCTCTCACCAACTCTTCTCCTAACTGTGAGCTCCAGTGAAGAAATCGCAAGCAGCAAATTTGCAACCATCGTCTGTTCAATCATCGATTTCCATCCGAAGTCAATCTCCGTGATTTGGTTGAAAAATGGCCGACCCTTGGATTCTGGCTTCTTCACGTCTCCCGTGTGTGAGGCGAAGGGCAACTTCTCGGTGACGAGTCGGCTGATGGTCCCTTATGGTGAATGGTTCAACAGCGCAGTCTGTACCTGCCAGGTCACTCATGGAGAGAACACTCAAAGTAAAAACATCACCGCACTCCAGGGTAAGAGACACACACTGAGAGAGCTACAAATCACTCTGAACTCTGATCTGAATCAAACACACTAATTTATCAGGCATAGTAAACAGCACGGTACAGCTTCTTGTTTCCCAACATGCCACGTATCTCATTTCAGTTTGAGTGTTACATTAGCATTGCTCATAATTCAACATTTTAGCAAGTCAGAAAAGCATGTTTCCGCTGTGTTGAAGATAGATATATAGACAGAGAGCTTTGTTAAATAGTTTGTTGCCTGACCATGCTGGGAAAGGCATTCAGAGTGCTGAATCCTTGCCTGGTAACCGCTTCAAAGATAGGTTTGGGGGTGGAGGGGGAATATTGGAGAGATATCTGAAACATAGAAAATACTGAGAGACTGAGGTCGAGTGAACATGGGATAGATGTTTTGACTGGTAGGCCAGACTAGGACCCAAGGGCACAATCTCATGGTCAAAGGGGCACCGTTTAGAACTGAAATGGGGAGGAATTTCTTCAGCCAGAGGGTGATGAGGCTGTGGAACTTGTTGCTGCAGAGGGCTGTGGAGGCCAGGCCATTGTGTGTATTAAAGCCAGAGATCGATCGGCTCTTGTTTAGTATGGGGAGAAGACAGTAGAATGGCTTTAGCCCGAAATGTCGATTTTCCTGCTCGTCGGATGCTGCCTGACCTGCTGTGCTTTTCCAGCATCATTCGGATCTAAACTCTGGATTGGCTGAACAGCCTTATTCTGATCCTCTATCTTATGGTGTTGTGGTCTCAAAATGACGTGGTTAAAATATGCAGTGACCCTGACTTGAAAATAAATCAAAATGCGTTCAGTGCTTCATTCCCTGCTCAGGAATGACCTGTTGGCCTTGGACACTGTACGACATCGATTTTTTATCTGGTACTGAGCTCTTTCACTTCATTTATGGGACCAGATCACAGACCAAGTGGGTATCACATCAACTGGGATAAACGTGATCTCACTGAGATTCTTTAAGATGCTCTCTGTAATTAGTGGATGAGGCAGGAGAATAAATTCTGGTAAGAACACTCCAATAGGGATGAATGAACTAGGAAGTCGAGACAGGCTGATTTAGCCTGGTTTGGGGTGGCGATGTTTACACAGTGAGTAGCGGATGTCTATAAAACTAATGTACATTTCCATCGCGTTTGTAGATTAATTTAAGACATTTTTGTTTGTTTTTTTCTCCCCTGCTCTATGAAGAAATTAAAAAATGCACCTTAGTAAATAAAGTGAAAGTACAGACCAGTCATGAACTATGTGAATGGAGGGAAAGACTTAAGGAGATGGGTGTTCTTCTCGATATCCAATACTGTACTCAATGTCTTGTTTTCCGATCTACTCCAAACACAGCTCACGAGGAACAATGACATAAATTAGAGAATGACATCACACCAATAACGCAAAGTATTTTTGATCATTAAATATAATGAACAGAATTTCCATGGTTGTTCACCGCTCCTGTAACACGATAGAACTCTGTAAAGAGAATAATTATTATTTATTGGAATTTGTCCAAAATTTGGGTTGTGATTTGGCAGTCAGCGTGACCAGCAGCATTTGCACCTAAGGGTTATGAACATGGAAATGAACTCATTATATTCAGATTACTCTTGTCACAGTATCAATAGATTGTCTTAAGTGAGAGACAAACTCTGAAAGAAAGGTAATTCCATGGGTTACATGATGGTATCTTCGATGAGTTGACTTTTTTCACAGGTTTCACTTGTTACAAAGCCAGTGTTCTTTAGGAATAATTACACAGGGTATCTTATAGATAATCACAAATGCTTTCACAAATCAAAATGCATCAACAATAGTAAGCATCGTTTCAGCAATAGTTGGAGTTGCCATTTTGAAGGTAGTGTCTTCACCCTGTGAAGAAGGAATCTGAAGATTGGCTGTTTGTATCATAAAGGGGCATTTTTCATTGACTTTGATTTTTGTTTCATAGAAGATACCGAGTGCCACCCTAACACCGTTAAAATCCTCCCACCGCCAGTAGAACAAGTCTTACTGGAGGCGACGGTGACGTTAACCTGCGTTGTGTCCAATCTTCCTTCTGGAGTCAATGTGACCTGGAAACAAGAAAAGAAGCCTCTGAAAACAGAGATTGCTGACCAGCCTGGACAGAATCCCGACAGCGTGATCAGCAAATTAGACATTTCTACTGAAGCCTGGCTGAGTGGCGTTACTTTTGAATGTGTGGTATACCATCAGAATCTACCGACTCCGCTGAGAGACTCCATCCACAAGGAGAAAGGTGAGCGGTGAGATTAAAGCACAAAGGATCCCATGTGTAATCCAGATCCAGTTACATCAATGGTAGGCTTTGATTGGTAACGACCAAACACCGTTGGGAGGATTAATGATGCATCTGACGGCAGGATAGCTAGGTAGCTGATTAAGAAAAAGATGGACCAAAGGATATTGTATTCTGATTCAGTCAGATAAAGTGGGAAGGAGCCTGGGTTTTGACGTCACCATCAGCAATGACAGTTGGACAGAATGTCCTTGTTGTGGGCTGGAAACATGGAGGCAACTTTCACATTAGACTCGACCTTTTTTACTGGACAGAATGTGTACCATTCTGCTCCTTTAGTAAACAGAAGTGAATAAATCCCAAATTAAACATGGCGTATTTTAATATTTAGTGAAATTGTGATATTGGTTCAGGATTTTTTGGTTGATTTATATTTGTCTCAAATATTCTGCAGTGATTAATCCGCTGGAGCCATCAGTGTCGGTCCTCCTGCCACCAACAGAAGAAATCTCCGCTCAGAGGTTTCTCTCCCTCACCTGTTTAGTGAGAGGTTTCTCCCCCCGAGAGATCTTCGTCAAGTGGACAAACAATGACAAGCCGGTGAATCCCAGTAACTACAAGAACACCGAGGTGATGGCGGAGAGCGACAACATCTCCTTCTTCATGTACAGCCTGTTATCCATTACAGCGGAGGAGTGGGCCAGCGGTGCTTCTTACTCCTGTGTGGTGGGACATGAAGCGATTCCACTGAAGATCATCAACAGAACAGTCGATAAATCCAGTGGTAAACCGAGTTTCGTAAACATTTCATTTGCACTAATGGACACTGTTAATTCATGTCAATAAAAATCTCAAAGTTGCATTTAATAATTCAACAGAAGTAATAAAGTTTTTTTTTCTTCCAGTTGTGAGTTAAATACTGAATTAATTGTTTCTCACTCTGACTTACATTGCATCTGTGTAGTTAAAGTGAATTATTAACAGGTCTAGGACGAGTGTCTTGTGCAGTTAATGTTCTCTGCTCAGATACACCCTGGGTCAGAGACAGAGTAAAGCTCACTCATTGCAGGATTCCACCAAGTACCTTATCCATCCTAAATCCCTCTGTGACAAAATCTGACAATGTCCATTTTATGTCAAGGGTAGAGCACGAGTTTTGAACTTGGTGTTCTTGATTCCCCCGATTGGACATTCTTACAAAATTCAGGTCAGTGTTAAACTGCCACATTGCACCAATTGGAAATGTAAATTTAAGACACTTTAAAATTAAACTTGATTGGAACATACCAATTGTAAAGAGTGCAGAACAGTTTGAATGTCACCTTTGTTTCTGGGGAACTTCCAGGGATCTTGCACCAGCGCATGACAGAATGTATCTTCACTTTCACACCAAAGAGACTCAACAGATAAGTTGTAGTGGAGCAGAGGGGAGGGGAACGTTGAATGGTCTGTCCTCTTGCTCCCTGTGCAGAGTTTTCATGGTAGATGTCCCCTGTAATGTAACCCAGTTACTAACAGGAACAGTCAGCTTCTTGCTTACTGTCCAAAGATTTAACATTTCCCTGCAAAATAATACCTTTGAAGCATATTGGACACGCTGGGCTCTGTTAACAAATGATTAACATTGATTCCCATGATCCAAAACTGTTGTTTGCATCGTCCCGGTTTGAATTCCATAGTTTTGTCTCAGTTTTCTGGAGCATATGGGATCAATTCTGGTATTTGAATACCCGATAGCATTTTGTTTCACATACAGAACACAAGTAGACATTTTCTAATAAACATATTCAGAAATGTTATCAGTGGGGATTTGAACTCACGCCTTTTCTCTCAGAGACAGAAATTCTATCACTGCAACAGAAGAGTTGCTCATAAAACGCTTATCTCGCCACGACGATGGGAAATGTTTCCTACAACACCAAAGTCAAATCTAATTATGGGCAATCCATTAAAATTAGAACAATAAATTAGAATAATAAAAATTGCAGTCTGGTATAAGAACAGATACAGAGAGATGATCGCAAATACACATGTAATGACACATATACGGGCTCTCACCTAAAGACACATATTTATGTGCACACTGAAATGTGCATATAGATAAGATGTCACACACGCATACTTGCACAGAGCCACACATGCAAGTAGTACTTGAACACTCACCTAATCTCATACAAAAACTCACATACACCGAATGAAAATCATTTGCACAAATGAACAGGGGTACTCACACATAACCATGAGAAACATAGACACACGGTAACACACAAATGGGCATGAATACATATACGTTCATACAGCACAATGCATACAGACATACATGCATGAACACACAGATACAAATTTTGAAAAATGTCCTCCCACATGTCAACTCACACAGGTACGTAAATGCACAGAGATAATTATTAATATCATTATTTTCCCATTTTCAGAATCACAAACATACGATGACAGAGGCAGCTTAATTAGTTATTTTTAAATCACATTGATCAGCATATAGACATTATCACACGTACACACAAATTCAGAGTCTCACATGCAGACACACAAGTGCATAGGTTAACAAATAGAGGGGTGTTTATTAAATAAGGATAATGGGCACAAGCATCAGCAAACAATAACACAAACAAGCTTCTCAGGAGATGGTTTGGGAAAGATTGCCACACAAGCAAACATCATCATATAAATATAAACATCCATCAAAACATAACATTGTATGATAACATTTATTCAGCATAAACATGAAAATAACCCAGTGTAGGTAGGATCTGAAACAGACACATAAGCACACATTTTAGATAGCACTAATGAAAAGTGAACACTCACAAAGACATTACAAGATAAGCATAAGCAGCAATGAAGTGGCATATTAGCGTGATGATGCTTACGCAATGTGAAAAGACCAAAATTTAGGTACACAAACACATGAGCACACCAGCAGTAAAGGAACAGGAATATGTTTATTCATGCACAGACTCCAACATGGGCAAGAGTGAAGTAAGAGACTCTCATAACCATATACACAAACATTAAAGGTAAACCAAACACACCAAGCAGTGGATCAAATAAATTAAGGGACACATGTACAAAAACTTATTCCTAAATATACAGATCCTACAAACAAAAATATGAAGCAATGTCCTGACTGTGGTGTCACTTATATTTACGATTTGCCAAGCAATTGGTCACCAATACATAAAGATGAGAATTATATTTGAACTTTTATTCAGCGATGGCCACAATTTTCAACTAAAGTGCTGTCACAGCCTATATTTAAAATATAATGATATAATTAAAATAATCATTCATAATAAGCATTCCTCAAATAATAATATCCTTAAATAATAGATTAAAAGAAAAATAATTTAAAACATTCTGACATGGACAATGAAGAAAGAACATGTGCAGTTAGTATTTGTAATTTCTTGCTGAGAGTCAATAATGCACTAATAGAGATAGATAAGAGTCACATTTGAGAAATACCTGACTGCTTTATAAAGATGTAATGGTCTCTAATTACATGACTTAGATGCAGATAGATCGATCTGGATCAATAAACAATCTAAATGCGTTCTCTCGGCTTTATATTCATAGATTCAATAGATCGCACTTGGATTGAAGACTATGAGGATGATAACAGCAACATCTGGACAACTGCTTCCACGTTCATCACCTTGTTCTTCCTGAGTATCTTCTACAGTGCTGCCGTCACTCTGGTGAAGGTGAGGATAATCACATCTTTCTCACGACAAGCAGCACAATATGTTTTGTGAAATCTCTAAGTGTGCCATTGAATAAACATTAAATCTGAAAGACCCTGATCATAAATATCTGCGTCATTGCTTTATCTCTCTTTTCCAGGTTAAGTGAACGAATTGTGGACCCCTTTGATTTTCCTGATCTGCTTATCAAGATCTCTGAATCCCCAATCTACAATCTGTCCTGTTGTTGACTCTAGCAGTGAGATGACTTCAGTTTATCAGCATGTAACTGAGACAATTATTGATGGATTTTCCTTTTTACTTTGATATCTTTGAGATGGTTGTGGTTGGAAGAATTTGTAGCTTCCCAGTTGTTTGAAGCCCATTTTTTTTTGTTTTTATTTGTTCCTTACTCAGAATGGTTGCCTACCCTTTCTGATGAGCCTTTGTATTCCCTTTCTTGTGACTGTCACTGATGTACAGAAAATTCCCAACTCACAGCGCATGTGTTCTCATCTCAATGTGGCATCCAGCCATTATATTCACTTCTGTTAGCTTTTACATCAACTTTTTGGATAAAAATGCTTTCTGAAATGGTTAATAAATTTCGAATGAATATGCACTAACCTTGAGTTTGCTTAATTCTTTTTTCATGGCCAGTCAGTAATAAGACATTTTCCCACATCCTACTCCTTTCCCAGCCAAATGCTTTCACTTGTTCTGTTTGGTTGTGTTTCATCCAGTCATTTAGTTTAATGCTGCGCTACCATGCAGCCCACTAATGTAAATACATCTTTCACACGATATGCCTAATGGAACACTCCAGAGGCAGAATGATAAGAGAACATTTCCTCTTATGCACAAAGGGTCACAAGCTCGGGTCACCTAATGATACAAATGAGGAGCTTTGTTCCACCAGAAGCCTATAAAAGGCAGGCAAAGGAGTTTGAAAATTTACTCTACACTGTCTAACCTAAAAGTACTCCCAATGTCGGGACAGGCTGGGTTAGTAATGCAGAAATCGCCACCTAAAGCGCCCAACGAAACATTCATCAGCCAAAAACGTCAGCGTTCAGTCAGGTATTCAGACACAGCACACATAAATCTCATGGAGCACAATTCCTTGGATCTATTTGACACACCACACCGGTCAAATCCCAGGGAATGAGACTGAGATCTATCTGAGACAAGGATATTACTGAACAGCAACCCTCAAAAATAATAAATCAGAGGTCGATGTTGATCAGGCAAGGCAGGGCTCTTGAGTATTTGAAATATTCAGCCATTGTGATCTATATGACGCAAGACGGAATTGAGAACCAATCACAGCAACTGGAAACAATCAGCAGAGGAGAACATTCTCAATTTCTCAGATTCGGTGAGGTATATCATTCCGGGAGTAGTGCTGTGAAGCAGTCACGCACCCAATCTCATAACTTCGCATTTTTTCAAAAACGTGGCACCTGAAACTAGATGCAACATTCCAGGTGAGACAAGAGACTGTTTTATTTCAGTTTAACATAATTGCTTTGTGTTTGTTCTCTACAGCGTTATTGATGAAGTAGGGTTTATTTGCTCTTCTGTCCACGTGTCATGGTACATTCCCTGATTTGTGCACATACACACGGAGGATCCTCTGCTCCTTCAACCCTTTGGGTTTACACTATTACTATTGTATGTTCCTCTGAGTTCATCACTAAACAAAGAAGCACGTTACACCTCCCTGAGACTGAGATCTATCTGACACACCGATATTAATGAACAACAATCTTCAAAAATTATAAATCACAGGTTGATTTCGATCAAGGAAGGCAGAGATCAGAAGTTCTGGAAGCCCTGCTGCTTTCCATGTCCTGTCCCACAAACCCTCTGTCAAACTTGATGCTCTTAGCTGTTCTTCCAATATCCTAACCTTAAATTGCTATTAATATTTTTCTGTAATTTTGCATTATATACCAAAGCACAGGGTGAAACAACAAAGACTCCAAACACTGAACTCTGAGAACGTACACAATAAGGTAACCTACATTTTGAAATGGCAAACACCCGTTAACAAATGGTTGACAAGTACAAAACAGCGGCTGAGATTGACTTGAACTCATCAAAATAAAAGGAAAGTCCTCTGGAGGTACAGCGGTGTAGGCAAGACCTGGGCAGACAGGTTTATATCCAGAATTTTCCTTCCACAAAATGTAACCTTTTATTTCCCATCACCAAGTCACCCATAGTATCTTTATTTTCAGCTACTAACCATCACTGGTAAATTGAATAATTTATGTTCAAAGCCCCTCCCACCATCAAAGTAGGAAGTAGGAAGAGCTAGAAGGAGATTGGAGTCTATATTTCTTGTGGTGAAACATTACTGCTGTTCTAACACAAGGGACGTCTGAGGGATGGTCCAGTGAAGCTATGTGGATGGAACTCAGAAATAAGAAGGGCATGATAACTTTGATGCGATTGTAATAGTCCCCCCAGTAGTCAGAATGAAATTGAGTAACAAATATGTTGAGAGAACTTATTTATATGTAAGAATAATAGGATTGTAATAATCGCAAATTCTAAGCTTCCAAACATAAAGTGGGACAGCCATGGTGTTAAGAGCTTGGATGGTGAGGAATTTGGTAAGTGCTAAAGTCAATTTTCTTCATTAATATGCAGATGTAACTACCACAGAAGGAGCAAACCTGACCTACTCTTGGGATATAAGGCAGGGCAAGTGATTGGTTAGTAGGGGAGCTTTTTGGGGCCGGGGGTCATAATTCGATTAGTTGTAAAATATCTATGGGAAGGATTGGCATTATATATAAGTTAAAGTTCTTAATTAGACTACGGCAAATTTTGATAGTATGAGACAAAAACTTACAAGGGTTGATTGGAGTAGACTGTTTGCAGCTCAAGGGCCAGCCGGCAAGAGTGAAGCTTTCAGAAGTGAGATAACGAGAGTTCGGAAGCGTGATGTTCCTGTTAGTGTGAAGATAAGGCTGGTAAGAGGATGGAACACTGGAGGAATAAAGATATTGAGGGTCTGGGTCAGATTAAGAATGAACCATATATTAGATATAGATAAATGAGATCAAGTGAATCTCGAAGAGTCCAAGAGGTGCAGCGACATTCTAAAGAGGGAAATGAGGAGGGCAATAAAGGAAAATGAGATAGCCTTGGGAGATAATGTTAAAGATAATCCAAAGAGATTCGACTAGTACATTAAGAGCAAAGGGGTAGATCATACAGTCATAGAGATGTACAATTTGGAAACAGATCTTTCAGTCTCACTTATCCATGCTGACCAGATATCCTAAACTAATCTAGTCCCATTTGCCAATACTTGGCCCATATCCCTCTAAACCCTTCCTATTCGTATACACACTCAGATGCCTTTTAAATGTTGAAATTGCACCAGCCTCCACCACTTTCTCTGGCAGTTCATTCCATACACACCATCCTCTGCATGAAAAAGTTACACTCCTTAGGTACTTTCAACTTTTTCCCCTCTCACGCACGAGTATAGGTTTAGATGAGACTCCAACCATCCCAGGGAACAGATCTTGTCTATTCACCGCATCCATGCATCTGATGATTTTATAAAACTTTATAAAGTCGCACCTCAGCCTCCAACGCTCCAGAGAAATCAGCTCCAGCCTATTCAGCCTCTCCCTATATAACTCTACATGCCTGTGAATATGTATAAGCTGAGAGGGTGACTTCATAAATCATGTTGTATTTTATATAAATGCTGTTGTTTTTAATTATCATTTAGTTTGAAATGGAAGATGGGTACCTTTTCAATTTCATATCAGTAGCACAGAAAGACCTGGGGAAATAAACAAAAACAAGGAGAAAAAGTTATTGCACTATGGATCATCTCACCATATCATTCCTGTAAAAAATAATTCCCTGTTTTGACCGTGAAGTTAATAGAGCCTATTAATTAGTCCTGTGTGTGTAATAATTGTCATCTATCTGTCTTTCTACATTTAGTTGTTATAGTTAACGTGTGGATTACTGCACCTCTCTAAAAATTCAAAACAAAATAAAGTAAAACTGCAAATTAAATATTATATCTAATTACGACAAAAAATTAGCAATTCAATGACACCAAATTGGAATGGAATGTTGAAATGTAGCCAATTCTGAGGAGTACAAGAAGTTGCAAGAGATTATTAATTAATTTACGGTATGTTCAAATAATTAGCAAATGAAGATCCACACAGATAAACATCTTGGTAGGAATAATGTGCAGGTCACTTCTTCGAAGATGCTCGTCTAAGTGAGGGAGACAAACAAAGGGATTTCAGACAATTCCATCAGTCACTAACAATTTCACCACAGGTTCCAAAGGCCATAAAAATGCAAACAAAGCTCTAAGCTTCATCTCGAAAGGGATAGATTTGAAAGTCGGGTCACTATAAAAAATTGGTTGACTATAATTTAGAGTATTGCCTGCAGTTCGAGTTGACATATTATAGAATGTATGAGAGAGAGTGAAGAGAAGATTTATAAGAATTATACACAATTTTCTGGCTGTTTATATCAAGGAAAATTGTTGTGCTGTTCACTTCTCTCTTGAAAAGAAGGCTGACAGTTCGAAAACTATGAAAGGTTTTGAAAGGAGAAGGTACAGAGAAAACATTTCACTTTGAGATAGAACATAACTAGAGGCTGTCAATATAAGACGGTACCTCAAGAAATCCAAAAAAGGAATTCAGAAGAAACCTCTTCACTGAAAGAATGATGAGAATGGGGGTGGGTGGGGGGGGGGTCGAATATGTGACCAGACGGAATACTTGAAATCAATTGTTTAGATGTATTTCAAGGAAACTAGGCGAGCACTTGGAAGGGATGGGAATCGAGAATTACAATGGGCGATTTAGATGAGGAAAAATGTGAAACACCTAAGGTGGAACATTAGCACTGGCATGGACTGATTGTGCCAAATGGTCTGTTTTTCCTCTGTAACCCTACGTAGAAAATCACCATTGTATGAAACAAAAAATGTATTAAGAACATCGAGAAGAATTATAAAGTTTCTCACAAAAAAGTCTCAACTATTCAGCACTGAATGTAAATGATTTTATCACTTGGCCACACTTCACTATTTGCTTGATAGCACTGAAACAGCAGTAATCACAATACTCTTACTAGGAGTAGGAGAAACCCAGTGTCCATGCTCCAATTGGGGGATCTTAATGCCTTATTAATGGTCTCAGTAGGACCTGACAATCTGCTCCTGGGAATGTTGTGAACACTCTCGCCCTCACGGCTTCTTTCACTCACTTACTCTGATTTCCATTTCCCGTAATGATCGCCACCATGGACAGGAGACTGTTCCAGTATGCAGATGGGACACCCTGTTGTGAGCCATAAGGTATTTCATTAGGAGGGATATCCTGTAGGCGTGTCTCTAGGATGCAGGAGGAGGTCTCCCACACATTGGAGGACCCACCTACTGCTAATAAACTGCCAGCATTACCGGGAACAGACTCTACATTGACCACCTGAATGGTCATCCTTTCCCTAATTTGGGATCAATAAAATACTACGGAGGTGGAAACATGAGACCCACTGAAACTCCTTCCTTCTCTTGTTATCTCCCACCCTATTATCCACCTAATGACCTTGCTGCCTGTCCCGAGAGGGCTGATAGAACCCAGTCCCATTCCAATATTCAAGAACATGAAGAGCTGGCAAACTGGTCAATGTTGATAAAGTTTAACGCAAACAGTCTTGACCTGACTGTCAAATTCTGAAGTGCAACTTGAGATGAGTTCAATAAAAGTGGCAGAAGTACAGAAACAACCACTTCCATCCATCAGAAACCAATTTCTCTGAATGGTAACGGGGTGGGTCGCTATTTGGAATGGAGCAGTGCATTTGAAATGTTAATGAGGAGCAGCAATGTGATGTGATGGATGTGCACACAGTTTGAAGCTGTTTGCTCATTCAGTTTTGCTAAAGCTTTGGCAGACACATTCCAATTACAATCAATTAAATCTGCCAAAGTGGTCGTTAAATACTCACGTTTATGAGATGCTTTAACATAGAACAAAGAAAAGCTCAGCACAGAACAGGCCCTTTGGCCCACGACAGTGTGACGAGGTTTAATCCTCATGTCAAATATAATAACAACCTACACACCCCTCAACTCACTCCTATCCATCTGCATGTCCAGCAGTCGCATAAATGTCCCCAATGACTCTGCTTTCACTACCACCTCTGGCAAGGCATTCCATGTAATCACAACTGTCTGTATAACGAACCTACCTCTAACGTCTCCTCTTTACCTTTCTCCTAATATCTTAAAACTATGACCCCCTCGTACCAGTCAATCCTGCCCTGGGGTAAATTCTCTAGCTATTGACTTTATCTATTCTTCTCATTATTTTGTTCACCTCGATCATGTCTCCTCTCTTCCTCATTCTCTCCAGAGAGAAAAGTCTGAGCTTATTCAATCTCTCTTCATAAGACAAGCTCTCCAGTCCAGACAGCATCCTCGTAAACCTTCTTTGTACCCTCTCCATAGCCTCTGTATCTTTCTTATAGCAGGGCGACCAGAACTGGACACAATATTCCAGGTGTGGTCTCACTAGGGACTTGTAGAGCTGTAGTAAAACCTCGCTGCTCTCAAACTCGATTCCCCTGTAAATGAAAGCCTAAACATCATATGCTTTCTTAACAACCCTATCCATTTGTGTGGCAATTTTGAGGGATCTATGTACATGCACACCCAGATGACTCTGTTCCTCCACACTGCCAAAAATCCTGCTTTTAGCCCTACATTCAACATTTGAGATCGACATTCCAAACTGGAAAAGGATTCACCCAATGTCAAACAGGAGAAGGTTGTTGGCATGTATCAGAAGAGTTAGGACCAATGACCAGAAACATGAAACCAGCTTTCAAGCAAGGTTTCAAAGTGACAATAAGGAGCAGAGGGCATCTAAGGAAGTTTATCAGTAAAGTACATCTAATTCAGGGGACTTGACCATACTCATGAACAAAAAGATATAAAGCAATCAGAGAACCAAAGAACAGAGTGTGTATATAAGGGGTACAAGAGACAGCGTGGATCAAGGCCTTGAAGAATTTACAGATTGACATAAGTTTAAATTCAATACATTAGATGCTAATGAGCCAGTTAAGATCTCAGACCTTTCTCTTTAAGTACCAGTTTAAGATTACCAATCTTGTCCAGGCCAGCATTAAATGGGATATTTATTTACACTGTGCACATCTCCTGGAGACACAAGATATCTTAGTTTTGCAAATGTAATAGAATGTACTTTCCACCATTTCAGCAATTCATTAAATAGAAGTTGACAGAAATAAACAACTTTCCAAAGCTGTCATTCAACAGCCAGACTGATACAATATTCAAAGAGGATCTACATGAACAAAGTGGACTCATCAGGGGGTTAAATCACTTCAAATTCGAAAACTTGATTCCATTTTAATCAGATCAGCTGGATGTTGGATACTCCATTAACAAACGTTTCCCATATTCAAACAGTTATTTGCAAATACAGAAATTGGGTATTGCTGCAAAATAGGACATGTTCTTCTCTCTATTTTTTTGACTTGCATTCATCAGGATAGCTGCAAGAATGTTGGCATAAAGGGAAACAACATTTTATACTGAACGAGAAAAGAGTTCTGATGCTTTGGAAAGTGCACAATGATTGATCGAGATGTCCCCAATGGAAATGGGCTGGTCAGATGGTGACGGACAGTTAACAGCTAAACTTTATTCAGTTTTCAATTGGCAGGTTGCCTGAGTGATCACGGTATTTTCCTGCCAAATGAATCAGAGAATGGCCATCACCAATTTAGTCGAATCACAACAAGCATTGGCAGTTAACTGCCAACCATCACCTGGTCCATTCTCCATGCCTTTACCAATCAGCACTCATTACCCAGACAGATTAAATGCTTTCTCCCTTCCCATTGGTATTCTTGAGGGTGTCCTGATAAGTACAATACTAAAGACTTAAATTAAAAAAAACTTTATTTTCATCAATACTCAAATTTCCATGTTGTACCAAATGGCAGACGTGAAACTTAACTATAATGTATCAGGCCTACAATGAACTGGTAAAGTTCTGCCCTGGTCTCAGAGGAAACCCAGCAATAATGTCCTTGTGGAGACATTACTTTGCCTTTGATCCTATACAGCAGCAATTTCAGAGCCATTGAGGAATAGAATTAAATAGAAACAAACCACATGTACATACACACAGCACACTATTATTTAAAGTAATAGAGAGAAATTCTACATGAACAGAAAGACTAATTGTTATTTTGAATAGTGAATATGGCACCAAAAGCACCCTTGTGATAATGACAGTTGGAAAATCTAGCCCACATCGGTTTGTAGCAGTTGAAGAGTTGCCCATTGTGTTATGGGCCCCGCTCAGTTCCTACACCAGTATGTGACCATAGATTCAGATTGTTTTTAAAGGCAGATATCAATATGCAGTTGCACAGTGGCAGGAGCACGGCTCTCCTATGGACAGCACTAAAGAGATCTCACACACATTGGCTCTTTAATAAAGAAATGGGGCAAACCTCAGAGATAGGGAAATGTAAATAAATGGAACACTAACAAGATTTCATCCAATTCGATAGTAACTGATACCTGATCACCAAATTCAGCTGCCACTTGTAAGTATGCAAGAAGCCCCAAAAGGAGATACTCCAAATTTCACTTGATTCTGCATCACATTATCGCAAGACAGCGTTGTAGTTGCCTTCTAGCAGACATTATTTTTATCCATAAACCACATAGGTTTGACAGAGAAGCATTAGTTCCGATCACAGATCAGAACCAAATAGTGCAGAACCACATCATAACTTATCTCGAGAAGCTGTGTCAATGGGTGCTTGTGTTTACAGTGCCTCTGTGTTCTGAGCTTCGGCCCCAATCTCTTGCTGTTCCCTAGTTTTTCTGATAAGTTGCAGTTCCAGTCAGTGTGTATTTCATCAATGTCCCAGATTATAGAAGTTTCACTATCAGTGAGTTCACCAGTATAGCGTGTTGGGTAAATCAGCAGTGGCTCCACTGAAAAGGCTTTTAAATCCTGAGGGTCATAGAACAGCACATAGTTATCCCTGTTAATTGACCTAATAACAATTAACAACATTATATTTGATCTGCTATATTTTCCATTACTGGCTGCAATGTATCGACCTCATGGGATACAGAAACTAACTAATGTGAGTAAAAACCTCTTAAACTTTGGGCAAAACCCAGGCTATTGTCTTAAGAGAATAAACTCCATACAATAATGCAACAAAGAAAAGCAGATTGAAGTCAAATGATGCACAGGTTTGATGAAGAGCAAAACCCCCTCTAGCCGAGCAGGAAGGCAAGTAGAAAAGTTGCGCATTTATAGAACATCTTAATGCAATCTCAGAGTATTCTAAACATCTCTTTCCAGACCTCTGGAACAAGTGCAGAACCCATGGGACCACTGTCAACTACAAGCTGTCAAACCCAGGGAATCATAGACGGAAATATCAGCATGTGCCCATGTAACAGATTAAAATGTGTGTTTAATACCTCCGCTCGAGTAATTAGCAAAATTGTTTCGCAGTATGAACAATAAATGAGAATAGGTCACTTGGCCCTTCGAGCCTGCTCCACCATTCAATAAGATCCTGACTGACCCAATTTTAACAAGTGTATAAAACATTCAGCTGACAATATCCCACTTTAGCTTTTCTTATTTTTTCATTTTCGTATCTTCCACTACATATCTAATTTAATCTGGAGAATAATTCTCCTGCTATTAATCACTGATCCACACTGTACTGCTCTCCTCGTGCACTGTTCTTTTCCTCAGCCTATTCTTTAGACAAGGTAAAATAGATTGGAACAGATTCCACTGTTTGCTGGTACTTGACACAATGAGAAATATTGAAATATCTCAATACACTCCTTTGGTGAAAAATATAATTTGCTTTAATCCTTTAAAACTGGTTCAATTTTATTTAATATTTGCATTGAATGGTATTTTAGTTTGATCCAGATGTTAGTTCAAAGTGAAATATTACAGCACTGAGCTTTGTCTTATTCTCATTTGATGGAAGTTGGAAAGGAGTGTTTTCTTTCAGCGGAGAGTTAAACATGAACAACCAAGTTGAGTAATAATACATGCAGGTTCTGACAAAGTCAATTTTCAATCAGAGATGTTCTATCCAACAACTGAAGTTCTTTCGATCATGTAGTCACATGTCAGAAATGTGATATCTAATTTGTGTACCATGAGAAAAGCAGGAAGGAGATGATGACCAGATCATCACTGGCCGGGACACCAGGTATAATCTCCTCAGTTTAATTCAAAATAATAAGGGTCTCTTTAGAGGGCAGAGTGGTTTGGTTTAATGCCTCATATACATCTGATGTGCAGGATTATCTCAGGACTGCACTGCTGTGGCAGTATCAATGAGCCTATTCTAAACCCGATGGTAGATCTCGACCCCTCCGACTCAAAGATCAGCATAATACTCAGTGATACCTGAGCAATACACAATACTCTGACAAGTGGCTTATTATTTACATCCCCAGAGATTAATGAAGCAATTAAGGGAAATTGCATCAATTCTATATGAGATGCAAAACAGGCCTCTTATGGTAGAATGATAGCCTCCCTACCCCTAGATCAGTAGGCTTTAGTTCCTAGGTTAGACTTAGTAGGCTTAAATCCCTGTCCCAACTACTCCAGAGGTGTGTCATACATCGCTGAACATTTTAATTTCAATAAAAAGGAAAACTGCTTCAACCAATGGGCTGCTGTCATTTGGAAAGTGCAACATGTGTAATTCGGAACCAGCACTTTGGGTCACCTTTGCTGATTCCCTGTGTGTTATACGGCAGTCAGTAATTTCTATCAATGTCCACCGTTACAGGTACAAAAAGTCCTCTAATATCTCTCCTCAATAGGTCATTCTTCCCTTTTGTTTATGGGCAGTGAGCACTCAGTCCTATCTCTTTTTTTTAGCAACAAATGGCTACCTTGCTTCCAGCCTGCTATCAGCAAGAGGTTAACTTGCACTGTCAAAGTGTGGCAATACTGAGAACAACCCTCCCCATATTGACCCAGGCTAAGATCACAAGACGCAGCACAAGCCAGTGTTTATGTCCAGAATTAGATTACCAGGAAGGATGTTCTCCACGGCAAGGGAGTCTAGAACCAGGGCTCACGGTCTAAGGATACTGGCGTGGGCATTTTGGACTGAGATGAGGAAACCTTTCTTCACCCTGACTGTGGTGACTCTTTAGAATTCACTGTCATAGAAATTGATTGAGTCCAAAACATAATAGATTTTTTTTCTGGCTAAAGGGATCAAAGTTTATAAAAAGAATGATGGAACAGGGTACTGAGTTAGATAATCAGCCAAAATCATTTTGAACAGCAACGCATGCTTAATGGGCTGAATGGCTTACTGCTCCAACTATTCTGTGACCATTCTGTGGCTTGAAGAGATGTTTTGTTCAAAAGCTATTTTGAAAAGAAAACAAAAGAGAATGTGTTACTGGTTACAACACAGAGTGATTAAACAATTTCAGATTATTGTGAATTGGACATTCCTCAAATTAAATTGAACAATGAGGAAGTTCTGGAAAACTAGGATAAACTACTGAGTTACCTTCCAGATGAAAATCGAAATGACCAGAAAGAGTTGCTTTAATCACATGGGGAGATATGTGGAAACAACCTGGGAATTACTAATCTCACTACACATTATATTGATTGAGGAAATGCTGTTCCAATCAAGCAACATCCGATAGACCTAACCTTTGAAGGTTAGCACAGGTTCAGAAAGAGACTGAACACATGCTGAAGCATAACATGGTCGTACATTGGATCAAACTTACTTTTTGACTGTCATTTTCTTTTCTCGTGAACTTAAATTGTCAACTTCCTCAGACCTTGGACAGAGTTTGGACTCCATGTTTGTTTCACAGCTTCAATTGAACGCAAGGGCAAATTAAGACACTTCAAGCAAGCACTTTCAACTACAATCAAAGAGGCAGCTTGATCTCGCACTTGGGGCAAATGGGATCGAATGTTATGGGGAGAAAGCATGATTAGGCTATTGAGTTGGACAATCAGCCTTGATCGTGATGAATGGCAGGGCAGGCTCGAAGGGTTGCATGGCCTCCTCCTGCTCCTATTTCCTACGTTTCTAAACTGGCTTAAATACCCAAGAAAAGTGAAGATTCAGAATTATAAGCCTTCATCAGATGATTTAGGTAAACAGGTTACACATTAGATATTTAGTCAGCATATAAAGTTAGTCCATATGGTCTCCCAATATTGTTGCTTGAGGCTGAGATTACAGTTCATTAGAAGCTTTCCCACCAATAAGATGAATCTGTTTGCTGGATTTATCCAGACAATTTTGAACAAAAGTATTATAAATGTTGTGATTCTCTTGTCTCTGATTCCATGCCTCTATTTGAACAGGATTAGGTTGTTGTGGATATTACCACTGCAGCTTCAATGTTACTTTTCTCTGTATCCTCAGGTGTCTCCAATTCAGTTGTTGTCAGTTACCAACACTCAATGACAATCAGCCTTTCTAATTGAAGCAGAAATTGCTGGAGAAGGTCAATAGGTCACAGGACTCAAAAACATTAACTCTGCTTTCCCGTCGCAGATGCTGCCAGACCTGCTGAGATTCTCCAGCAGTTTCACTTTTGTTTCAGATTTCCAGCATCTGCACTTGTGTTTTATTTTAGCCTTTCTAAAATTCTGTCAAACTTCATCTCATCCAAGTCTCAACTACATTTTGTTTCACCATGAACTGGACATCAACTTCCTCTTCATAAAACCTCAGCCAGACCCCTGTGCCTATGAAGTTTAAACAGGGGATTCATGATAATTGGCCGCACTCATTCTTTTGCTACCCTTTCACTGTTTGTGACTAATCATGACTTTTGGATTCCCTTTTAAAGTTCGCTGTCAGTCTCCCTTACTCTTTATTTCCCCTCTGAACTATCTATAGACCATAGAACATAGAACATGGAACAATACAGCACAGAACAGGCCCTTTAGCCCACAATGTTGTGCCGAACATTTGTCCTAGATTAAGCACCTATCCATGTACCTATCCAATTGGCGCTGAAAGGTCATCAATGATTCTGACTCTGCCACTCCCACAGGCAGCGCATTCCATGCCCCCACCACTCTCTGGGTAAAGAACCTACCCCTGACGTCCCCCTTATACCTTCCACCCTTCACCTTAAATTTATGTCCCCTTGTAACACTCTGTTGTACTCAGGGAAAAAGTCTCTGACTGTCTACTCTATCTATTCCCCTGATCATCTTATAAACCTCTATCAAGTCACCCCTCATCCTTCGCCGTTCCAATGAGAAAAGGCCTAGCACTCTCAACCTATCCTCGTACGACCTATTCTCCATTCCAGGCAACATCCTGGTAAATCTCCTCTGCACCCTCTCCAAAGCTTCCACATCTTTCCTAAAATAAGGCGACCACAACTGCACACAGTACTCCAAATGTGGCCTAACCAAGGTCCTGTACATCTGCAACATCACCTCACGACTCTTGAATTCAATCCCTCTGCTAATGAACGCTTCGGGAATCCTGAAGAAGGGCTTATGCCCGAAATGTCGATTCTCCTGTTCCTTGGATGCTGCCTGACCTGCTGCGCTTTTCCAGCAACACATTTTCAGCTCTGATCTCCAGAATCTGCAGTCCTCACTTTCTCTGATCCACCTGAGTTGCAACTTTCAAAGAGCTATGAACATAGACACCAAGATACCTCTGCTCTTCCACCTTCCTAAGAACCCTACCGTTAACCCTGTATTCTGCATTATTATTTGTCCTTCCAAAATGGACAACATCACACTGGACAGGGTTGAAATCCATCTGCCTCTCCTCAGCCCAGCTCTGCATCATATCTAAGTTCCTTTGCAGCCGACAACAGCCCTCCTCACTATCCACAACTTCACCAATCTTCGTATTGTCTGCAAATTCACTGACCCACCCTTCGACTCCCTCTTCCAAGTCATTAATAATCATTACAAACAGCAGAAGACCCAGAAATGATCCCTGCGGAACTCCACTTGTAACTGGGCTCCAGGCTGAATATTTACCACCACTCTCTGACTTCGACCGGTTAGCCAGTTCTCTATCCAACTGGCCAAATTTCCCATTTTTCCATCCCTCCTGACTTTCCTCATAAGCCCACCATCGGGAACCTTATCAAATGCCTTACTAAAATCCATGTACACTACATCCACTGCTCTACCCTCATCCACATGCTTGGTCACCTCCTCAAAAAATTCAGAAAGACTTGTAAGGCAAGAACTACCCCTCACAAATCCATGCTGGCTGTCCCTAATCAAGCAGTGTCTTTCCAGATACTCATAAATCCGATCCCTCAGAAGCCTTTCCATTACTTTGCCTACCCCTGAAGTAAGACTATCTGGCCTGTAATTCCCGGGGTTATCCCTATTCCCTTTTTTGAACAGGGGCACAACATTCACCACTCTTCAGTCCCCTGGTATCACCTCTGTTGACAGTGAAGACGAAAAGATCATTGCCAACGGCTCTGCAATTTCCTCTCTTGCTTCCCACATGATCCTAGGATATATCCCATCAGGCCCGGGGGACTTGTCTATCCTCAAGCTTTTCAAAACGCCCAACTCATCTTCCTTCCTAACAAGTATCTCCTCTACCTTACCAGTCTGTTTCATACTCTCCTCTTCAACAATATGGTCCCTCGCATTTGTAAATACTGAAGAAAAGTACTCATTCAAGACCTCTCCTATCTCTTCCGACTCAATACACAGTCTCCCACTACTGTCCTTAATCCGATCTACCCCTGTTCTCGTCATTCTCATGTTTCTCCCATACGCATAAAAGGCCTTGGGGTTATCCTTGATCCTACCCGCCAAAGATTTTTCATGCCCTCTCTTAGCTCTCCTAATCCCTTTCTTCAGCTCCCGCCTGGCTATCCTGTATCCCTCCAACGCTCTGTCTGAACCTTGTTTCCTCAACCTTATGTAAACCTCCTTCTTCCTCTTTACAAGACATTCAACCTCCCTCGTCAACCAAGGTCCCCTCACACGACCATCTCTTTCCTGCCTGACAGGTACATACATATCAAGGACACGTCGTATCTGTTCCTTGAAAAAGTTCCACATTTCAATGATATCCTTCCCTGACAGCCTATGCTCCCAACTTATGCTCCTCAGATCCTGTCTTGCAGCATCGTATTTATCCTTCCCCCAATTGCAAATCCCACCCTGTTGCATGCACCTATTTCTCTCCATAACCAAAGTGAAAGTTACAGAATTGTGGTCACCATCACCAAAATGCTCACCCACGAACAAGCCCATCACTTGTCCCGGTTTGTTACCAAGTACCAAATCCAATATGGCCTCCCCTCTGGTCGGACAATCGACATACTGAGTTAGAAAAGCTTCCTGGAAACATTGCACAAACACTGCCTTGTCCAATCTACTTGATCGAAAGAGCTTCCAATCAATATTTGGGAAGTTGAAATCGCCCATGACTGCTACCCTGTGGCTTCTGCATCTTTCCAAAATCTGTTTCCCAATCTGTTTCTCCACATCTCTGCTGCTATTGGGGGGCCTACAGTAAACACCCAACAAGGTGACTGCTCCTTTCCTATTTCTGACTTCAGCCCATACTACCTCCAAAGGCAGATCCCCCTCGAACTGCCTTTCTGCAGCCGTTATACCATTTCTAATTAGCAACCTCCGCCCCCCTCCTTTTTTTACCACACTCCCTAATCTATATTTAGCACGGTTCTCACTCGGGTTAACAATAATCCATATCCTTTGTAACATCATGCAGGGAGTCAGAGTATTGTTTTTGCCACCATTTCCTGCTTGTGGAAATGCTAAGCTGTACTGTACAGCTGAAGCTGTACGTTGCCCAGGTTTGTGCTCAAATGTCCTTGCTCAAATGCCCTCTTGCCCCATTGAACTCAGCCCTCCTCCAACTCAGAATTATTCTGGATTGTTCCTTGTTCATTTTATACACAAGCTGAAATCTTTCGATACAATGATCAATGCTTCCTTAAATGATCCCAGTCTAATATTTAATGCATTTTATACATATTGTGTGTATGCACACAAATTATGAAGTTGGCAGTGCAGATTGAAGATATCATTAGGATTCTGAACATTATATATCAGACCATGGCATGAAAAATAAGGAAATTATGACAAATGGTTATAAACTGTCCTGCTTTTCCCTCATGTCTAGTATTTATGCAGCACGCTTCAGGGAGGGATTTGAGAAGGTGCACAAAAGGAACACAAAAATGGTACCAGAGATGAGCAACTGGAGACCTATGTGGATAGTTTGAAGAAGCTCGGACTGTTCTTTATGGAGAACAGAAGATGAAGAATTCATTTTACACGTGTTCAAAATCATGTGGGATTTGGATAAAGTAGAGTAAAAGGGTAGGAGAATGCATTTGGATTGGTTACTATTTGGAGAGTTGGTGTGGATTTGTTGGGCCAAGTGGCCTGTTTCCATACTGTGTGGATTATACTTTAAAAAGGCTTGAGAAAAAAAGGACACTGATTTAAGATGATCAGCAAAAAAGAGAGAAAAGAACGGTTACAAGGAAAACTGTTTTTTAAAAACAGCATTGCTTGGAAACTGAAATGTTCTGCCTAATCGTGTAGTGATAGAGGCAGCTTCAACTGAGGTCTTCAAAAGGAATCTACAATTTTCATAAGGAGAGGTTTTGCAGTATCACATAGTAAAAGGACTTGGGAGTGAGCATAGGCAAGTTCCTCTTTGAGAGCTGATCAAATCATTGCCTCCAAGTTGTTACCATTGATCATTGTATAACATTGCACAAACTACCAGCTCACCAGTTATTTCCTAATGGTTTGTCATATTCTGATATAATGACTAACTTAGTCGTGCCTGCAACTAAACTTACTTTGCAATTACTTCACTTGATCCAGGAGAACCTGCATTCCCACTTTCCTCACTGTTTGCACTGACAATGTTTCCAGAACTGCAATTCTTCAAAGAACACAAATTAAGTCATTTAACATCAGTAAACGTATCCAGAATTAAGTCCAAAGCAATTTAACAAAAAAAAAATCGCAGACTTGAGATTCAATATTCCAAGCCTGGTGGACAAGTTTTCTTAATTTAGTCAATGACTTTGCAATTTTAATAAATCGCATTATTTGCCATAGTGATAATAAAAGGACAGAGATATCAATGCAAAGTCAGAATCAGGTATAACAGACCTTTAGCTGATCGTTGTTCTCTTCAGAAATTGTGATTATAAGGTGGAAAGGTCCTTTCACTGTAAGTCTAATGAGTTGTTGTAGTTCATTCCGGAGAGTGTAAGTGCTAGGTAGCCCAACATCGTAGCTCAGTGATGGTGAAGGGAGTGGAAATTAGGTACTTTTGTTCTTTTGCCAGTCAATCAAACTATTCTCTCTTTGATCATATTGAGCTTCTTGACTATTGTTGCAATTACCAGGTGAGCAGTGAAGATTCCAATGCTCCCGATTTTAGCCTTGTAATGGTGAAGTTAATGAGGGGTTAATGACAGAGCAGTATACCTTGAATCGCAGTCTTGTAATCTTGCTAATGTTACTAGTTATTGATGCCATCACCACCCATTCCCCTGGAGTGTATTGACAATGCTGTCCTATGATCTGGAAAATGTTGGTGGGACTTTATTTGTTTTCAAGATGCATCATGAACCATCTTGGTCGTGTTGGTATGGGGTTCTTTTAACTTCCACAGGATGTCTACAGTACACCACAATGAGGGAATGCTGGGATTGGGGTATGGAAGAGACAGTACAGAGTGAAAAGAAGAGAAAAGGATTTATTCAGTATGTCACCCTTGTTTAAAGCCATTTCATGGCTATGCAAGACCTTCATACTGAAAGACAAGCAAAATTCAACCAACCATTGAAAAACATTGGATGTTTTATGCTGATTCAAGATTGGTCTCTCAAAATAAGCCAAGCATTTCTGAACCAGTCAAGCAGTTGTTTTCTGTGATTGTTCTCATCTGTGTTAGTGTTCACCACACTGCCATGGGATGCCTTCGTGAGGCAATCCTGACATAATCTTACAACAACTGCCAGCACTTCCCTTTCAAATTATTGGATCCCTAATATAGCAGATTTAATCTGACATCAGACCAAACTTATATGCCAATTTGTTTCGTTTAGTTTCTGACAAAGTTAGGTTTCCACCTAATTCACAGTGTGAGGTGTCAGCACTTTCACAGCTGCAACTAATCATAAAGTACCAGTTAAATCATTTTAAATATGTGCATGATCACAAAGTTAATATTTGGCACTTCTCATCAACATCGGGAGTTTTGGCTGTGAGGGCAGGAGCTGGTGGGTGGGGAGTAAAGAGGTCAAATAAAGACTTGTCTCCACTGGTTCGGAGGGAAAACATCCCAAATGCAAGGATCTAAGTTTAACTTCCTTATCTCGGAAAAAGAAACTCGAGCACTTTATACACTATTGTTAATTTAACCCTTAGAAGCACAATTAGTAACTCAATGTTTGATTCAGAATCTGAACATTGTAATTACTCCTTATTCAAATTTACTGAAGGTCCATGTCATATTAGTCAGTATTGACTGTTTTGTTGAAAAGAGAATTTTATTCCTTTTCCTTTCCTGCTCCTTTATCCATTCGGAGTTTACTGAAAGATCTGACCATAATAAATCCAGGAATAATTACAGGTCTCTGACCCAGAGCAGTGTAATGCCCTCAGTATTTAGGCTTCTATTCATTGATGATATCAGTGAAACGGTGTGGATGTGATGCTGCCTGTATTATATTCACCATGAAGGCACTTTATAAGCTTGATTCAAACAAATAACTATTACTAGGGAAAGGGCCTGACTCCGTGGATACACATGGCCTCTGGCCAAATTGAATTATAAAAAGTGTGAAGCATTCAATGGCGACACTGTACGGGAGATAGACCAAGGCGAGGAGAGCAGGAGCTGGTCCAATCCGTAGCCATATTTCTTCAAATATGTCACCATATTTCATCAAATGTCACCAAACTCTGGAGACCATGGCAATGATTTTGGAGGGAGTGTAGAATAGGGGAGGGTTGGGGGACTGAGGATGAGCAGGAAAGAGAAATAAAGCGAGGCGATGAGGTGGGGTGAAGGAGAGGAACCCATTTCTGCAATTTTTTCACGATGGCTCCAATGTCCAGAAATAGAACCTCAGTATTGATCAGCAAGCAATTTCCTATCTCAGCATTTAGGCTGGTGGTGCTACTGTTTAAGACAATTCTGTCTCAAATATTAAATTACTCGGGAGGCAGTCTAGCAGCCTCTTTAATGTAGCTGCTGTTGTCTGAACTGGCATTCGTTGCATTGCACAAAACATTTTGAAGGAATCAATGGTTCTCCAACATTCCCTTTTCACATTGTTGTATTCCAAATGAAGCATAATTAAACCACATCAAAATCAGATCACATCAAACTTCCTTCCTCATGTCTGGCAAACTTTGATTCCCATCCTCCTGACAATCTGGTCTGTCAAAATGACCCCAGCCACAAGTCATCATGAAGCACACATTAAACAAAGGACTTAGACCTTTAAATGACTCACAAACATTTGAAAGTAAACCCTGAAGATCAAAAGGCTCTATTGAGCTGATACAGCATTTATTTTAATAAAGAGGAATCACTGTTATCACCAGGAATAATGCAAATATTGGGAGGGGCTGTGGTCTGGAATGGTGGTGTTTGCTATAGCACCGAGAGATGTTGTCAAGAGGAAGTTCCTCCAGAAATCTTACAGAAATTCCTGCTCTCCAGAAATTCCTTTTCACATTACATTCCGTTAAAAAAGGCCACTTTCAAAAGCTATGACTGCAATATATGTTGGCTTTTTTTCAACTTTCACGGAGGCTTGCAGGACACCATGGTCTGTTCTTTCTGAAGAGATGGGGTGAGGGGAGGTAGCTGATGTATTAGTATTGGGAAGCAGAGAGTTAGGTAGTCAATCTGTTTTCAATATGTTTAGCCTCATTGCACAGTCCAGTGCTTGGAAGTGAACAACTGAAGCCCTGAACATTGAAGAGCTAGAAATGATTATTGAAAGACTCTGTGTTTAATGCATGCTCAATTATTCACTGGCTTTTAACTGGGAGGTGGTAGGGTTCAGAATGTGGCAGGGAGGGAGTCTGCCACCTTTCCATTGCTAAGCCATGCTGACATAGACCAGTTCTCTTTGACATCTTAATGCTCCATCAGCTCTCAAGCCTGCCTCCCTCATTTCCCTGATTGTGCCCAGCTTTGCAGGCTCAGTGATGATCAGTATGAATAATATGGCTCAGAAATGTGCTGATCTGTCCTCCCTCTTACTGGAGTAGCAGCTCTTGAAATTAAGCAGCACCGTCAACTGATGAGTAACCCTCTTCATTTTAGATTAGAGTGGTGCTGGAAAAGCACAGCAGGTCAGGCAGTATCTGAGGAGCAGGAAAATCGACGTTTCGGGCAAAAGCCCTTTATCAATGAAGAATCTCTTCATTGGTCACTGCTGGCAACATACCGTTCTTGGCATCCGCCAAATCCTCCAGGTTTCAGTCCCAGCATTAGGTCTGCAGCATTAACTGCAAGCTTCCACCTAAAATGTCTTTTTACAAGACTTACGATACAGCAAAGATTATATGCCAGTCAATAATTTCTTTAATGTAAAAAAAACTGTGGAAGTTGACAATCTGAAAGAAATACAGAAGTTGCTGGAGAAACTCAACATATTTTGCAGCATCTGTGGAGAGAAAGCAGAGTTCACGTTGAGTCAAGTGACCCTTCTTCAGAGAGGTCTGAAGTTTTGAACAGGAGTCATTCAACTAAAACATTAACTTTGTTTTCACTCTACAGATGCAGCCAGACCTGCTAGCTATTAGTAGACAGTCACACATTGTATTCAGCTTATTTTTCAATGACCTTCTTAGTTTCTGGAGAACCAGAATCACCAGCTCCCTTGCATTTTCAGTAGTTGATGTTTTCAGAGCTGCAAATGGTCATCAAGTGCCATTAAGTCAATTTAAGCAAACATTTATGTTCAGAACAAAAACATTTTTAGAAACTTGAATAGGAGTGTCAGGAGTTCAAGCCACTGACAGTTAGGCTGGAACATGGAAATGAAGGATGTGACAAACCTATTCCTTCAAGACTTTACATGCATTGCATAGTCGAGAAAAGTCTCAAATAAAGAGATTAGGGCAATTATAGAAGGGCAACTAACTGTCCAATTTCTCCAGTGAAGAGCTTTGGATACTGGTTCTAATACAGGATTGACTTTTTCTCATCAATGGGTATTGGCTCAGCAATTGCAAACATTAATGGTGGCACAGAAAGGTTTGTCACTCTGCTATCGTTCCGATTTCACCATCAGCTCTTTAGATTGGGCCATTTCATTCTTGGGATAGTGACCCAGCAATATCTTCTTGGTCAGGCCACACCAGCAGCATGCTGCCCTTGGTGGTGCCATCCACCACAGCAGCGCTGGTTCCACCTCTCAGTCCAAGCAGCAGGACTCCACCACAATTATTACTGCAAAAGACTTGTTTAAAAAAATACACCACAATCTAACTTCTCGGAAAAATACACACTTGGGAGGCAGAGCCCAGCAGTTTCCACAATGTGCTAACTGTGGCCTGGAACAGCGTATTTGACATTGTTCTTGCATGTACGCAGAAGAAAATACCTACATAACTTCACAAGAATTGCTTGTTCTCCAGCAATAGCCTTTATTCCAAATACAATATTATTCAGGAGTTAAATTGCACTTTGAATGAAACTGACACTTCAATTTCTTTAGTTGTTCCTGACAACTATAGGTTTCATTTCCGTTGTAGTTATTGTCACACTTACTATGCCTGCAATTGATGATAAAAGATAAATGAAGTTATTTAAATGAGCATTTGCCTCCATCCCACAACTTTGTGCCAGCTGTTTGAAAGACTGAAGATTCGGGATTCAGGACTGCAGCTTGCATTCAGCTGTTTGAGTGAAACTGGCCACACTCCAGATGGGTGACTGCAATAAATGTTCATGATTCAGATACATGACACTGTAAATTTTTGCTATAAATTCGGTGTGTTAGGATTGAGCCCTCAACTATCACCTGATGAAGGAGTGACACTGCGAAAGCTAGCGTGCTTCCAATTAAACCTGTTGGACTATAATCTGGTGTTGTGTGATGTTTAGCAATAAATGATGAATTTGTTCTTCAAAACCTTTGTTGCTGGTGATAATGATTAGAGACAGAAATGGGATAGAAAGTTCTTGAATGTTTTCATATTCAGAGTTTAGAAACTTCAATAACAAAATGTAAACAAAATGTAAGTGTCTTCCATGTTCTCTCCTAATACAATATTTTTGAAACAAAATTCTGAATCCCTAATTCTAATGCAGATAACAGAGAGACAGAAATGCAAATGCTCTTGCCTGCAGTGGTGTTCCCTGCGCTGCTGTGTGATGTTTCCTGAAAAGTCCAGAGAAAGTGATTTACTTTCTATTTTGTGTACTCTGAATGAAGCAAAACATTAATCACATATTGTTTTCAAACTTACTTTTTTCATGATAGATTTTGGAGTGTACAATTTTCGTCGACCTTGTACTTGGGACTGGCAGGTGATCTGCAAATAGTCAGAAAAGTGCTATGCAGTCATTTTAAGCGAACATCTACATCCACAATAAAATCATCATAATAAACCTGAACAATTGAGTAAATATTTTAAGCGATTGACAGCTAGTTTTATAAAACTGGTTCAAGATTTATTAGCACAAAACCCTCATTGCCTGTTTGCAAGACAAGCTAATGAGGCTGGAGTGTGGTAGCAAAGAAAGGGAGATACGATGCAAAGAATTCCTTTCTTCAAAACTTTATACTTGTTGCAGTGTCTCAAATTATTCTCGCTGAGGAGCTCCAGGCCCAAATGGAGACGAGGCAACCAATTTTCCAATATCTCCAATGAAGACTTTTGGTACTGTCCCCACATGCAGGGCTGCATTTCCATGTCAACTGGCAGTTGCCAAGATTCTCATGAGTCAGGCCAAGCGGAGGGGAGTTCAGGAGCAAAGCCCAACTCCCTTCTGCTCCATTATATTATCCTGTCCTTCGGGGGGGGGGGGGGCAAATGAAGTCACAAATTGAGAACCACTCGTGTCTGTCTGTGTAGTGAATAGGAGAGCTCCTCAACTCCCACAGTGGGCCATGGCCTGCAAATCTCTTGAGTACAGGCTCAACAATATCCACCACTACTGGCAGCAAAGGACAGGTCACTGCTCTGTCTTCATTCTGTTGTTGCTGTTAGCTCCTGGGATCATGCCATTTCAATAATGGTTTGTGACCAGGCAGCAACTTCTGTACTACCTACTGTCAGTACCATGCCACCCTTGGCACTGACAACCATTACGTTTGACTCCAGCTCTCAGTTCAACCAGCAGGGCTTCACCAGAATTCATAAAATGATGACTGTAAAAGTCTCCTGTAAGAAAGAACACTATCTTCCAACTTCTGGATGTAATACATCTTTTGGGGGTTAAGCTGATTGTAGTAACTAGGGCCAGCTGCATGGTTCCTGGATGCAGAAGGAAACATCTACATAACTTCACAGGAACTGAAACATATTTTCCAGTTATTGCAAACAATCTTGGAGAATTATATTTTACATATCCCTTGCAGTTTGGATTGTCAACCTTACGATGCCTGTAACTGGTCAGACAAGATAAATTAAATCCTTAAGTTAGCATTTGCCTCCAGCTACTATTGAGTGCCAGCTGCTTGAATGGCTGAAGACTTTGCAATCAGTGGTGCAGCTTGAGTTCAGCTGCTTTTGTTAAACTTCTTACAATCCAAACGGATACTGCAAACAATACTGATTTTATTCTTCAACCCCTTTCATAGGTTTGATGAACATTATATCCGGTGATAGGGGTGAGAGTGTGATGGGATACGTATTTCTTGAATATACTCATTTTAAGAGACTAAAATGATCAGGGATAAGTAACTCAAATTTGCAAGCAATTTTGAATTCAAGCTTCCTTGATGTCCTCTCCTAAAACTGTCTGTTTTGTAAAAAACTCTCTGACCCGAAGAATAATGTCGATAATGGAGAGGCAGTATGCGATTGCTATGGTCGGAAATGGTATTCTCTGCATTGCTGTGTGCTGTTTTCATGAAGAGTCTGTACATTATCTTACTGTAACTGTCAGTCCACCAGCAATTTACTTTCATTTTCTTGTACTCTGAATGAAGCAAAGTCATGGTCACATATTGCATCAAACATACTTTTTCATGACCGCTTTAGATTTGGAAGGCATGGTTTTCCATCTCCATCACAGTTTCGGCTGTCACGTTTACCAGGCTTGCAATTGAACAGACAAGTTTAGTCACTGAAATCAGCATTTGCCTCCATCTACAAGTGTGTGCCAGCTGCTGGAATGGCTAAAAAATCTGGATTCAGTATTGCAACTCTTATTCAGCTGCTTTTTAAAAACTGTTCACACTACAGAAGGATGACTGCATGGTTTGGTGATTTTTCTTTGTCAAATTTACATAACTAGTTTACAAGTAGTCATAGCACAGATAGGGGAAGAGGCAGAGAATGTTGGGGAGAAGGGATTTTTCCTTGCAGTATAGACCAGAGTGTTCAATGGAATGTAAAGCGTTCAGGACCGAGCTGATGAAGGGTAAACATTTCACTGAAGATATTTGGATATTTTAAAGCAATGGCTTTTCCAGCAACTCTGTTTATCTTTCTGTTTTACAACATTCACCATTCTTTCGGGTTTTATTTGGATGGATTCTGTTGTTCTAGTTAAATAAGAGCTTCAGTCTATAGGTACAAAGCAAGTATGAGAGATGCAAATTTAGTGCGATTGCTGTGGTCTGGTCTGCAAAGGTGTTTGTTGCACTGCTGTCATATGCTTTCAAGAGGCAGCCCCTGAACAATCTAAACAACAGTTCTCCAGCAATATCCTTTCACATCTTTGAATTCTGAATCAATTATCATTTATACACAAACTGGAGCAAACTTATTTTCTGCAACTGTCCCTGGAGAAATTAGATTTCCAGGTTCTACACAGTATACGCAGCTGAAATTACTCATGAAAGAAGACATTTTAAGCTAGGTCTTGTATGCACAATTGGCTGATGGCTGGTATAAAATTGCTGGATGCTCAGGGATTCAGTATTATATTTTTTAATCAACTGTATTTATTAAGTAGATCAACTTCCAGAGGTAGTGGGCCAATGGAAAACAGTAGGTTTTTTCTTTAAAACTTTCACAGGGGCTTTGAAAGACACCACCGGCAGAATGAGGGGAGCAGAGGATATAGGAACTCTAATTGTTCAGCTCCGAAGATGGAGGATTTCAGCATTATAAACTTTGTTGGATCTTTACATTGGAACTCCAATTTGTCAGTTCAATCAACCTGCCACATCCCACACAAACAGGGATGAGTTAGATATTCAACATGAGTATGCCTCATTAATTGGAACGTTAAATCCACATTCCTGCCTACCCTGAAATCCTTTCACCATCCCTCTCTCAACAATAAACTATTTATATTTGCCTTTAAAATATTCCATAGTTCTGCTTTAATAACGTGTCAGAGTATCCACATTTTGAGATAAAACAAATCATCTCGATGTGTTTTAAATGGGAAACCACTGACATTTAGACAGTAATCCTTCATTCTCGTCTCTTCTGCAAGAGGAAACATTTTGTTTCAATTAATTTGCCTCTTCCTCTCCTAATCACAAACTGAGAAAAGCCTAGACTATCTGAATTCCCTTTGTATGACAAGTCATTCTGTAAGTATTATTCTGGTAAGCATTCTCCGAATTGCCTCCAACGTATTTACTTCCTGCCATAAACAGGGTGACCGATAAGAATTAGAGCCTTCAAGATACAAGCTTAACAGTGCTCTCTACTTTTGTGTTTAAATTCCCCCACGATAAAAGGAAAACATTTATTCGCTTTCCTAATTACAGACAGCTAGCACTTTGTGATTCAGGTAATGATACACTCTGATCCCAACCAATCTCACAGCTATGAAATCTCCCTCTATTTAAAAAAAAATGCTTTTCTTCCAGTCAAAATGGACAACTTCACTTTTATCCACGTATAGCTCTATTTGTCAGGCCTTTGACTACTCACTTAACCTATATTTCTCTATAGCACCCCAATGTCCTCTGAAGTTATTTTTTAACCTTTCTTTTGTCATGTCAGCTTTATATTAATTCCTTTGTGAGTCATGGAATGTGAGTCAATACTTGGAAGATTTGAGCAGATACAGATTTGTTTTAAATAGCTGCTCAAGCTATATGATCCTAATCATTCTGAACTCCGGATAGTTCTCAGTTCCAAACACCGAAGTAATGAACATTTATGTAAAAAAGGCTGAACCCCTGAAAGTAATTAGAGTATACCAAAATAACAACAAGATTCTTGTCAGCCCCCCTCTCTCTCTGTCACTCTCTGTCTGTCACACAAACACACACACACACAAACACACACACACACACACACACACAAACACACACACACACACACTCACACACACACACACACACACACACACACACACACACACACAAACACACAAACACACCATGGATATGTGAAAATCATGAAATGTAAGATATCTGTAAGGCAAATGGATGCTATAAACTTCCACTGTACTATGTCAACCTTTCAGTAAAACAACAATGGTTGACTCAGACCCGTGGCCTGTGCCTCTTGCTTGATGTGGGAGCTTAGGAACGTGGCTGACGCTCCTGACTCTTACACTTGCAAGAAGTGTGTCCAGCTGCAGCTCTTGTTTGACCGCATGAAGACTCTGGAGCTGTGGATGGACTCACTGTGGAGCATCTGTAATGCTGAGGATGCCATGGATAGCACGTTCAGTGAGCTGGTCACAACACAGTTTAGAATTGCTGAGGGAGACAGTAAATGGGTGACCAAAAGAAAGAAAAAGAGTGAGAAGACAGTTCAGGTGTCGCCTGCCGTTGTCTCCCTCCAAAACAGGTATACCGTTTTGCATACTGTTGGGGGAGATTACCAGGGGAGGACAGCAGTTGAATGGTTCATGGCATCGTGGCAGGCACTGCTGTTCAGAAGGGCGGTAAACCGACTCGTAGGACCATTGTCACAAGGAATTCTCTTGTGAAGGGAGTAGATAGGCGGTTCTGTGGCCGGAATGGGACTTCTGGATGTTATGTTGCCTCACAGGTGCTCAGGTCAGGTATGCCACCGATCAGCTGCAGAGTGTTCTAAAAGGGGAAGGTGAACAGCCAGTTGTCTTGGTGCTTATGGACACCAACGATATAAGTGGAAAATGAGACGAGGTCCTCAAAGAAGAATTCAGGGAGCTAGGAGGGAAGTTAAAGAGGAGGTCCTCAAAGATAGTGATCTCGGGATTACTACCAATGCCACGTGCTAGCCAACGTAGAAATTTTTAAAAAAGACAGGTTGAACATATGGCTTGAGAGATGGTGTAGAAGGGAGGGGCTCAATTTGTTGTACATTGGGAACGGTTCTGGGGCGGGTGGGATTACAAAATGGACGGTCTACATATGAACCAGACTGGAACCAATGTCCTTAGTGGGTTTTTTGCTACTGCATTTGCGAATATTTCAACTAATGTGGCAGGAGACTGGGAACCAGAAGAGAAAAGAAGTAGGCAGTGATGTGGAGACTGGATACTGTAAGAATTATGAAGATAGCATTCATAAAGGGAAGAGTAGGCAGACAGTAGATGAGAACAAAAAAACTGGTAGCCTAAAATGCATCTATTTTAATGCAAGGAGTATAGTGTGAAAGGCAGATGAACTTAGGGCTTGGATTGGTGCCTGGGAGTATCATGTTATTGCAATCACAGAGGCTTGTTGGAAGGAAGGGCATGAAGATTGACAATTAAACATCCCTGGATATAGACACTTCAGACAAGACAGGGAGGGAAGTAAAAGGGAGGGGTGGAGTTGCATTGCTGGTCAAGGACGATATCACGGCTGGGCGAAAGGAGTACACTATAAAGGTCTTGGATAGTGAGGCATTATGGGTGGAGCAGAAAATTTGAAGGGTGCAGTTACACTGTTGGGGCTGTATTACAGGCCTCCCAACAGTGAGCATGTGGTCGAAGAACAAATAGGTAAAAAGATTATGGAAATATGTAGAGGCAATAGGGTAGTGGTGATGAGAGATTTTAATTTCCCCAACATTGACTGTGATATACTTAGCGTCAGAGGTCTTTGTGGGGTGGAATTTGTAAGAAATGTCCAGGAGAGTTTTCTACTGCAGCATGTCAATAGTCCGACGAGGGAAGAGGCCATATTGTGCCTGGTACTGGGGAACAAGCCAGGACAGATGGTAGAAGTTGCGGTGGGGGCTTTCTTTGGGAACAGTGACCACAATTCTGTAAGTTTTAGAATAATTATGGATAAAGAAGAGAGTGGTCCTAAGGGAAGAGTACTAAACTGAGCCAAGACCAATTATATCAAAATTCGGCAGAAGCTCGGAAATGTGAAATGGACACAGCTATTTGAAGGGAAGTCCACATTTGAGACGTGGGAGGCTTTGAAAGGGAGGTTAAAGATAGTGCAGGATAGGCATGTCCCGTTGAAGGCAAAGGATAGGAAGGGCAACATTCGTGAACCGTGAATGACAGGAGAAATTCTATGACGAACCAAGATGAAAAGGGAAGCATACATAAGGTCTAGGCGGCTAAGAACAGAACGGGCCCTGGAAGAATATCGTAAAAGTAGGACAAGAATCAGGCGGGCTTAAACGGGTTATGAAATATCTTTAGCGAGCAGAATTAAGGAGAATCACAAAGCATGTTATTCTTATACAAGAAGCAAGAGAGTACCTAGAGAAAGGATTGGTCCACTAAAGGATAATGAAGGAAGGCTGTGTGTCGAACGTGAGAGAATGGGTGAGATTCTGAATGATTACTTTGCATCAGTGTTCTCTGAGGAGAGGAACATGATGAATGTTGAGATTAGAGATGGAAGTTTGATTAGTCTTGAACACGCTGATATAAGTAGCGAAAATGTGTTGGGTAGGCTAGAGTTTATTAAGGTGGACAAATCCCCAGGACCGGATGGGATCTATCCCAAGTTGCTGAGGGAGGCGAGAGGGGAAATAGCTGGGGCCCTGACAGATATCTTTGTGGAATCCTTAAATACAGGTGAGGTGCCAGAGGATTGGAGGGTAGCTTATGCTGTCCCCCTGTACAAGACGGGAAGTAGGAATATTCTGGGTAACCAAAGACGAGTGTGCATGACGTCAGTGGTGGGAAAGTTGCTGGAGAAGGTACTGAGGGATAGGATCTACTTATATTAAGAAAAGAATGGGTTTACAGTGATAGGAAAAATGGTTTTGTGCAGGGGAGATCGTGCCTTACCAACTTAATTGAGTACTTTGAGGAAGTGAGCAATTTGCTAGATGAAAGAAGGGCTGTACATGTCATATACATGGACTTTAGTAAAGCGTTTGATAAGATTACCCATGGTAGACTAATGGAGAAATTGAAGTCATATGGTGTGCAGGGTATTCTAGCTAGGTGGATAAAGAACTGGTTCAGAAACAGGAGACAGAGAGGAGTATTTGAAGGGATTTTCTCAAAACGGTGAAAGGTGACCAGTGGTGATCCACAGGGGTCAGTGTTGGGGCAACTGTTGTTTGTAATATAAATAAATGATCTGGAAGAGGACACTGTTGGTATTATCAGCAAGTTTGCAGATGACACGAAGATTGTTGGAATAGCAGAAAGCATAAGGGACTGTCAGAGAATGCAGGAGGATATAGAGGGACTGGCGATTTGGGCGGAAAATGGGAGGTAGTTTTCAATCCAGACAAATGTGAGGTGATGCATATAGGCAAGACTAATTCTAGAGCGAATTATACAATGAACGGAAGAGCCTTGAGAAAAGTTGTTGGGCAGAGAGCTCTTGAAGTGCAGATCCATTGTATCCTGAAGGTTGCTGCACAGGTGGATAGAGTAGTCAAGAAGAAATATGGTTTGCTTGCCTTCATTGGACGGCATATTGAGTATACGAGCTGGTAAGTCCTGTTAAAATTGTACAAGACATTGGTTCAGCCGCATTTAGAATACTGTATCCAGTTCTGGTCGCCACATTATTAAAAGGATATGGACGCCTTTTGGAGGGTGCAAAGAAGGTTTACGAGGATGGAAGGTGCTAGCTATGAAGAAAGGTTGAGTAGGTTAGGTTTATTTTCATTAATAACAATGAGATTGAGGGGGGGACCTGATTGAGGTTTACAAAATCGTGAAGGGTTTAGACAGGGTGGATAGAGATAAGCTTTTTCCCAGTGTGAAGGATTCAATAACGAGAGGTCATGCTTTCAAGGTGAGAGGTGAAAAGATTGAGGGGGATACACGCGGCAAGTACTTCACACAGAGGGTGGTGGCCGTTTGGAACTCGTTGCCAACAGATGTGGTAGAGGCAGGCACGGTAGATTCATTTAAGATGCGTATGGACAGATGCAGTAGATGGAGAGCAGAGGGATACAGATGCTTAGGAAATGACCGACATGTTTAGCCAGCACATTTGGATCGGCTCAGACTTGGAGGCCGAAGGGCCTTTTCCTGGGGTGTAAATTTCCTTTGTTCTTTTTTGTTAACTTATACATTCCTTTTCATGTTGTATTTATTAGAAGGTTAGAGGTTGGGAAGTGCTTTTAACAAAAAGGACCCGGATGTCCTTGGTCACACGTCACGAACAGAATTCATGCAGGGCATCCATTAACCAGGACAGGAAATGAAATGTCAGCCTTCATTACAAAATGAATCTTGTGTAGGAGTTGTGGAGTGTTGTTGAGGCAGTATTTGGGCTATTGTGGACAGACTCTCTGACCTTTATAAATCAATGGTCTCCTTGTCACAGAGGCAGTGGAAAGCTGTTGTATCAGAATAATCTCTGGGATGATGGTAACATGAAGAGAGTGTGAAGCAAATGGATGTTTTATTTGTAGCACGGTGAGAGAATAAGATTTGACTGCATTGAAACTTGAAGATTATGGACGAACACACATTATGTCCAGATATAGAAATTGATGGCATAAGAAATACATTTTCCGCAAGAGACTTGCATCTTGGTAATTTATGTACCTCTGTGAAGCTCCGATGTTGGTTGGAAGAGAGCCTCAGGCTCTGAATGAACTCTCATTGCCTCAATGTGCAGTTGGTGTGTGACCCTGCACTGAAAGGCACATTGTTCACTCATCTGTCAGCAGCTGCAATGCCTAACTCCTGAAAATGTTAGCCATTCCCAACAGCTTCTGACCTCCATAGGGATATATCGGTCTGCCTTCTCGGAGATGCCCTCCCTCTTCACCGTCAACAAACCATATTAATGTATCCACTGTGTACCAAAAGCAATGGAGCCAGGAGGAGCGGCATGGGGCAGTCTATCCATGCAGTCTCTGTTTCATTGGTTTGTCATGTTTGGTTGTAGATAACATCGTCCTATTTCTGTACAAGGGGATTGAGCGGTTGAATGGCCACCTCCTGATGACATGGGAGACGCTCAAGAAACTGACTGGGCAACCAACCCATGGTGCATGTTTAGCAGCTCAATGTGTTTGACTGGGCTCCTCACCTTCCTGTGTAATAGTCAGGAGAGAATGAATGGGCTATCCCTATTCTTATCCAATAACATTGATGGGCAGAATGACCTCCTCATATTCCTGTGAATTGAGCTTGAGCTGCTGAATGAGTACCTCTCTTTACTCTGGTAACGCACAGTGTCCAGCAGGACTGTTACATGCATTTTACCAACACTTCAACAACACCAGCCTGAATGCTGTCCGGGTCTTCCTCCACATGGACACAGGCTATTTCAGGAGCTGAGGGGGACACATTGTTCTGAACATTACATGATTTTCAGTCACCATCTCCACTTCTGAGATTCTGATGGGGGGAAAGACACCGAGGCGTAAATGAGGATGTCTATGCTGTGGATCTTCCGCAGAGATGTCCCGAGACTGAGATGGGACATGTCAAAGAACCACAAACATTTTACTTGTGATGAATCACTCCAACCGGTGGGGAGGTTACACTTGAGTTCCATTAAGTTCCATTTTCTTCCAGTTTCTTGATACCATCCTCAGTCAAACACTGCCTTGTTGTCAGGATCATTCCCTATTACCTGTTTTTGATATATTTTGTTCATGTCAATTGGTCACGGTGTATGTGTGCGGCGTGTTTCCTTCTCACATAGGGGTATGACCATCGGGACGTCTCTATCTCAGAGAGGTTGGGGAGATGGATCTTTGAGATAGTGGGAAGGAAGGGATGGATGGATATTTGACACAGCAGGCACTCCAGGAGTTGGGGCATAGAGCAGATCAGCCATGATCCTATTGAAGGAAAGGCAGGCAGTCGGGGCTGAATGACCTTTCCTGCTTCTCATGTTCTTGAATTCTGTTATTGGAAGGTTCATCATTGTTATTTTCCTGGCTGTCCTGTGAAGGAATGTTGGTAGTCAAAGAGGCCAGAGGATTTTGTGAGCAATATCTGGGTACAGAATAGGGTTATTATTCACTGTGAATCTGGGTCAACAGCATGACAAATGAATGGAAAAAGGGGAACTTCTGTGAAGAGAGAGTAACAGTAACAACAGCTCTTTTTTTTTACCAAGAACGTTTTCCAATCCACACCAAATCATGTTTGACTGTATTCAGGGGCTGAATAGTCACCTCAGTTTCTGTGCACCAGGTAGTAGGAGTAAGTGGTCTCCAACTGCTCCTGAGTAGCAGATTGAGGTGCTGAATGGAATGGGGCGAAGTAGGACTGAGGAACAGGAGTGGGTCCCTGCCCAACCAGGCCCTAATGTTGTGGCTGATCAGATTGTGGTCTCAGCCCCACGTTCCAATCTGCAGTTCATTATCCTTGAGTCACTTGCCCGTCAAATATTTAACTAACACACCTTTGAATAAATGCAAACACACAGGTACCACAAACCTATGGGGAGGAGCAATTCCCAATCAAATGGCCTTTTGAGAATTTCTCCTCATCCCTGTTCCTACTGAGGTTAAAGAGTCATTGCTTCTTTTTCTAGTCCCACTCCTCTAGACGTCATGACAAATTATCATTGTAATTAAGTTTATGATATGGTAAATGATATCCGTCTCAGACTGGATCAGGTTCAGTGTAAGGAACAAGTCAGACAGATTTCTTAAACTTGTAAAAAATCGAAAACAAAAGCGCAGTTACTCGAAATACGATGGATACATAAATGGTATAAAGTTTGAACATTGACAATATGTACATCAACATTTATTTTTCTATAAATCTGAGACACAGAAATATACTAACAAAGACACACATACACGCGCGCACACACACACACAAACACACACACACACACACACGTCTAAAGGCAAACAGAAAAAAATTGAAAGTCTGCAGAATATTAATTCGAAGAGCTTTGTCCAAATAACATTAAATTCCATGACAAAAGCAATATTGAAAATGTTTGAATTGTTATTCTGCCTCTGAAGTGATTCTGCCTCACAGAAGCTGCTGGCACTGGGGTTTCTCCTGGAACAGTTGGATTTGGCTGAATTCCCTTTGCTGCAGGCAGTGGAGAGATTGCAATGAATCCTCAACAGGAACCCTCAAAGAGTGCTAATGATGACTGATTGATTTTCAGCTCTCATATGTTGCTGTAGAGAAGTACAAGTAGAGATGGAGGAATGGCCGTTGCTTCTACGACAGTTTGCATTTGCTCTCTCTCTGATCTGAAACATGCAATAATGTGACCCGAACACCAACCTGCACTCGGTAAGGTCTGGTTGAACATCCTCCTGATTGAATGACTCCATCCCCGTTACCTGCCCTATTTAGGAATAATTTGTAATTTATAATTTGAAGGTATATTTATTTGTGTCTGCATAATTTTTCTACAATAAATTCATGTCTTCATAGTACCTGTGTTAAAATGATTGTGTTGTTTTCTAAACTGGAATCTTCAGTGTTATTCTCTCATCCCTCAGCTATGCCCCAATACACTCTCCTCAGGGTCTTATTTGGTTCAATATGATCAGCTGTCATTCTCAGGCCTGAAGTACTCTGACCTTGCAGAGGCCATGAGGGGCATGGATGCAGGATCGGCCAAGGTTATTTTCCAAGGCAGGAAGAGTCCAAACCAGAGGGTAAAGATTTAAAGTGAGAGGGGAAAATTAAAAAGATATCTGAGAGGTAACTTTTTTCACACAGATGGTAGTGCGTGTATGGGATGAGCTGGCAGTGAAAGTGGTGGATGCTGGTACAATTACAACATTTAAGAGGCAATGGATGGGTATATGAATAAGAAGGGTTGAGAGAGTTATGGGTTAATGTTGGCAAGTGGTTTTACATCAGATTGGAATATCTGGTCGGTGCAAATGAGCTGGACTGAAGAGTCTGTTTCCGTGCTCTATGACACTATGGTTCTATCAGGCCTTCATTCTAGCAAGGAGTAAAGTGAAGCATCTGTGAAAAGCTTCTAAAACAATTGCATATTTTTTTCTTTCAATTTCAGGGTTCATTACTACATACAATACATTCGATGTCGTCTCAGTGCCATTATGTACAGATGCAGTAAAACATCCCGATGATTATACCCGAAAGCTTTTGCATGAAACAGCAACATTCGATACACTTCCCTAATCACTTGCTGAAACTGCTGACTAGGTTTATATGGCTCATGTACCGAGACACACACATCGCTCCATACCAATGCGTTCTGTGATGCTCTCTCCATTGAAGTAGGTTACTGTTATTTTATCTGTTCTGAGCACTGAATTCCCTTAGCCCTTGTTATACTGTTTTCTGCCAAAGCTTTGCTCACTAATTTCCCCCGTCGGTATCCCATTGCAGAGTCTCCATGTGCTGTGAAATGACTATCTTGATAAATGAAGTAATTGAGCTCCAATCCAATCAGTCACCTCATCCAAGTCATTGGTATAGATTGTAAATTGTTGATAATGTCACACTGATCACTGAGGCATCCCACCAAGTTACAACTTTACAACCTGAATATAAACATTTATTCTGAATGTTTATTCCCTGATAGTTAGCCAGGTCTCCCCTGTTGCTGGGCAGTAAGCTAGAAAGGTTGGATGGCCTCATCCTACACTGTGTAATATACTTAGTGGGCTGAATGACATCAATCTATTCCTGTGTAAATCCTTAGAGGGCAGAATGGTCTCCGTCTGTCTCATTATAACGATGTTGACTGGCTGAATGGGATCGTTCTTTTCCTCTGTAACATTGTTGAGTGGTTGAGAGAACAACATATCGGTTAGGGGCACCAGCTGGCCATTCAGCCCCTCGCGCCTGCTGCAGTATTCAGAATGTGCATTGGTGATGTGATTTAACTAAACATCCCCTTCCTGTCAGTTCCTAATAAATATGGATTCTCTTGTTCATCAAAGATCTATGGATCTGAACCTTGCTACTTCGGCATGAAAACACCACAGATCATACAACCCTAAAGAGAAAGGAACATCCCTGTCTCAGTCAGAAATGAGAAGATCCTTGTTCTCAAAATGTGTTCCCCTCAAACAAATCACCACTGTTTTGATATATAAGGAGTCGAGAATTACGAACATATATCGACTATTCAGCCCCTCAAGTCTGTCCACATTCCCATTAACTCTCCGAAATCAAATGCTTACCAAATTCAGCCTCCACCGACGTCGTAGAAAGACAATTCCAGTCACCACAGGATCATATGAGCAATGAACCCTGGAGCAGAATTAGGCCATTCAGCCCATCTTGTCTACCATGACATTTGATCGTGGCTACAATATGTCTCAACCCCTTTTTCCTGCCTTCTCCAACTGACCATTGATAATTTATTAATAAAAACGTATATATCTCTGTATTAAAGACAGTGTGCGCCTGTATGTGGGGTTATGTTCGTGGGGTTATGTTCGTGTGTTTGTGTGTAAACGCCCATATCTGTGTGCGTATCTCTGTGTGCATGTGTTATGTGTGTTAGTGTCAGTATCTCAGTTTGTGTGTACCTCTGTCTGCATCTCTGTGCAAAGTTGTTTTTGAAGTAAATAGATTGAACTTGGAATGAATGTCTCCCTCTTCTCTCTCTGTCTGTCCCTGTTGTTCACAGAGTTCATAGAATTCCTACAGAGTGGAAACAGGCCCTTAGAACCAACACATCCACACTGACCCTTCGAAGAGTAACCGACCCAGACTCTTTCAAATACTGTCCTACGTTTACTGATGACTAATTCCCCTAACTTACACATCCCTGGGCACTATGGACAATTTAGCATGGCCTATTCACCTAACATCCACACCTTTGGACAGTGGGTAGAAACAGGAGTCTCCGGTGGAAACCCTCGCAGACACGGGGAGAATGTGAAACTCCACACAGACAATCGCCTGAGGGTGGAATCGAGCCCAGGTGCCTGGATCTGTGAGGCAGCAGTGCTCGCCTCTGAGATTGGTGATTAGATTCATACAATACAACCCTCTGCTGGACTCCCCACACCACTGCATCAATGGCAGATTTTTTATTCTCTCAGAAGATAACAAATCCTTTTCTGTGAATCTCTCAAATTGCACGGTCGTTTGATTTTTCCAATAATATCGTTGGAAGCATAGAGCTGTTTTGTCCGATACTGAGCAATGTTGTTCCTGCGTCATTAGCAACACCATTGGGCCTTTTTCAGGACTTTTCAATACTTTCTCTCATAGGTTTTAAAAAGTGCAAGTCACAGAATGAGAGATCAACTCATGTCATCTCCTGACAAAATGGATCACTCAGAGGTGAACATTTCCATTCTGACAGGCCCAAGTATATTTTCAACCCTCCATCTACCAGTATTGGGTGTGCAAGCCTACGCGTGTGTGCGTGTGTGTGTGTTGAAGGTGCTATCAGTTTGCATCGTGCTATGAGCTCTCTCACTCTCTCTCCCGCCCAGTCTGAATCCTTGAGGGTTGTCACTCTCTGCCACTGTCACTGCAGTAGAGTGAGGAGGCCAGCTGAGGGAGAGATTGTTTCATTTTCAGCACTACAGAGACGGCCAGACCTGCACTTACATATCGATACTCACAGAGTCAAATACAGACACACAGGTACGGGTGGGGGTGGGAAGATGGATATCGGGCACTCCACCACCCGGCTTGTCCCTTTTCGTCCTATTCCAGGCTGTTTCTCTTGGAATGCGAGAAATGGAGGGAGGGAATGAAAGTGGGAGTGGGGGTACCCACTTTTTGTGCTCCCCCACTGATACCTCAACCACCCCCTCGCCACTGCCTTATCTCCAAAGAGTGGTGGGGTGGGGGTGGAGCGGGGTGGGGGGGAGCTGGAGATGGTGATGTTTCCAGAGGGAGTCAGTCGATAGTGTTGTATCCAAACAGTCTTATTAAAGAGAGAGATATCGTGGAGGGGAAAGAGAGAGAGAAGGAAGGTGCTGTTTGCAGCAGTGTGAGGGGTGGAGCATGAACCTTGTTCTTGTTTATGTGCTATAACAGATATACAGTGAGTGTGAGGGAGCAGAGAGATTAAGGTGAGCCTGATCCTGACAGAGGGTTATTGATGCTTGTCGTGTATTGCTGGACATTTCCTCAGACCGCAGATACTGCACTGACCTGGATGGTGAGCTCAGACCGTGCTCGGTGGGTCTGGTGTTGTGGCCCCCTCTGGGAAGAGAACGGTCTGCCTTGTACTAGCCCATCCAACAGGACCTCTGCGCCCCTGTCGACAAACCGTGGTTTAATTGCCCTTTACCTGCCATGCTCGGGGTAAACTGTGCAGGTCATCTCCGAACAGAGAAATCTCAACCATGAGCCTCTTGGCCTTTTAAAGATGGTAACAGTGTCAGGGATCATGGAATATCCAGGGGCATCTGGACGTTGGTGAGTACCTCCTGCCATGATGGGTGGGAGAATCGGGCTGGTATTGAATGAGAGGGACACCATGGGGTGGGGTGGGTAGTTAATGAGGTGACTTCCATAAGATAGCACCAGGAAACTAGCTCAGCATCGTACAGACAATCCCTCTGTCTCACTCAATGAAAATGTCACTGAAACAAATTATTGTTAGATTCAACCCAATGAGCCGAAGACTCTGCTGACCCCATTTCCAGTTACAACGCTGCAGCTGCTTGACCAATGCTCTCCATCACAGAGAAGGAGCTCAACATCACTGTACCCTTTGGAGATAAGGCAGTGGCGAGCGGGTGGTTGAGGTATCAGCGAGGGGGCACTTTATGGCAAGAGATGGAAAAGCATGAACCATGTCTAAAACTTCAAGTTCTAAATTGTTAAAAAGCCAATTTTGATGATATTAATCAAGAATTTTCCAAAGTCGATTGGGACAGATATTCGCAAAGAAGGGGAGAAGTGGGAAGCCTTCAAAAATGAGATGTCAGGAGGACAGAGGCATTATGTCCCTGTTAGGGTGAAGGATAACGCTGGTATGTGTAAGGAATTCTATGGGATTGGAGAAGTTGAGGTTCTGGTCATGGATAAAAGGAAAGTGTATGTCAGTTGCATACAGCAGGAATTGAGGGTATTGTTCCCTTAATTCATTCACGAGATGAGGGCGTCCCTGACTAGGCAAGCATCTATTACCTATCCCTAATTGCCCAGAAGGTAGTCAACAGCCAATCACATTGTTCTGGGTCTAGAGTCACTTGTAGGCCAGACCAGCTAAGAATGGCAGTTTGTTTCCTTAAAGGGTGTCAGTGAGCTTGATGGATTTTTCCGGCAATCGGAATGGTCATCATTAGCCTCTTAATTCTTGATTTAACGTGAATCACTAGAAGAGTCTGAAGGCAACAAGAGTATAGTTAAGAGGGAAATTGGGAGCATAAAAAGGGGACATGTGATAGCTTTGGCAAATAGAGTTAAGGAGAATTCAAAAGAATTCTACAAATACGTCAAGGCCTCAGCCTTTCCTCATACGATCTTCCTACCATGCCAGGCAACATCCTGGTAAACCTCCTCTGCACCTGTTCCAGTGCCTCCACATCCTTCAAATAGTATGGCGACCAAAACTGTACACAATACTCCAGATAAGGCCGCACTAGAGCCTTGCACAACTGCAACATGACCTCAGGACTCCGGAACTCAATTCCTCTACCAATAAAGCCCAGTATGCCATATGCCTTCTTCACAGCACTATTTACCTGGGTGGCAACTTTCAGAGATAATTCTACTGCTGTTGGTAATGGTGGGGTGTATCTGCATAGGACACTCTTTGGAGGTTTGGTGTGGACTTGTTGGGCCGAAGTGTATGTTTCCACAATGTAAGGACTTTATGATTTTTATGAATCACGTACCACAGCCCAGTACTGAGTTACTATTTTTTTCCTGTTTAGCATGGTGATACAGAGGATATTCATAATGTAAAGTGTGACTTTGTCTCCAGAAATACTGTGTGCGGTAGTCACCGTTCACAATAGAGTAAGTGTGTCTGCAGCTTGTAGGTTGGCGATGATGAGGTCCAGTCTGTTTCTATCTCATAGTCATTCCCTCCTCACCCAGTGCAGACCCAGTCTCACAGCTATTTCTTTTTGGACCTGACCATCTCTATCAGCAATGTTGCTTCTAAGTGGTGGTTTTGAAATCGCCCACCCAGTATATATTCTCCAGCTTTGATACTCCCTCAGTGCTTTCACCAAATGTTGTTCAATATGGAGGGATATATCTGATGCGTCCCTGAATATATCTGATAAGGATCAGGAGAAGTATCCACCTACATACATTATAATAGGTGCAACACCACCTCGACTGTGATCTGGACTGTTCCCCAGATATGACCACTAACGTCCCCAAGACTTTATGTCTTTCTTCATGGTAAACACAGAGGAGAAATATCCGTTGAAGACCTCACTCATCGCCTGCGGTTCTGTGCATACATCTCCACTTTGTTCCTTGAGGGGTTCTATTATCTCCCTCGTTATTGTTCTTCTTCAATATACTTTTACAAATACCTCTTTGGATTCACCCTAGTCATCTCGGCCAAAGCTGTTTCGTGCTTCCTTTTGGCCCTACTGATTACCTTCGTGAGTAAACTCCTGTATCACCTGTATACCTCCAGGGCCTGCCTTGTTACCACCACCATTAACTGAGCCGTTCCTCCGCCTTTTTTTCTGTCAAAACCACAATATCTCTTATCATTAAAACTTCCCTCTTCCTTCCCTTTCACTCTCGCAGGTACATCTGGACATTGAACTCTCGCTGTCTAATTTTTAAAGTCCTCCCATTTGCTGGAGGTCTCTTCACCTGCAAACAAACTGGTCCAACCAACCTTTGCAGGCTCCTGTTTAATTCCATTAAAATTCACCTTACTCCAATTTAGAACTTGAATCCTTGGACCAGTTTTGTCCTTCTTCATAACTATTTAGAAATTAAGAGAACTGTTGTCACTGGTCCCACAGTGGTCCCACTGTCTCCTGTCCTTCCCTATTTCACAAGAATAGGTCAAGTTTTGCTCTTTCCGCCTAGTGCCGTCTCCATACTGCTTGATGATACTTTCCTGATGCACTTTATTTTAGATTACTTATAGTGTGGAAACAGACCCTTCAACCCACCAAGTCCAAACCGACCCCGGAGCGCAACCGACCCAGACTTATTCCCCCTACACCTCGCACTACATGGCACAGCTGAGAGTGGCGCGAGCTGGGCGGAAGTGAAGTTGGAGCGCAGAGCTGGTCGGAAGGTAAGTGATTGTTATTTGAGTGGGTGTGTTCTAGACCCCAGGCCCTACATAGTAGGGCCTCCCTCCCATCCTCCTCCTGTAACCTAACTTTAAACTCCACAGGTAAGCTACTCAATGTTCTTGTTTTGGAGACTAAGTATAGAGAAATGGCAGCGCAGGCAGTGGAATGTTCCTACTGCAGGATGTTTGAGTTGGGGTGACCACCGATGCTCCTGCTGACTTCATCTCGAAGAAATGCAGTCAGCTCCTGCTAATCACAGAACACGTTAGGGAACTGGAGTTGGAGTTGGATGAACTGAGGATTATTCAAGAGGCTGAGAGGGTGATAGATAGAAGCTACAGGGGACATAGTAACGCCAGAGAACAGAGGTAGCTGGGTAACAGTTAGAGGTGGGAAGGGGAGGAAGCAGGCAGTGCATGGATCCCCTGTGGTCGTTCCCCTCATCAATAAGTATACCACTTTGGATACTGTTGGGGGGAAGGCATAGCAGGGGTAAGCTGCAGTGACCGGGTCTCTGGCACAAAGTCCGGCTCTGAGGCTCAGAAGGGAAAGGGAGAGTGGAGGAGAGCGCTAATTATAGGAGACTCTATAGTGAGAGGGACAGACAGGCGGTTCTGTGGACATGGGCGAGACTCTTGGATGGTTTGTTGCCTCCCGGGTGACAGGGTCCGAGACATCTCGGACCGTGTCTTCAGAATCCTTAAGTGGGAGGGTGTGCAGCCAGAGGTCATAGTGCACGTTGGCACGAGGGGTGGGGAGGTCACTCAGGTGCTCAGGGAGTTAGGCTGGAAGCTAAAAGCAAGGATGGACAGAGTCGTTATCTTTGGGCTGTTGCCGGTGACACGTGACAGTGAGGCAAGGAACAGGGCGAGACTGCAATTGAACACGTGGCTGCAAGGATGGTGTAGAAGGGAGGGCTTCAGGTATTTGGACAATTGGACTGCATTCTGGGGAAGGTGGGCCTGTACAGGCAGGAAGGGTTGCACCTGAACCAGAAGGGCACCAATATCCCGGGAGGTAGGTTTGCTAGCACTCTTCGGTTGTGGGGGGGTTAAACTAATTTGGCAGAGGGGTGGGATTCGGACTTGTAGTCCAGCAAGTAGGCTAGCTGTTTGTCAGGATGTCCAAGAATGTAGGGAGGCTGTGGAGAAGGTAGCACTCACAGGGAATACTTGCGGACACAGAGATGGGTTCAAGTGTGTATACTTCAACGCAAGGAGGATCTGAAATAAGGTGGGTGATCATAAGACGTGGATCAGTACCTGGAACTATGATGTTGTGGCCATCATGGAAACGTGGATAGAAGAGGGACAGGAACGGTTGTTGGAGGCTCCTGGTTACAGATGTTTCAGTAAGATTGGGGGAGGGGTTAAAAAAGGAGGGGGGTGGCGTTGCTAATTAGAGATGGGATAACGGCTGCAGAAAGGCAGTTCGAGGGGGATCTGCCTTTGGAGGTAGTATGGGCTGAAGTCAGAAATAGGAAAGGAGCAGTCACCTTGTTGGGTGTTTATTATAGGCTCCCCAATAGAAGCAGAGATGTGGAAAAACAGATTGGGAAACAGATTTTGGAAAGATGCAGAAGCCACAGGGTAGTCGTCATGGGCGATTTCAACTTCCCAAATATTGATTGGAAGCTCTTTAGATCAAGTAGATTGGACGGGGCGGTGTTTGTGCAGTGTGTCCAAGAAGCTTTTCTAACTCAGTATGTCGATTGTCCGACCAGAGGGGAGGCCAAATTGGATTTGGTGCTTGGTAACGAACCGGGACAAGTGATGGGCTTGTTAGTGGGTGAACACTTTGGTGACGGTGACCACAATTCTGTGACTTTCACCTTGGTTATGGAGAGAGAAAGGTGCGTGCAACAGAATAGGTTATACAATTGGGGGAAGGGAAATTACGATGCTGTAAGACAGGATCTGAGGAGCATAAGTTGGGAGCATAGGCGGTCAGGGAAGGATGTTGTGGAAATGTGGAACTTTTTCAAGGAACAGATACGACGTGTCCTTGATATGTATGTACCTGTCAGGCAGGAAAGGGATGGTCGTGTGAAGGAACATTGGTTGACGAGGGAGGTTGAATGTCTTGTAAAGAGGAAGAAGGAGGCTTACATAAGGCTGAGGAAACAAGGTTCAGACAGAGCGTTGGAGGGATATAGGATAGCCAGAAGAGAGCTGAAGAAAGGGATAAGGAGAGTTAAGAGAAGGAATGAAAAATCTTTGGTGGATAGTATCAAGGATAACTCCAAGGCATTTTATGCGTATGGGAGAAACATGAGAATGACGAGAACGAGGGTAGGTCCGATCAAGGACAGCAGTGGGAGACTGTGTATTGAGTTGGAAGAGATAGGAGAGGTCTTGATTGAGTACCTTTCTTCAGTATTCACAAACGAGAGGGACGGTATTGTTGAAGAGGAGAGTGTGAAACGGACTGGTAAACTTGAAGATGTTAGGAAGGAAAATGTGTTGGACATTTTGAACAACTTGGGTATAGACAATTCCCCCGGGCCTGAAGGGATATATCCTAGGATATTGTGAGAAGCAAGAGAGGAAAGTGCAGAGCCATTGACAATGATCTTTTCGTCTTCACTGTCAACGGGGGTGGTACCAGGGGACTGGAGAGTGGCGAATGTTGTGCCCCTGTTCAAAAAAGGGAATAGGGATAACCCCGGGAATTACAGGCCAGTTAGTCTTACTTTGGTGGTAGGCAAAGTAATGGAAAGGGTACTGAGGGGTCGGATTTATGAGAATCTGGAAAGACACTGCTTGATTAGGGACAGCCAGTACGGATATGTGAAGGATAGGTCTTGCCTTACACTTGTTCTTGTATTCTTTGAGGAGGTGACCAAGCATGTGGATGAGGGTAGAGCAGTGGATGTAGTGTACATGGATTTTAGTAAGGCATTTGATAAGTTTCCCGATGGTAGGCTTATGCAGAAAGTCAGGAGGCATGGAAAAGGGGGAAATTTGGCCGGTTGGATAGAGAACTGGCGAAGTCAGAGGGTGGTTGTAGATGGTAAATATTCAGCCTGGAGCTCAGTTACAAATGGAGTTCCGCAGGTATCAGTTCTGGGTCCTCTGCTGTTTGTAATTTTTATTAATGATTTGGAAGAGGGAGTCGAAGGGTGGGTCAGTAAATTTGCAGATGATACGAAGATTGGTGGAGTTGTGGATAGTGAGGAGGGCTGTTGTCGGCTGCAACGAGACTTAGATATGATGCAGAGCTGGGCTGAGGAGTGGCAGATGGAGTTCAACCCTGTCAAGTGTGAGGTTGTCCATTTTGGAAGGACAAATAAGAATGCAGAATACAGGGTTAACGGTAGGGTTCTTAGTAAGGTGGAGGAGCAGAGGGATCTTGGGGTCTATGATCATAGATCTTTGCAAGTTGCCACTCAGGTGGATAGAGCTTGCAAGAAGTCCTATGGTGTGTTAGCGTTCATTAGCAGAAGGATTGAATTCAAGAGTCGTGAGGTGATGTTGCAGCTGTACAGGACCTTGGTAAGGCCACATTTGGAGTACTGTGTGCAGTTCTGGTCGCCTTACTTTCGGAAAAATGTGGAAGGTTTGGAGAGGGTGCAGAGTAGATTTACCAGTTTGTTGCCTGGAATGGAGATTAGTTCGTATGAGGATAGGTTGAGAGTGCTCGGCCTTTTCCCATTGGAACGGCGAAGGATGAAGGGTGACTTGATAGAGGTTTATAAGATGATCAGAGGAATAGATAGATTAGACAGTCAGAGACGTTTTCCCCGGTACAACAGAGTGTTACAAGGGGACATAAATTTAAGGTGAAGGGTGGAAGGTATGGGGGGATGTCAGGGGTTGGTTCTTTACCCAGAGAGTGGTGGGGGCATGGAATGCGCTGCCTGTGGGAATAGCAGAGTCAGAATCATTGGCAACATTTAAGCGGCAATTGCATTGGTACATGGATGGGTGATCAAGCTAGGACAAATTTTCAACACAACATTGTGGGCCGAAGGGCCTGTTCTGTGCTGTATTGTTCTATGTTCGATGGCTAATTCACCAAACCTTCATATTTTTGGATTGTGGGAGGAGAACCACACAGACACGGGTAAAATGTGCAAACGGAGGGTCACCTGAGGCTGGAATTGAACCCAGGTCTCCACCACTGTGAGGCAGCAGTGCTAATCACTGTGCTTCTTACTTAACCAATTCGTCCACATCAAAGCCGTTATCCCTCTGGCTGTCACAGTCTGTGTTCGGAAAATTAAGATCGCCTATTATGACAATCCACTTGCACCTGCAAGCCTCCCCACTTTCCCAACATTTTTATTCCTTTTGGGGGCCTATAGTGCAACCCAAATCATATCGCCATCCCTTCTTATTTCTGAGCTCCACCCACAAAGCCTGACTGGATGATCCTTCAGTTATTTTATCGCTGATTTTTGCCGTGTTACTCGCCTTAATAAAAAATGCAACTCCCCCTTCCCTCCTTCCACCATTGCTGTCCCGCTTTAAGCACCTGTACCCTTGCATGTTTAGCTACCAGTCCTGTCCTTCCGTTGGCCATGTTTCTGTAATGGCTATAACATGTACCTATCCATGCGATGAGTTTATTAGCCTTACATGTCAACCCTTTTGTAGTGAAATAAATACAATTTAATCCAACAGGCATTCGTTGCTCCCTGTGGTGTTCCAGCCTGACCTGCCTCTTCACTTTACTGTTTCTGATCACTGTATCTCTTTTCAGCCTCGCACTAGACTCGCTGCTCTTGAGGATACCAACCTGTGCCAATCTCGTCTGAACCCTCCGTTGGAGCACGAGAAAACCTGCCTGCCAGGATATTGGTCCCATTCCAGTTCAGATGCAACCCAGCTATCTTGAACAGGTCACCTCTCTCTCAGGAAACATCCTAACAATCCAAAAATCTGAATTCCTGCCTCACAATTTTTTTTAGCTACACATTCATCTGCTATATACTGCTGTTCTTACCCTCACTATTACGTGGCACTGGAAATCATCCAGAGATTGTCACCAACAAGTCCTGGTGTTTACCGTTTTTGCTCGCTCTCTATAATCACACCGCAGGACCTCATCCCTATTTCTACCTATGTCATTTCCGCTAACGTGCTGTTCCCCCTCCCCCTTGAAATATTTCTGCACACGTCTGTGACACCCTGGATCCTGAACCTGGGATGTTACACACTCTCCTGCGTTCCCATTTCCGGACACAGAATCTCCTGCCTGCCTCAACCCCGAACTATCGAGTCTCCCACCACTAAAGCCCTCTTTATCTATACCCTTTCCCGCTGTGCCCCAGAGCCAGTTGCAGTGCTACCAACCTGACTACTGCTGCTTTCCCCGAACAGTCATACCCCCAACACAATCCAAATTGGTATAACTGTGTTCGAGGGGAATGGACACAGGAGAACTTACACTCTTTGCCTTTCTTGATGGCCATCCGCAACTCTCTGCCTGCACCTTAGGTGTGACCACCTCACGAAAACTCTTGTATCTGATGCGCTCAGCATCTTAGATGACCCTGAGTGCATCCAACTCCAGCCCCATAACAGGGTCTTCCAGGAGATGCAGCTGGGTGCACTTCCAACACGCATCAGGGATAATGGAAGTCTTCCTGAGCTCACACGTCCAGCAGGAGGAACAGGCGATGGCCCTACCATCTTAACCGCTGTCAGACTGAAGAGGAAACTTAATAGACGTTAACTGAGCTTACCTGTTGTTCGCTGAAGCCTCTCGAGCCTAATTCTTACGGCTTACTCTTCAATTTTACCATCACGCCTCTGTATACTCCTCTGCATATAGTTCTGGTTCGAGCCAGAGGGCGAAACTACAGTGATTCAGTGTGTGGTCACCAAGCCTCCTGCACCTGACATTCCCAGACGGTCTCCCGTCCAAGTACTAACCAGGTCTGATTCTGCTTACCTTTCATGAACAGACATTTTCAGACTAGTATGGCAGTAGACCTGAAGCACGCCAGGCTGCCAATGCATGACGACCTGTGCTTCAGTGCAGGCCACTGCCTGGCCTTGGAGGGTATCTTGCTGAGGGTTTTCTTCTGGTAGTGGTGACTGTGCCGATGAAAGTTTTCACCAAAACAGCGCATCCACGTTGTTGTAGCTCTCTGCTGGAACTCTCTGTCTATTAGAACTGCACGTGTGAATTACTTGCATCCATCGATTGCATTCCAAACTGGTTCTCACTCCAGAGGGAGAGATGATGATATTCCAGTGAGTACAAATGCTATTGGAAAAAGACTACCATCAGACATTGGCGCAACAGTATGCCCTTCCATTCACTGAATCTGCTTTTCCTTTCAATTTGGTTGTGTTTAAACTTATAATCCTCCATTCAACGTTCCTGCTTTTTCCCGGTAACCCTTGATTAAAAAAAGTCTCTCTCAACCTTGAAGATATTTAATTATCCAATCTCAACAGCCTTCACAATTTTCTACGGCATGGTGGCTCAACGGTTAGCACTCCGGCCTCACAGCGCCAGAGATCCTAGTTTGATTCCAGTGTAGGGCGACTGTCTCTGTGGAGTTTCCACATTCTGCCTGTATCTGCGTGGGTATCCGGTTTCCCCACACAATCCAAATATGTGCAGGTTCGGTGAATTGGCCATGCTAAATTGCCCCACAGCGTTCATGGATGTGTAGGTTCAGGGTAAATATTGCAAAACGGGTTTGGGTAGGGTATTCTTTGAAGAGTCCGTATGGACTTGGAGTGCTGATGAGCCAGTTCCCATGCTGGAGGGATTCTATGATTTTTTTCCCTCCCACTGATGGGAGATTTGGTGGTCTTATTTCTAGCACACTGTGTGAAAGTTTAACCTACATTAGATGTTGTCTTGTTCCTTTTACACCTCATCTGCAGTCAGAGGAAAAGATAAAATAAGGAACGTTTCAGAGTCTGTCATTTCCTCCCTCATCACCAGCCTAAGATATCAGCTCATCCAGATTGGGGAATTTCCCACACTCTACCCCACATGAACTTCCAATTCTTCCTCAGCCTCCCGATCAAACTGCTCAAGGATCACATGGTCATTCTCCCTGAATCCAGTAACTGCTTCTCGAGACTGAAGACTAATATGAAATACATGACTAACATATTCTTTGGCTCCGTTCAGAGGTTGCCTCCTCAGTCCATAATACTACCCATTCTCTCCCTTGTCATCCTCTTCCTCTTAATAAACCGAGAGAATATCTTGTGAGTCTTGTTAAACTTGCCTGCTAATGTTTTACCACGCCACGTTTTGCTCTTCTTACTTTCTTAAGGTGAGCCCTACACTTTCTATGCTCCTTTAGTATCTTCATTGACCTGCTCACTTTATATCTGCGTTAAGCTTTTCTTTCCTTCTTCGGAATAATTGTAGAAATGCAAAGTTCTCTGGGCTTGTTTTTCTCATATTCATCTTTGGTGGGTTGACACTGTCATCAATTTCATTTTGAGAATGTGACATTTCTCACCACCTGACTCCAAGCCCCAGCCCAAAGTTGTTCTGGTACAGGTTTAACCAGAAGAAACGGTACTTTGGCCGGATGCTTTCCTATTTGAATAATTTTTGCCTCCCCAATTCAAAAAACTTTAATTTTTTAACCCATTCCTCAACAAACTTAAAATATATGATGTCATGATCACTGGTCCTAAAATGGTCTCACCTGACTGACTTCATTCCTCAGAATGAGGACGCAGATTTCCACTGGCCCTTGTTGCATCTTCTACATGTCAATATAAGGATCTCTCTGGAAAAAAATCAAGCCATCTGTCTCCCTCTTCAAAAGTTATCACTGCCCCAATGAATGTTGGGAATTGAAATGACTGAATGCAGTGATCCCATTATTGTTCTTACACACCTGGTTATATATCTCCTCCTGTACTTTCATTTTTCTGGGGTTTATAAAATATCCCCAACAATGTGTGCCGTCATTGTTTTGAGCCTTACCTAAACCCAAAATGCCTCAATTGAAGAGATTTCCAAGATATCATCCATCCTTTCATCAATACCTGACTCCTTCATAAATAGTGCAACACCACTTCCCCTTTGGCACCCTGTCCTGTCCTGCCGATAGTTCCGGTAGAACAGAATATTTAGTTGTTCGCCCTGACCTCCATCAAACATGTCTCTGTGATGGCAAAGATGTCACTCCTCCACATGTCAACTCATTCCCATATCACATCAGTTTGTCTGATAATACTCCCAGCCTTAATGTAAGCTGGAATATAACACCTAAACTACTTTGTAGATCCGAGTTCTTCAATCATTCACTGTTTATTATCAGACTGCCCAAACCATGAACCAAAATTATAACTCCTGGAGTGAATGAATATTTGTTGAATTGTAATTTGTTTTTTTAAAAAATTTGTAGTCATCAAACGCAACTTTCCAGAACAGAGCAGTCAGCTCCACATACAATGAGTTGCTGATGGTTAATTCCCTGTCAGTGTGCAGAGGGGACAGCCCTCAGTAATGGAGAAACTGAGGACTGCAGTTGCTGGTAAAGCACAGCAGTTCAAGCAGCATCTGTGGAGTCGATATTACGGGCATAAGCCCTTCATGAGGAAGGCATTGGTGCATACCATTTTTTTCATTCCATGATTCACAGGAACCAGATTTGCTCAGGAATGCAGCACTGTATATAACACTGAAGTGGAAAGCAGTCAATCAGTTGTTTAGACAGTGTGTAGACAATTTGACGACTGATTGATGGACAAACGTAAATATAAATAAATCCCCTGGGCCTGTGACGGAAGAGATTGATTTGGTATTGGCGATGATCTTTGCGTCCTCACTGTCCACTGGAATAGTGTCAGATGATTGGAAGGTGGCAAATGTTATTCTCTTGTTCAGGAAAAAGGAATATGGATAACCCTGGGAATGGTAGAACAGTCAGTTTTACACGAGTGGCGGGCAAAGTATTGGAGACGGTTCTGAGAGACAAGATTTACGATTACATAGAAAACCATAGTTTGATGAGAGTCAGTCAGCATGGCTTTGTGAGGAGCAGGTCATCCCTCACACACCTGATTGAATTCTTTGAAGATGTGGAAAAACACGTCGATGAAAGTCGACCAATAAATGTGGTGAATAAGAATTTTAGCAAGGCGTTTGATAAGGTTCCCCGTTCTAGCTCATTCAGAAGGTAAGGAAGCATGAGACACAGGGAAATTTCGCTGTCTGGATGTAGACTTCGCTCGTCCATAGAAGACAGAGGTTGGTATTCAGTCTGGAGCTCAGTGACCTGTGGTTTTCCACAGTTATCTGCTTTGAGACCTGTGCTCTGTGTGATTTATATACATGACTTTGATGAGGAAGTGGAATGGTGTGTTAGTAAGTTTGCTGATGACACGAAGATTGGTGGAGTGATGGATAATGTGGAGGGCTGTTATAGGTTGCAATAAGTTATTGACAGGATACAGAGCTGGGCTGATAAGTGGCAGATAGATTTCAACATTAAAACGTGTGAAGCGATTTATTTTGAAAAAGGTGCATTTGCATACGGAATACAGGGTTAAAAGCAGAATTCTTGGCAGTGTGGAGGAACAGACTGATCTTGGGGCCCATGTCCATAGATCCCTCAAATTTGCCACCCAAGTTGATAGGGTTGTTAAGGAGATATATCGTGTGTTTGCTTTCATTATCAGGGGGATTGAGTTTAAGAGCAGTAAGTTTAATGCTTAGCTCTAGAAAGCTGTGGTTCAACCACACTTGCAATATTGTGTTCAGTTCTGGTTACCTCATTATAAGAAAGATGTGGAAGCCTCAGAGATTGTGCAGAGGAGATTTACCAGGATACTGCCAGGACTAGAGGGCATGTCTTAGGAAGAAAGATTGAGGGAGCTAGTGCATTTCTTCCCTGAGCGAAGAAGAATGACTGGTGACTTAGGAGAGGTGTAAAAGATGTTGAGAGACATAAATAGAGTGGACAGCCAGTGACTTTGCCCACGGAAGAAATGGTTATCAACAAGGGGCACAATTTTAAGGTGATTGGAGGATGATTGCCACAGTTGGGTTATTTACACAGAGTGGTGAGGGCGGAATGTTCTGCCAGCGGTGGAAGTAGGGTCAGATACATTAGGGACATATAAGAAGACTCTTGGATAGGTCCATGGAAGTTAGTGCATTGAAGTTTACGTAGATTAGTCTGATCTTAGAGAAGGATAAAAGGCCGGCAAAACATTGCGGGCTGAAGTGCCTGTACTGTGCTGGACTGTTCTATGTTCCAGGTTTCATCCAGATTGTGGATTCTCATCAGTTGGTGAATGTATGAGGGAGTGAGGTGCGTGAGGGAGCAAGGTGCATGAGGGACTGAGGTGCGTGAGGGAATGAGGTGAGTGAGGGACTGTGGTGTGTGAGGTCAGGAAGCTGGGTGTGGCATAAGGCGAAGACTTCCAGTTATGGTGTGCATGGTTACAGTCACCTGAGTTTCAGCACAATATGTGGTTACCTACACCAAACAAAATCCACCAAGTTCAGTTATTAATGTGATCTTTGGCTTGACATTTGCTCCTGGTTTCTTCAGATACATTCTGTTGGGTGACCCATGTATTAATACCTGACCATCCACAGACATGTACAATTTTATTTTGATACTGGTGAATATGAAGGTACAGTTATTGGATAAAGTTTCAGAGGGTTCACTGTGAGACACAACATGATGCAGAAGACTGTCAATTGTGGATGTTTTCTCTCAGTATCTGGTCCAGAGGGCAGGTATATGTAGTATTGAGGACATGCCAGATTTCAACAGCACAAGTAACTTGTGCGGTTTGATTCTTATCCTCCTTGTCCATAAATCTGCTCCCTGGGCCAGGCTCTGAATGAAGAAGAATTTGTAAGACTTGGTTCCTGGTCAGTCATTGGTACCTAATTTAGACAACATTTGTACCTACAGTGAGAGCAGTGATAGCCTTTTGGTTAGTTTCCTCTGCACAAGATGGATTCCAAATGATTTTCTGTGAAGGAATGTTTGAACGACTACCCTGACCCAGATTGGAAGCAATCTCGACAGATTCAGGAGCAGGCCACTGTCTCACTGAGTGCCACAAGCAGCTGTGAGGTCCAGGAGCACTGTGCCTGGATTCATGCCTGTGGGAATTCATTATTAATGTAGGTTCTGTTGTAAAGTGATGGGTTTACTGAGCTGAACAATAAGACCATAAGACCATAAGACATAGGAGTGGAAGTAAGACCATTTGTCCCATCGAGTCCACTCCGCCATTCAATCATGGCTGCTGGGCATTTCAACTCCACTTACCCGCATTCTCCCCGTAGCCCTTAACTCCTCGAGACAACAAGAATCTATCAATCACTGCCTTGAAGACATTTAGCGTCCCGGCCTCCACTGCACTCTGCGGCAATGAATTCCACAGGCCCACCACTCTCTAGCTGAAGACGTGTCTCCGCATTTCTGTTCTGAATTTACCCCCTCTAATTTTAAGGCTGTATCCACGGGTCCTAGTCTCCTCACCTAACAGAAACAATTTCCTAGCGTCCACCCTTTCCAAGCCATGTATTATCTTGTACGTCTCTATTAAGTCTCCCCTTAATCTTCTGAACTCCAATGAATACAATCCCAGTATCCTCAGCCGTTCCTCATATGTTAGACCAACCATTCCAGGGATCATCCGTGTGAATCTCCGCTGGACACGTTCCAGTGCCAGTATGTCTTTCCTGAGGTATGGGGACCAAAACTGGACACAGTACTCCAAGTGGGGCCTAACCAGAGCTTTATAAAGTCTCAGTAGCACAACGGTGCTTTTATATTCCAATCCTCTTGAGATAAGTGACAACATTGCATTCGCTTTCTTAATCACGGACTCAACCTGCATGTTGACCTTTAGAGAATCCTGGACTAGCACTCCCAGATCCCTTTGTACTTTGTCTTTAAGGATTTTCTCACTGTTTAGAAAGTAGTCTATGCTTGTATTCTTTTTGCCAAAGTGCAAGACCTCGCATTTCTTATCGTTGAATTCCATCAGCCATTTCCTGGACCACTCTCCCAAATTGTCTATATCCTTCTGTAGCCTTCCCACTTCCTCAGTACTACCTGCCTGTCCACCTAACTTCGTATCATCTGCAAACTTCGCTAGAATGCCCCCAGTCCCTTCATCCAGATCATTAATATATAATGCGAACAGCTGTGGCCCCAACACTGAACCCTGTGGGACACCACCCGTCACCGGCTGCCATTCCAAAAAAAAACCTTTTATCCCAACTCTCTGCCTTCTGTCAGACAGCCAATTCTCAATCCATCCCAGTAGCTCACATTGAACACCATGGGTCTCCACCTTGCTCAGCAGCCTCCCGTGTGGCACCTTATCAAAGGCCTTTTGGAAGTCTAGATAGACCACATCCACTGGGTTTCCCTGGTCTAACCTACTTGTCACCTCTTCAAAGAATTCCAACAGGTTTGTCAGACATGACCTCCCCTTACTAAATCCATGCTGACTTGTTCTAATCAGACTCTACTCTTCGAAGAATTTAGAAACCTCATCCTTAATGATGGATTCTTGAATTTTACCACCAACCGAGGTTAGGCTAATTGGCCTATAATTTTCCATCTTTTGTAGTGATCCTTTCTTGAACAATGGGGTTAGGACAGCAATCTTCCAATCATCCGGGATTTTCCCTGACTCCAGTGACTCTTGAAAGATCTCAACCAATGCCTCCCCTATTTCCTCAGCCACCTCTCTCAGAACTCTAGGATGTATCCCATCGGGGCCAGGAGATTTATCAATTTTAAGACTTTTTAGCTTTTCTAGAACTATATCTTTTGTAATGGCAACCATACTCAACTCAGTCCCCTGACTCCCTTTAATTGTTGGGATATTACTCATGTCTTCCACTGTGAAAACTGACGCAAAGTACATGTTAAGTTCTCCTGGTGTTTGCCATGTTTATGAATTTGGCAGGAATAAGATATGAGCTACATTTATATAACCGAACAATAACTACACCATCTCTGAAAACAATTAATTTGCTTCTGTATTGATGGAACTAAAACGTAAACACCGAACAATCTCTTATGATACAAAAGCAAAGAATGCACATTTTGCTTTGGACCAAAAAATGACATGTTGTCTGATTATTCTGGTGATCACAATTACATGTTGAATGTCAGTATTCAAATCTATATATTGTCGCTCTATCACTTGCAAAGTGGTTGACCTCTGACTGATTGCTTATTCAGAGTGAGCGAACGATTGAACAATCAAATAGAATTCTAAATCTTACACACTTAAGTATAATCAATCAATTTAATTTCTCATGGACATGTGCGAGCTTCAGCTATTTGCCAACAATTCTATTAGTTTTAAATTAGTGATGGAAAAGAATAGCCCAGATCTAAAAGTCGGAGTTCTAATTTGGAGAAAGGCCGCTTTCTACGGTATTAGTAAAGATCTTTCAAAAGTTGATGGCAGCAGGTAAAGGGATGGCTAGAAAATTGGAAGCCTTCAGACATGATACAACGAGAGCGCAGAGACGGTATAGTCCTGTCTATTTGAAAGGAAAGGCCGGTAGGTATAGAGAATGCTGGATGACTAATGAAATTGTGTATTTGGCTAAGAAAACTAAGGAGGCACATGTCAGGTATAGACAGGATAGGTCAAGTGAATCAAGTGATGAGTATATGGGCAGTCTGACTATACATAAGAGGGAAATCTGGAGGGCAACAGGAGGACATGAGATAGCATTGGCAAACAGCTTTAAGGAGAATCCAACGGGACTTTGAAAATACATTATGTACTAAAGGGTAATTAGGGAGAGAACAGGACCCCTTAAAGATCAGCAAGGCAACCTTTGTTTGTGGCTGCAGGAGATGGGGGAACTACTAAACAAGTATTTTGCATCACTTTTTACTGTGGAAAAGGACATGGAAGAAAAAGAATGTGGGGAAATAGATGGTGACATGTTGAAAAATGGCCACAGCACCGAGGAGAAAGTTCTGGATGTATTGATACACTAAAAGTGGATAACTCTCCATGACCTGATCAGAAGTATCCTAGAACTCTGTGGGAAGCTAGGGATGTGATTGCTGGACCTCTTGCTGAGATATTTGTATCATTGATAGTCACAGGTGAGTTGCTGGAAGATTGGTGGTTGGCTGACGTGGCACCAGTATTTAAGAAAGGTGTTCAGGACAAGCCAGGGAACGATAAGACGGGGAACCTGACATCGGTGGTGGGCAAGTTGTTGGAAGGACCTCTGAGGGACAGGATGCACATGTATTTGGAGAGGCAAGGACTGATTAGGGATAGTCAATCTGGTTTTGTGTGTGTGAAATCATGTCTCACAAACTTGATTCAGTTTTTTGAAAGAGTAACAGAGAGGATTGATGAGAGCAGAGCAATGGACATAATCTATATGAACTTCATTAATTCGTCAAACAATGGTCCCCATGGGAGATTGTTTGGTAAGGTTATATCTCATGGAATACAAGAAGAACTAGCCATTTGAATACGGAACTGACTCAAGTGTAGAAGACAGAGGGGGGTGGTGGAGTGTTGTTTTTCAGAATGGAGGCCTGTGACCAGTGGAGTGCCACAAGGTTCGGTGCTGGTCCACTACTTTTCTTCATTTATATAAGTGATTTGGATTTGACCATAAGAGGTATAATTAGTAAGTTTGCAGATGACACCAAATTTGGAGGTGCAGTGGACAGAGAAGCAGGTTACAACAGGATCTTGATTAGATTGGCCAGTGGGCTGAGGAGTGTCACTTGGAAATTTAAATAAATGTGAGGTAATGAATTTTGGAAAAGCAAATTTTAGCAGAAATTACACACTTAATGGTAAGGTCCTAGGGAGTGTTGTTGAACAAAGAGACCTTGGAGTGCAGGTTCATACATTGTTGAAAATAGAGTCGCAGGTAGATAGGATAAAGTGAAAAACGTATTTGGTATGCTTTCCTATATTAGTTAGTGTATTCACTATAGGAGTTGGGAGATCATATTGCAGCTGTACCAGACATTGGTTAGGCCACTGTTGTAAGATAGCGTGCGATTCTGGTCTCCTTCCTTTTGGAAGGATGTTGTGAAACTTGAAAAGAATCAGAAAAGATTTACAAGGATTTTGCCAGGGTTGGAGGATTTGAGCTGTGGGGAGAGGTTGAATAGGCTGGGGCTGTTGTTTCTGGAGCATCGGAGGCTGTGGTGGTGACCTTACTGATGTTTATTAAATCATGAGAGGCATGGATAGGGTAAATAGACAAGGTCTTTTCCCTCGGGTGTGGTGTTCAGAACTAGATGGCATAAGTTTAGGGTGACAGCGGAAAGAAATAAAAGAGAACGAATGGGTAACCTTTTCACGCAGAGGGTGTTACGTTTATGGAATGAGCTGCCAGAGGAAGTGGTGGAGGCTAGTAAAATTGCAACATTGAAAAGGTGTCTGGATAGGTATATGAATAGGAAGGGTTTGGAGAGATATGGGCTGGGTGTTGGCAGGTGGGACTAGATTGGGTTAGGATATTTGATCGGCATGGATGAGTTCGAACAAAAGGGCCTGTATCTGTGTTGTACATCTCTATGATTCTTTGATTCTAATTTAGAAATGACAATAATTTGACATGCACTGTCAAATAAATAAATGGTTTATATAATTAAATTGTAGCATTCAATAAATGTAAAACTTGCATTTTTTAGAATTAATGGTAAAGAACAAAAGCAAGTAAATTACAGCACAGGAACAGGCCCTTCAGCCCTCCAAGACTGCACCGATCCAAATCCTCTATCTAAATCTGTCGCCTATTTTCTAAGGGTCTGTATCCCTTTGCTTCCTACCTATTCATGTATCTGTCTGGATGCTTCCTAAATGACACTGTCGCAAAATACTCCAAATGTGGTCTGATCAAACCGTTTTAGAGCCTCAGAAATCCAACACTGCTTTAATATGCGAGTCGTCTCATAGTAAATGCCATCCCTGTATTTGTTTTTCTGATTGGTGGGGCAACCTGAAATAATGATCTTATGATGGATAATAATAATCTTACTAAGTAGTTACAAAAGATGAACAATGATTAAATAATGCTGGGAAATGGAACCAGCCTTGAGGAAATTCTCTGTGCTAATCCACGAGTTGCAGAATCCAGACAGGCTGCCAGCAACACAGATGCTTTGCAAACAAACCTGACAGCTACAGACCCGACAATACACTCCTGAATTTGGACTTGAATGGGACAATGGAATGTTGCCCTTTGACCATAAATGTGCCAACCCCTGGTTGAATCTGATTCATCTGCTGCTATGTGGAATGCTCTGCCCCAGAGGGCAGTGGAGGCCCAGTCTCTGGATTAATTTAAGAAAGAGTTGGATAGAGCTCTCAAAGATAGTGGAATCAAGGGTTATGGAGATAAGGCAGGAAGAGGATACTGATTAGGAATGATTAGATTAGATTAGATTAGATTAGATTAGATTAGATTACTTACAGTGTGGAAACAGGCCCTTCGGCCCAACAAGTCCACACCGCCCCGCCGAAGCGCAACCCACCCATACCCCTACAAATACCCCTTCCCTAACACTACGGGCAATTTTAGCATGGCCAATTCACCTGACCTGCACATCTTTGGACAGTGGGAGGAAACCGGAGCACCCGGAGGAAACCCACGCAGGCACGGGGAGAACGTGCAAACTCCACACAGTTAGTCGCCTGAGGCGGGAATTGAACCCGGGTCTCTGGCGCTGTGAGGCAGCAATGCTAACCACTGTGCCACCCTTGATCATCCTTGATCATATTGAATGGTGGTGCAGGCTCGAAGGACTGAATGGCCGACTCCTGCACCTATTGTCTATTGTCTTATCAGTGTAAACTAACCTGATCAATACATTGGCAGACCCTTCATACCCTCCCAAAAGAAGACAAAGACTTAGAAGGATCCTCAAATCCCCACAGAAAGTGGTAACTCGAGAATAACCACTGAAAATGAAGACACCTCCAAGACTATTGGAAGAATAAGAAGAATTCACCACATGTAGCCTGGTCACCCTCCAGTGGGGTAGTATGCAATCATTCAAAGTTAAGTTAAAGCATAAGATAATTTGTTGTGTTTTTCATTACTTAGTAATAAATGTTATTGTTCTAATATTAATCATGTTCAATACACAAATATTATTGTTTTTAAGAGTTGACTCAGTTCTTTTGCTGATTACAAGATTTCAAACACGTTGTATGGCAGATATAACACCTTCCTAACTACTGACTCAAACTGTAAGTTAACTTGAGATAATCTTGTACGAGAACTCGCAACTCGCTTTGCACTTCAGAATTCTGAATTTTCTCTCCATTTATAAAATAGCCCGTGCCTCTCTTCTTCCTACCAAAATGCATCATCCTGCACTTTCTTAAATTTGACTCCATCTGCCACTTCTTTTCCCAGTCTCCTACCCTGTCTAAATCATTCTGCAGCCTCCCTGACTCCTCAATGCTACCTGACCCTTTATCTACCTTTGCATCATTGAAACACTTTGCTGGAATGCCGTCAGTTCCTTCATCTAGATCGTTACTGCACAAAGTAAATCGTTGTAGCCCCAAAACTAAGTCTTGAGAAACAGCAGTAGTCATTGGCTACAATCCTGAGAAGGACCCTTTTATCCCCATTCGCTGCTTTCTGCCAGACAGCCAAGCTTCTGTACACGCTAGTACCTTACCTCCAACACCACGGGCTCTTATCTTCTTCAACAGCCTCCTGCCGTCTTCCTTCTTGAATCCAGATAGATAGCATCCATTGGGTCTCCTTAGTCTAACCTGCTTGTTAAATCCTCAAAGAATTCTAGCAGATTCATTAGCATGATCTCCTCTTGATGAGTAGTAAATATTAACTCCTAGTAAATATTTACTCCTAGCTGGGAGTAAATACTACAACTGGAAAGGTATGATCTTGTTGGATGAGTATGACGTCAGTGACATCAGTAGCATGATAAGACATTGATAACAATTGGGATCGGTAAATCAGTCAATTACTTTGAGAGAACTGATCCTATGCTGTCAGTGCCAATGCTTTCAAAATTATCAGAATGCGTTTTGATAGTACAACATATTATTGGTATTTAGGAACCTGTCATGCACAATATTTTTAACTTTTCACTGTTAAATCATAACAAAATGCTTGAGAGTCAGCAGAAATGTTAGCTTAACTGTCCCCTTTCAGATCAAATATCCATAGTCCAAAAGAAAAAGAAAGATGAAAGTGTTAGAAAACCTGAGCAGGTTCTCATCAGAGAGAAACACAATTAACTTTCTGAGTGCAATATGAGTTTTTCAGAACAGATCATATTAGACTCAATATGCTCACTCTGCTTCTCGCTCCAGACCCTGACTCATTTGCTGTGTTTTGTCAAAGTTTTCTGGATGTATTTCAGATTTGCATTTTCCTCAGTATTCCCCAGCAAAGGGAGTCAGTTTTGTGAGGGTGGAGGGCAGTTAGGCACCTCAGTAGTTAGCACGGCCGTCTCACACAACCAGCGACCCGGTTTGGGGGCGGGGAGGGAAGTATGGTGTCTCAGTGGCTAGCATGGCTGTCTCACAGAACAAGGGACCCAGTTTGGGGGGAGGGAGAGGGGGATATGGTGTCTCGGTGGTTAGCACGGCTGTCTCACAGTACCAGGGACCCGCTTTGGAGGGCGAGAGGAAGGACGGCATGGTGTCTCGGTAGTTAGCACGGCTGTCTCACAGTACCAGGGACCCGGTTTGCTTCCATCATCACGACTGTTTGTACTGAGTTTCACCTTCTCCCATGTCTGCAAATGCTTCCTCCAAGTGCTCCACGTTCCTCCCACAGTTCAAACAGATTCAGTGGACTGATCATGCTAAATTACCCAGCATGTCCAGTTAGGTGTGTTAACTATGGGAGACGCAGGGATAGGGTACGAGGCAGGTTAGTCAATGGAAATGCAGGAGTAGGGTATGAGGTGGGTCTCTGCTCAGCGTTCTTCTTAGTGTCAGTGCGGACTCGGTGGGTCAATGCCCCATAAAATAATAAAGAAAAGGGTAAATCAAACAAGGAAAAATTCTGGAAATATTCAAATAGAAACAGAGTGCTGGGGAAACGGAGCAGGTTTGGCTGCCTCTGTTGAGAGAAAAACAGTTAGCATTTTGAGTCCACTCACCATGTATCAGATCTGAAAGCAGCAAGAAAATAGCGTAATGTGCGTTGGTGGGTCGGGGGGTGGGGTGTAGGGGAGAGATTAATATGTAGAGAAATAGAGAGATGGAAATAACAAACAAAGGGATTATTAATATTCAGCTCGGATGGAAATATGATGTGAGAATATTTTCATTTATTTTTCACATTCCCCCACATCGCTGAGTATCATGTGCGTGTAGGTATATATCCAAGGCTCTGTTTGAAGAGACTTCTGTCCCCTCGATCTCTCTCTCCTGAGAGTGTCATCTTCTTTTCTTCATTAATGGGACATGGGTATTGTTGGCTGGGCCAGCAATTATTTCTCTTTCCTAGTTGCTATTGATAAGGTGTTGGGGAACAGCCTTTCTGAACCTGTGCTGTCGGCTGCCAGTGCATAGGTCTGTCTGGTTTCACTTCTTTGAGACTTTGTAGTGTTATAACTGAATGGCTGGCTTGGACATTTCAAATTGCATTGGTTGAAGGACACTAGTGAATCAGGGGTTTTTAGATTTAAAAACCATTAGATTGCTCTTTTCAAATATTTTTTTTATTCAATTCACCATCAACTGGTGGTGGATTGAAGTCCGGTGTTTGGGTCATTACCTGGATCTTTGGATTAATAGTCTGGAGAAAATACCGCTAGACCATCACCTCCCCAGCATCTCCACCAGCAAAAGCAGTGTTGCCATTATCCTGACTGAGGTACAGAAAATTGTGCATTTACATTGTCAGCTGCTTCCAAGGAGAGCATACATATTTATATTTCAGGTCACTGGGACTGCACAGAGATGTAACAGGTTATCCTATTTAAGGATTTGAATCTCCTGCATAAATCTCCGCTCCAAGTTTGTTGCTCCCAATAGTTCACACTGCATCACTATTTTGTTTCAGACAGAGAGAGGTCAAAGCCATCTTATGATTTGGTCAAGTATAATTTTAGTCAAGTTTCACGGAGGATTTCTCTCCAAAAGGTTAAGTGCATTTTCTCATGATGCCATCCCCAATCTGTCTCATTAACTACCCTCCCTGCCCGCGTGATCTTCCTCTCATCTGACACTAACCGGATGATTTTCCCTTCGTCATATCAACTTTCCACAGCCTGGATATCTCATAATTCACCGACCTCCCTGTTACAGGGGCAATCTTTAAGAAGTCATTAAACTCTTGGTTTATCAATCCTAAATTGCCTTGGGCCTGGACATGTCAGAGGGGTAAAACTGGGTCCCATTTTGTTGCCAAGCCCCTACGGTTCTGATGGATGGCATTGTGCAGGAGAGTGACATTATCTTCCTCTAGGACTGGCAGGGGAAACAATGACACCAGACCCTGCCAGCTTGGTCCCATGCTAGCCCCTGGATCAGTGAGGTGCTAGCCTTCTGGGTGAATGCCCAGCAGTTTCGGTTGGGGGTCAGTAACCTTCTCCACTGCACTAGAGTAATTGCCACCACCTGTACTTTGTGACGCCACCCTCTCCCTCCTTCTGTTACTGCACCCACCCCACTTCCCCCCCACCCCCACCAAGTCTCATGTTATCACTTTCTTACTGAATGCAGCCCCTTCTCTCGGTGTCTCTTTAATGTCTTCTCTGGCCCTCTCCCCAACTTTGCCTGGTGCCTGTGCTGCCTACTCATTTACTCAGGACAACATGCTACCTTTCCCTCAGCACACCAGCAAAAACACTGAACCAACCACTTCCATCTCCCTCATGCTTTTTCGCAATTCTCTCATTCCAGAAGGAACGATCCCATAATAGGACAGAAACAGCCAAGAGGGATAGGGGTCTCTCCAATATTCAGCTCTTCACCCCCTCACAGGGAAATGATCCTGATTCCAACAACAACGAGAGGCTGACTGACCATGTCCAAGCTCCCCCTGACTATACTGGGCATCGTGTCTGACTGTAGACAATGATGTCAAGATTCCTGGTTTTGTGCCTGTGCTAAACACCAAGAAAATTCAGCGGGCAGGTGAGCCTGGCAGCTCTGGATAAGGGAAAACGCTGGTCAAGACAGGGTAAAGCAGAGCAATAATTCTGTGAGCATTCAAGTCAGCTCAAAGTGAGTGTGTACAAACACAGAGTGAGCAGCCCAGAGGGACAGTCCATGAGCTGGGTGTGTGTCCCTGAGCACAGTGTCCTTGCAGCAGCATTGAACTGAGAGTTGTCAATGCACCATGAGCTGCAGCGCTGAAGTATAGAAGTGTACTGTCTGTGGGTCAGAGATGTGCTGGGATGGTATGGTGAGGCTGGCATGTGACAGATACCAGTATTCGTGGGTGTGGAGTACATGCAGCTTCTGTCTGTGCAGTGTCCCCCGAGACGTTGGAGTCCAGGATAGAAGGCCGCAGGAGCGAGGGGCAAGAAGGAGTCACCAATTACCAGCTCTGACGTTCATGTCAAATTCTCCATATTTAGTTTCCACATCGTGTGAGGGAGGAAATGAAACTGCAAATTGATGAGGGGAGAACTTACATGAATGTGACTGTTGATCATCAGTAATCAGTCAGTCAGCATCCCGCCACTCCCGCACTCAAATCCTGTCTCTAAGACCAGAATAACACAGGAACATGCCCTTCGGCCCGGCAAGCTCGCACTGACACAAGTGGCCTTTCTAAAGTTAAAAAGAAAGCTTTTGCTTCTACACGTTCGATGTCATTCTATTCCCTGTCTACTCGTCACTGTGTCAAGGTACCTCTGAAACCTTGCTAGATTAGCTTCTTCTCTATCAGTGCATTCCAGGCACTTTCACATTCTGTCCAGAACAGCAAATAAAAGCTTACTGATCATATCTCCTACACTTTCTCCCTTTTACCTCAAATTTATGGCCCCGAGTAATTGATAATTCTATTCTGGGAAAACACATCTAACTGTCCTTCAATCTATGCCTCTTATAATGGAAATGTCAATCAGGCAGACCCTCGGCCACTGATGCCGGGTGCAAAAAAAAAATTTGTCCAATTTCTCATTCTGGCTAATACCCTACAAACCAGACAACATGCTTAGTAATTTTTTCCATACCCCCTAGAAAACCTCCACATCGTTCTGCTGGTGTGTAATCAGTACTGTACATAATTTTCCAAATGTGCCCGAACTAAGTTTCTCTACAGCTGCAATATAACCTGCTAATTTTCAGACTGCATGTTCCGATGCCTGTCTGCAAATTTGCCATCAGTCTTCTTGATCACCCTATCCACCCGTGTTACCACTTTCAGGGAACTATGGAGCTGTACACCTAGGTCACTTCGGATGCTGACCAGAAGATTTTTCCGTCTAATTAAGACTTCTCTCCTGCATTAGACCTTCGAAAATGCATCACGTCGCATTTGTACAGATTAAATTACATCTGTGTTTTCTCTGTCCAAGTCATAGCCGACCTACATCCTGCTGTATCCCCTCGCAATCACCCTCACAATCTGCAACTCCCCCAATTTATTCACAAATCTCCAGTCACAAAATTAGCATTCCACCGCTACTGTCTATGAACAAACATTTCTCAATCGATCTTACTAACTGACCGTTGATCCCATTTGACTTCACCTTCTGTATGAGCCTGCCATAAGGAACCATATCAAAGGTATTGATGAGGTCTATAAGGCCATCATCCAGCCCCATGCCCTCATCAATCAATTTTGTCACTTTCTCAAAATATTCAATCAAGTTTGTAAGACATGTTCTTTCCCACACAAAACCATGTTGCCTATCACTAATAAGTCCATACGTTTTCCAAATGTTAGTCAATCTTGTATCTGAGAATCTTCTCCAAAACATTTCACGAACACTGACATAAAGCTCACAACCTGAAATTTCTTGGATTAACCTTGTTGCCCTTTTTCAGCAAGCAAGCAACATGAGCTTTTTTTTCCAGCTCTCTGGAAGCTCTCCTGTGACTGAAGAGCACAGAAAGTGTGCGCACAGGGCCCAGACATTTTCTCCCTTGATTCACTCAGTGGTCTGGGATTGATCCCAACGTACCCTGGAGATTTGTCTCCCTGAATGCTTTTCAAAACACCCAGCGCATCCTCCTTTTTTAAAATATTGAAATGCTCTGGAATATTAGCATCTCCTTTTCTAGACTCGCCATCCAACATCTCCTTCTACTTTGTGATGCGAAGTATTCGTTAAGGACTTCACACACTTCCTCCAGCTCCACACATTAATTCCCTACTTTGTCCTTCAGTGGATGTACTCTTTCCCAGGCTACTCTCTTACTCCTGATGAGCCGATTTGGGATTTTCCTCAACCTTGTTTGTGAAAGACATTTCATGTTGCCTTAAAGCCCTCCACCTCCGTTTTACGTTTTTCCTGTTTCTTAGGTTTTTGTTTTCGAGGCCCCTAAGTGCCTTTAATTTCCAAACACTTACATGTGCTTCCTTTTTCTTTTAGATTGAGCTCACAAATTCTCTTGTCGTCAAAGGTTCCGAAGTCCTGACATCTTTACCACCCTGTCTCGATGACCAAATCGCATGTTTCTAAATGCAGTGACATCTAGAAGGGCCTGTGGGCTTCGCAGACAATTCTCCCAGCTTCATCACGATAGCCCACATTGCTGAGTTCCCTTTAAGATTAAATTAAAATTAAGAAAGCTATTCAAACCTACATCTACATGTGGTTTCTATTGATTGCCTTTTATGATACTTACTTATTTTTGTTTTCTGTATGGGTGACAAAACTGCTTAAGGTCGTTTGTTTCTTTCCAGCATCATTTCACACACACCAGTTGCTTTCTGATTTCTCTTTTCATCTCTCCTCCTCATCCCATACTCTTCTCGGCTTTCTGTAGTATTGAGTTCCCACTGTCTAATGTATTCTTTCCTGTTCTGTCAGTGTTTTCCCAGAATTCACGTGAGTTCTGGAATAAGCAGCTTTATGCTTTTTACTTTGCCAGAACACGTTTTCTTGAAAACAGTTTAATCTCCCCTCAGACGACCTGCCACTGCTCTGATTGTGATTTATTCTCGTTATTGTTTCCTGTTCACTTCAATGAAATCTCTTCTCAGCTTAATAAAATTAAATTGGATCATACTAAAACCCAAATCTTAGTCCAACTTTGTCCATTATAATACTTATGTTGGAGTCAAATGCATTATGATCACTATTCCATAAATGCTTCTTTTTTTCCCATTCAAATGGCAGTGTTAATGAGTGCAGATGGTGTTGTTTAAGCAGTGCCATTGCACGTACATCTGCTCTTGAGTGTCGGTGGTGGAGTCCATTCAAGTCTGCTGCTTAGTCTTCGGCCGTGTCAAACTATTTGAGTACTATTGGAGCTGCACTCCTTCAGACAAGTGGGGATTATTCCATCATATTCCTGGTTTGAACTGTGGAGATAATGGACAGGATTTTGCAAGACAGAAGAAAGGTTTCTAGATTCACAGTTCCTAAATTCTGATTTGATTTTTTCGCCTCAGCATCTATATGATCTTGGATAAACCTCAGAATGTTAGTTTTTGGATTAGTGGTGCTGGAAGAACACAGCATTTTAGGCAGCATCCGAGGAGCAGTAAAATCGACGTTTGGGCAAAAGCCCTTCGTCAGGATTCCTGATGAAGGGCTTTTGCCCGAAACGTCGATTTTACTGCTCCTCGGATGCTGCCTGAACTGCTGTGCTCTTCCAGCACCACTATTCCAGAATCTGGTTTCCAGCATCTGCAGTCATTGTTTTTGCCCCAGAATGTTAGTGCCAATAGATTCAGCAATGGTGATGACTTTGGATGTTGAATACCGATGGTGAGTTGGTTTATGATGGTTCTTGTCTGACATTAGTAAGGCACAAATATTGCTTGTTACTTGTCAGTCCAAGCCTGGCCGTTGTCTAAATCCTGTTTTATTCGGGCTGATTTTGTGATCTGTGGAGTTGAGAATAACAAAATCATGAGCAAACACTGCACACTCCTTCCTGAGATTTCCACAAATATTTCGTAATTCTGTACCTTACCCAGGTGCAAAGTGAGAAGCCAGTTTATTTCATCAATGAGTTGGTCACAGGGCTGTGTAAACACCTCCAACATAACCTGTAATCTCACTCCCGGGAGAGGACTGTACTCAAAATGCCCGTCAACTGTTTTGATTCTGGAACTTGCCAGGCATGAATGGGTGACGTATGCATTATGCTAGAGTCCCATCCCCTCATGTATTCAAGAGGTGACAGAGGCCATGTCTGACCGGTGAGCTGACTGTGTTGGTTCTGTCTCGACAGACAAAGCTACAGAAAATCATTTTGGAAATGTGAGAGAACAGAGTGATTGGTGAAAGTGAGAAAGTTAACAAATGTGGAATTACTAAATTCGAAGTCGTAGAAAAACTAATTGTGTTGAAGGTTGAAAGCTACTGAACCAGATGAGTGATGACGTTAGAGGGCTATAGAGATAGTTTTGAAAATTGAGCTGGCTGAATAACTCTTTTCAGAGCTGGTGCAGGCACGATGTATGAATGGCCTCCTTCTGTATTGCCTTTTCCTTAATTGCATAAGGAGGTCAAATCTGTTTAGATTATGAAAAGGATCTTGCAGACTGGAAAGCATCTATTGTGACCACACGTATTTAAAACGGCGGAGATTGAATTTACAAACCAACTGGTGGATAAGTTGATGTCATTTGTGAGGAAAATGTTAGCAATTTTTGTAGTTAATCATAAATAGATCATTGTAGAGTAATGATATGATTTAGTAGCATCAGTCTAGATTCAGGACAGGAAAACTATCTTTGAAAAACGTATTGGAGTTTACGGAGGTTATGACATCGATGAATTAGAAGCAGTGGGAATGATGTATTTGAATTTTCAGAAGAAGTTTGACACAGTTGGACATAGGTGAGAGAAGGAAGTTACAGTCCTTGGGTAATGGCAGGGTGGGGGGGGGATATCCAACATGGTTAGAGAATTGGATTATGGAGATAATACCGAGAGTACGGTCCTCCTTTGGACAGATGGCCACTACACATTGTGTACCACATGTATCAGTGCTTGAGCACCGCTATTGTAACGCAGAGAAATGATTTGAATGTGAACAACATATACATCCCTTTACATTTTATATTTATTAGGAGATGAGAGCTTGGGATGTGCTTCTGGCAAAAAAGAACCTGGAGGTACTTGGTCATAAGCCATTAGCAGAATTCATTCAGGGCATCTATTAATCAGGACAGGAAATGAAATGCTATCCTTCATTACAAAATGAATCATGTGGAAGAGTTGTGAAGTGTTGTTGAGGCTGTATTTCGCCTATTGTAGACCGACGTTTTCTCCTTTATAAGCAATCATCTCCTTGTCCCAGAGACAGTGCAAAGGATTTTTATCAGAATAATCGCTGGGGTGATGGTACCACGAGGCGTGTGTGAAGGATACGGCTGTTCAAAATGTAGCACCCTGAGCGAATAAGAGCTAACTTCATCGAAACTTGAAGACTATGAATTAACACACATTGTTTCCATTGAAAGACATTGGTAGAATGAAAAATTGCACTTTCCCCACGATATGTGCTTCTTGCTAGTTTATGTACCTCTGTGGAGCCCCCATGTTGGTTGAGAGAGAGCTTCAGGCTCTGAACGAATTCTCAGGGCCTCAATGTGCAATTCGTATGTGACACTGCACTGAACGTCCAATTGCAACTGCTGACAGATTTGTGAACAATGCTTTAGTTCTGTAAGAGTATGCCATTCCCACTAGCTTCTGTCCATACTAGACAACACCAGTCTATCTTCTCGGAGATGGAAGCTGCCTCCTTGAGTCTTCACACAAAACATTGGTCTTCTCCCTTCAACTCCACCAACGTTTGTATACATCGTATCACCCTCCGTCATTTCCGCTACCGCCGAACAGACCCCACCACGAGGGATATATTTCCCTCCCCTCCCCTATCAGCTTTCCGGAGAGACCACTCCCTCCGCGAACCCTCGTCAGGTCCACACCTCCCACCAAGCCAACCTCCACTCCGGACACCGTCCCCTGCAACCACAGGAAGTGAAAGCCTTGCACCTACACTTCCCCCCGACCTCCCTCCAAGGCCCCAATGGATCCGTTCATACCCATCGCAAATTCTCCTGCACCACCACACATGCCATTTACTGTATCCGCTGCACTCGATGTTTTCTCCTCTACATTGGGTAGACAGGCCGCCTCCTTGCAGAAAGTTTCTGGGAACACCTCTGGGACACCTTCAGCAACCAACCAACCAACCAACCAACCAACCCAACCGTCCCGTGACTTTTACAAACTTTAACTCCCCCTCCCACTCCGCCAAGGACATGCAGGTCCTTTGCCTCCTCCATCGCCAGACCCTGGCGACACGACGCCTGGAGGAAGAGCGCCTCATCTTCTGCCTCAGATACCTCCAACTACACGGGATGAATGTGGATTTCTCCACCTTCCTCATTTCCCCTCACCCCACCTTATCTCAGTGCCAACCCCCAGATTCAGCACCACCCTCTTGACCTGCAATCTTCTTCCCGACCTCTCCGCCTCCTCCCCCTCTCCAGCCTATCACCCTCACCTCCATATTCACAGCGCCCCTCCCCCAAATTGCAACCATCTCCTCCCCCACATTTTATCTCAGCCAACTTGGCACACCAGACCCATTCCTGAAGAAGGGCTTATGCCTGAAATGTCTATTCTCCTGCTCCTCGGATGCTGCCAAACCTGCTGCGCTTTTCCAGTACCACAGTTTCCAAGACTGAATGTTGTCTAGGTTTTACTACACATGGACACAGACTGCTTCAGGAGCTGAGGGGGAACAAACTGTTCTGAACATTGTGCGATCTTCATTGAATTTCCCCACATCTGAGCTGGTGTAGGGTGGGGGTGACATTGAGGAGTAACTGAGGGTGCTTGTGCTGAGGATCTCCCACAGAGATATCCCAGGACTGAGGTGGTAGATATCCAAGAAACACAAACATCTTCTTTGTACTGAATCACTTCAACAAGTGGGGAGGTTACTATGATTTCCATTAAGTTCCATTTTGTTTGGGTTCCTTCATCCCATTCTCAGTTAAATACTGCCTTGTTATCAGGGTCAGTTGCTCTTCCCAGTGTTCATATCTTTTGTTGGTGTCAATAGGTCACAGTGTATGTGTGGAACGTGTTTCCTTCTCACAGAGTGGAGTGACTGCCGGACTTCTCTATTCCAGAGAGGAAGGGGAGATAGATTACTGAGATAGTTGGAAGACCGGATGGATGGATGTTTGACATATCAGGTACTCGAGCAGTTGGGGCCGAGAGCAGATCTGCCATGATCCTATTGAAGGGAAAATCAGGCTGTTGGGGCTGAATGACCTACTCCTGCTTATTATGTTCTTCTATTCTGTTATTGGATGGTTCATCGTTGTTATGTTCATTGAAGTCCTGTGAAGGAATGTTGCAGTCAGAGAGATGAGAGGATATTGTGAGTAATACTTGGGTGCGATATGAATGCTGTATTCACTGTGAAACTGGATCTACACCATGACAAATACATGGAGACAGGGACCATCTGTAAAGAGAAGGGGCCTGTTTTACAGCAACACACACTCCTTCCCCAAGAATGCTTTCCAATCCACACAAAACCATGTTTGACTGTCTTCAGGGGTTGAATGGTGTCCTCTGTTTCTCTGCACCACCTAACAGGAGCAAGTGGTGTCCAACTGCTCCTGAGCAGCAGGTTTAAGAGACTGAATGGAATGGGGCAATGTCGGACTGAGGAACAAAAGTGAGTCCCTGCACCACCAGGCACTAAGATTGTGGTTGATCAGCTTGCAGTCTCAGCCCCACGTTCCTATCTGCAGTTCATTCTTCTTGAGCCAGTTTCCCATCAAACATTTTACTAACACACTACTGAAGAAATGCAAACACACGGGTACCACAGACTTGTGTGGCAGAGAATTCCCACTCAAACGGTCTTTGGAGAATTTCTATGTATCCCTGTTCCTACCGCGGTCGGAGAGTCATTGTTTCTGTTTCTGGTCCCCCTCCTCGATAGGTAACGACAAATTTCAGCGTAACCAAGTGTCTGATATGGCAAATGATATCGGTCTCAGTCTGGGTCAGGTTCAGTGTTAGGAACAAGTCAGGCGGGTTTCTTAAATTTGTAAAAATAACTAATGTAAAACCAAATTTACTTAAATTACGATGGAAAGATAACTGACATAAAGTTTGGACATTGACATTGATGTAGTCTCTGAATTGTCATATACTGATGCAGTATGTACATCAAGTTTGTTTTTCTATAAATCTGAGATACAGAAACATGCACAAAAAGAAACACACACACATAAACACACACGTATGAAGGCAGACAGGAAAAAATGAAACTCTGCAGAATATTTGGTCAGAAGAGCTAATAGTTCAGAATATTAGTTCAATAACAGCTAATTTCATAACAAAAGGCAAATTGAGATTGTCTCAATTGTTATTCTGTTTCACAGATTGAACTCCTTTCAGCAACAGTTGGATTTGGGAGAATTGACTTTTCTGCAGGGAGTGGAGCGACTCCAATAAATCCTCAAAAGGAACCCTCCATGCATCATGGTATATATGACTGATGTGTTTTCATATGTTACTGTGAAGAAGGACAACTAAAATGATATAGCAATGGCCATTTCTTCGCAGACAAGTTACGTTTTCTCCCTCTTTGAGCTGAAACATAAAATAATGTTACCCCAAAACCATCCTAGACCATGTAAGGTCACACTGAATATTCCACTGATTGCATACTGAATCCCTGTTATCCTCTGCATTTAGGAGTAGGATTAATGAAGAAAGGCTTATGCCCGAAATGTCGATTCACCTGCTCCTTGGATGCTGCCTGACCTGCTGCGCTTTTATAGCAACACACTTTTCAGCTCTGATCTCCAGCACCTGCACTCCTCACTTTCTCCTTTCTGTCCAATTCCAAGCTGTTTCTCCTGGAATTCGAGAAAGGGAGGGAGGGAGTGTGGGTGGGAGTAAGTGGCCCTGGTATTACTGCTGATGTAGTTGGGAGGGAGATTGTGATTTGTCCAGAGGGAGTCAGTCCACAGTATTGCATCCATGCAGTGTTATTAGTGAGGGAGATATAGTAGAGGGGAAAGAGAGAGAGAGAGAGAGAGAGAGAGAGAGAGGGAAGGTGCTTCTTACATCAATGAGAGTGTTGGAGCATGAGCCTTGTTCAGGAGTCGGTGCTATAACAGATATACAGGGAGCAGAGAGAATGCGGTGACCCTAATGCTGACAGAGCGGGGAAGATTATTGATGCTTTTCCTGCATTGCTGGACATTTCTTCAGACCGCAGATACTGCACTGAAATGGGTGGTGAGCTTAGAACATGTTCGGTGGTGCTAGTGGTATGGCCCAATCAGGGAAGAGAATGGTCCCCCTCTCAACCAGCCCATCCACCAGGATCTCCGTGCCCCTGTTAACAAACCGCGTTGTACTTGCCCCTTATCTGCCATGCTCGGGATAAGCTGTGCAGGGCGGCTCCAATCTGAGAAAGCTTAACCGTGTGCCCATTGGTCTTTTAAATATGGCACCAGTGCCAGTGATATTGGAATTTCCAGGGGCATCTGAGTGATGCAGTGTACCTCCAGCCATGATGGATGGGCGAATTGGGCTGGCATTCAATGAGAGGGATACCATGGGTTAGAGCAAGTAGTTAATGTGGTGGGTTCGATAAGACAGCAAAACCAATCTATCTTGGCCTGGTGCAGACAATCCCTCTGTCATACTCAATGAAAATTAAACTGACACAAATTACTGTTAGATTCAGCCCAATGAGTCGAAGACTCTGCTAAGCCCATCCCCAGTTACAATTATGCAGCTTGTCCAATACAGAGAAGGAGATAAACATGACCTACCCTTAAGAAATAAGGCAGTGGGAGCGGGTGATTGATATAAAAATGTGGGAACACTTTGTCACAAGTCATCATAATCCTATTAGTTTTAAAATACAGATGGAAAAAAGATGAACCAGGACTAAAACTTAAAGTTCTAAATTGTTAAAAAGCCAATTTTGATAACATTACTCAAGAAATTTCCAAAGTCGATTGATATAGATATTGGCAGGTAAGGGGCCAGCTGAGAAGTGGGAAGCCTTCAAAAATGAGATGTCAAGAGTACAGAGATAGTATGTCCATGTTAGTGTGAAAGATAAGTTTGATAGGTGTAAGGAATGCTGGAGGATTGGAAAAAATAAGTTCTGTTCACGGATGAAAAGGAAGCATATGTCAGGTATAGAAAGCAGAAACTGATGGGATTTTTATTAATTCATTCATGGAATGAGGGCGTCGTTGGCTAGGCCAGCATCTATTAGCAATCCCTAATTGCCCAGTGGGCAGTTAAGTGTCAACCACATTGCTATGGAGTTGGAGTCACATGTAGGCCAGAACAGGTAAAGATGGCAGATTGATTTCTTTAAGGACGTGAGTGAACCAGATGGATTTTGCTGACAATCGAAATTGTCATCACTAGTCTCCTATTTCCTGATTTAATGTGAATCATTGGAAAACTCTGAAGGCAACAGGAGTATACATAAGAGGGAAATCAGAAGCGCAAAAAGGGGGCATGTGATAACTTTGGCAAATTGGGTTAAGGAGAATCCAAAGCAATTCTACAAATACATTAAGGATAAAAAAAACTAGGGAGAGAATCGGGTCCCTTAAAGATCAGAAAGACCGCACGTGTGCAGAAATGTAGGAGATGGGGGTAGTATAGAATGAATATTTTGTATTGGTATTTACTGTGCAGGATATGGAAGTGGAAGATTTGGGAAATAAATAGTGTTATCTTGTAAAGTGTCTGTCTTACAGAGGAGATGCTGGAGGTCTTAAAATGTACAGATGTGGATCAATGCCCACAACATTATTCGATATATGCTAGAACTTTGAGAGATGCTGGGGAAATGACTGCTTGTCCCAATCGATTATTTGCATCATCGATAACTACAGGTGAGGTACTGCATGCCTAGAGATTGCCTATCGTGGTGCCACTACTTAAAGGTTTTAAGAAGAGTGATAAGGAAAAGCCAGTGAGCCTGAGTCAGTGGTGGGTAAAGTGTTGGAGGGGATTATGAGGCACAGGATCTGCATGTATTTTGAAAGGCAACGACTGATTAGGGATAGACAACATGGTTTTGTACAAGTCATATTGTGTCTCACTAACTTGACTGAGTTGTTTTGAAGAAGTGACTAAGAAGACTAATTGAGGCAGAAAGGTGTACATTGTCTTTATGGACTTTGCTAAGGCTGTGTTAACAAGGTTGTGTATGGGCATTTGGTTAATAAGGTTGATTCTAATGAAATGCCTGGTGAACTAGCCATTTGGATACAAAATTGGCTCGAAAGTAGGAGACAGAAGGTAGTGGTGGAGGGTTCAAGAAACTGGCAAAGGTTTGCAAATTTCCTCATGCTGGGCAGATAGTCCAGTTTAGGGAGTAATCCACTCGCATAATCTGCACAGCTCTCCATCCTCCCTGTTACCTTGTCCCAGTTTATGGTGTCTCGCTGGTTCTGTGAGGCAGATTCAGACTTTGAGGCAATGGACCATTCCAGCTGATCTGGCAATGTCTTTATTCAACGTTTTCATTCTTGTGATTGGACCCACCATATCTCCCTTCTCCAGTTACTCCCTCTCCCCTGTATCCTTATCCACACTTTCACGAAGTTATCCATTAATTAATCTTTGCGTTTTTCTGTATCTTTCCCTGGCCTTTGTTTTTGGCTCTCTCGTGTATCGAGTGCTGGCATTGTGAATCTCAGAAACAATGAAATGGTGTGTGTCGGTTCCATGTAGGGCAGGATGATTCCAGAAGCTTTGGCGCACGCCTTTGAAACTTTGTCTGTGCCTGTCCACTGAACACCTGTGCTTATCCCTCTCTTCTGATCATGCGGTCAATAACATGAGGAAGCCACTCGAATATTGTTGGAAAGGACCAGACATTGAACTTGTAGCTGAGGGGCTTCTGACTCCCTCCTGTTATTGAATAGTTAGTGGAGGTGCTAGAGATGGTTTGCTGGAGGCTGTGTTATGAACTGCCTCAGACAGTGACCCAACTCTGGATGGAACATGGGGACTGTAGTTACAGCAGCTGGGTCTGTAACATTAGCAGCAAATGGAGCAGACGCTGCAGAGAGGGGCGGCTCTGAAACCTCGGAGTGAGTGTGTGTGAGGAAAGGGATCTGCCAAATAATTCTGCGCGTTAGCCTGAACAAGCATACACTCTCACTCTCCCCGTTACATACACTGAAGTACACTCTCCCTATCCGCTCCACACACGCACACACTCACACTCCCCGTCACCCACACTCTGCTCTGTCACAATCATGCACACCCACAACCACTCTGACTCCCTCCCGCACTCACACACACTCTCTTCTTCAGTCTCTCTCACTTAAAAACATTGTCTCTCTTCTCGCCCCCTTCACACAGAAAACCCCTGACACACACGCATATGCACACGCACATGCGCGTATGCACGTTTAAATCTGCGGGGTGAATTTGCGTGTGCAAGTTTGTATTTGCAGATATACTTTATTTTGTCCCCAAAACATACAATTTGGTGACAGTCAGTCAGTGCGGTATTTTATAAACTCCTATTTTGGGAACAAACTCAGTCTGACTCCAGATGAAGACACAGACAGATTCCAAACAAGATCTCACTCCTGAACTTATCTTCACCATGGACATCCAGTCCCTGTACACCTCTATCCCCCATCACGAAGGACTCAAAGCCCTCCGCTTCTTCCTTTCCCGCCGTACCAACCAGTACCCTTCCACTGACACCCTCCTTCGACTGACTGAACTGGTCCTCACCCTGACTAACTTCTCTTTCCAATCCTCCAACTTCCTTCAAACCAAAGGAGTAGCCATGGGCACCCGCATGGGCCCCAGCTATACCTGCCTCTTCGTAGGATATGTGGAACAGTCCATCTTCCGCAGCTACACTGGCTCCACCCCCCACCTTTTCCTCCGCTACATCGATGACTGAATCGGTGCTGCCTCGTGCTCCCACGAGGAGATTGAACAGTTCATCCACTTTACCAACACCTTCCACCCGGACCTCTAATTAACCTGGACCGTCTCAGACTCCTCCCTCCCCTTCTTAGACCTTTCCATTTCTATCTCGGGCGACCGAATCAACATGGATATTTACTATAAACCGACCGACTCCCACAGCTACCTAGACTACACCTCCTCCCACACTGCCCCCTGTAAAAACGCCATCCCATATTCCCAATTCCTTTGTTTCCGCCGCATCTGCTCCCAGGAGGACCAGTTCCAAAACCATACAATCCAGATGGCCTCCTTCTTCAAAGACCGCAATTTCCCCCCAGAAGTGATCGACAGTGCCCTCCACCACATCTACTCCACTTCCCGCCCCTCCGCCCTTGAGCCCCGCCCCTCTAACCACCACCAGGACAGAACCCCACTGGTCCTCACCTACCACCCCACCAACCTCCACATACAGCGTATCATCCGCCATCATTTCCGCCACCTCCAAACGGACCCCACCACCAGGGATATATTTCCTTCCCCTCCCCTATCAGCGTTCCAAAAAGACCACTCTCTCCGTGACTCCATCGTCATGTCCACAACTCCCACCAACCCAGCCTCCACTCCCGGCACCTTCTCTTGCAACCATAAGAAATGCAAAACTTGTGCCCATACCTCCCCCCTTACTTCCCTCCGAGGCCCCAAGGGATCCTTCCATATCGGCCACAAATTCACCTGCACCTCTGCACACATCATTTATTGCATCCGCTGCACTCGATGTGGCCTCCTCTGTATTGGGGAGACAGGCTGCCTACTTGTGGAATGTTTCAGGGAACACCTCTGGGACACCCGGACCAACCAACCCAACCACCCCATGGCTCAACACTTCAACTCCCCCTCCCACTCCACCAAGGACATGCTGGTCCTTGGACTCCTCCATCGCCAGACCATAGAAACAGTACGGTTGGAGGAAGAACGCCTCATCTTCCGCCTAGGAACCCTCCAACCACAAGGGATGGACTCAGATTTCTCCAGTTTCCTCATTTCCCCTCCCCCCACCCTATCCCAGTCATATCCCTCGAATTCAGCACCTTCCACCCGGACCTCTAATTAACCTGGACCGTCTCAGACTCCTCCCTCCCCTTCCTAGACCTTTCCATTTCTATCTCAGGCGACCGAATCAACACGGATATTTACTATAAACCGACCGACTCCCACAGCTACCTAGACTACACCTAACCTGCAATCTTCTTCCTGACCTCTCTGCCCCCACCCTCACTCTGGCCTATCACCCTCACCTTGACCTCCTGCCACCTCTCACATTTCCAACGCCCCTCCCCCAAGTCCCTCCTCCCTACCTTTTATATTAGCCTGCTGGACACACTTTCCTCATTCCTGAAGAAGGGCTCATGCCCGAATCATTGATTCTACTGCTCCTTGGATGCTGCCTGACCTTCTGCACTTTTCCAGCAACACATTTTCAGCTCATTCCTGAAATACATTGTCTGACTGGAGGGATCACCTCGTTTACATTGATTATGCCTGCAGATATCTCCAGGCAGAGACTTGAAATAAATTCTGCGATTTGCACATTAGTCAATCAAAACCTGCACATCATTAAGAGCCATTTTATTTGTGTACAAGTCATATGCATGAGTTGTATAACCCTTTGATCTTTTACTTATAACTTCTGTGTTTAAGGTCTTTCTCTCTCTAACCTGATGAAAGAGCAGCGCTATGGAAGCTTGTTTTCTCAAATAAAACCTTGGACTCTAACCTACTGTCGTGTGATTTTTGACCTTGCCTGACCCAGTCCAAAACCAGCGACTCCATATCGTAGCATTTAATTGCTTAGCCATTCATCTCTCTGAGCAAATAAATATTTCCTTTCCCATGTGGTCCTGTCTCTTGCATATTAATCTTTTGTGAGATACTGTTGTCTGGAAATCCAGATATAGTACATCTATATGATCCCACTATCCACCTTGTTTGTCACTTCTTTTAAGAAAGCTACTCAATTCATTCAAACATGATTTATCCTTCATAAAACGATGTTGACTGTGCTGGATTGTGGCTTGACTTTGAACATCTCTTGTTATTAGGTCCTTCATAATGGATTCTAACAATTTACCTTAAGTCCCAATCGTTTTCTCAACTTTTTAAATTCCCTAGTGAAGTTGGTTAATCTAGGTTCTTTGCGTTCTATAACCTCTACGTTCCCCTTCAGAATTCCTGTATAACAGGCCTAAGGCCGTAAAAGATTTGCTCCAATTGCTGTGTAAGAGCCAGATGTCTGTTTGGACTCATTCTGTTTCTGCTTTTTACACTCGCTGGGCTGAATATCATCCTGGTATTCCTAGTCTCGATGGCTTGCATGTCCTGCTCCTGTTCCTGACCAAGCCGTTCAAGATCTCAATGCCCTCCTGCTGTCGCTGGATGACAGTTTTGGAGACTTCTGAAATCTCCCAGCTGAAATGTCACTTTTCAAGGGCTGAAGTATGCAGACAAGCTGTGTTGTCCGCATTGGGCCGCTCAGTGGTTCGCACTGCTGCCTCACAGCACCAGAGAGATTCGTGTTCAAGCGAAGGAGAAAACTGATCTTCATTGAGAGAGGCAATGTTTGATCAGCGAGTCAGCGTGAAGTCATCAGAGCATAGTCATGCATTTCACAATGCCCCATATGAGAAACTGATAAAGAAACTAATATCTCATGGTATCAAGGGTGCCCCTTATTACTTGTGGTGTTCATAAATGATGTAGATGTGAATGTGGAGGGGTTTTGGAGGGTGCGATAAATAAGTGCATATGCGACACAAAGAATGGCCAGGTGGTTGGCAGTGAGGAGGAAGGCCTCATGTTACAAGAAGATACAGATGGTATGGTCAGACGAGCAGATCAATGGCAGGTGAATGTAATCCCGATAAATATGAGATGATGCAGTTTGGAAGTAGGAACCAGACAGGGGAGGACTCAGTGAATGGTAACACAGTAGGAAACTCAGAGTGTGCTTCGCTACAAATTGCTGTGACTGGACAGTTTCATAATTAAGTTAAGAGCGATTGGGAACAGTAAATACAGCCTCTACTCATTGGAACATAGATTATAAGAGCTATACAAGACGTTGGTTCACCATGTTGGATAACAGTGTGAAGTTCAGGGAGCCATATTATAGGAAGGATGTGATTGCACTGGAGGGGGTCCTGAGGAGATTTACCAGGATGTTCCTGGGACGGAGCACATCAGCTATAGAGAGAGGCTGGATAAGCTCAGGTTGTTTAGTTTGGGGCAGTTAAGGCCGAGGGGGCATGATTCAGAAGGATAAGCTTACTGGGACGTGGACACGGTGGATAGACAGCAGCTGTTCCTTTTAGTCAGAGGGCCAAGAACAAAGGAGCACACGTTTAAAGTGGGGCTTCAAGAAGATTTGCGGAATGTTTTTCACCCAGAGGGTTTTGGGGTCTGGAATGTACTTCCTGAAAGGGGAGTTACCATGGTAACCTCACAACGGTTACAAAGTTACTTGGATGAGCACTGGAACTGTCATAACATTCCCTGCTACGGGCCTCGTGTAGGAAAGTGGGGATAATATAAACTGTGCTGTATTTCTGACGGTGCAGAACCTATGCTTTTGTGATTCTACGGCGGTGGACGCCAATTGATGGTTTTCCGAAGAGAATATCAACAAGAATTATAAGAGTGAACTGTCAATTAGATTACTTACAGTGTAAAACAGGCCCTTCGGCCCAACAAGTCCACACCGCCCCGCCGAAGCGCAACCCACCCATACCCCTACATCTACCCCTTACCTAATACTACGGGCAATTTACCATGGCCAATTCCCCTAACCTGCACATCTTTGGACTGTGGGAGGAAACCGGAGCACCCGGAGGAAACCCACGCAGACACGGGGAGAACGTGCAAACTCCACACAGTCAGTCGCCTGAGGCAGGAATTGAACCCAGGTCTCTGGTGCTGGGAGGCAGCAGTGCTAACCACTGTGCCACCGTGCTGCCAATGGAAAAGGTCGGAAGAAACAAGTGCAAATTCGTTACTTATCAACCCAGAGAAAGGAGAATAGAGAACAGGGAAGTGGCAGAATAATAATGCAACTACTTCAATTCTATCTTCACAGAAGAAAACAGACCAAACAAATCATATCTTCCCAGCAACACTGGCAAGCCTAAGTCTCGAGAGAAAAAGAATGAAATGAGTAAATGAATGCTTTAAGAGAAATTATTGGGACTGAAGTATGGTTGCATTTGTACTACATATGGAAGGTGAGAAGGTGAAATCCAATACCAGGGACCTGTGCGTAAACAAAGGAGAGTACAATAGGATGAGGGAGGAATTGGCTAAGGTTGGCTCGAAGCAAATACTTGACGCTGAAACTGTTGATTCATTGTGGATGGCTTTCAAAGCAATTTTTCCAAGTGCTCAGCAAGACGATGTAACAGGGAAATGGAAGGACTGAAGGAAAACAAAAGGTATCCAGCTATGATGGCTCAGGAAATAATGGAGACTATCAAGATAAAATAAATTGCATAAATAATGCCAAACACCATTGGGAAACTAAAAGATTGGGAAAACTTTAAAGGTGGAAAGAATGCAACAATAAAGTTATCAAGAAACATAGCATAGTTAGCTTATGAGAGCATAGACAGATAGCAAAAGATTCAATAAATATATAAACAAAAAGAGTGGCTAAGGTAAGCACTGGTCCTTTAGAGGGTGAGAAGGGCGATTCACTAATAGGATATAAGGAAATGGCTGATGAATTTTACGTATATTTTGTTGGTCTTCACATTGGCAGATGCTCATAACATGCCAATAATTGTCAAATAGAGGAAGGTAGGTGAGGACCTGGAAGCATACATTTCCACTAGAGAGATAGTGTTGGGCAATCTAACGGAGGTAATGTTAGATAAGTCCCGTAGCCCTGATGGAATGCATCCCAGGGTACTAACAGAGGTGGTGAGAGAAATATCAAATACGTTTGTGGATTTTTTTCTAAATTCACTTGCCTCTGGTGCAGTTCCAGCAGATTATAAAACAGGAAAGCAGAGAAAACTGTTGAAATGGAGAGGTAGACAAAAAGTGGGGAATTGTAGACTGGTTAGCCTAACATGTGTAGTGGGGAAAATACTTCAGTTTGTAATCAAGGAATAAGGAGCACACATCTTGATAGAAATTGTCCCGTTGGGCAGACACAGCATCAGTTCATGAAAGGCAGGTCATGCTTAACTAATTTACTGGAACTCTATGAAGACATTATGACTACAAGGACCCAGTAGATGTGGTATACTGAGACTTTCAAAAGGTATTCGACACAGTGCCACTAAAAAGTTTCCTGCATAAGGTAATGATGCATGGCGTTACGGGTAATGTATTAACATGTGCATTGGATTGGTTAACTAACAGGAAGCAAAGAGTGGGAATAAATTAGTGCGTTTCTGGTTGCTGATCAGTGACTAGTGCCATGCCTCAGGGAACACAATTATTCACAGCTTACATAGATGATTTGGATTTTGCAAACGACATAAATAGTTTAAGTGAGTGGGAAAAGGTCTAGCAGATGGAGTACAATTGTACTAAATGTGAAGTCATCCATTTTGGTGGGAATAATAGTAAAAAGGACGGTTTTTGCATGGTAAAGATAGAGCATGTTTCTGTGCAGAAGAGCCTGGGAGTCCTTACATATGAATCACAGAAGTTGGTCTGAAGGTGCAACAACTAACAAGGCAAATACAATTTGTTCTTCATTGCGAAAGAGATTGATTTTAAACGCAGGGAGGTAATGTTGCAACTGTACAAGGTGCTGGTGAGACCACACTTGGAGTTCTGTGTGCAGTTATGGGCTCCCTACTTGCGAAAGAATGTTCTGGCACTACTGTGGACGCAGCTGAAAAATGTGTGGTTGGAAAAGCGCAGCAGGTCAGGCAGTATCCAAGGAACAGGAGAATTGACGTTTCGGGCATAAACCCTTCTTCAGGAATGAGGCAGCCTAAGATAAAAGATAGGGAGGAGGGACTTGGGGATGGGAGTTGGGAATGCGATAGGTGGAAGGAGGTTGCGGTGAGGGTGATAGGCCAGAGAGGGGGTGGGGGCGGAGAAGTCGGGAATAAGATTGCAGGTCAAGAAGGCGGTGCTGGGTCCGAGGGTTGGGACTGAGACAAGGTGGGGGAGGGGAAATGAGGAAGCTAGAGAAATCTGCATTCATCATTATTATGGACGCAGAGGAGGTTCACTAGTTTAGTTCCAGAATTGATGGGTTTGGACTGAGTAGAGTGGAATTATATATTGATTGGAATTTGAAAGAATGAGGGAGGATCTGGCAGAAACATATATCCCTAAAAGTGAATAGATAAGATAGAAATAGACAGGACATTTCCAGTAGCAGGTGAAACTAGGACGATAGGGCAAGGCCTCCAAATTAGATGGAGCAGATTTAGGACTGAATTGAGAAAGAACTTATTGACCAAGAAGGTTGGGGCTCTGTGGAATTCCGTGCCCAGTAAAGTATTTGAGGCTTTGTCATTGAATGTTTTTGAAGCGCAGGTAGATAATTTTTTGAGCAGTAAGTGTAATAAGGGTTATGATGAGCGGGCTGGTAACTGGAGCTGAGGCCATGAAATGATCAGCCATGATCTTACTGACGCTGCTAGGTCTATCGTTATTGTGTAATGGGTCAACATGAAATGGGAATCATAATTGAGAAACTGACTGGTTGATACATAAGGAGAAGCAAAGGATGCCATACATTTGGAATTTTCAGAAAGATTTTGGTAAAGACTCTGACCTAGTATGCAAAATCAAGTGTTAAGGAATTGGGGTAAAATATGATTTTTTTTAGAATAGGAGAGCTGGCAGGAAACCGTGAACAGGAATAAAATACTCTGTTTTGAAGTACAAGGATCATTTGGTGGTGCAGGGATCGGTGCTTGGGCCCCAGATATTTCCAATATAACTCAAACATTTCGTTGAGGGAATCAAATGCATTATATTCCAGTCTGTTTACAGCACTAAATGATGTTGGATTGTGAGTGGGTGAGGAGGACATTGAAAAAAACTGCAAGATGATTGAGAAAAGTAGAGTGAATGTGCAAATATGTGGCAGATGAAGAGCAATGAAGGTAGATGTGTCGGTGTGTACTTTGGTGGGAGCAATAGAACTGCAACCTAACATTTGAAAAGGGATTATTTGAAACATGTTTATCTTTAAAGCAATTTATGTTTCTTCTGTGCAGATCTCTAACGTCGTGCAGGGCAGTGAGTTCTGAAGCCAGAATTCAATACTGGAAATGGCATTGGCACACTGACCAGTAAACATAGGCTCACCAAGTGGTTAGCTGTAACATTGAAATGGTTCTGAATCTCCCTGTACATCAGTCATGAAAGCAATGTTGCAGGAACTCAAAGTTGATAGGAAAATAATGAGTATGTTCACCAATATTTCGCGAGGATTTGAGTCCAGGAGTAAGGGCGTCTTACTGAAATTGTACAGGGCCTTAGTGAGACCCCATCTCGAACATTGTGCAGTATTGTGTGCAGTTTTGGTTTCATTGGCTAACAATGGACAAACTGGACATTGAGGCAGTACCGTGAAGGATGACCAGACTGATCTCTGAGATGACAGGCTTAGTGTGGAAGCGGAGTTTGGGGCGACTTGGCCTGTATTTAATGGGGTTTAAAAAAATGAATGGAGACCTCAGTGACATACATAAAACTCGGACAGGGCGATACAGATTGGAAACAGGAACGATAATTCCTCTGGCTGGGATATCTGAAACAAAGGGCCACAATATTAGGTACAGGCAGGCCACTCTGTATTGAGATGAGAATAAATGTCTGCAATCAGAGACTGCTGACCGTGGGGAACTCTCTCCCACATAAGGCTGTGGAAGACAGGGCACTGACTATAAATAAGGATTTCTAGACACTAAAGGGATCGGAAGACAGCGGGAGTATGGCTGTCACAAGCTCACAGATTTTAGGAAGGAGGTTTCTGTGGGGTCAACAGGACTGTGTTTCTCGTTCCCTTTTCCGATAGGTGCAGCCGGGTGGGGCCCTGTGTTCTGTTGGGTTTATCCGTCCAAAATCGGAGCACGTAAATACAATTTACTGTCTTCGTTGACTGCTTTAGAGACCATTGAAAAGTTTACCACATGGCTGTGTGCCTGTAATCACCTTTAGACCAGACCAGGAATGCATGGAATTCACCAGACCAGAATTCACTTCCTGAAAGTAAGTTGGGGAAACAAATTGAAGTCTGCAATCGATGTTGATTTCAGGGTCACTGTTACTGACACCGGAGTTTAGATCTCAGTATGTTATTAATTGTTATTAACTTCCACCAGCTGCCAGAGAATTAACCTGGTCTGGATTAGTAAACCAGTGAGGTATCAGAGGAAGTGGTATTGGTGAATACAATTACAACGTTTGAAAGACAATTTGATGGTTCATGAATGGGAAAGGATTGGAGGGGTATGTGCCAAAAGAAGAAAAAACGAACTCGCCCAGTTTAGGAAACCTGGTGAGCATGGATGAGTTGGGGCGAAGGGTCTGTTTGCATTTTGTATGACTCTAAGAGTCGATTACTTTATAACTCGCCTTTCATCACTAATTGTTCATTGCCGTCAATTCATTTCCAAGTCAAAAATCCTCTGTAAATGTTTTCAATGATCTAGCTTTCTGAAATTTCTTAAACAGCGAATTCCTAACATTGATGAGGTGCTGTCGAACACACCAGCAGCAATAGCAGAATTATATTTAACTATAATCTGTAAAGTTTTGCCTGGGATAATCCCTCAGTCTACCATTACTACCAAGCCAATCAATGGCTCAGTGATGTATGAGTGAACATGCCAGTGTCAGAACAATGTGTACCTAAGCCTGATGACAAACCACGAAAGCTACCACAACTGACTTCTTGCATTCCGATCAGTCGAATTGACATCTGATTGACAGGGAGCAATGCTCCCAAGACCAACAGTCCTGCCACATTCAGTCATAAATGGCGATGGATCATGAAACAATTCACTGTAGGAGAGGACTGCACAAATATCCCCATCCTGAATAATGGAACAGTCCTGTACATCAGTGCAAAAAAACAAGGATGTAGTATCTGCACCATTCTCAGCCTGAATTATTCAGTGAATGATCCATCTCACCCTCGACATGATGCCCACAAAATCCCAGATGCCAGTCTTCAATCAATTCGATTCACTGCACGTGACATGTAGAACCAGCCGAACACAATTGATATGACAAAGGCAATGGGCCCTGATGCCATTCCTGTAATATGACTGAAGACTTGTGTTGCACAACAAGCCGTGTTCCTGGGGAAGGTGTTTCGTTCCAGCTCCAAGTCTGCCATCTCCCTGGCAAAGCAGAAAATTTCTCAGCTATGTGCAGTTTCCTAAGAGGGGAAGACTTGCAATCTGACCAATTACCACACTCTCAGTCCCATCACGATAGCCAAATTGGTGGAAGTTCTTTTTGGCAGAGCTGTCAAGCAGCACAGAAACAACCAGCTCAGTGAGGTTTCTGATAGGTCCCCACGTGAATATGGTGCTGTTCTGAAAGTGTCACTGGTTTGCTAATCCAGACCAGGTTAATTCTCTGACAGCTGGTGGAAGTTAAAAACAATTAATAACATACTGAGATCTAAACTCTGGTGTCAGTAACAGTGACCCTGAAATCAATATCGATTGCACCCTCTTTAAGAAATAGCTGCTGCATAGATCTCGCTTAAATCTCTATCCTCTCACCTTAAACTTATCCTCTCTGATTTTGTGCAGCACCACCCTGGGGAAAAGAGCTTGGTTATACATCCTATCCATGTCCCTCAGCACTTCATAAACTTCTATGAGGTCACCCCTTAGCGCCATACACAAAGGGAACAAAATCCCAGCCTCTCCATATATCTCAAAACGACCCATCCACGTCACAACATTGAAAATATTTTTGCACCCTTTCCAGTTTATAGTATCCTTCCTATAGCAGGTCGACAATAATTGTTCTCAGTAATCCAAATGTGGCATCACCATTCTGTTGTGCAGCCACAGCAGGGCGGCACGGTAGCACAGTGGTTAGTACTGCAGCCTCACAGCGCCTGAGATCCAGGTTCAATTCCCACCTCAGGCAACTCTGTGTGGAATTTGCACATTCTCCCTGTGTCTGCATGGGTTTCTTCCCATAATTAATTCCAAAAAAATATGCGGGTTAGGTGAATTGGCCATGCTACATTGCCCGTAGTTTTAACTAAAGGGGTAAATGTAGGAGAATCGGTGGGTCGGTGTGGACTTGTTGGGCCGAAGGGCCTGTTTCCACACTGTGAGTCATCTGATATCTAACAACATGATGTTCCAATTCCTACACGCAATGCTCTCACCAATGAAGGTTAGTGTGCCTAAAGCTTTCTTCACCGCCCGGTCCACCTGTGACTCCACTTTCAAGGAATTTCCTACCTGCACCCTGGGTCTCTCTGTTGACAACTCTCCCCAGTGCCCTACTGTTTACTGTATAAATCCTGCAACTGGTTTGTCTAACAAAATGCAACACCTCACATTTATCTGCATGATCCTCCATCTGCCAATTCTCGGCACACTTGCACAGTACATCAAGATCTCATTGTTCCCTAAGGTAACCTTCTACAGTGCCCAGTATTACATCATTTTGGGGTTTTTCGTCTACAAACTTGCTATCCATGTTTCTTATCTTCTCATCCAAATAATACAAAAGCAATGAACAGCAATTAACAGCAACCGCCTGGTCCTTGCGACACTCCACTGGTCACAAACCTCCAATTGGAACAAGAAATCTTTCCCAGCACGCTCTGTTTCATACAGTCAAGCCAATTTTGTATCTAAATGGCTTGTTCTCCCTGATGCCCTGTGATCAAACCTTATTAACGATGCTACCATGTAGAATTTTGTTAGGGCTCACTAAGGTCCATGTAGACAACGTATGCTGCTTTACCTTCATCTATCTTCCCAATCACCTCTTCAAAGACTGCTATCTAGTTTGCGCGACAGGTTTTCCCAGACACAAAACCGTGCTGTCCATTCCGAACCAGTCCTTGCCTTTCGAAACACATGTGCATCCTGTCTGTCACCCTTGACATCAGACTCACAAGTCTGTAGTTCCCTGGGTTTTCCTTGCAGTCTTGTTACAAATAATGTAACAAGATTAGCTGTCTTCCTGTCCTCCAGCACCTCAACCGTGGCTGTCAAGGATACACATAAGAAAATCAAGAGAACTGCAAATTTTATCAACCAGAAACAAAGACAGAACGTGCTGGAAAAGCTCAGCAAGTCTGACAGCATTTGTGCAGAGAAATCAGAGTTAATGTGTTATGACACGGGGCAAAACCCCACCTGTGCTAATTTAAACCTGCCATAGCGAAAATATTTAACCTGGGCTGTAATCTCTTAAAATTCGATTGGCCAAGAACTATCCTAAAGGTCACTATTTAAAGTAAAAATTAACAATTTTATTTTTTAACGTCTAACAGGGAATAATTAACTAACAACTATTTGCAACTCCTTTCTCTGACCTATCTTTTACTTTCTCTTCTACACTACTGCCCGATAAAAAAACCCCAATTAAGATTGACCAAAATATTCAAATTTCAGAACGAGCCAGCTGTCAAATCTTCTCTTATCTTCCTCTGTCTTCTTTTCTTCTCCTTAGTGTTTCTGTTTAACAGATCAGTGATAGATAAAGGTGAACTTAAGATAGCTATTCCCCAGGCAGTCTGCAAATGTTGGTGGATTGGCAGCTGGCCCCCAACAGTTCATATTTTCAGCTTTATACGCCAAAGCATTGAATCGTTTCATTTTTATTAATGTTGTCAAAATGACAAATTCATACTTGATTGGAGTTTTGTATCTTCGGGCATAATATAAACTGATAGGTCGAATTTGTTTTATTTTTGTCTCATACCAAGCCAGGTGCTGCCAGCTGCTGGACCAAATGTAACATTGTAAATTTTCCATAACTCGCTGTGCTTGCTTAATCCTTCAATTCTATTAAAGGCACAGTACTCTTTACATGCTCATAACACCCTCCCTCTCAAAAAAGAACCATCCAAATGAAAACATGGTTTCATTTGTTTTTCTATTCTTTAAACACATTACCATAACATGCAGATATCTTAAATCTAAGTTAACCTTAACTGCTTCCCATATACGTGTACATAACATTGGATAAATGCAAGTCTCACCTCCACTTTATCAGTTAAATCCATGATAACGCATCTGCGATAACATTCTTCCATTCAAATTCTCTCTCTCTTTGCTAAGATAAGAGCGTTCTCTCTCTTTTTCTCTCTTTTCTCTCTCTCTCTTTTCTCAGCTAAGATTCTTCCCCTTCTCACTTTTTTCCTCTCACTCATTTCTGTCTTGTTTTCTGTTTCTTCGCTCTCTCTTTCTCTCTCCCTTTGTTTATCATCAAACTCCATTTTCGTCAATTGTAATTTCAGTTTTTACTCACTTTACTGCACTTGTCTTATTATACAAAATGTGGAGCAATAGATTGTGGGAGACATAGCAGTTTGGATCAGTAATTGCTTGCTGAAAGAAAACAGAGGGTTGTAGTTGATGGAACATGATCATCTTGCTGTCCAGTAACTAGCAGCGTAACACAAGTGCCAGTGTTGGGTCCACTGCTGTTCGACACTTCTATAAATGACCTGGATAAGGGCTTAGAAGGATGAATTGGTAAACTTGCAAACGACACGAAGGTCGGTGGATTTTGGATAGTGACGAAGGATGTAGTAGGTTGTAGAGAGACATAGATAGGTTGCAGAGTTGGGCTGAGAGGTGGCAAATTGACTTTAATGTGGACAAGTGTGAGGTGATACACTTTGGACAGAGTAATCGGAATGGGCTAATGGTAAGAATCTTGGGAGTGCAGATGAGCAGAGAGATCTCGGTGTCCATGTACACAGATCTCTGCAAGTTGCCATCCAGATTGACAGGGTTGTTAAGAATGCATAGTGTTTTGGATTGAGTTCCGGAACCAGGAGGTTGTACTGCAGCTGTACAAAGCTCTGGTATGGTCACACTTGGAGTATTGTGTACAGTTCTGGTTACCAATTATAAGAAGGATGTGGAAGCTTTGGAAAGGGTGCAGAGGAGATTTACGAGGATGTTGCCTGGTATGGAAGGAATGTCTTACGAGGAAAGGCCTTGAGGCTGTTCTCATTAGAGAGAAGAAGGTTGAGAGGTGACTTAATAGACATACAAGATAATCAGTGGGTTAGATAGAGTGGACAGGGAGAGCCTTTATCCAAGTATAGGAACGGCAAACACGAGGGGACACAACTTTAATGTGAGGGGAGATAGGTATAAGACAGATGTGAGAGGTAGTTTCTTTACTCAGACAGTAGTAGGGATATGGAATGCTTTGCCTGCAACGCTAGTAGATTCACCAAGTTTAAGTGTATTTAAGTCATCATTGGACAGGAATATGGACGTACATGGAATAGTGTAGATGGGATGGGCTTTAGATTAGTTTGACAGGGAGGCGCAACATTGAGGGCCGAAGGACCTGTACTGCGCTGTAATGTTCTATGTCTATTTCTCTGACACACTTTCGTGAAATTCCCCGACAATTTCAGCTTTACTTTTGTCCTTGGTTAAATTCAAATCTAACATCTTTGCTAATTCTAAAAGTTTGGCCTTTATCTTTCCACCTAAACTTTCTTGCTAAATTTGCGAATCATCTTCAAACCTCTCTTAATATTTTAAACAGCCAGTTATCTCACTTTTAATTTAACTAACCATGTCATCGAAATTAGACAAGTTGTGTCACTAACGTTTTATTTTAAAATCTTGGACACGAACGTGCAAATGTATAAATATACTGTGCTTTTTTCATACCTCAAATCTGCCCAAATCTCAGACTGGGTCTTCCTAAACCTGTTTAAATTGTGGACGAAAACCCCCAAGCTGTTATGACACAGGGTTAACCCATCTCCTAATTTAAACTAGCCACACAGAAAAAGTTCACCTCATGCTGTTAAATTTTGAGAAGTAAAGATCCATTTATGGAGGTCACTATTTAACGTAAAATTAACAATTTTATTATTTAAGTCCAACAGAGAATAATAAAACGAACAACTATATCAAACGCCTTTTGGTTAAGCGTATCTTTTCCAGCTGTCTCTACCATACTGGTCCGATAAAATAAAATAGCTCGATTAAGATTTACAAAAAAAATTTATCACATTTCAAAACCAGTCAACATTGTCAACTCTCCGTTGTAGATTTTCCTCTGTAGATTTTCCTCTAGGTCGGCTTCAATGTTCTGCTTTGGAAACCTCTAATAGGCACGTACCTTTCAGAAAGCACTTCGGCTTGCAGTCTATCTTTGTGGATGTCCTTGGCAGTTCTCCACCTAAATGGTCAAAATGTACAGATTGATACCTCAAAACATCAGACCATTTCATTGATTTTGATGTCATCAAATACATTATATTTCAAACTCAATTTGATTTCAGTATGTTGGGGCCTAAGTTAAACTGACTGGCTGAATTTGAATTGGTTTTTGTTCCGTGGCAACTCATCTCACTATTGATTTCGCAGTAAAATGTAACATTTTAATTTTTTTCAGAACGCTTTATGTCAGTTTCCTGTCTCTCTTAAACGTAACATATATCTCTACACGTTCATAACAATATCATTAATCTGCCCTGCGTAGCTTTCCATAAATTTGATCAACTCAGGAAGTCCACATAATAGTCTTTTCTGTTCCAATAAGATGACCCATTTTATCTCATCCTTCCTTTACCTAAATCCTTCTTTCCAGTTATCATTCCAATTACTTACAATGTTACCGGTATTCTTCGAGAAAGTAATACACTGTGTGTGAGATGAAAGAATGAGATGTTATCATATTCCCATATGAAGGAGTAAATGTGCAACTTTTCCAAGCTTTCTGATATCAAAAAAGATGTAAAAATCTCCTTTGTTCGTGGATTAGGAAAGTGAAAATGACACTCATGGACCGAACAGCAGTAATGCAATGAACCTTTATTGGGATAATTGAACGACCAAATATTTAGTTTACTCTTGAGAGTCTGAATTCAGCTTTTTTTTTTCAATTCTGTGTTGCTTGCGTTTTTATCAATATGCATACATTATCGCTGAGAAAACCAGAAGTTGCTGGACATGTGCATTAGTTATGGCAGTATCTGTTGTGAGAAAGCAGATTCAATGTTGCGAAGCGGAATGGGACTGGATTGCTTACTTTTTACCAATAGTGTTCAGCGATGTGCAGGTTAGGTGCATTAGTCAGGGGTAAATGCAGCATAATAAAATAGGGGATTGCTTCAGGGCGGGTTACTCTTAGGAGGGTCAGGGTGGACGTGCAGTGTGAAATGGCCTGTTTCCCCACCGTAGAGATTCTATGATTTCTTCATAAAAAGGGCGGTAGTTGCCTGGATCAAGAATGTCTCCGAACAAGCTTAGGGCATACTGAAGTGGGAGGGTAAACAGCCAGCGGTTGTGGTTCACATTGATACCAATGACATAGGTAAGAAGAGTGAAAGGTTGCAAGGTCCTGCAAAGAAAATTAAGGGAGTTAGAAGTGAGTTTAAAAGCAGGATCTCCAGGGTTGCATTATTTAGATTACTTCCCGTGCACTTGGAAGTGAGACAAGGAAGAGGAAGATAGTCGAGTTGAATATGTGGCAGGAAGCTAGTTTGGAAGGACTGTTTCTGATTTTTGGATGATTCGGATCGCTTCCAGTGCAGGTGGGAACTGTACAAAAAGGAAAGTGCACTTGAACTGGAGGGGCCCCAACATCCTGGAAATGAGGTGTGATCGTCCAACTCCAGTAGGTTTAAGCTAATATTACAGGAAGCTTGGAACCAAAGCAGCAAATCAGAAACTGAGCAGACATTAAAGGTTGGTCAAATAAATAGGCAGAGCCAGTGTAATGAAAATGCTGAGGGAAGAAATCATAACAATTTAGACAAATGTGAGTCGAATGCTGGAGTAAATGAGAGGTTCACTATTATCGGGGATCAATAAATATGGATGGAGAGCCTGCACACAAAATTATTAAAAGAGAAAGACAAATCAAAAGAACTTATGTAAAACCTTTTAACTAAATGTGGGCAGTATTTTGAATAAAATGAATGATCTAATAGCGTAAACGAAGATAAATAGGCATGGCATGTTGGGGATTACGGAAACGTGGTTGCAGGAAGGTCAGGGGTAGAATGTTAAACGTCCAAGAGTACTCAGTATTCAAACAAGAAGAATCAGCAGGTGGAGTGTCTGCATTGGTGAAGGATGATATTAAGGCTGTATTAAGGAATGGCATTAGCACGTGGGACAAGAATGATGAATCAGTCTGGTTTGAAATAAAACACATGGAAAGAAACCCTTTGGTAGGAGCATTTGCAGCCCACAACTCGCTCCCATCCACAGACTATTTTGAAAGTAGGGAATAGCATGAACCAGGGAATAACGACGGCTTGAGACAAGGGCACAAGAGTGATTATGGGTAATTTGAAATTGCACATTGACTGGATTAATCAATTTAGCAAGGAGAACCTCAAAGAACGAATCGTCAAATCTTTGAGAGATTATTTCTTCGATTATCATTTTATGGAACCAATCAGAGAACTGCCTTTGATATCAGGTAATGGGGAAGGAGCTATAAACCATATTGTAGTACAGGATCATCTTAGAAAGAGTGACCACAACATGCTGTATTTTCACATTCAGACTATAACAGTGAAGACAGAGTTACATTGGAGAGGTTTAGTTTTGGGCAATGATAATTATATTGGCCTGACGAAAGGATTGGACTGAGTGGGCTTGGCAAAAAGATTAAGGGTAAAACAATTGACTAACAGTGGCAACTACTTGGGGAGATAGTCAAAACCTTTCCATTAAAGTGTAATCCTGAGTGCAAGAGGAATTTTGAAAAAAATGAAACGTGATCCATGTCTTAACAAGGTAGTCAATAATTACACGAAAGTGCTGGCCTGGTGGTATTATTCAGATAATGTTCTGGGGACTCAGGTTCAAATGCCGCCATGGCAGATGGCGGAATTAAGAGTTTATTGATGATAATGAATCCATTGTTCATTGCTCGAAACACCCATATGTTTCATGAATTTCCTTTATGGACCAATAATCTTACCTATTCTGACCGACATGTGACTTCAAGCCCATATAAATTTAACTGACGTTTACATGAGCTCTGGACGATTGGGGACGGACAACGAGTGCTGTCTAACCAGTGATGCTCTCATCCGATGAATGAATGAAAGAAAAACGCTTTAATTGTCAGTAGTTACTAAAAACAAAATCACAATGGTTACGAAGGAAAATGAGTAGAAAACATATGAATTGATAAAGAACACTTCTCTGAGTGGACAAAAAGTAAATAATGCTGAAAGTAAATGTTGGCCTTTTAGAGGATGAAAATGGTGAAGTAGTAATAGGAAACTCAGAAATGGCAGAGGCGAAACCAATGCTTCCTGATTTCACAGTGGAAGATAATTTCTTCCCAAAATTAACAATAAATGCAAATGATCGTGATAGGAGTACGATGATGGGGAAGAAGATATTGAATACATTGATGGGATTAAAGGCAGATCAGGTCGTCGACCTGCACTTTATCGTATTAACGGAGGTAACAGCAGAAGTACTGGAAGTGTTAGTTACGATATTCAAAAAATCATTGGATTCTGGAACAGTGCCAAAGCGTTGGAAAATTAATAACGTGGCACTCGTATTCAAAACAGGAGATAGGCAAACATTCACAAACTTTAGACCAGTGATTTAACCTCTCTATTGGGGAAGTTGATTCAGTCAATCTTAAAGTAGGAAATAACTGGACATTTGGAAAAACAAAGATCAATTCACCCGTGTCAGCACGCTTTTATGAAGGACAGTTTGTGCCTGAAAAACCTGCTGGAGTTCTTTGAGAATATAATCAACAATGTGGATAATTGGAATGCAGCAACTGCTGTCCATCTAAATTTCAGAAGGCATTTGACAAGGTGCTGCATAAAGGACTGATGTAGACGGCTAGATCCCGCGCGTTCAGGGTAGAGAATTGACTTGGATAGAGAATTGGCTGACTGACAGAAAACAGAGCATCAGGATAAATCGTCTTTCTCTGGCGAACTGACAATAGTGAGGTTCTGCAGGGTTCAGTTCTCAGAACTCTGGAATAGATTAGATTACTTACAGTGTGGAAACAGGACCTTCGGCCCAACAAGTCCACACCGACCCTCCAAAGAGCAATCCACCCAGACCCATTCCCCTACACCTTAGACTACGGGCAATTTAGAATGGACAATTGACGTAACCTGAACATCTTTGGACTGGAGGAGGAAACCGGTGCACCTGCAGGAAACCCACACAGTCACGGGGAGAATGTGCAAACTCCGCACAGACCGTTGCCTGAGGCCGAAATTGAACCCGGGTCTCTGTCGTTGTGAGGCAGCAGCGACAACTACTGTGCCACCTCAAGTGTTGACGACCTATCCAAATGACCTGGAAGGAGAGACAGAGTGGAGCAACTAAATTAACAAATGGTACTAAACTAGGTGGCAAAACAAGCTGTAATGAGGAGCTAAAGAATTTACAGATGAATGTTAATAGGATTGGAAAATGGGGCAGATTGCTATACCTGCAGGTGGTGTGTTTAATTTGGAAAAGTGCAAAGTTGAATTTCCTATCGCCTTTCCAAATTCCTATATTCTTGCGTTGCCCCATCTGCAGTTCTTTGAATATTATTCACCGTTGATGGCTGGGGTAATAGGACTCGAGGGGTTTGGTTGAGGGAGGTGCTGGATGCTCTGTGTGTCGGTAACAAGACAGTGTTGTGGAGAAAAGACCGCAGTCAAGCCTTGTTGATTACTACAGCAGGCCTGGCAACCAGATGGCCTGTCCCTGTTTTATTTCCTGATGTTTATTTGCCTGCAGTAAACCACATCAAAATATTGCAGTCAGATAGACAGTCTGTAATTAATACGCCTATTTCATAATAAAGGGACAAATGATCATTTAGATTGGAAGTAAAGACTTGGCAATTCTTTTGAGATTTGATGACTATTTGCTGCAACTGCAGTGTGGGAATTGGGTGACGGGACTGCAAAACACTTCAGCATTTTTGCAAATTTATAGTTTAGATATTGAGTAAGATGGAAAGTGTCCATAATTTATATCTTATGAAAAAATATTTTGAATATATTATGGGAGAATAAAAACATTGAAAAAATTAGAAAAGGAAGATGTGAATAGGATTAAGTTATTAAAGAGGTCTAGGCACGTCAAGGGAATGGGCAAATATTGGTCTTTGGATCATATTTGGGAAAATGTGTCCGTGTTTGAGCGAGTTCGGCGAGTTGAATGGAAAACCAGTGTACTATTTCAATGAACAGATTGCGAAAATAAGCCACGTGGAACGGGGGAACTGGATTACAAAACAAACCTCTGCGTCAACATCTTGTTTTTCAGGAGTCTTGAAATATTTTAAAATCAAAAACATTAAGAAATAGGAAAGTTTTTCTACAGTTGACAGATTAATGGTGAGACCACTTTCACTTTATATGTGTGTCTCCTTTTTATTGAGCCTTCGAGTAAGGGGAAGAGCTGTTCTCTGTTCACGCGGTTCAGACCCCTCATGCTGTTAATCACCTCCATCAGAAACAGCTCTCAACCTTTTTTGCTTAAAAGTAAAATCAAGTAAATCTAGCCTCTCTTCAGTTTGAGTCCTCTCTTGTCTTGCTGTTACTGAAATTTATCACATTTACCAGTGATAAATTTCATCAGCGCTTGATCTGGCCTCCCGACCAACGGGTTTATACCCTCCAGTAACTTCACATTTTCCTCCTCACTGTGAACCACCATCTCATCTTTGTGTCATCCACAACATTCTTTAACATTCCCCTCAAACTCCAATTGACAGTTTGATGCAGTTGAGGTTCTTTTTTTATGAGGCAGCTACAAATTTTATTTTGGACTTGGAGCTGAATTCTCATTGATACTATGCCACTATTTATGTTTCATTCATAAGGCTTGTTCGGAATTAATATTGGATTAGGTTTAAGTGGCTTTCACTGCAACATTTGACTTCTACGTGGACCTGGATAATGTTCTTCATATCGTTCGCTGTAATAGTCAGAGCTGAAGGAACTTTCCATCTGTACGATTGACACCGATTCATAATTTTGTTTGAAAGTGCTAGAGTGATGAGGATAACGATTCAATTAAATTCTACATACATGGCAGGAGATCAAATTATATCGTAAAGTCACCTTGACTTCGAAACAAATTATTAAAACAAACGCCAACTTTTCTTCATATTGTAAAAACAGTTTCATAAATGGCCTTAAAGCAGCATGGATCTTGCAGCTCCTCCTGGGATTGCAGATAGTTAAATATTTAATGCAGTCTATTTTGCATTTGATATAGTTATCATAGTTTATTAATTAGCATTATTTTTCTATTTTGTTACATTAACATTCAAAACAAACAAAAAAGCATTAACAAACTCACGATTTTCTTTCAAACGAGCATTTTTAAAAATAAGAGTTTTTTAAGGGTGGTATACAAAAAAAAGAAATGTGTATTTATATTTTAAAATGTTTCTTTTATTACACTGCAAAAGTTGTTTTTTGTTTGAAAAATTAATCTTTTTTAAAAAATAAGGAGTTGTACCTTCCTTCCGGAGAACCCTACATATTTTCAACTCCGGAAAAGAATATTTTCTTCTTGGAATGTATTGAAGAAGAATATTTTTATTGATTTAATTAGCGAAATATTTGACTTTGTATAATTTTTACATGTTTGCTAAGTATATGGATATATTTTTTCCATTTTAACATTATTTTCTGTAGGCAATGAAAAATCACATAAGGTGTCGTAAAAATTGTCCTGCTTTTAGGCATAATGTTATTAAGATCACATATAAGAGAGAGAGGATGGCTAGAAGATTTAGAAAAAATATTCTCCAGCAAATTGGTCAGATAGATGGGTGTCTATCAGGAAAGAGAAGAAGGTAATTCAAAATTCTCTGGTGGCTATTCCTCTATCAAAATGATTTTCAGTTTTTAGAACAGCTGAAGGGAATTGTCTTTTTGAGGAAAATGGAAGAACAATCATTTATTGTACAGTTGGAATAATTCTCATTTTCGGCAACGTTTGAGAAGAGTTAGTAGAATTATCGATACAGTGGACTCTTCTGCCAGGGGCATCAATAGGAGATTTTGTGGCAGTAAGCGTTAATTTAAGGTGGTTTGTTGCTTTCCCTGTGCTCGGATTTAGAACGTCTCGAAACATTTCAAGCATATTGTTAAAGGTGAGATTGAGTAGCCAGAAGTTATTGTAGATATTGGTAGGAATGACATTTTTATGGAAAGATTAAAGCAGTACAGAGTGAATTTAAGAGGTGAGGTAGAGGACGAAAAATAAAAGCTTAAAAACAATAATTTCTGGTTCACTCCCGATGCCAAACTCAACTTGGAAGGAACAAAAGATTAAAGGAAAAAATTCAGTGGCGGAAGAGCTGCTGTATTGTTGAGGCATTTAGATTGGAAAATTGGAATCTATTTTAGAATAGAAATGACCGGATCAGAAAGGATTGGTCTAATCTAAACTGGAAAGCAACCAATATCTTAGCAGGGAGATTTGCTCATTCTATGTAGGGAGAGTTTACATTCATAGAGAAGACATCGGGGGGATTCTAAGTATCAGTACAAATGGTAGGATGGATGGAGAAGTTTATGACTGTGGGGAAAACACGTCAATTAGACAATAAAAACGTGAGACTATACAGTAATATATAGTAATTCTGAAGCACTAAATTGCATTTATTTCAATGTCAGGGGTCTAACAGGAAAGGCTGATGAACTCAGGGCATGTTTAAGAACATTGGATTGGGACATCGTATTTATTACAGAAAGTTGGATAAGAGGTGTTCAAGTCGTGAGTGTAGTGCTGGGAAATCACAGCAGGAGAAAGTGAGGACTGTGGATGCAGGAGATCAGAGCTGAAAATGTGTTGCTGGAAAAACACAGCAGATCAGGCAGCATCCAAGGAGCAGGAGAATCGACGTTTCGGGCATAAGCCCCTCATCAGGCGTGGGCTGATAAAGGGATTTTGCCTGAAACGTCGATTTTCCTGATCCTCAAGTGCTGCCTGACCTGCTGTGCTATTCCAGAACCACACTCTTGACTCTAATCTCCAGCATCTGCAGTCTTCACTTTAGCCTGAGAGATGTTCAAGACTGACAGTTCATTGCTCAAGATGTTAAGTGTCATAGAAAAGATGGGCAAAGGCATGGGGTGGGCGGGGAGGGGAGGTTTGTTGTTTATTATTGCTGGAACTGGGGAAGATATTTCTGAAATTTTATCAAGTCCAAATGTGCAGGTAGTGTTCAAAATAAGGAAGTAAACTTCACTCTGAAGAGATTGCACTGAATGTTCTTTTGTGACAAATCGTCCAGTGAAAATGTATTTGTAGAAATTAAAACTAAGAAAGGAAAGAGCACGTTGATTGTGTTGTACCACATGCTCTGCAACAGTAAGAAAGAAATTGGGAAACAAACATGTAGGGTGATCTCGGGTATATGTAAGTATAATAAGGTTGTAATGATGGGGAATTTTAATTTTCTAAAAATTGATTTGGACCATCACAGTGTTAAAGTGTTGGATGGTGAATAATTTGTCAATCTGTTCACGAAAAGTTTCTTCATGAGTATGTGGATGATCCAAACAGAGAAAGAAGAAAACTCGGCCTTCTTTTGTTTGATAGGCAGGGCAAATGACTCAAGTAAATGTGGGGGAATATTTTGAGTATTGATATCATAACTCTATTAGTTTCATAATGGTTATGGAAAAGAATGAGCCTTTCATTGATTTTTTTAAAAATTGGAGTACCAAAGATTAGTAAGGGTTTGGAATGCTTTGCCTGCATTGACAGTAGATTCGCCAAGTTTCAGTGCATTTAAGTCATCATTGGACAGGCAAATGGGCGTACATGGAATAGTGTAGGGTGGATGGGGCGGCGCAACATCGAGGGCCGAAGGGCCTGTACTGTGCTGTAATGTTCTATGATCTATGTTCCATTAAACGCTAATGGCATGGGGCAAGGACTTTCCAAGTTTGATTGGAGTCGACTGTTAGCAGGTAAAACTATGCCTGACAAATGGGAGACATCCAACAGCATGACGACGAGAGTTGAGAGGCATTATGTTCCTGTTAGAGTGAAGGGCAATGCTGGTAAGTTTAAGGAACAATGGGCAAATGCAGTTACTGGGGTTTTATTCATGAATCAAAGAAAACCTTACTTTAGATATAGATTAGTGTACGTAATTTAATCTCTTAATCAATGTAAAAAGTGTGGGGCATTATTTCGAGAGAAATCAAGAAAGCAAAGACGAGATATGAGATAGCATGGGCAGATAAGGTTAAGTGTAATCCAAAGATATTGTGCAACTACATTAAGAGCAAAAGGCTAACCACGGAGAGGGTAAGGCCTCTCAACGAACATAGGATATCGATGGGTTGAACCTTGGAGATGAGGAATAAAATCCCATTCCTGGTTCACTAGACAGCAAAAAAACACGCGCTTTTGCCTGAACCTCACATTCATCCGGATTGATATCTATCTGCTATTTGTCAGCTTATTGACCCATTTCATCAAAACCCTTTTATAGTTTTAGAAAACCTTCACTGTCCACTGTACCAGCAGTTTTGGTGTCATCCTCAACTTACTAACCATGCCTTCGATATTCTCACACAATCATTTACATAAATGACAAACAGTGAAAACTCAGAACCGACCTGTGTGGAACACTGCTGGTCACAAGCCTCCAGTCCGAAAAGCAACCGCCCACCATTACGCTGTTTACTGATATTGCAACAATTGAAAGTGCTGGAGAGAAACCCCGAAGTTCTGGCACTTTAGGAGCAGAGAAAAATGGAATTAACTTTTTTTTAGTCCAATATAACTTGTTCAGAATAGGTTTATAAAAGACTCTATATGTTAACTCTGTTTCTCTGATCAGATCCTGCGTCATCTGTTGCATTTCTCCATACTTTGCATCTGTATATGAGATTTCCACTATCTCTAATATTTTGTTTTTTCTTGATTGGTTTGGATGTTGAACCCGGTTATATTTGGACAGTATGCTCCATTCCTGTTCCAATCACTCGTGCCAGTGACACATGTGTTACACTAGAGACTGTTTCTTCTTTGGTAAGTTCTGAAAACAGCTACACTTGATGAAAGAAATGGGAATAGCTTCTTAATTATGACATTGTCTGTGCATTTTTTGACTAACATTTTCTTGTCAGTCTCTGAACATTTTCAATACGTTTCTCTGAATAATTCCAGCAAAGCTGGTTGTCATGCAGCCCATCATCTCTGTACCAGCTCTTTATGAGCTGTATCTTCATTCTTATTCTTCTGTAACCCACTGTAACCCAACATATTTTGTTATCTATGTCTCTTTTTATTTCTGAGTATCCCGTCCAGATATAAACAATCTTAACAACCTGTATAACCTGTGATTAAACAGTCCATATATAAAATATAACTCTGTACATCACATTTCAAATTGTCCTGTTCTATTCACGCTTCGTTCAGCATTCCATGTGACAAACGTAACCTGTTCTCTTGCTCTGCATTGCATTTCGTTCCGATTGTCAGAAAGAGTGATGGTTGAATACTCGTGACTGGGAGATATTGCTGTACTCCCCTCAGGTCTCCATAGCCATTGGCCCCAGACCATTCTATTTCATAGCCCACATCCTATTCATTCTATCCCTTACCCGTTAATACATGACTGTTCACGAACAAGGTTATTGTACATTATTTTGGACTAGACCCGACCCTTCAAAAAACATTTTGAGCACGTTGCCCAGACCACAACTTTGCTAACTGTTGAAGGTGCATGCTCCCGGAGTGAATTAGCTGATTAGTCCGCTGAGTTTTAAACAAACAGACTTTGTTTGAAACATTCAGGAATGAAATACAATGAACCAAACATAGAATACTCGAATAACTCTTCCTATCCAAACCTGATAGTCTATCACAACTTAATCTCGCTGTTCCAGAGTGCTTGTAACAATCCCAATAAACCAACCGCTTAGTACAAGGAGTAAAATTACACAAAAAGCTTACAGGTTACGAAGTCAGGCGGCAGAAGAAGGAGGAGGAGAGCATCCAGTTTCAACAGTGACCCTGACTCAACAAACCCTGGAAATGAACTGACCTGCGCAGCTGGAGAGCTGGCCACGCACCAGTGATTGTACCAGTAGTCTGATAGACTCGACAACCTTCTGCCTGAGGCATTATCTGTAAAGTATAAACAAAAGGATCTCAACGAACCATTCAAAATTGAGACATATTGGTTCCTTTGGTTGGTTAGAACCTCTCTGTAAAAGGTCAAGGACAACATAACCATGTAAATGGACCAGTTTTGTGACAACTTCACCCCCTACCGATATAAAACTGAATCATCAATATCCAAATATTGCTTCCGTTTTCAAACCCCCTCAGAAATAGTGCTTAATATACTAAAACTCACATATATATGCATTTACTATGAACATGTCGTATGCACAATTACATCCAGATTTAATGTATGGTGTTCCCATCATTGACTGCCTCGACCTGTCTTTCAGTTCTCGACAGTGCATTGGCTATCATGTTTTCAAAACCTGCCACATGCATAACTTTCAAATTAACTGGCTGTAACTACAGTCTCTGCCTAAACAGTCCAGCATTTCCGTTCTTAAATTTCTACAAAAAAACTTCAATGTTTTACGATCAATGTTTTAGGTTGTCTCAGATGCGTTGCTGGTAATACAAACACTGAAATGTTGTATTGGAAACACGAAGCTCAAAGCCTCGTTCTCAGCTGTCAAATATTTCTACCAATGAACGTTCACCTCCTGAAGAAATGCCCAATTGGTCTTTCGATCCTCTCATCATCTTCCCGCAGCACCAACACCCACATCACTCACATTTATAGCCACCTTGGAAGACTTTGTGTAATCAGGTGTGACTCATACTGAGGCGGTGGTGAGCACATTTTTCGTGCTGCCAAATTCCTTTTGATAGTCCGTTGTCCATTGACACTCTTTTTTTTCACAATTCAGTGAGTGCAGCAGCCACACTGTTAAAATTAGGCACTAACTTCTCCATAAAATCGACTCAATCCTCGGAACCATAGTACTGCTCCTTTTGTCAATGGTATGGAAAATTCCCCAATTACCTTCAGTTTTACTTCCAATGGTACCATTTATCTGTATGCAATAACATGGCTCAGGAAAGTGACTTGTACTTTGGCAAATTCACGTTTAGTTCGGTTTACCATGAAGCCTGCCTTCTGAAGTTGATCGAACAAGTCTGGTAAGCGCTGTAAACATTCTTTCCATGAGTAACCAAAAATCACCAGGTTATCAAGATAAACCACATAGTTGGATAATCCGGCCATTTATTGGTTAGTCTCTGAAATGTGGCTGGCACGTTTTTCATAACAAATATAAATTGCTTGTACACATTTTTAACACAGTCTTACAACCAAGTGGATATGCATCAGTCTTTGTAACTGCAATGTAACTTGAGAAATGTCCAATTCAGGATCCTCTGAACTTGGTTCTTCTTTCTTTGTTGGTATAATTAATACCTTGCCCTTTTACTTTCCTTCCCTGTCGTAACGCCTTTTGAACATATTCATATGACGCAGTCTGTGAGATATCTTTGTGTCTGGAGTCCCAATCAAGTAGTTACCCCCACTCAATTTCCTTTGCATTTGATAAGGTCCACTAAACCTTCCTTTTCAACGTTTTCCTTTGACTGGAAGTAACACTAATATATTAACCCCGATAGCAAAATTGCAAATGTTTGATTTCCTATCCGCTTCCTGTTTTATTGCATGTTGCAATCCCTCTGAATGCTGATAAGCCAACTCTACAGGGCTATTATTCGTTCTCTAAAATTTGAGACGTAGTCCAAATGTGTGGTCTTTGAATTTTGATTTCTAAATTTCTCGTTAATCAATTTTAACGGTCCTCTAAATTGATTGCCAAAAACTAACTCAAATGGACTAAATTTGGTCGATTCATTTGATGCAGCACTAATTACAAAAAGTACAAATGGAATTCCCTTACCCTAATCATCAGGATAATCCTGACCATAAACCCTCAACATGGTCTTTCATATTTGATGTCAAGTTCCAGTGCTCCCTGCGTTTTTGGATGGTATGCAGTAGATTTGATTTGCTTTATTCCTAAGTGGTGCACGACGTCCTTCAATATTTGGGTGTGAAGTTTGAACTTTGATCTCACTGTATCTCTAATGGTAGTCGGTATCTGTTATTTTTATTAAAGTATAACTCCTGTACAATCCTTTTAGCTGTGATATTGCATCTGGGGGAACTCTGGAAATCTAGTCGATACAGCCAATATTGTTAACACGTACTGATTCCCACTTTATTGTTATCGGTAGTGGACCTAGCCAATCAATTATGACACTTGTAAAAGGTTCCTCAAATGTAGGAGCAGGTTTTATTACCATCTGTGCTTTTCCAATTACCTGACATACATGCCACGTCTGGCAATCTTCAGTTATATGCTGGTGCAGTCCAGGTTTGTAAAAATGTCTTTGTATTTTAGCCTGTGTTTTCCACACTGATAAATGACCTCCAGGTGGACGCTCATGCGCCACTCACAAAACCTACTTTCTATATTGTATTGGCAATACAATTTGATGCATTCATGCCCGTTTCTCGTCTCCTAGAATATGTGATAGTTTCCATTTCCTCAATAGGACATCATTTGTAACGTAATAACACTCAGGGAAACATGCAGAATCCCTAATGTATATGCTTTTTGTGACAACTGCTTAGCATTTTCATCTTTCTGCTGAAACGAAATTAGTTTAGCTGAGCAAAATATACTGCATGATAACCTATTTGCTCCTGTTTTGTCTCAACGATCTGATGGAATAAAATGTCTCCTAATGCCACTTAAGCTTCCTTATTTTTACATTTTTTTCATCTCTCTTGTTTCAACTGGTGACATTAGGACATTGTTATCCCATCTCAGGACAAGACTCGTGTATTGCTTCAGTTGCGTGTGTCTTCGCTGGATTTTCAACCAGAGTAGGCAATACTCCTACAGGTGAATCAGCTGTACACTTCCCAATAACAAATTGTATTCCTGGAGCTGACACTGTACCCAATACTCTTACCACAATTTCTCCACACTCTTCTGAACACTCTGCACTTGCTTTACATAATTGTGCGCTTTTTGTCTCACTGTGAATTCCCTTTAGCAGTACCTTTCCTGGAACTAGTCCTTCAAGAGTACATCCCTCCTCATCTTTCAGCATCACAGACTGAGAGGATCCTGTGTCCCTTAATATTGCATTATTTTTAATCTGTTACTCCTGACCTATGTTAATGAACATTGCATGTATATTTTTTAAGCAGATCTGGCACTTCTTCCTTAACCGACCACTGACCAGCTTGAGTACTCTGATACAGATTTCGAGTGACCACGGTGCTTTTTGTTACTACTCCAACAAACCTTCGAGGCTTATCCTGTTTACTAAATCTGCTTTTTTTACCCCGAGCCCACCAACAGAGTGATTTCGTGTGACCTAAGTTGGTTCAGTAAAAACATCGGAGCTTTTCTAACTTAGAGTCATAGAGTCATAGAGATGTACAGCATTGAGACAGACCCTTCGGTCCAACCCGTCCATGCCGACTAGATATCCCAACCCACTCTAGTCCCACCTGTCAGTAACTGGCCCATATCCCTCCAAACCATTCCTATTCATATACCCATCCAAATGCCTCTTAAATGTTGCAATTTTACCAACCTCCAACACATCCTCTGGCAGCTCATTCCATACACGTACCACCATCTGCGTAAAAAAGTTGCCCTTTAGGTCTCTTTTATGTTTTTTCCCTGTCACTCTAAACCTATACCCATTAGTTCAGGACTCCCTGATCCCAGGGAAAAGACTTCGTCTATTTATCCTCTCCATGCCCCTCATAATTTTGTAAACCTCTATAAGGTCACCCCACAGCCTGCGATGCTCCAGGGAAAACAGCCTCAGCCTGTTCAGCCTCTCCTTGATGCTCAGATCCTTCAAATCTGGCAACATCTTTGTAAATCTTTTCTGAACCCTTTCAAGTTTAACAACATCTTTTCCATAGGAAGGAGACCAGAATTGCACGCAATATTCCAACAGTGGCTTGACCAATGTCCTTTACAGCTGGAACTTGACCTCCAAACTCCTACACTCAATACTCTGACCAATAAAGGAAAGCATACCAAACGCCTTCTTCCCTATCCTATCTACCTACGACTCCACTTTCAAGGAGCTATGAACCTGCACTCCAAGGTCTCTTTGTTCAGCAACACTCCCGAGGACCTTACCATAAAGTGTACAGGTCCTGCTAAGATTTGCTTTCCAAAATGCAGCACCTCACATTTATCTGAATTAAACTCCATCTGCCACTTCTGAGCGCATTGACCCATCTGGACCAGATCCTGTTGTAATCTGAGGTAACTCTCTTCGCTGTCCACTACACCTCCAATTTTGGCGCCATCTGCAAAATTAATAAATGTACCTCTTATGCTCGCATCCACATCATTTATGTAAATGACAAAAAGTAGAGGACCCAGCACGGATCCTTGTGGCGCTGCACTGGCCACAGGCCTCCAGTCTGAAAAGCAACCCTCCACCACCACCCTCTGTCTTCTACCTTTGAGCCAGTTCTGTATCCAAATGGCTAGTTCTCCCTGTATTCCATCAGATCTAACCTTGCTAATCAGTCTCCCATGGGGAACCTTGTCGAACGCCTTACTGAAGTCCATATGGATCACATCTCCTCCTCTGCCCTAATCAACCTTCTTTGTTACTTCTTCAAAAAACTCAATCAAGTTTGTGAGACATGATTTCCCACGCACAAAGCCATATTGACTATCCCGAATCAGTCCTTGCTTTCCAAATACATGTACATCCTGTCCCTCAGGATACCCTCCAACAACTTGCCCACCACCGAGGTCAGGCTCGGCGGTCTATAGTTCCCTACTTTGTGTTTACCGCCCTTCTAAAACAGTGGTACGACGTTTGCCAACCTCCAGTCTTCTGGCACCTCACGTGTGACTACCGATGATTCAAATATCTTAGCAAGTAGCCCAGAAATCACTTCTCTAGCTTCCCACAGAGTTCTCGGCTACACCTGATCAGGTCCTGGGTATTTATCCACTTTTAACCGTTTCAAGACATCGAGCACTTCCTCCTCTGTAATCTGGACATTACGCAAGATGTCACCATCTATTTCCCAACAGTCTATATCTTCCATATCCTTTTCCACAGTAAATACTGATGTAAAGTATTCATTTAGTATCTCTCCCATTTTCTGTGGATCCACACAAAGGCCGCCTTGCTGATATTTTAGGGCCTCTATTCTCTCCCTTGTTACCCTTTGTCCTTAACATATTTGTAAAAACCCTTTGGATTCTCCTTAATTCTATTTGCCAAAGCTATTTGATGTCCCCGTTTTGCCCTCCTGATTTCGCTAAGTATACTCCTACTTTCTTTATACTCTTCTAAGGGTTCACTCGATATATCCTGTCTATACCTGACATATGCTTCCTTCTTTTTCATAACCAAATCCTCAATTTCTTTAGTCATCCTGCATTCCCTATACGTACCAGCCTTCCCTTTCACCCTTACAGGAATATACTTTCTCTGGATTTTTGTTATCTCGTTTCTGAAGGCTTCCCATTTTCCAGCCGTCCTTTGTCCTCTTCAGGGGTTTCCTTACTGTCCTGTGTTAAGCTATCATTATGATCTTCTCTGAGATCTACCTTTCCATTTCCACGTGATGATTTCACTTTGCCCCAATTTCTATCTTTGATTGACTGAAATTGATTCTGGAAGCCAAACCATCTGGTATGGATCAATTCATGATCATGCTGCTAACCTTGCTGTTTTAACTCTCTGCTCTTCCAAATGAGTTTGCACTGTGTCAGGCAAGAATTTTTGAAGTCCTCCAAATTAATTGTCTCTTTTTGAGCATCATGCGTTTGCTTGATTTTTAAACCTCTTATCCACCTATCAAAATTACTTTGTTTGATCCTTTCAAACTCAATTTAGGTTTGACCAAGATCCCTTCTCAGATTACTGAAACGTTGTCTATAGGATTTTGGTTTACAGATTAGGAGGTCAGAAGGGCAGAAGAAGGTGGTTAGCATCTAATTTCAACAGGAACCCTGACTCATCTAACCCCAGACTGCATTGACCTGTCCAACTAGGGAGCTGGTGACGTCCTTTTGATTATTCAAGTTTCTTTTAAAGACATGAAAGCTGTCTGCCTGGCGCATTATTGTTAGCTGAAACCAAAATGACGCCAGTAAATCTTTATGTATTCAGACATTCAGATCTTAGGTCATTTAGAACCTCTCTTTAAAAACATCACGAACAACATAACTTTGTAACGGGATTGGCATTGTGACAACATGTTACATTTGATTTTGACTGAATTAAATACATATAAGTCTTACTGTTTTGAAGCCAATAAAGTGCATTAAGGTGATTGTGAGTTTATACAAAAATGGTAAACACATTGTGTGCTGAAGATGCAAACTTCCTTTATTGGAGCAATGAGAGGAACGCCCAGACAAAGACACACTTCCTATGCATGGTCTGGGCAAATATGCCCACTGTAAATCTATTGATTGGTCCCTGTTCCAGTGACGTGGAGAACGGTAACAACATCTTGATTGTGCTTTGGGAGTGGTGGTGGGAGGTTCAGGTGGTTAGAGCATTGCAAATGGACAACACAGCGGAATCATCGATACTCTGATAAGAAAACATCCATCATTCTCCCTCATAACTAACTTCCCTTGAACAATTGGTGATGGGAGGTGAGACCAATAGCCAGTTGGTATTGTGATCTGAAGGTACCATAGTGAAAGGAGTTAACTGTTTTGTTTGTTCAGTGACTGTGTTTGATGTCAGTCTCCATGGATCCTAAATGTGACACTGGATGGCTTCCCTCTTCTATTAGTAAGAGGCTTCGTGCAATGCTTTATCCCATTGTAGCAGCAGATGCATCATCTCCGACACTTAAAGGTTTCAGCAGCTGCAAAGACAATAAGAAGAGAGATAAACATCTGAGAATAGTCTGAACTGTTCCATTAATGGACCAGAATCTGAGAAAATTACACTGGAATGTTGCAACAATGAACAGGAGTTTATCCGAGGGTCTTTTCTATTTTTCCTGGTCTTTGTCAACATTACCAGATCGAATACATGGTGTACTGATGATTATCCAGGCAGGTTATTATCCCATCCTCGCTATTGTTGGTGTTCCTGGTAAGTCTCTCCATTTCTATCCATTGATCAATCCCATAAGCCAAGGTGAACTTCACTCCTATTTCTGTTACGTACATTTGGCCAAGTCGGAAAGTATTGTCTTTAGTTTCAAATACAACTTCCATTCATTACCTTAAACCTCCGAACCACCCAACATCCTAGTCCACATAAACATCTGAGACTAGACTGTTCACAATTGCAAATTACCTTTTGCCTTGAATTGATTTATTTCTCGGTATTCTCTCCATCAGCAAACCTGCCCACTTCCAGCTCCGTAATATTCCCAGTTCCCATCTGGACGTCCGTGTGGGGGCTAAATATGCCTTGGTGAAATTCAGACTTTGTGTTTCCCTTTCTCTTCTAAGCATCTTTCCGTTACAAATATGTCCATCAGAACCTTGTTTTTCTCTCTAAAGTAAATTCACGACACGGACAGTGTGTCAGTGAAGCATTGTCACTGGACATGTAATTCAGAGGCCCAGGTTATGACAAGAAAGGCCCTGTTTCAAATCCTACCTCAGATGATATCAGAACGTAAATTCAACTGACAGGAATTGGAAATAAAATCTGTTTCACGAATATCAATAAAAGCAGTGCAAGATTTTTGTTAATAAGTTTACCTATTTCACTGAAATCTAGCGTTATTACCTGGTCTGGCTTAAGACTAACGTCAGACCCATAACAATGTGCTTGGCTCTATATTACCGGAAAGAATGACCTCACAGTAAAGAGCATTTAGTGAGGTCATTAAATGCTGCCCTTACCAGCGATGTAGACATCCCATTCATAACAATATTGAAGTTTAAATAAAACAAAGAAGCATGCAAGAAATCAGAAACAAAAAAAGGGAAACTGCCACAGAAACTAAGCAGTTTTGGCAGCCTTGGGTTGAGGGAAAAGTAGAACTGAGATTTCGAGTCCACTGCCCATGCATCATAACTGAATACAATTTGAAAATATTGTGATTGATGTTCGTGACAGGGATGTTTATTATGAAGGGGAGAAGGAGGGCGATGAACAGATAGAGAAAGAGAAATATAAAAGAAAATAAGCAATTAAAGGTATTGAAGGTGATCGGCTGTAATGTAAATAAAAAACGAGGTTAAACTTATTTATTTTCCTTCTGTTCACATAATACTGAAAATCATGCCCATGTAGGGTATATATCAGAGTCACTGTTTGAATTGAGTCATGTCCCTATATCTCTCTTCCCTGAGTGTATTCATTACCTTCCTTTATTCATTAATGAGATGCTAGTCCAGTATTTAAATTTCCTTTCCTCATTGTCCTTGAGAAGGTGTTGTTGAGTTGCCTTTCTGGCTAATGCAGTCCTTGGGCTCTAAGTAGTTAGTGCTGAGGTCCGTCCGGTTTTAATTTCTTTGAGACTTTGAAGTGAGCAATATAACTGACCGGCTGGCGTGGCTATTTCAACGGGCAATTGAGAGTCAAATGCATTGCTGGAATCACATGTAAGCCCGACCATCTGAAAGTGGTAAATTTTATTCGCTGGAGGACATTAGGGTACCAGATAAGATTTTCTGACAATTTACAATGGTTTCATAGCTTCATTTTATTTATGAATTCAAATTCCACCATTTGCCTCGGTGAGGTTCGATTCCTGGGTGTGGATTAACACCTAGATCCCTGGATTAATAAAATGGAAATAGCACCACGAAGACATTGCCTTCCGAGCATCTCCAACCTCCGCCACTGGCAATCGTGTTGTTGCTGTTGGTGTGGCTGTGATTGAAGCACAGCTGTTCGGGAGGCTAAAGAATGATTTTGCAAAACATACCATCCTTCTTAATTTTGTATTTATTAGAAGTTAGAGGATCAGATCAGCCATGGCGAAAATGAGCGGGGTGTCATTGGTCATGAGTCACTGAAAGAATTCATACCAGATTGCAAGTAATCAATACGGTAAACTGAATACTGTCCTTCATTGCAAAATGACTCAAGTTTAGGAGTGAAGACACCTTCCTGCAGTGGTAGAGTGTTGTTCAGAAAAAGAAACTGCGTACAGATTATCTCTCCTTTATAATGAGTGATCACCTTGCCACAGAGAGTCAGTGGAAAGGGGTTTTACCGGACGAATCCGTGTGGTGATGGTATCATGAGGAGACTGTGAAGGAAATAATCTATATCACGACAAAAGAATAAAGTGTAATTGTATTAAAATTTAAGGGTAATGGACCAACACTCATTATTTTCAAAGCACAACATTGATAGCGTGATCTAAAACATGTGTTTTTCTGCAATACATGTTTTCACAATTGGGCAAATATATAGGAAGGAAACAATTAGAAGGATATGGGAAAGGTGCAAGGAAATGAGGTTATTATGGATGGCCAGCATGGAGCAGTTTGGGCTGAACGGCCTGTCTCCGTTCTGTCCGACTCTATGACTGAATGATACCATATTTACCTGAGTGGGGTCTCATGTCGTTTGAGAGTGAGCTTAAGGCTCTGAATGAACTCTCACTGCCTCAATGTGCATTTGGTGTGTGACCCTGTATGTTGTTCACAAATTTGTAGGCAGCCACACTCTGAAAGAGTGAGCCATTCCCACCAGCCTTTGACCTCCATACAGAACACTTACCTGTCTTCTCAGAGATGGGAGGTGCCTCTTTGAGACTTGGCACAAACTATCTGTTGTCCCTCTTCACTATCAGCAAACCAGGGTATCGTTAACATAACAGGTGTGTACCATTAGGAATAGAGCCAGGAGGAGCAACATGGAGCAGTCTGTCTGTGCAGTCCATACTTCTTTGATTTGTCATGCTGGAGCATCAATGACATCCTCATTTGTGCTATAGTCTGGAGGGGCTGAATGGCTTCTTCTCTTCATGCATTAGTGTTCCTAGGGGCCTAATGTCCTCCTCCCGGTCCCGATGACATTATTGGGCGACCCTTGGAACCTGCTTACAAGCGTGGTGCACTGAGTAAATTCTTCATCTTCTTGTGTAATGTTAGACACGCAGGGGTTTGGCAGAATACAGCAAGCCAGGCAAAAATTGCATTCTCCAATGTTAAATAACCTCCCTTCCAATTTGCCAACTCGCTTCCCAGCCCGTCCCCCTCCATTCCATTCCGCTGGTCCACCCTTCTTCCAGCTACCAGCCGGATTCAGTCCTCCCATCTTTCAAACCAGTGGTACACATCTCTCTGTGTTCACCTATCCTGACCTCACCATCCTGACTCCTCCTCTCTCGCCCCTCATCTTTATCTGTAGCTCCCTTACCACGACCACCAGTTCGGAAGAATGGTTATACCCAAGGTGTTGACTTCTCCAACTCCTGATGGTGCCTGGCTTGTTATTCTCTTCCACCTCCTGCCTGTCTACATTGGATTATGACGTTTGCAGAGCTTTTGTTCAAAATCTCTTCCTTTGTAGAAGGCCAGAGAAAGAGATTGGCCCGTGTCTCTTCTTATCCAGTTGTTTTGATGGGCCGAATGACTTAGTCACATTCCTGTGAAACCAGCTTGAGATGTTGCACGAGCTTTTTTTTAAACATGGAAATGTGCAGAGTCTAGGAGTACTGTTACATGAACGTTGCCGACACTTTAACAGCTCAAGATGGAATGTTGTTTTGGATTGATACTTAAGCACCTGAGGAGGTGACACATTGTTCTGAACATTGTGTGATCTCCACTGAACATCCCCACTTCTGATCGTATGATGGAGAGAAATACAGTGATACAGGGGCTGAATATGTTTGTGCCGAGAAATTTTCCCTGAGGATTCCGCATAGAGATATCCAGGGACTGAGAGGATTATTGTCCACCAGCCACATTGTATTCTGAATGACCCAACCAGTGGGGAGTTCACACCTGATTCCCATTGAGTTCAAACTTGGTCAGGCTTCTGGGCACCTTGTCCAGTCAAATCGTGACGTGATGTCAGGGACACTCACACTGACACTGTGTTAATGTATTTTGTTCATGTCAATGGGTCAGGATGTATGTGTGGGGAGTGTTTCCTTCTCTCAGAGGGTAGTGACTGTTGAGGCCTCTCTATCCCAGACAGCTACAACGATTCTCCTGCCCCTCTGATGCTGCCTGACCTGCTGCGTTTTCCAGCACCGCACGTTTCGATGTCTACCGGCCCACTCTAGTCAACCTTTCTTTTCACGTCATTAAAGAACAATTTCGGCAGGTGTGAACTTCCACTCACAAAGTGATATTTACTATTCCTCATCAAACCCTGTTTTACAAATGCATGTGCATCTTATCCCTCAGAATCTTCTCAAATAAATTACCTACAACAGATGTTAAGCTTACTGATCAATATTTACCAGGCTTTTTTTTTCAGTCCTTCTTGAATAAAGGTACAACATTTGCTATCCTCCAGTCTTCCGGGATCTCACCTGTGGTAACGGTTGATCAAAATTATCAGCAGGGCCCCCGCAAATTCTTCTCCAGGCCCTTGCAGTGTTCTTGGATATATATGGTAAGGAAGAGGAGACGTATCCAACTTCAAACATTCCAGTACATCCAATACCTCCTCTACTGTGATATGGACTGACCCCGAGGTATTACCACTAGCTTCCCCAAATTCCCAAGTATTCATGTTTTTCTCCACGGTAAAGTCGGAGGAGATTTTTTTGAGGACATCGCCCATCTCTTATAGTTCCACACATACATGTCCACTTTGGTGTTTAAGGGGTCCTATTCTCTCTGTAGTTAATAATTTTTCTTTAATATACTTAAAGTACCTGTTTGGATGCATCCTGATCTGCTCAGCCAAGGCTACCTCATGCCCCAGTTTCACCCTTATGAATTTCCTTCTTTAGTAGACTCCTGTATCCCCTGTACACCTCTCGGGATTCCCTTGATCCCAGCTGCCAGGGCCTGAGCCATGCCTACGCATTTTGTTTCTGGGTGGAGCCTCAATGTCTCTTGTCTTCCAGGGTCCCTCATTCCTGTTAACTTTCCTTTCACCCTCACGGCAACACATAGATCTTGAACTCTAGTTGTCTCACTTTTAAATGCCTCCTACTTGCTTCAGACAACTCCAATCAACCCCTTCGCAATCCTTTCTAATTCCTTCAAAACACACCAGCCCCAATTTAGTACCGTTTTTTTCCATCTCCATAGCTATTTTAAAATTAATAGACCTATGTTCACTGGTCCCAAAGTGTACATCTACTGTCACCTCACTCACCTATCCTGTCCTATTTCTTAAGTATAGGTCAAATGTTGCCCCTTCCCGATTAGGACCCTCTATATACTGCTTGAGGAAACTTTCCTGACGCACTTCATGGACTCCATCCATTTAATGAAATCCCTTCACACTTTGGAAGTCCCAGTCTGTGTTTTAAACATTAAAACCCCTATTATGAGAACCTTATTGTTCTTGCAAGTCTCCCCAATCTCTCTACATACTTTTGTTCCTCTAATTCCTGTTGACTATTTGGGGGCCTATAGTGCAACTCCAATAATGTCACCATACCCTTCTTATTTCTTACCTCCACCCACAAAAACTCACTGGTTGATGCTTTAGTTATTTCATCTCCGATTCGTGCTGTGGTACTCACCTTAATCAAAAATATATCTCCCCCTCCCGTCCTTCCACAATCTCTGTACCTCCTAATGCAATTTACTCTGGTAGATTAAGTTACTAGTTCTATCCATCCCTCAGCCATGTGTTTGTAATAGCTATACTATCCCAGCACCGATTATCTATCAACACCCTAAGTTCATCAGACTTACCTGTCAGTCCTCTGGCATTGAAACAAACGTGATTTAATCTAACAGCCATTCCTTGCATCCTATCATGTTGCAGCCTGACCTGTCTCTTCACTTTACTGTTTCTGATTACTGTATCTCCTTCCAGTCTCGCACTTTCCTCCCTGCTCTTGAGGACAACTGCCCCCGCCAGCTTGGTTTCAACCCTGCTTTGTGGCTGCGAAGATATTGGTTCCCTCCTCCATTGCATGTGCAACACGTCCCTCTTGAACAAGTCAACTCTGTCACAGAAAAGATCCCAATGATGTAAAAATATGAATACCACCCCCCCGCCGCCCCCCCCCCCCCCCCCCCGTATCAATCTTTAGTCACGTATTTTGACTGCGATATACCTTCACTTGCTTATAAAAACTGGAAGGAATGTGCAGATTACCACTGTCGAGGACCTTTATTTTACTTTTCTCCTCAGTCTCTATAATCATTCTGTGGGACCTCATTCCTATATCTGCCTGTGTCATTTGTGCCAACGTGCACAGTGACTTCTGGATGCTCCCCCTCCCCCTTAAGGGAGTCATCCTGGACTCTGACAACTGTGAGGCAACTCAGCATCCTGGATTCCCATTTGAGGCCACAGAATCTCTGATCTGTCCCTCTAACAATCGACTCTTCGATCTCTAAGACCCTGTTTTTCCTTATCCTTTCCAGCTGTGCCCCAAAGCCATTCATAGTGCAACCAACCTGGCTACGGTTGCTTTCCCCAACAGTCATTTCATGACACACTTCTCCCCACCCCACAAAATCAATATCCAGAACAGTTTACTTGTTTTTGAGGTGAATGACCACAGGGGATCCCTGCGCTCTGTTCCTACTCCCTTTGCAATTCCTGGTGCTAGCCCAACTACTCTCTGTGTGGAACACGACAGGTAGCAAGGAATGTTCGTTGGACTAAATTGCGTTTATTTAAATGCATTAGGGCTGACAGGTAAGGTAGATGAATTCAAGGCATGGGTCTTTACATGGGACTGGAATATGACAGTCATTACAGAAACATGGCTAAGAGAGGGATTGGGTGTGACCAACTCGCTAAAGCTCTTATCGATGAAGTTCCCAGTATCTCGAATGACTGGAGTGCATCCAGCTCCAGCTCCCGAACACGGTCCCCCAGCGGCTGTAGCTGGCTGCACTTTCCACACATGTGTACGCATCAAGTTAAAATCTCCCTGAGCTCCTACATTCTGCAAGAGGAACGTGCGACTGCCCTAACTGCCATCTCGACTGCTCTAAGACTGGAATTAAAAGGAGCTTACCTGAGCGTACCTGCACCTTTTGCTGAGTTGCTGCTCACTGAAGCCTCTTGTACCAAAGCATTACTTCCTACTCTGCAACAAAAAGCATGACTATCGACGGCTCCATAATTCATTTTGGCGAGGGAAGGAGGGGGACACTACACTGATGTAGCGTTAGGGCCTTAAACACTCCTTGAGACCAGGCCTATGATGACCTATCCTTCAGTGCAGGTCGCTTCTTGACCTTGGAGGGTATCTTGCTGAGATCTTGAAGTGGTGACTGAACCGATGCAGATCTTCATCCCGACAGCCGATCCGCATTGTTGCATTACTCTGGTCTTTTCTGCCTATTATTACCGCATTTATGAATTCCTTGAATCTATTGATTGCATTCCAAACTGTGTCTCGCTCCGGACAGAGAGAGATTGAAATTCCAATGAATACCGGCTATTGGAAAAAGTTTACCATTAGACATATGAGCGACAGTATGCCCATCCACTCACTGAGGCTGCTTTACCTTTCAATTAGCATATATTTATTTTGTTAAGCCTCTATTCCATTTTCCTGTGTTTTCCCCATAACCCTTGTTTAAACATCTGTCTATCTCAGCCTTGACGATAATTAGTGATCAAGCCTCAACAGCCTTCACAATGTTCTACAATTGTTTCCGTTCCACTGTTGTGAGACTCGGTCGCCTTAAATCACATGGCTTTTTTTTTTCTAGCATTGGTTGGAAGTTGAACCCATATTAGATGTTGTCCTATTCGATCACAGCAACTCCGTGGCCAGTGGCAAGATAAAAAAAAACACAAAGTTTAAGAGCCTGTAATCTCTTCCCTCATCTTTTACACATTAGCCTAAGATACAATTCATCTGGATTTGGGATTTGCCCACTTTTTATTCTGAAAAAACTTCTAAATCTTCCTCAGCTTCTGTGTTAATTTGCTCGAAGGCACACTATCAGGAACTGACAGTGATTCCACGAACTGCTTCTCCAAAGCAAAGACCGATACGTAGTACAATGTTTAACATATTCTCTGGCTCTTTGCACAGGCTGCCTCCTCGGGCCTAAATACTCCCTATTCTTTCACTTGTTAACGTCTTACCCTTAATAAACAGAAAATATGTCTTTGGATTCTTGAAAATATTGCCTGCTAATGTTTTTATCTCACCTCCCTACCCCCCACACACTTTTGCTATTCTACTTACTTTCTTGAGATTAGCTCTACACGTTCTCTACTCTTCTGTCACCCATTGTTGTAACTGCTACGTGTTCACATAAGAAGTTCTCTGGAATAAATGTCAAGATGTTTCCCCTCTGAAAATAATTCACCACGCTAATTAATGTCTGGAATTGAAATGCTGAATATAGTGATCCTATTATTGGATTTACACACCTCAGTGAATTGATTATATATCTGCTCCTCTATTTTATTTTATCCGGGAGTCTATATTTTTTCACAGCAGTGTGCCTGTCATTATTTTCATGCTAACCTCTACCCACAAAGCGTCAGTAGAAGATGCTTCCAATTTATCAACCCTCCATAACTAATTAAGCCACATCACTTTCTACTTTAGCCCCTCTCCTTTCCTACCTATAGTTAGTAACACAGAATATTGAGTTGTCAGCCATGACCTCCTTCAAACACATCTGTGTGATGGCAAAAATGTCACAATTCCCCAGGTTACCTTATTCCCTTATCACATCTGTCTGTCCAATAATATTCCCAGCATTAATATAAACGATATGCAGCCTGGATATAACACCTGTAATACTGTTTTCACGCTGCCCAATTGATGAAGCAAAACTGTAACTCTGGGACTGAATGAATATTGGTTGAGTTGTAATTTATTTTGTAATAAATGTATTCATAAAATGCAAATTTCCAGAACTGAACAGTGAGCTCCAAATGCAATGAGTTTCTGCAGATTAATTCCCTGCGCAATGTGCAGAGGGAACAGCCCTCAGTGAGGGAGGAAGTAAGAACCACAATTGCTGGAGATCGGAGTCGTAACGTGTGGCACTGGAAAAGCACAGCCGGTCAGGCAGCATCCGAGGAGAAGGTGAATCAAAGTTTGGGCATAATCCCTTCATCAGGAAGGCATTGGTGAGTTCATATTTTTTCCACTCAATGATTCACAGGACATTGGGAACTGCACTTGCTCAGGAAGGCAGCACTGTACAAAGCCCTAAAAAGGAAAGCAGGCAATCAATAGTTTGGACAGGGTGTAGACAGGTTGAGGTGAAGTACAGACTGATGGAAGTACAAACAAAGAATAGATAAATCCTCTGGTCCAGACAGGATTCACCTGTGGTTGCTACAGGAAGCGAGGGAAGAGATTGCTGCGCCTTTGGCGATGATCTTTGCGTCCCCACTGTCCACTAAAGTTCTGCCAGATGATTGGCGGGTGGCAAATGTTATTCCCTTGTTCCGCAAAGGGAATAGGGATAATCCTGGGAATTACAGGCCAATCAGTCGTACGTCTGCATTGGGCAAAGTAATGGAGAGGATTCTGAGAGAAGGAATTTATGATTACTTGGAAAATCATAGTTTGATAAAAGATAGTCGGCATGGCTTTGTCAGGGGCAGGTCATGATTCACACACATTATAGAATTCTTTCAGGATGGGACCAAACATATTCATGAAGGTATAGATACAGAATTCTGGATTAGTGGTGCTGGAAGAGCACAGCAGTTCAGGCAGCATCCAAATAGCTTTGAAATCGTCGTTTTGGGCAAAAGCCCTTCATCAGGAATAAAGGCAGTGAGCCTGAAGCGTGGAGAGATACGCTAGAGGAGGGTAGGGGTGCGGAGAAAGTAGCATAGAGTACAATGGGTGAGTGTGGGAGGGGATGAAGGTGATAGGTCAAGGAGGAGAGGGTGGAGTGGATAGGTGGAAAAGGAGATAGGCAGGTAGGACAAGTCCGGACAAGTCATGGGGACAGTTACTGAGCTGGAAGTTTAGAACTAGGGTGAGGTGGGGGAAGGGGAAATTAGGAAACTGTTGAAGTCCACATTGATGCGCTGGGGTTGAAGATTTCTGAGGCGGAAGTTGAGGCGTTCTTCCTCCAGGCGTCTCGTGGTGAGGGAGCGGCGGTGAAAGAAGCCCAGGAACTCCATGTCATCCGCAGAGTAGAAGGGCGAGTTGAAATGTTGGGCCACGGGGTGGTGTGGTTGATTGGGTGGGTGTCCCGGAGATGTTCCCTAAAGTGATCTGCTAGAAGGCGCCCAGTCTCCCCAGTGTAGATTAGATTACTTCGTGTGGAAACAGGCCCTTCGGCCCAACAAGTCCACACCGCCCCGCCGAGGCGCAACCCACCCATACCCCTACATCTACCCCTTACCTAACACTACGGGCAATTTAGCATGGCCAATTCACCTGACCTGCACATTTTTGGTCTGTGGGAGGAAACCGGAGCACCCGGAGGAAACCCACGCAGACACGGTGAGAACGTGCAAACTGCACACAGTCAGTCGTAGTGGAGACCGCATCGGGATACAATAAATGATATTGGTGGATGTGCAAGTAAAACGTTGATGGAAGTGAAAGGCTCCTTTAGGGCCATGGGTAGAAGTGAGGGAGGAGGTGTGCGTGCAGGTTTTACAGTTCCTCCGGTGGCAGGGGAAAGTGCCAGGATTGGATGGTGGGTTGTTTGGGGGCATGGACCTGACCAGGTAGTCGTGGAGGGAACTGTCTTTGCGGAAGGCGGAAAGGGGTGGGGAGGTGAATATATCCCTGGTAGTGGGGTCTGTTTGGAGGTGGTGGAAATGTCACTGGATGATTTCGTTATTGCGAAGGTTGGTCGGGTGGAAGGGGCAGAACCTGGAGCGTTCTGTCCTTGTTATGGTTGGAGGAGTGGGGTCTGAGGGTGGAGGTGCGGGATGTAGACGAAATGCGTTGGAGGGCATCTTTAACTACGTGGGAAGGAAAATTGCGGTCTCTAAAGAAGGAGGCCATCGGGTGTGTTCTGTGGTGGAACTGGTCCTCCTGGGAGCAGATCCGGAGGAGGCGGAGGACCTGGGATTACGGGATGACATTTTTGCAAGAGGTAGATTGGGAAGAGTTGTAATCCTGGTAGCTGTGGGAGTCGGTGGGTTTGCAAAAAATATCAGTGTCAAGTCGGTCATCATTAATGGAGATGGAGAGGTCCAGGAAGGGGACGGAGATGTCAGAGATGGTCCAGGTAAATTTAAGGTCAGGGTGGAATGTGTTGATGAAGTTGATGAATTGCTCAACCTCCTCGCGGGAGCACGAGGTGGCACCAATGCAGTCATCAATGTTGCAGAGGAAGAGGTGGGAGAGTGGTACCGGTGTAATTACGGAAGGTCAACTGCGCTACATAGCCAACAAAGAGACAGGCATAGCTGGGGCCCATACGTGTGCCCATGGCTACCCCTTTGGTCTGGAGGAAGTGGGAGGATTCAATGGAGAAATTGTTAAGGTTGAGGACCAGTTCGGCCAAATGAATGAGAGTGTCGGTGGAAGGGTACTGTTGGGGACGTCTGGAGAGGAAAAAACGGAGGGCTTGGAGGCCCTGGTCATGGCAGATGGAGGTGTAGAGGGGTTGGATATCCATGGTGAAGATGAAGCGTTGGGGGCCAGGCAAACGGAAGTCTTGGAGGAGGTGGAGGCCGTGGGTGGTGTCTCAAACTTATGTGGGGCGTTCCTGGGCTAGGGGGGATAGGACAGTGTCGAGGTAGGTAGAGATGAGTTCAGTTGGGCAGAAACATGCTGAGACATTGGGTCAGCGAGGGTGGTCAGGCTTGTGGATCTTGGGAAGCAGGTAGAACAGGGCAGAGCGGGGTTCCCAGATTATGAGGTTGGAAGCTGTGGGTGGGAGATCTCCTGAGGTGATGAGGTTCTGTATGGTCTGGGAGATGATGGTTTGTTGATGGGGGGTGGGGTCAAAGTCGAGGGGGCAGTAGGAAGAGGTGTCCTCGAGTTGACGTTTGGCTTCAGCGGTGTAGAGGTCAATGCTCCAGACTACCACTGCGCCCCCTTTATCCGCTGGCTTGAAGGTGAGGTTGGGATTGGGGCAGAGGGATTGGAAGGCTGAGCGTTGAGAGGGTGAGAGGTTGGAGTGGGGAAGAAGTTAGACAGGTTGTGGTGGTTAATGTCCCGGCGGCAGTTGGAAATGAAGAGGTCGAGGGCAGGTAATAGGCCAGCGTGGGGTGTCCAGGTGGATGCAGTGTGTTGGAGGTGGGAGAAGGGGTCCTCGGAAGGTGGGCGGGAGTCCTGATTGTGAAAGTAAGCTCGTAGGCGGAGGCGACGGTAGAATTGTTCGACATGACGGCGTGTATTAAATTCATTGATGCATGGACTGAGGGGGATGAAGGTGAGTCCTTTGCTGCGGGCTGACCGTTCGTCCTCAGTGAGGGGGAGGTCTGGGTGGATGGTGAAAACTCGGCAGGGCTGGGAGCTGGGATCTGGTGTGGGTGTAGAGCTGGGAGTGGGGGCAGAACCTGTACCTGGGGTCGGTGTGATGGTGGGGGGAATGGGGGTGGAGTCATGAGCAGGGTTAGTGTTTCCCTTGCGGTTCTGGGAGGTGGGGATAGTGACAGTAGGGTCTGTGGGGGGAATGTCCGCAGAATGCAGGTGAGTGGCGCTGGTGGGGGCGGACGTTGGGGTGACCACAGCATTAGGGGTGGCGGAAGTCACTGAGCATGTGGCATCAGTGATCATGTGAAGGGCAGCAGTGATGTCAGGTGCGATGCATGAGGAATTGTGAGGGGTGGAAGTGGTTGTGGGATACAGAATTGTCTGGCCCATAGAAAACCGAGGGTGATAGCACATGAAAAGTATACAGCTTGGAATTCAGTGACCAGTGGTGTTTCAGAGGGGATCGGTTCTGGGACTTCTGCTGATTGTGATTTTTGTAAGTGACTTGGATGATAAAGTGATCTGGAACTTTAAGAAGCTTTACTGTGTAACAAAGGTTTTTGGAGTAGTGGATAACGTGAGGGCTGTTGTAGGTTGCAATGGGATCATTGGCAGAATGCAGTACTGGGCTGATAAGTGGCAGATGGAGTTCAACCTGGATAAGCGTGAAGCGTTTCTTTTTGGAAGGTTGAACTTGAATGCAGAATACATGGTAAAAGGCAGGATTCCTGGCAGTGTAGAGGAACAGAGGGATATTGTGGTCCCTGTCATCGCACCCTCATAGTTGCACGCAAGTTGATAAATTTGTTAAAAACTACAGTGTTCTCATTAGTCGGGGATTGAGTTTAAGAGCCGCGAGGTTATGCTGCAGCTCAAAAAAACTCTGGTGAGACTTCAGTTATAATCGCACCATGACTGGAAGGACGTTGAGGCCTTTGAGAGGGTGCTGAGGATATTTACAAAGATGATGCCCGGCCTGGAGGACATATCTTACAAAGAAATGTTGCGGGAGCGAGGGCTTTTCTCCTTGGTGCAATGAAGAATGGAGGTGACTTGATAGAGGTGTACAATATGATGAGAGGTGTAGATAGGGTGATAATTTTAAAGTGATTGGAGGAATGTTTAGGGGAGATATCAGATATCAGTTCTTTGCACCGAGAGTGGTGGGTGCTTGGAATTCACTGCCAGCAGCGGTAATAGAGTCAGCTGCGTTAGGGCTATTTAAGCGAATATTGGATAGGCACATGAATGATAGTACAATGAAGGGTATGTAGGTTAGTGTGATCTTAGAGTAGGATAAAAGGTCGGCAGGACCTGCAGGAATGAAGGGCCTGTACTGTGCTGCACTGTTCTATAATTTATGTTTCACGCAACTTGAGTATTTTCATCAACTGGTTAACGTGTGAGGGAATGATGTGTGTGCGATCAGGAAGCTGGGGAGGGGTGTTAGCCCAAAACTTCCAGTTATGTTTTTAATTCTTACGTTCACCTGAATGCCAGTACAATATGTGTCTTGACCTACACCAGACAGAATCTGCCAGGGTCAGTTATTAAAGTGATTCTTGACTTGCCATTTGCTGCTTTTTTCTTCAGGTATAATCCATTGGGTGACTAATGTATTAATCAGATGTTTGCTATATTTTGTGAATTGGGCAAAAATAAGATGTAAACTATAATTATTCAACTGGACTATAATCCCTGGAAAGAATTATGGAGGTATGGATAGGATAAATAGGCAACGTATTTTCCCTGGGGTCGGGAATCCAGAACTAGAGGAAATAGGTTTAAGGTGAGACGGGAAAGATATAAAAGAGACCTAAGGGGCAACCTTTTCACGCAGAGGGTGGTACGTGTATGGAATGAGCCGCCAGGGGAAATGGTGGAGGCTGGTACAATTGCAACATTTAAGAGTAATTTGGATGGGTATATGAATGGGAAGGGTTTGGAGGGATATGGGCCGGGTGCTGGCAGGTGGGACTAGATTGGGTTGGGATATCTTGTCGGCATGGACAGGTTGGACTGAAGGGTCTGTTTCCATGCTGTACATCTCTATGGCTCGATAATTTGATTGATTCTATATTCATGGAACTAAAATATAAACTCCTGCCAATATTATGTAACATAAAAATAAAGAACGCACGTTTTATTTTGTATCAGACAAACAACATGGTATCTAACTCTTTTGGCCATCAGAATTACATATTCAATGTCAGGATTCAAAACAATGCATTGTCACTCCAACAGTTTGAAAGTGGTTCGCTTCTGAATGATTACATGTTCAAAGTGAGCAAACGAATGAGTAATCAAATAGAAGTAACGTTCTTATACATCTATATATAATCATTTAGTTTATCTTCTCACTGAACTGTAAGAGCTTCAGCTATTTGCCACCAATTTACAAATGGCTATAATTCAACATGCACTGTGAATATTAAACTAAATAAACGATTTGTGTTGTTACATTTTAGTGAACAATAATTTGAAAACTTTCAATTTTTAGAGAGAATGATATTTAATATGAAATGTGGACAGTGAAAGATAAATGATGAACACGTAATCGTGTGAGTGATAAATCAGAACATTTCAAAGAGACTTGTGCAAACGTTATGACATATTTGTTATGGTAATTGAAATACAACATTTAAAATATTGTATTTTAATTAGACTTCATAATGAAGCTTATCTTGAATAGTTGTATTTTAAATGCTATACTGGACCAAATAATCAGATATTTGCGAGCATTTAAATTGGGAAATAATTAGATACTGACTTTTATACGCATCAGACAAATGATAGAGTACAAAGCTTTAAAGTACGGGAGGAGGCCATTGGCCACTCTGCCTGCACCAGTTTCAGCAATGTCACCCAAGCACCTGCAAATTGCCAGCCCTATCTCTGAGGCCTGTGAAGTTTATAATTTCCAAATATATATCCAGTTCTCTTTTGAATTTTCATCCACAACTCTCCCAGACAGTCCATTCCAATTCATAACAACTCTCTCAATGAAGAAGTCTTTCCTTATCTCATTCCTGGCTCTTTTGCTGACAATCTTGAAATTAGAAAGCATTGATGCTGTCAAGCCAACTAACGGAAAAAGGGTAATCTTGTCTTACTCTGCAACTTTTTTTCATAATTTTGAGCACCGCAATAAGTTCACATCTTTGTCGGTTCTGCTGTAATGGCCACTACATCGGAAAAACATGCAGGAAAACACACATCAGCATACATGAACATCAACTCGCCACAAAAATACATGATTCTCTATCACTAGTATCCTTACACACAGACGAGGAAGTACATCACTTTGACTTGGTCTTCACATCCAGCCTAGGACAAGCCAAACAGAGACACACACGAGAATTCTGAGATGCATGGTATTCCAAACAGAAATCCATCAACAAACGCATCGGTTTTGACTCCATCTACCACTCTCTGAGAAAAAGAACCAGGCATGACATCACCAACAGAGGAAATTGCATCACCTACTCAAGGAAACCTAAACACTTAAAAAGAAAGCGGGACATAACACCAGTACTTCACAGTCAGCTCATTGAAGATGTTCCCTAACATGGTGACGAAAGGTCCAAAATGAACTCCTCATCTCAGCGAGCAAACTGACATCCAGAAGAAACGTAATTTCTCTCATTCTTCCTTTAACTAAATCCTGCATTCCAGTTATCATTCTTATTATTTATAAGGTTATTGGTATTCATCCGCATAGCAATGTGGTGTCTGTCTCTTTGTGCGTGTGTGAATGTGTGCGTGAGGGAGAGACTGAACAATCCTCTGTAATCTCTGAATTAATCCCCGTGCCATGTGGAAAGGTGGTAAGAATTAGGAAGACAGTATAACTTAACATGTTGTTTGGGGCGAGGGTTTCAGATTTTTGGATCATTGGCATCAGGGCAGGTGGGACATGTACAAAAAAGACAGGTTGCATCTAAAATGGAAGAGTACCAACATCCTTGTGGGGAGTATTGCTGGTGAAAGTCGAATGAATTTAAACTAATACACCGGGAGGGTGAGAACCAAAGCAGCAGATCAGAAGCTGATCAGAAGGCAGAGGTGAAGGCAGTCTAATGACCATGCTGACAGAAGGAATCAAATCAGTCCAAAATGTGATTTAGAGGTTGGAATAAATAATCGAGACGTGGCGCAGGTTTTCCAAGGAATTAACAAATGAGGATGGAGAGTGTGCCGGATGTGAGGGAGTGAGGTGTGTGAGATCAGGAAGCCAGTGCACAAGAATATGTTCAAGGGGAAAGAGGTGGGGTTAGAGTGGGGTGGGGAATCCTTTGATAAACAACTGACAGCAAAACAGAGGAAAAGTTGCTCTTTGTCAAAGTGAATACCTGGGAATGAATTTATTATGCTTCAGGGAAATACCACCCGTATAGATAGAAGTCTGTCTTATATTGAATGAAAAGCTGTGTGCATGATATTGTTGTAGCTATAGTAATGGTGGCAAATAGCTGGAATTATGTTCGCCCTGTTTTTGGACAATACTTGCACAGAGAATGTGAATTATCCTGAATGTTCCCAGAGATGGCTGGAATGCTGTAGGTTGAGTAATTGCAGAAGCTCCATTAGACGATGCTGGTTTGTAATTTAGCAACTTACTGAGTCCAGTCAAATGCACAAACCAGCAACTGCTATTGCTTATTGCTCATGTTCATGGCTGCCACCGCGCAGAATCATGCAACGAACAAAAGGCCGATCAAGTCTGCGCCAGCAAGTGCACATCCAAAGGCTTTTGACACGTTTGTGAGGTTACCTGTATCTCAACCACCCTCCCAGGCAATGCATTCCAGATTCAAACACCCTTTCAGTTCGAAACACATTCCACAAATCCTCTCTCAATTCCTTACCTTTTACTTTAAAAGTGTGAGCCCTTGTTTTTGACCCATAGAGTAAGAGAAACAGTGCTGTCTGTTTATCCTTTCCATAATACTTCTGCTCTTGTACGCCTGTTCCAGGTTCCCTCCCCAACCTTCCCTGCTGCAAAGAAAAAAAGCGAGCACATTTAGCACTCTCAATTCATTGTTTGTGTCTTCACTTGTCTTGTTACTGCTGACATGCCTTATCCAACATTTATCAGTATTAAATTTCATTGGTCATTGTTCTGACTATTTAAATAATCTGTTTACATCGTACTGTTAGCTAACACTTTCCTCCTGACTGTGAAACACCCAACTCATTTTTGTGTCATCCACAACATTATTGTTCATTCCACTGCTCCCCCACCTTCCACATTCTCACATCGTCATTTACGAATATCGCAAACAAACCATACCGTCCTATAGGTGTTATTCAGAGGAAGATTTGCGAATTCTTGTCTCTTGCTTTTCCTATTTTGGTGAATTTGCAGTGTGATGAAGATAACATGTTATATGAGGGAGCTACAAATAGCATTTTCGACACAGAGTTGAATTCACCTGTTAAATTCTGCCGCTCTGCAAGTTTCATTCATAAAGCTTGTGAATAATTTAGGATGAAATAGGGTTTGACACCTGGCACTGCAACATTAGCATTTTGCGTGACATGTTCATTATAACATTCCCTGCAATAGCCAGAGCTGAAGAAATTATTCATCGTCAGGATGGATACGGACTCATTCATTGTTTGTTTAAATCACTGAGTGTGATGAGGATAAATATTCAATTAAATTCCACATCATGGGCAAACTGCAGAAGATCAAATCACATTCTCATATCTACCTTGAATTGGAAGCAAATACATGCTACAAATAAAAATTCAGAAGTGTTCAGTCACCACACGAGGGGAGAAAAAAATAATCTGCGCCCATGGAGATATTGAAATATAAAGTATATGTGCAATTTGAACAAGAATTAACTGAGAGAAAAGAAAGTACAAGAAAGGATTTCTTAATTTTGAATGGAAAACAGATTTCGATTTTCCAGAACAGTGATGTTTTCTCTCCCAATCAGACTTCCCCAATAACAAGATTTTGCCTGTCACTAAAACTTCATCTGCTATTCTTCTTCCTCCTTTCTACTCTTACCTTATGCTTATACTTCCCTTGCACTACCCCTTCTGCTGCTCCATAGTCTCCCACTGATGATCTCCTTAATACCCTTCGTCTGCAGCTCCCAACATAAGTCACACCAACTCCCCAGTTACTCTTGCTTCCTCTGGCCATCCCTTTCCCGTTTTGCTTTCCAACTGGGGCGATGGGAGCTGCTGATTTCTGTGCTGCTGTTGCTCATCAGTGACTGATGACATTGAAATTGAATTTGGAACATAGAATAATACAACGCAGAACAGGCCCTTCTACCTTCGATGTTGCGCTGACCTGTGAACTATGCTCAGCTCATCCCCCTACGCTATCCCAAAATCATCCATGTGTTTATCTCAGGATTGTTTAAATCTCCCTAATTTGTCTGAGTTGACTACATTAGCAGGTAGGGAATTCCATGCCCTTTCCACTCTCTGCGTAAAGAAACTGCCTCTGACATCTGCCTTAAATCTATCACCCCTCAATTTGTTGTTATGCCCTCTCGTACAAGCTGACGTCATCATCCTAGGAAAATTCCTTCACTGTCGATACCATCTAAAACTCTAATCATCTTGGGTGTCTGCATCAAATTCCCTCTTAGCCTTCTTCTTTCCAATGATAACAGACTCAAGTCTCTCAGCCTTGGAGAGTGGAGGACAGCACGGGTCTGAGACACACCCGTCGATGTCAGGGGACTACAGTAGGGAGGTCAGGAAACAGCTGAAGGTGTACAGAGGGTACAGAAATGGGCTGAGGGAACAGGCGTGGGTGTGCAGGACGTATGTTAGGGGGCTGAGGACCGAGATGTGGGTGTACAGGAAGTACAAGAGGGAGCTGACATCACACACATGTGTGTACAGCGTGTACAGTAGGGTTCTGAGCGCAACGACATGTGTGTATTGGGTGTGCAGGACGGGGCTGAGGACACAGCTGTAAGTGTTTGGGGAGTACACCAGGGAGCTGAGGACTCAGCCGGGGCAGTATAGGGGGTACAGAAGGGGGCTGTGGACACAGCACTGGGTGTACAGGGAGTACAGTAGGGTGCAGATTGGACAGTCGTGGATGTACAGTGAGTACACTTAAATGCTTAGGATACAATGGTGGGTGTACGGGGAGTACAGTAGGAGCTGATGACACACCTGTGGATATATGGGGAGTACAGTAGGGGGCCGAGGATGCAGGCGTGGGTGTACAGTATGGGATTGAGAACACAGCCGTATCTGTACAGGCAGTACAGTAAGAGGCTGACGACAGAGCAGTGGGTATATGGGAAGTACAGTAGGGTGCCGAAGAAGCAGGCATGGGTATAGAGGGTGTACAGTTGGGTTTTGCGGATGCAGTCATGGGTTTATTGGGAGCTGACAACACAGCCGTGGGTGTACAGGCGTACATTAGGGATGTGAGTGGACGGTCGTGTTTCCAGAGAGTAAAGGAGGGGGCTAAGGACACAGCTGTAGGTGTACAGGAAGTAGACTAGAGAGCTGAGGACACAGCCATGGATGTACAGGGGCCGAGGAAACAGCATTGGGTCTACAGGGAGTACTATACGGAGCCAAGTGGACAGCTGTGGGTATATGTGGAGTACACTAGGGCGCTGACGACACAGCCATGGGTGTACAGGTAGTATAAGAAGCGTCTGAGGGCACAGCCGTGTGTACAGGGAGTACAGTAGGATTTGAGGGCTCAGCTATGGGTTTATGGGAAGATCAGCAGGCTGCCAAGGGCACTGCTGTGGGTGCATGGGGAGCGCAGTAGGGGATTGACGGCACAACCGTGTGTGTACAGAGGGTACGATAGAGGGCTGAGGACACAGCCATGGGTGTACAGGTAGTATAAGAAGCGTCTCAGGGCACAGCCGTGTGTACAGGGAGTACAGTAGGATTTGAGGGCTCAGCTATGGGTTTATGGGGAGTGGGTGTGGGTGTGGGTGTGCGGAGAATACAGGTAGGGAGCTCTTCACACAGCTCTGTGTGTGCAGCGACTACAGTTGGGGACTGAGTACTCAGCTGTAGATGTACCCGGAGTAAATAGGAGCTGAGGGGACAGCCGTGGGTACATGGGGAGTACAATAGGAGGCAGAGGACAGTGTGTGTGTACAAAGAATACCGTAGGGGGCTGATTACTCAGCCTTGTGTGTACAACAACTATATTAGTAGACAGAGGGCATGGTCATATGTGTACGGAGAGGACAGTAGGGGGCTTGGACAAAGCCATGGCTGTACAAGGAGTTGAGTAGGGGGCTGAGGGCAGAGAAATGGGTGAGGGTGAGTACACTATGCGGCTGAGGACGCAGTCATGGGTGAACAGGGAGGACAGTAGTGGGCTGAGGGCACAACTGTGGGTGAACAGGGAGTACAGAAGGGGCTGAGGACACAGCCTGTGTGTGTAGGGTAATACAATAGGGGCTGAGGACACAGCTGTGTATCACAGGGAGTACAGCAGTGTGTTGAGAGCGCAACCGTATGTGTACAGGGAGTACAGTAGGCGGCTGACGGCTCAGTCATGGGTGTACAGGGAGTAAAGTAGAGGTCTGGGGACGCAACCGTTTGTGAACGGGAGTACAGTAGGTGCTGATGACACAGCCGTTGGTGTACAGGGAGTGCAGTGCGCGGCTGAGTCCACAGTCGTGGGAGTATGGGGAGTACAGTAGGGGGCGGAGGGCGCAGCCATGGGTGAATGAGGAGAAGAATCGGGGGTTGAGGACACTGCTGTGGGTGTACAGTAAGTACAGTTGGGGCCTGACGACACAGCTATGGGTGTACAGGAAGTTCAGTAGGAGCTGAGGACACAGCCATGAGCGTACGGGGAATGCAGTAGGAGACTGTTCACACAGCCGTGTATGTACAGCGACTACAGTAGGGGACTGAGGGTGCAGCTGTGGATGAACCCACAGTAGGAGATGAGGGGACAGCCATGGGTACATGGGTAGTGCAGTAGGAGGCAGAGGACACAGCCGTGTGTCTACAGCGATTACAATAGAAGACTGAGGGAACAGCCATATGTGTATGGGAAGTACAGTCGAGGGCCAAGGACTCAACCGTAGGTATACCGAGACGACATAGGGGACTGAGAGCACAGCGGTGGAGTGCAGTGACTGTGGTCGAGGCCTTAGGACACAGCTGTGGTTACACAAGGTGTACAGAAGAGGGGCCGTGGGTATATAGGGAGTTTTTAATGGCTTGGACGCGCTGATATGGCTGTACAGGGAGTATAGTTCAGGGGCAGAGGATACAGCAGTGGGTATACAGGGAGTAGAGTAGTGGGCAAAGTACACAGTTGTGGGTGTACTGAGAGTACAGTAGAGGCCTGAGGACACAGCCGTGGTTATACAGGGTGTACAGTCGAGGGTTGTGGTCCCAGCCATGGGTGTACAGGGAGTATAGTCTATAGCGGAGGCCACGTCCATGTAAGGGGATGAGACCATAGCTGTGAGTGCACAGGGAGTACATTAGGGGGCAGGGGTAACAGCTGTGGGTATACTGGGAGCACAGTAGGGGCTGAGGACACAGCCGTGTGTGTAGAGCGAGTACAGTTGGGCACTGAGGACATACCTGTGGGTGTGTAGGGAGTCTAGTCGAGGGCTTAGGACACAGCCGTGAAAATAGAGGGAGTGAAATCGGGATGTGAGGACACTGCCATGGGTTTACAGCAAGTAAACTACGGGGGTGATCGCACAGCAGTGTGTGTACATGGAGTACAGGAGAGGTCTGAGGGCACAGCCATGGATGTGCAGGAAGTACAGTCAGAGGCTGAGGCCACAGCCGTGGGTGTACATGGAGTACAGTTGGGGGCTCAGGACGCAGTTGTGTGTGCACAGGGAATACATTAGGGACTGATGACACAGCAGTGGGTATAGAGGGAGAAGAGTAGGGGTCAGGGCACAGCTTTGTGTGTACAGGGAGTGCAGTAGACGGTTGAGAGCACAGCTGAGGGTGTATACGGAGTACATTAGGGGGCTGAGGACACAGCCGTGACTATACAGGGAGTAGAGTAGGGGGCTGAGTACACAGCTGTGTGTGTACAGGGAGAACATTAGGGGTCTGAGGATGCAGCCATGGGTGTACAGGTTGTACAGTAGGGGCTGAGGGCATATTCATGGGTGTACAGGGACTACAGTAGGCAGCTGACTACGCAGCCGTGTCTGCATAGAGAGTACTGTAGGGGTCTGAGTGTACAACTGTGGGTGGAACAGTCGTGCATTCGTTGGCTGAGGGCACAGTCGTGGTTGCACATGATGTACAGTAGAGGGCTGAGGGCACAGCCGTGTGTGTGCTTGAGGCAAAGTAGGTGGCTAAGGACACAGTCATTAGTGCACTATGAGAGACTTAGGGGATGGGCACGGAGTTGTGTGTGTACATGGTGTACAGTAGGGAGCTGTGGACACAGCCTTTGGTGTACAGGGATTACAGCAAGTTGTTGAGGGAAGAGTCATGTGTGGGCGGGGATTACAGTATGGTACTGAGGGCACAGCCTTGGGTATACTGGGAGTATAGTCAGGGTCTCCGGGCACAGCCATGTACGCAGGGAATACAGTAGGGGACTGAGAACACAGCAGTGTTTGTACAATGAGTACAGTAGAGGTCTGAGGGCACAGCCGTGTGTGTGCGTGAAGCACAGTAGGTGGCTGAGGACACAGCCATAAGTGTACTGTGAGAACCTTACGGGGATGGGCACAGAGTTGTGTTTGTACATGGTGTACAGTAGGGAGCTGTGGACACAGTCTTTGGTGTACCGGGAGTACAGCAAGTTGTTGAGGGCAGAGCCATGTGTGTACGGGAAGTATAGTAGGGTACTGAGGAACCAGTCATGGGTGTGCTGGGAGTACAGTTGGTGTCTCAGGGCACAGCCATATATGCAGGGAATACAGTAGGGGACTGAGAAAACAGCTGTAGGTGTACAGCTAGAACAATAGAGGACTGAGGACACAGCCGTGTGGGTGCTGGAAGTACAGTAGGAGGCTGAGTGCACAGCCGTGGCGGTACAAGGGGTACAGTGGGAGGCTGAGGAGAAAGTTGTAAGTGTACAGTGAGTATAGTATGCGTCAGTGAATAGAGCTGTGTGGGAACAGAGAGTGCAATAGGGGCTGTGGGCACTGACGTGTCTATACAGAGGGTACCAGAGGAGTATAATGTCATATACCCGTGGGTATAAAGAGAGTACAGCAGGGAGTGAAGGCATTGCTGTGTGTGTGTACAAGGAGTGCAGTAGGCGGCTGAGAGCACAGCCGTCAGTGTGCAAGGACACATTTGGGGGCTGAGTTCACAGCCGTTCCTGTACGGGGACTGTACAGTAGGGTGCTGAGAACAAAGTCGTCAGTGTATGGGGAGTATAGTAGTGAGCTGAGGACACAGCCGTGGGTGAATGGGGAGTACAGAAGAGGACTGAGAACACAACCGTGGGTGTACAGTGAGTACAGTCGGTCTACGAGAACACCCGTGGTGCCCAGGGAGTACAGTAGGGGCTAAGGTCACAGTCGTGGTTATGCAGGATGTACATTAGGGAGCTGAGGGTACAGCCGTGGATATGCAGGGAGTACTTAGGTGGTTGATAGCACAGACTTGGCTGTACAGGATGTATTGTTGGGGCAGCAAAAGGCACAGTCGAGGATGTTCAGTGAGTACAGTGGGGGCTAAGGACACAGTCATGGATGTAGAAGCAATACTGTAGGGGTTTGAGGAGACAGCAGTGGGTATAGAGGGAGAAGAGGAGGAAGCTAAGCCCATATCCGTGGGTGTACAGGGAGTTCATTAGGGGGCTGAGGACACAGCCGTGTGTGTACCGGGAGTACAGAAAGCGGCTTAGAGCAGAGCTGTGAGTGTATGGGGAGTACAGTAGTGAGCTGAGGACACAGCCATGGGTGAATGGGGAGTACAGAAGGGGCCTGAGGGCACAAGCCGTGGTTGTGGAGTTAGTGCAGTAGGGGTTAGAGGACACATCCGTGGGTCTACCGAGAGTATATTATGAGCTTGAGGGCACAGTTGTGTGTGAACAGGGAGTAGAGTAGGGGGCTGAGGACACAGCTGTGGGTGTACAGGGAGTACAGTAAGGGGATGCGTACACAGCTGTATGTGTACAAGGGGCTGAGAGCACAGCTGTGGATATATGGGCTGTACGGTAGGGGCTGAGGACACAGTCATGCGTGTAAATATAGTACAGTAGGGTACTGAGGGCACAGTCGTGTGTATACAGAGAGAAGAATAGGGTTCTGAGGGCATAACTGTGGGTGAACGGTAGTGTACTGAGGGCACAGCCGTGTGTCAACAGAGAGTACAGTAGTGGGCTGAGGGCATAGCCGTGGGCATATGTTGAGTGCAGTAGGGGGCTGAATACACAGCTGTGGGTGCACAGGGAGTACAGTAAATGGTTGAGGGCACAGCTGTAGGTGTACACGGAGTACAGTAGGGGGCTGCAGACACAGCGCTTGGATGTATGCGAAAGCAGTAGAGTACTGAGGACACAGCCGTTGGTGTACAGGGAGCACAGTAGTTGGTTGAGGGTACAGCCGTGTGTGTACGGGGAGTACAGGTGGGGGCTGAGGGCACAGCCATTGGTGTACGGGGAGTACAGTAGTTGATTAAGGGCATAGCCATGTATGTACGGGGAGTACAGTAGGGGGCTGAGGACACAGACGTGGGTCTGCAAGGTGTACAGTAGGAGCTGAGGGCAGAGCTGTGGGTGCACACAGAGTTCAGTAGGGTATTGAGGGCACAGTTGTAGGTGTACTGGGAGCACAGTCTGAGACTTAGGGCACAGCCATGTCCGCAGGGAGTTCAGTAGGGTACTGAGGGCACAGCTGTAGGTCTACAGGGAGTACAGTAGATGGCTGAGGGCACAGCCGTCGGTGCACAGGAAGTACAGTTGGAAGATGAAGGCGCAGCCGTCGATGCACAGGAAGTACAGTAGAGTGCTGAGGGCACGGCCATAGGTGTACTGGGAGTACAGTCTGAGAGTTAAGGCACAACCATATAAGCAAGGAGTAAAGTAAGGTCTGAGGGCACAACCGCGCATCTACAGGAGTACAGTCGGGTTTGTGGGTGCAACTGTGGGTGCATGGGTAGTATAATAGTGAGCTAAGGGCACAGCCGTGGGTATATGTTGCGTACAGTAGAGGGCTGAGAACACAGCCGTGGATTACAGGGAGTACAGTAGCAGGCTGGGGACGCAGCTGTGTGTGTAGAGGGAGTACATTGAGAGGTTGAGGACACAGCTGTGGGTGGACTGGAGTACAGTAGCGGGCTGAGGACACAGGTGTTGGTGTATGGGGATTACAATGGGTGGCTAAGGACGCAGCCGTGGGTGCACAAGGAGTACCGTAGGAGTCTGAGGACACAGCCATGCGTGTACAGGGAGTAGGATAGGGTGCTGAGGACAAAGCCGTGAGTGTGCAGGGAGTGCAGTAGGGGTCTTAGGACACAGCTGTGGATGTAGAATGGGTGCAATCGGGGTCTGAGGAATCTGCCGTGGGTTTCCAGAGAGTACATGATGGGTTGAGAGCACTGCCGTTTGTGTACAGTGAGTACATTAGGGGTTTGAGGGCAGCGCCTTGGGTATGCAGGGAGTACAGTAGGGGGCTGAGGACACAGCCGTGTGTGTACAGAAAGCACAGTAGGTGGCTGAGGATACAGCTGTGAGTTTACAGTGAGAGTATTGTGCGAGTGGCCATCGAGCCGATGTGTGTACAGGGAGTACAGTAGATGGCTGAGGATACAGCATTGTGTGTAAGGGAGTATATTCCGAGGTTGAAGACAGAGCTGTGTGTGTACACGAGTTCAGTAGGGTGCCGACGTCGCAGCTGCAGATATATAGGGAGTACAGTTGGGGGCTGGGGACACAGCTGTATGGGTACAGGGAGTACAGTAGCAGTCTAAGGACCCAGCTGTTAGTGAAAGGGGAGTACAATACGTGGTGAAGGACGCAGCCGTGGGTGCATAGGAGAAGAGTAAGATTTGGAGGACGCAGCCGTGGGTGTACGGGGAGTAGGGTAGGTCGTGATGACACAGCCATGGGTGTACAGTGACGGCAGTAGAGGGCTTAGGACACAGCCGTGGATGTAGAGGGGGTACAACCGGGGTCTGTGGACTCTGCCGTAGGTTAACAGGGAGTGCATTACAGGGTTGAGGGCACAAACGTTTGTGTACAATGAAAACTTTATCAGTTTGTGGGCAACGCCATGGGAACACAGGGAGTACAGCAGGTGCCTGAGGGCACAACCATGGGTGTATAGAGTGTATAGTAGAGTGCTGAGGACTCAGCTGTGTGTGTACAGTGAGTACAGTAGGGAACTGAGGACACAGGTCTGTGTGCATGAGGAGTACAGTAGGGGCCTGAGGGAACAGCCGGCAGTGTACGGGGAATACAGTAGCGGCTGACGGCACAACCGGAGTTCAGCAGGAAATACAGTAGGGGGCTGGGGACACAGCCGTGTGTATACACGAAGTACAGTAGGGGCTGAGGGCACAGCCGTAGGTGCACATGAAGTGCAGATGGGAACTGACGTCACTGCCATGGGTGTACAGGGTGTACAGTAAGGAATGAGGGCACAACCACATTTGTGCAGCGAATACAGTAGGGGGCTGGGTACACAGCTGTGGGTATACAGGAAGTGCAGTAGGGGGCTGAGGGCACAGCCGTGGTTGCATATGCAGTGCAAATGGGAGCTGATGGTCACTGCTGTGTGTGTACAGGGTGTACAGTTGGGGGCTGCGGACACAGCCGTGTATATAGAGGGAGTGCAATCGGGGTTTGAGGACACTACATTGGATTTACAGGTGTACATTATGTGGTTGAGGGCACAACTGTGGTGTGCAGGGAGTACAGTAGAGGGCTGAGGGCACAGCTGTGCATGTCGAGCGAGTATACTAGGGGGCTGCGGGCAGACCTGTTTATGTATAGAAGTACAGTAGGGGTGGTGATGTGACAGCCCTGGGTGTCCGGGGAATTACAGTAACAGGCTGAGGGCACAGCCGTGGTGTAGCGGGTGTACAGTAATGAGCTGAGGGCACAACCATGGGTTTACAGGGAGTACAGTAGGGGCTGAGGCCACAGCTGTGGCTGTACAAGGAGTACTGTCAGTGGCTAAGAACATACCCATGAGTGTTCAGGGAGTATAGGAGGGTCGAAGGACACAGCCATGGTTATATAGTGTATACAGTAGGGAGGTGAAGGTACAGCGGTGCGTATGCATTGAGTACTTAGGGGGTTGACGGCACAGATGTGGCTGTCCAGGGAGTATAGTTGGGGGGGCAGAAGGCACAGCTGAGGGTGTTCAGAGAGTACAGTAGGGGTCTAAGAAAACACTCTTGGATGTAGATGCACGACAGTAGGGGGTCTGATGACACAGCATTTGGGTCTACAGGGAGTATGTTAGGTGGCTGAGCGCCCAGTAATAGGTATACAGGGAAAAGAGTTGGAAGCTAGGGCCACGGAATATGGTCTCGGGGCCTGAGGACACAACCGTGGGTGAATGGGTAGTGGGGGGGGGGGGGGGGACTGAGAGTAGATTCGTGGTTGTACAGAGTGTGCAGTAGGGGGCTGACGGCGCAGCCATTGTTGTGGAGTCAGGAGGGGTCAGAGGACATTTCTGTGGGTCTACTGGGAGTATATTATGAGGTTGAGGGCACAGCTGTGTGTGTGCAGGGAGTACAGTACTGGGGCTGTGGACACAGCCATGGGTGTACAGAGAGTGCAGTAGGTGGTGGAGGGCACAGCTGTGGATGTACAGAGTGTACAATAGAGGGATGATGACATAGCCATGGGTGTACAGGGATTACAGTCGGGGGATGAGGACACAGTCGTGGGTGTTCAAGGAGTTCAGAAAAAGCTGAGGGCACAGGCATGGGTGCACAGAGAACACAGTAGGGTACTGATGGCACAGCCGTGTGTATACCTAGAGTGCAGTCGGGTATTGAGGGCACAGCTGTGGTGAACGGGTAGTACAGTAGGTGGCTGAGGGCAAAGCCATGGGTGTATGCTGAGTACAGTAAGGTTTTGAGTACGCAGCTGAGTGTACAGGGAGTACAGTAGGGGTATGAGGATGCAGCAGTGGGTGTATAGGGATTACAGTCCGGGCTAATGACAAATCCGTGGGTGCACAGGGAGTACAGTTGGCGCCTGACTACACAGACGTGGGTGCACAGGTAATATAGTGGAGGGCTGAGGGCACAGCCAAAGGTGTACAAAGTGTACAGTAGGGGTTTGAGGCAAGAGCCATGGGTGTATAGGGAGTACAGTAGAGGGCTGAGGGCACAAGGTATATAAAACGTGGCTGAGGGCACAGCCGCGAGTGTACAATGAGTGCTTCGGGGGGATGTGCACACAGCCGTGTGTGTACAGGGAGTACAGTAGATGGTTGAGGGCACAGCTGTGGTTGTACAGGGATTACAGTAAGGGGCTGCAGACACAGCTGTGGGTGTACGCGAGAGCAGTACGGGGCTGAGGACACAGCGATTGGTGTATAGGGAGTACAGAAGTTGGTTGAGGCCACAGCCGTTAGTTTACAGGTAGCACAGTCCAGGGCTGAGGATACATCTGTGGGTGTATAGAGCGTTCAGTAGAGGGCTGAGGACACAGCTGTCTGTGTACGGGGAGTGAAGTTGTATGCTGAGGGCACAGCAATGTGCATGCAAAGAGTAGAGTAGGGTGCAGAGGCCACAGCCGTGGGGGTACCTGGAGTACAGTAGGGGGCTGAGGACACAGCCAGGTGCATGCAGAGAGTACAGTGGCGAATGGGGGCACAGTCGTGGGTGGACAAGGTGGAGAGTAGGGGTGTGTGGACACAGCCGTGGGTGTACGGCGAGTACAGTATAGCCTGATGGAACAGCTGAGAGTGTACGGGGGTTACAGTAGGGGCTGAGGATACAGCCATGGATTAAGGGAGAACAGTAGCAGGCTGGGGACACAGCCGTGTGTGCAGAGGGAGTACATTGCGAGGTTGAGGATACAGCAGATGGTGGACTGGAGTACAGTTGGGGCTGAGGGCAGAGCCGCAGATGTGCAGGGAGTACAGTAGGGGCTGAGGACACAGCTGTTAGTGCACCGGGATTACAATAGGTGGGTAAGGACGCAGCCGTGGATATACAAGGAGTACAGTATGAGTCTGAGGACGCAACCATGGGTGTACGGGGAGTAAGGTAGGGTGCTGAGAACACAGTCATTGGTGTGCAGGGAGTGCAGTAGAGGGCTGAGGGCACATCTGTGGGTTTACAGGGAGTGCAGTCGGGCTAAGAGTATACCCGTGGATGTCCAGGGAGTACAGTCGAGGAAAACGTCACAGCCATGGTGGTGCAGAGTGTACAGTAGGGGGCTGAGGGTACAGCCGTGGGTATTCAGGGAGTATGTCGGTGGTTGAGGACCTAGACATGGCTGTTCAGGGAGTATTTTTGTTTGGCAGACAGGACAGTCGAGGTTGTGCAGAGAGTAGTGTGGGAGCTAAGGACACCATCTTGGATGTGGACACAATACTACAGCGATCTGAGGACACAGTAGTGGTTGCATAGGGAGTATAGTAAGCGGTTGACGACACAGCAATGTGTGTACAGGGAGTGCAGTAGGGGGCCGAGTGGACAGCATTGGGTGTATACAGAGTACAATCTGAGACTTAGGGCACAGCCATGTATGCAGTGCGGGACTGAGGGCACAGCCATGGGTGTACAGGGAGAAAAGTATGGGATTGAGGTGAAAGACGTGGGTGTACAGGCAGTACAGTATGTGGCTGACAGAACAGCTGTTGGTGTACAGGGAGTTCAGTAGGGGGTCTGAGGACACAACTGTGGGTGTACTGGCAGTACTGCAGCGGCTGAGCACACAAATGGCGGTGAACAGAGAGCACCGTCAGGGACTGAGATTATGCAAGTAGTTGTACAGGGAGTTCAGTCGGGGGTGGAGAAAACACCTGTGGGTATAAAAGAAGTACAGTAGAAAACTGAGAACACAGCCGCGAGTACACAGGGAGAATAGTAGTGGGCTGAGGACACAGCCGTCGATATACTTGGAGCATTGTGGAGGGCTGAGGAAACAGCCATGGGTGAACAGTAAGTACAGCAGATGGAGGAGGACACAGCTGTGGGTGTGCAAGGAGTACAGTAGGGGGATGAGGGCACAGCTGCCGGTATATGGTGAGTGCAGTAGAGGGCAGAGTTCACAGCCGTGTATGTACAGGGAGAACAGTTGGAAGATGATGACGTAGCTGTCGGAGTACAGGAAGTACAGTCGGGGTCTCAGCGTACAGCTATGTATGCAGGAAGTACAGTAGGGCACTGAGGGCAAAGCCGTGGGTGTTCAGGGAGAACAGGAGAGGTCTGAGGACACAGTCGTGCTTGTACAGGAAATAAAGTATAAGGCTCAGCGCACAGACATGGGGGTACAGGAAGGACAGTGGGATCCTGAGGACACAGTTGTGTGTGTAAAGGGAGTACAGTAGGCGTCTGAGGTCACAACTGTGGGTATACAGGGAGTACAGTAGGGGGTTGAGGCAATAGCAGTCGGTGTACTGGGAGAACAGTAGGGGGCTGAGAAAACAGCCATAGTTATACAGGCAGTGAAGTACGTGGCTGAGGACACAGCTGTGTGTATACAAGAAATACAGTCGTGAGCTGATGACACAACCGTGGGTGCACAGGGAGAACTGTAGGGTTCTGAGGACACAGCTGTAGGTGTCCTGTGAGTAGTGCAGTGGCTGAGCGCACAACGGGGGATATACATAGAGTGCCATCGAGGATGGAGGACATGGACGTGGGTGTACAGGGAATTCAGTTGGGTGCGGAAGAAACACCTGCATGTATACAGGGAGTACAGTAGAGTGTGGAGGACACAGCCGTGAGTAGACAGGGAGAACATTAGAAGGCTGAGTGCGCATCCGTGTCTATACAGGGAATATATTAGTAGGCTGAGTGCACAGCCATGGGAGTACAGGGAGTACATTAGGACGCTGAGAGCACAGCGTGGGTATACAGGGAGCACAGTAGGGGCTGTGGTCACTGCCATGGGTGTGCAGGGTGTACAGTTGGGGGCTGAGAACAGCAGTGATTATACAGGGAGTACAGTACGGGGCAGAGCACACAGCTGTGGGCATATGGGGAGTACAGTCGAGGGATGACAACATAGCCATGAGTGTAAATGGAGTACAGCAGGGGGCTGAAAGCAGAGGTGTGGGTTTACCAGGAATACTGCCAGTGGCTGAGCGTACAGCTGTGGGTGTGGAGAAGGTGCAGTCGGGGGCTGAGGACAAAGCCGTGGGTGTGTAAGGAATACTTCCAGGGGCTGAGTACACTGCTGTCGGTATATGGGGAGTATATTAGGGAGAAGAGGGCACAGCCTTTGTTGTCCATGGAGTACAGTAGGGGGCTGAAGACACAGCCGTGGGTGTACAGGGAGTAGAGTCTTGGGCTGAGGGCAATGCCGTGGAACAGCTAGTACAGTAGATGGTTGAGGCAAGAGCCATGAGTGCAGGAGAGGGCTGAGAGGACTTTCATATTTGTACAAGGTGTACAGTACGTGGTTGAGGGCACAGCCGTGAGTGTACAGTTAGAGACCTGGGGGGATGGGCACAGAGCCGTGTGTGTAGAGGGAGTACAGTAGATGGCTGAGGGCACAGCTGTGGGTGTACAGGGATTACAGTAAGGGGCTGCAGGCACAGCTTTGGGTGTATGCGAGAGCAGTAGGGCACTGAGGACACAGCGATTGGTGTACAGGGAGTACTGTAGTTGGTTGAGGGCACAGCCGTGAGTTTACAGGTAGTACAGTTCAGGGCTGAGGATACATCTGTGGGTGTGTAGGGCTTATAGTAGAGGGCTGAGGACACAGCTGTCTGTGCACAGGGAGTAAAGTCCTATGCTGAGGGCACAGCAATGTGCATGCAAGGAGTAGAGTAGGGTGCGGAGGCCACAGCCGTGGGTGTACCTGGAGTACAGTAGGTAGCTGAGGACACCGCCATTTGCATGCAAGGAGTACAGTAGTGAATGGGGGCACAGTCGTGGTTCTCCAGGGAGGAGAGCAGAGGTCTGAGGACACAGTCGAGGGTGTACAGGAGTACAGTAGAGGTGTGTGGACACAGCCGTGTGTGTAAGGGCAGTACAGTATGTATCTGAGGGAAGAACCATGGTTGTATGGCGGTGCGATACAGTATGGGCTGAGGACACAGCCGTAGATTACAGGGAGTATAGTAGCAGGCTGGGGACGCATCCATGTGTGCAGAGGGAGTACAATGCGAGGTTGAGGACACAACATTTGGTGGACTGGAGTACAGTTGGGGGCGGAGGGCAGAGCCGCAGATGCGCAGGGAGTACAGTAGGGGGCTGAGGACACAGCTGTTTGTGTACAGGGATTACAATAGATGGGTAAGGACGTAGCCGTGCATATACAAGGAATACAGTAGGAGTCTGAGGACACAGCCATGGGTGGACGGGGAGTCGGATAGGGTGCTGAAGATACAGACACGAGTGTGCAGGGAGTACAGTAGAAGGCTTAGGACACTGTTGAGGATGTAGAGCGGGTAAAATTGGGGTCTGAGGACTCTACCATGGGTTTCCAGGAAGTACATTATGAGTTGAGAGCACAGCCATTTGAGTACAGTGAGGACAATGGGGACTTAAGGGCAATGCCTTGGGTAAGCACGGAGTACAACAGGGGTCTGAGGGCAAAGCCTTGGGTGTACAGAGATCACAGTAGGGTGCTGAGGTCACAGCTGTGTATGTGCGGTGAATACAGTAGGGAACTGAGGACACAGTTGTATGTGAACTGTGAGTAGAGTAGGGGGCTGAGGACACAGCCGTGGCTGTGCAAGGAGTGCAGAAGGGGGCTGAGGTCACAGCTGTGGGTGTACAGGGAGTACATAGGGGGCTGACAACACAGCTTTGTATGTACAGGGAGTACGGTAGGTGGCTGAGGGCACAGCCGTGTTTGCAGAATGAGTGCAGTAGAGGGCTTAGAACACAGCCGTACAGGAGTACAATCAATGTCTGAGGACACTGCATTTTGTTTACAGGGAGTACATTACGGGGATGAGGGCACTGCCGTTTGTACACAGAGAGTAGAGTATGAGGTTGAGGACAAAGCCGTGGGTGTGCAGGGAGTATAGTAGAGGACTGAGGGCACAGTTGCACATGTAGAGAGAGTACACTAGGGGGATGAGGGCAGAGACGTTTGTGTATAGAACAGTAGGGGTGACGTCACATCACTCAATGTCCGGGGTTTACAGTAAGGGGCTGAGGGCATAGCCATGAGTTTACAGGGAGTACAGTCGGGTTAAGAGAATACCCGTGGGTGTCCAGGGAGTAGAGTCAAGGCTAATGTCACAGCCGTGGTTATGCAGGGTATATAGTAGGGGCCTGAGGGTATAGCCGTGGGTATTCAGGGAGTACTTAGGTGGTTGAGGGCACATCCATGTGTATACACGGAGTACAGTAGGGGCTGCGGTCATTGCCGTGGGTATTCAGGGTATACAGTCCAGGGCTGAGGACATAGCCATGAGTGTAAATGGAGTGCAGTCAGGAACTGAAGAGAGCGGTGTGGGATTACTGGGAATACTGAAGGCGGTTGACGTCCCAGCTGTGGGTGTGTAGAGGGTACAGTTGGGGGCTGAGGAAAAAGCTGTGGGTGTACAAGGAATACATTCGGGGCTGAGTACACAGCTGTGGGTATATAGGAAGTACAGTAGGGAGATGAGGACACAGCCATTAGTGTTCAGAGAGAATACCATCGGGGTCTGAGGACACAGCCATGGGTGTACAGGGATTATAGTGGGGGTTGATTACACAGCCATGTGTACACAGAATGTACAGTGGGAGCTGAGGACACAGTCATGGGTGTCTGGGGAGTACAGTAGGGTGCTAAGTACACAGCTGTGGGTATGCAGGGAGTACAGTTGTGTGCTGAAGGCATAGCCGTGTGTGTACAGGTTGTACAGTCGTGGGCTGAGAACACAGGCATGTGTGTTCGGGGAATACAGTAATTGGTCTGACAGCACAGCCGTGGATGTGCAAGGCCTATAGTAGGGTGCTTAGGACAGAGCCTTGGGTGTACAGGGGGTACAGTAGCGGTCTGAGGACACAGCTGTGCATAAGTACGTGTACAGTAGGGACAGAGGGCACAGCTGTGGGTGCAGAGGGAGTAGGTTAGGGGGCTGAGGACAGAGCTGTATGTGCAGGGAGTACGGTAGGGTCTGAGGTCATATCTGTAGAGTGATGCGAATGTTACTGACCACTTGTCAGCCCAAGCCTGGATATTGTCCAGATCTTGTTCCATTTGGACATGAACTGTTTCAGTATCTTAGGAGTTGCGAATGGTGCTGAACTTGGTGCAGTCATTATCAGGTTCCCTCACTTCAGACTTTATGTTGGAGGGGAGGTCATTGATGTATCAGTTGAAGAAGTTTTGTCCTCGGACACGACCTTGAGGGACACCGACAGAGATGTCCTGGAGCTGAGATCACTGACTCTCCACAACCACAAACAGCTCCCTTTCTATCAGGTATGACTTCAATCAATGGCGTGTCTGCCACCCAATACCCTTGTTGATAGCGATCCTTGATGTCACATTTGGCAGAATGCGGCCTTGATGTCAAGAGGTGGACTTCAGTTCCTTTGTCCATGTTTGAACAACGCTCTGATAAGCTCATGAGCTGAGTAGCCCTGGTGGAACCCAAACTGGTCATCACTGACCAGGTTATTGCTGAGCACGTACTGCTTGATAATTCTGCTCAAGAGTAGACTGGTGAGGGGGTATTTGGTCAGGTTGACTATTTCCTGCTTTTTATGTACAGAATATATTTGAGCACTTTTTCCACATTTTCCACATATTCCACATTTTCTAAATGTGCTGGAAGAGCTTGGCTCGGGGAGCAGAAAGTTCTGGAGCAAAAATTATCAATAGATTGCCGGAATGTTATCAGGGCCCGTGACCTTTGCAGTATCCAGCGCCTTCAACCGCTTCTTGATTCATGTGCAGTCAATCGAATTGACTAAAGGCTGACATCTGTAATGACGGGGACCACTGGAAGAGGCGGAAACGAATCATTCACTCGAAACTTCTGACTGTAGATTGCCGCGACAGCTTCAGACTTATCATTTGCACTGATGTGCTGGGATCTTCTATAATTGAGGATGGGGATATTTGTCGAGTCACCTACTCCAATGAAATGTTTAATCCTCCACCACCATTCCCGATCCGATTGGCAGGACTTCAAAACTTAAGCATTGGTTGTGGGATAGCTTAGCTTTGTCTGTCGCTTCCTGATTTTGGTACTTGGAACTCAAGTAGTCCTGTTTCATAGTCCTGTTCTCTCAATTTTGGCATAGACCTCGGATGTTAGTTAATGAGGACTTTGCAAGATTGACAGGGATGTTTCTACTGTTGACATTTCTTTTGCCCAGGTCTCTGCCAGGTGATCCATCCGGTTTCATTTATGAGAGACTTTGTCGTGAGTGGTTCAACTGAGTGACTCACTTGGCCATTTCAGAGGGCGATTGGGAGTCAATCACGTTGCTTTGGATCTGGAGTCATAGGAAGTCCTGACCAGGTGAGGACAGAAAATTCCTTCACTGAAGGATATTAGTGAACGAAATGGGTTTTTGCTGACAATTGACAAATATTCCATTGTCATCACCATATTCTTAATTCCACAGTTTTTTTTCCTTTTGAAATTCGAACATCTGCAGTAGTGGGATTCGAACCTTTGTCTCCAAAATATTAGCTCATTTGCAGGATTAATAATATAGTGGTAATACCATTTGGCCTGTTTGGAGCCACACATTCTACTCAGCTGCCATTTCTTATGAGGCCGCATTTTTCTTCCATTACTTATGTTATTCTGGAATCTCATCCTTCATTAAATCCTGATTGGAATCTGCTTTGCTGGACGGCCAACCAGACTGCTTGATTTTCAATCAATCTATTAAGTTTGGACCTACATTTCTGGGCAGATGCACAGCAGAGAAGAACAGTAAGAGATAATGGGTGTTTGAGCACTGTACCTTTCACTGCACCAGCTTGACTGTCCAGGAACCTGAAGTATTTATTGTGGGTCAGAATCTTTACAGCACAGATGGAGGCCGTCAACCCCTTTGTGGGACCACGATCTCTCTAACTGCATAATTCGAGATAGAGAGAGAGTGTGGAGGTAGATTGTGTCAGAGAGAAACAAACAGAGAGAAATAAAGTGCAGGGAAATAAATTGAGAGGGGATGGAAAGGGGAGCGACTGATTTAGTGGGACAGGAAGAGGTGTGAGATGAGCTTGAAGATAGATGGACCAGAAGATGGCATGAGGGGAGATAGACATGGCCAGACAGAATTTGGAAGTTTTATTTAGAAATTCCTATGAACCACAAACCCTTTGCCTGGTGCTATGCACTGTGAGCACTATGCTGATACTAGCTCTCATCCCAGATAATTTATCGCCAATAATATCACAGAGATGGGTGGCTGACAGCTAGACAGAACCTGATAGACCAATAGTTTGGTACGAGGAAGAAGGTGGATTAATTTAAATAGTGGATGAAGAGCAGCAGGAACTGATAACACCTCGAGATACTATGTGAGAGACAGGGCCAGAGAATCTTAGCGAGGGGGATCACTGACAGAAGGGAAATCAAGATCGCAGCTGTGGGTCAAATCGTGATTGATAAAGTTTGCACACGATTTCCATGGTTTTGAATTCCACATTTCAACCTATGTAGCCCAATATCAGGAGTTCATTGTAAAAATCTCATAAATTTGTCATTTCCATATTTTAATATGTACAGAAAGTCATTTTGTGCCTGTATTTTGCATTTCATGAACACATTTCATTAATATTGTCTCTGCTAATTCCTCATTGTAGATGTAACCTTGAATCTGTTCTTCATATGAGTTATAAAGAGTAATGACCTAATACTGATAACAAGGGAACATCACTGTCCCTCCGCCAAGTCTGAAAAGCCATGTCCCTCAGTCCTGTCTATCGTCTGTCGTTTCCCCAGTGTCATAATCACAATGTAATTGAAATCCAGTAAACGATTCTTCATCTCAGTTCCTTAACATGGATAACATCGACAGCATGACCTTCTCATGCCCTCTATGATCTTGGAATAACAATCTGAATTTTGGTTGGAAAGTACAATTTTCTGTTACCATATCCTTGCTGTTTGTTTGTTACAAACCCACTTTGTATTAGGCATATTTTGCCATCAAACATGGATGATAGATGTTCTCTCAATATTTTGCTGATTTTATAATGACTGAACTTTAGTTACAGGATTTATTTCTCCATTTATGAACAGACAATCATGTTTGTGTTCCGTTAACCCTATGGCATTACTTCAATATCCAACGCAGACTGAATGATTAGACAAAATCAATCTGCCATCTCCAACATTCCTTCCTGCAGTCACACTCCCATATCACATCCAGAATACATAAACATTATTTTGAATTTTAACAAAACAGAATAGAATTGAAAGGAGTTAATGGGAGCTATGTGTTCAGCTTTTGTGATTATGTCAATCTCCATGAATCCTATGCGTCCATGAAGGGTTTCCTCTTCTATCAAGAACGACGTACTTTCAATGTGTCATGCCAGAGTATGAGCGGGAGCATCACCCACAGCAAGTAACAGGGATGTGAAGCTCCAGAGAGAGAGAGGGAGGGGAGATCAGAAATTGAGAACATTAGACAGAAATATTCAAACAGTGGATCAGAATCTGAGAACATTAGACTGTAATGTTCAAACTATGGATAGGAGTTTATCCTCGGAACTTTTCCGGCTTTTTCACCTTTGGCTTTCATTAGCATTGTGGATTGAAGATGTATTAATGGTTATTCAAGCTGGTTACTATCTTATCCTAGATATAGTTGGTGTTCCTGGTAAGTCATACTTTCTGTGTACTGAAATGGTTTGAACCAGATTGCTGCTTGCGATATGCAAATTTTGGAAAGGGGAAAGTCAATACTTCCAGTTCCATACAAAGATTCAATTTCTTACAAATCATACTTTGCAATTTACTCAATACAAATTATTCACCAATATGCAATGTTGAAACAGACTGTTCTCAAACTTTTTTCTCTATTTTCTCCTGCAATGACTTACATATCCAATCCTCCCCACTCACCAATCCTGTCCATTACTCCCTCCTCTGCCTCAGTCCAACTCCTGAATAGACCATCGTTTGCGCCTTTGTTAAATCCGGATACAACTGTATCAGGTCAATACTAAGCAAGTGTCCATTACAAAATAATTGCAGTTGAGATGTTGAACTTGTTCTCTGCACTGAATCTGACAGATGAGAAGACAATGTATGGTGGTCACGTTATTCTCTCATAATCTAGAGTCACAGAATAATAATCTGATGATATCTGTTTACCTCATGTCGAGAGGAAGGCAATCGGTCATCCTTCCCTGGTCAGTTCTCCATGTGACTGCAAATCCACAACAATGTGTTTTACTCTTTACTGTCCTGGGAAACAGCTGAACCAGCCACTCAGTTAAAGATAGGTATAACATGCTAGCCTGACCAGGGCTGAATACATTTTGTGAGGGAAGAGCAAAAGGAAAGATAGCTCCCGTCCTCTGCCTGTTTCCCATAGTCCGACTGCTGATTTCCATTCGGGGAGGTGACCATTCCCTATTTTAGGTGCAATATTTGTGATTGAGTCTCTCCCCGAGAGTGATGTCCATCTCCATCAGCACCTCTGGTGCTGACTTTATTCATGGTGATACCCTGATTTAAGGACCTTTTAAATTCCATGTCAGTGGCATTGCATAGAGAAGGAATGGTTTTGTATGTCACAAGAAGGAAATGGAGCCGGCTAAGTGAGGGAAAGGACTTATTGTGATCAACCCTGAGAGTGTTGTTGAGGCAGTACACTATTTGGGATATTGAAGACTGATTTTCTCTCCTTTTCACGGAAAGGAATGATCTCCTTTCCACAGAAAGAAGACTGAGTGAAGAGGTACCATGAGGACTGAGTGAAGAGTTACCATGAGGACTGAGTGAAGAGGTACCATGAGGACTGAGTGAAGAGGTACCATGAGGACTGAGTGAAGAGGTACCATGAGGACTGAGTGAAGATTGATCTTTCGCGCTGTGAGAGAATAAGCATTGATTGCATTGAACCCTGAGGGGAATGGAAAATCATTCATTCAATTCTAAATATCATAGATACGGTGGTAAATTCCACGGCTTATGTTTCACACAGGATGCAGGATTGTTTATGTGCCTCTGCGGACTTTACGCCCACCCACCCCCAACTCCCATTTCCCACTGCGATTCAGAGAGACATAGACGTTTAGAATTTGAATAAAGTTTGGGAGAAGATTTGTACCTCGCGTGGTCGTTGTTGTGGTTCTGTTCGCCGAGCTGGGAATTTGTCTTGCAAACGTTTCGTCCCCTGTCTAGGTGACATCCTCAGTGCTTGGGAGCCTCATGTGAAGCGCTTCTGTGCTGTTTCCTCCGGCATTTATAGTGGCCTGTCTCTGCCGCTTCCGGTTGTCAGTTCCAGCTGTCCGCTGTAGTGGCCGATATATTGGGTACAGGTCGATGTGTTTGTTGATTGAGTCTGTGGATGAGTGCCATGCCTCTAGGAATTCCAGGCTGTTCTCTGTTTGGCTTGCCCTATAATGGTAGTGTTGTCCCAGTCGAATTCATGTTGCTTGTCATCTGTGTGTGTGGCTACTAAGGATAGCTGATCGTGTCGTTTCGTGGCTAGCTGGTGTTCATGGATACGGATCGTTAGCTGTCTTCCTGTTTGTCCTATGTAGTGTTTGGTGCAGTCCTTGCATGGGATCCCTTTGTTCTAAGTCTGTGACCTCGGGTTCTAGTCTCCCCTACCAATCGAAATATCTTACCAATATCTACTCTGTCCAAGTCATTCAGTACTCTGGAGTTTGAGTTATATCCCGCATCACAGTTCTAAACTTTATAAAGTATAGACCCAGAGTCCTCAAACGTTCCTCATACAATAAGCTTTTCATTCCTACGACCATTCTTGTGAAACTTTTCTGCAGGCCCAAAACATCATTCCTGAGATATGGGGTCAAAAACTGCGCAGAGTATGGTCTGATCGGAGCATTATACAGCTGATTTTATATTCAATACCTCTCGAAATACATGGAACCATTAGAATAGCCATCCAAACTTTAGCCTGAACCTACAAGTTTATCTTGTGAGAATTTTGCCCTCGAACTCCCAAACAACTTCAGATTTTAGAATTTTCTCCCAATTTGGAACAATAGTCCATGTCTAAGTCCTTCACGCCAAAGTGCATGACCTCACACTCTCCCACGTTGCAATGCATCTGCCAATGTCTTTACCTGTCCAAATCCGTCTTCAGCCTCTCCACCTCCTCAATGCTATCCGTCCCCGTAACTACCTTTGTATCGCCTGCAAACTTAGCCAGAATGCCCTCAGTTCCTTCAACTAGATTGTCAACGAAGAAAATGGAAAGTTGTGATCCCAATACTGAGCCTTCCGGAACACCACTTGTCATTGACTGCCATCTGAGAAGGACTCTTATATCCCCAATCTCTGCTTTCTGTGAGACAGCGCTGAAAAATATGTTGCTGGAAAAGCGCAGCAAGTCAGGTAGCATCAAAGGAAGAGGAGATTCGAGAATTCGGGCATAAACCCTTCTTCAGGAATGAGGAGGGTGTGCCAAGCAGGCTAAGATAAAAGGTAGGGAGGAGAGACTAGGGGACGGGCGTTGGGAATGTGATAGGTGGAAGGAGGTTAAGGTGAGGGTAATAGGCCGGAGAGGGGGTGGGGGCGGAGAGGTCGGGAAGAAGTTTGCAGGTCAGGAAGGCGGTGCTGAGTTCGAGGGTTGGGCCTGATATGAGGTGGGGGGGGGAATGAGAAATCTGGAGAAATCTGAATTTATCCCTTGTGGTTGAAGGGTTCCTAGGCGGAGGATGAGGCACACTTCCTCCAGGCGTCGTGTTGCCATGGTCTGGCAATGGAGGAGGCCAAGGAACTACATGTCCTTGGTGGAGTGGGATGGGGAGTTGAAGTGTTCAGCCACGGGGCGGTTGGGTTGGTTTGTGCGGGTGTCACAGTGGTGTTCTCTGAAACATTCCGGAAGTAGGCGGTTGTCTCCCCAATGTATAGGTGGCCACATCGGGTGCAGGGGATGCAGTAAATGATGTGTGTGGAGGTGCAGGTGAATTTTTGACGGATATGGAAGGATCCTTTGGGGCCTTGGAGGGAAGTGAGGGGGTGGTGTGGGTGCAAGTTTTGTATTTCTTGCGGTTGGAGGGGAAGGTGCCAGGAGTGGTGGTTGGGTTGGTGGGGGGTGTGGACCTGATGAGGGAATCGCAGAGGGAGTGGTCTTTCCGGAACGCTGGTAGGGGAGGGGAGGGAAATATATCCTTGGTGGTGGGGTCTGTGTGGAGGTGGCGGAAATGGCTGAGGATGACACGTTGTATCTGGAGGTTGGTGGGGTGGTAGGTGAGGACCAGTGGGGTTCTGTCCTGCTAGCGATTTGGGGAGCGGGGTTGAAGGGCGGAGGAGCGCGGAGTGAAGGAGATGCGCTGGAGAGCATCATCAACCACGTCTGAGGGGAAATTGCGGTCTTTGAAGGAGGAGGCCATTTGGGTTGTTCGGTATTGGAATTGATCATCCTGGGAGCAGATGCGGCGGGGCGAACGAATTGGTACGATGCTGAAGAGCTTCAGGTCAGAGGAGATGACCTGGGGGGTGCACTGAGAGAGGGACTCACTGAGATCCTTATAGAGGGCGGAAGATGGCTGCTTCAAGGAAGGCATCCTTGCAAGAGGATTTGCAGTAGGTTAAAATCAACTAGGAGAAAGTGGGGACTGCAGATGCTGGAGAGCAGAGCTGAAAAATGTGTTGCTGGAAAAATGCAGCAGGTCAGGCAGCATCAAAGGAGCAGGAGAATCGACGTTTCGGGCATAAGCCTTTTTTTGGGAATGAGGAGTGTGTGCCAAGCAGGCGAAGGTAAGACGTAGGGAGGAGGGACGATGGGAATGCGATAGGTGAACGGAGGTTAAGGTGAGTGTGATAGGCCGGAGAGGGGGTGGGGGCGGAGACAGCCAAGATTTTATCCACACCACTACTTTTGCTCTATCACGACAGGCCCTTATCTTACTCAGTAATCTCCTGTGTGACGCCCTTCTTGAAGTCTAGTGGAATAACATCCATTGGCTGTCCTTGGTCTAGCCAGCTCAATATTTTCTCAAACATTTCGAGCAGATTTGTCAGGCATGACCTTGCCTTGATGAAACCATCCTGGCTTTGCCCTATTTTTTCAAACAGTTCCAAGTGTTCTGGAATCTCATCCTTCGCAATGGATTCCAGGATCTTACCCGTGACCAAGGTTAAGCTAGTCACTGAGTTTTTTAAAATCTTTTTCCGTACTCACTTGTTAAAAAAGGGGTGACACGTTAGTGATGTTTTTCGTGCTCTCGAATACTTCCTATCTCTAGCAATTGTTGAAAGATCACCATTATCGGTCCTCCAATACATCTTCAGCTATCTCCCTTACAAAACCAGAATGTACACAATCTGGTCCAGGTTGCTTATACAACTTCAGGCCATACAGATTTTATTAACACCTTCCCCCTGGCGGTGGTCATCATATTCAGCTCTGCACCCTCACTCTCTTGAATATTAAATGTATTACTCGTGCCTTCGACCGTGAAGGCTGACACAAAGTAATTATTCAGTTCTTCGGCCATTTTCTTGTTCCCCTATTAAATCTCTCCAATGTCATTTTCTGGCAGTCCAATATTCGCTTTTGCCTCTCTTTTTTACTTTATATATCTAAATAAACTCTTACAGTCTCCTTTATCTTCGTGGCTCGCTTACCCCATATTCAATCTTCTCCCTCTGTATTTATTTTTTGTTGCCCTATGCTGGTCTTTCCAATTTTCTCAATTCTCAGGTTTCCCACTGCTCTTCGCCACATAATCTGCTTTCTGTTTTGCTTTTATGCTATATCTGACTTCCCTAGTCATATATGATTGCATCACCTTCCCTCTCCCATGTCTGTATTTCATCGGGATGAATCTCTGCAGCGTGTCCTGAGGTACTCCAAGAATCTTCTGCCAATACTGTTCCACAGTCTTTCTTTGCTGAGCCCTTTCCCAGTCAATTCTACCCAGCTCCTCCCTCATGACTCTGTAATTGTCTTTATTCAGTTGTAATACCTTTACCACTGATTCTACCTTCACACTCTCAAATTTCAAAATAATTTCAATCATATTATGGTAACTGTCTCGTAAGGTTTCCTTGACCTTAAGTTCCTTACCTTGTCTGTCTGCATATCCTTCTCCAAAATAGCCATCTCGTACACATTCCACTAATTCGTTTTCTTGCGAACCACAAGCAAACTGATTTTCCCAGTCCACCTGCATATTGAATTCCCACATGATCAGTGTAACTTTGCCTTTCTCACAGATCTTTCGAGTTCCTGGTGTATCTTGCACCCAAGATCCTGACTACTGTTTGGAGACCTCTACATAACACCAAATTTATTTTATTTTTACCTTTTTGAATTCTCCATGCTACTGCCATGGAAATGAAATCGAGTCGACTCAACTGTTAACAAGAACAAAAAAAAGAGCTTTATTCAGATTCTGCATAACTGACCCAATACATTCGGAAAAATGTCTCATGTAAGGGGCACCTGAGCGTAATTCAGGTACAGTTCTTATACAGTTATTATTACGCTGTCAAGGGCAAAGACTGGGAAAATTTAAGTTGTTATTTTCTCATCCCAAGGCCGTGGACATAACTGTTCTTATGCTTTCCTCAGCTTTCACTGAAATCAAATGTGGCAAGGTCAAATTGAATGTTTACAAAGTTCAAACAAAGACAAGCTGTCTCCTGGCTGCAGAAATCAGCACAGCATTAAATTTAGAAAAACATTCTCTTTCAGATGTCACAGTGAATGTTAAATTTGTTCATATTGCATTACATTTCCCCCTTTCTGTCATTTTATGACAACAAGGAGAACTCCAGCAACAAAAATAACTAGGGTCAGATTAGCTATACATCTAAAAACCCTTAGGAAACACCAGGCGTTTCCTCAGACACCACCTACCTGTAAGACAGTTTTGTGGTGGTATCATCACTTGTTCTAGTGTGCCTTGTATACAGCTCATGTTCACACGTCACACTCATCAACGTCACGGCAGGGTGGGATCCCTGCAATTGGATTTTCCTGCCATTGAGCCACTGATAATTTCACCATTTGTATCCTACTGCCTTCATAAGCAAGTGGTGCAGGCAGGTACACAAGCGGGGTCCTATATAAAGCACAATGAATAAGCTCAGTCCTACAAGTAATAGGACGTGTAGAATTCAATACCACATCCTCCACAAAGGGAGGTGAGCCATTGGAACCAAGAGTCATCTGCTGGGGGATCGTATCACTGCCTTCATATTATTTATTATAGCAATGATATTTTGGGACTCATCAAGAATATTAAAACAGCATGAGGCACCTAAGATTTTGCACACACCCCCACTCTCGACCGTCAGTATGTCTAGCACTAATCTATTTTGTAATCACTGCTTCCTTAATCGCCGTTAACTCAGTGTTAATGAGGTGTAGGCCTTCCTCCATTTCATTAGCGTGCAGTAATACACTAAATGCGAGGCCATTATTCTTGTTCATAACCACTGTTGTCCCTGCTCCCAAGAGAATGGAGCACCCAATGTTCACCCCTGGTGAAGTCCGGGTGTCTGCGAGTGGGTACCCATTCCAACGCCATGGGACGTCCCTTAGTGTGCATCTGCTTCTGGCCCTTGGGACGAACACTGTTGTGGCAGTGGACAGTACCGCGGGGTAAATGCACCCCTTCCATCCCGGGAAGTTGAAGGCACCATTCTCTCCACAGGCTCATATTGTACCCACCATCTTTGTGTGATTATTGATAAAGGAACAAGCCATAGTTATGATCGTACAATTTGCATAAGTTGATGAACAAGTGTCATTGTTCAAATACAGTGTCGTAGTACACTGGGAGATCCGAAATGGAGTTTCCCCTGATTTGTGCAAATACACGTTTCTCACCTGCCTTCCACTATATGGAAGGCTGTGGTCGGGAGAGTGGCAGCTTTGGGACTGCAGTTAGCCTTGAGTTCTGGAGGTGACGCGAGATTTGCCCTAATTGTTTCCAGGGTAGTCACCGCCCGCATAAGCAGACCGCTAACATTTTTCACCAGGCTCTCTGTGATTGGTTCGGCAGTTCACCGTTGGGCGATGTGCAAACATATCCAACAAGGATAGCCAAAGCCTAATCTCCGGTGTAATATTTGGGCCAAAGCACATGCTCTGTTCCCTTAACATCTAGCAAAGGCCCGACGCACCTCCCAACTTCCTGGCGTTGCATTTACGCCATTTATCACTTGCAGGGGCCACCTCCACTACTGTGTTAGACTCGCTGTAGTGCCCCGGTCGACTCCCTTCAGGTTCAGGCATGACATTAATGCCCTCTGCCCTGCTTGGCGTTAGGTCCATGACCTGGTTTGATTGGCTGCCAAGCCCCGGTGCTACTATCTTCTGTAGGACTTTCTGCACTGAATCTCGGGGAGGGGGATGGGTGGTGGCTGAGCGACTGTACCACTATATTCACCTGCCAATAGATGTCGGAGAAGGGTTTATCGATTCCAGACCACCAGATTCCCCTATTGCTCTTCTGAGACTTCGATATTATCACCCGTGTCCTGGCACCTCCTAACTTGATCGTAGAATATCCATTTCCATATCAGGTGTTCCTTTGGCTGTGGTGGCTACTACTAAGTGCCAGTCATTGGCGCCGCAAGGATCCCTGCATAAATATTTATTGTCCCATTTATAGGCGTCCTGGTTTATAAACGGTCCTATGTGAAGGTCCCTTTATCAATCTCAGTTAAGATGACCGTTTGTGGCTGCATCCCAAATGCCTCTTCCCTTAAGACAATTCGTTTCAGGGCGCTTGCTAACAGTGTGAGATGTGGCAGCCCCATATTCGTATGAGGCTTCTAATAACTCCTGGCACTTAATTCGTTCCGGTGTTGTCCGATGTCTCCTCAGGCCTAGCTGCACGCTTGCAATGGCTGACGCATATCCACGTGGCTCTTTCGGCGATCTCAACAGCTGTCTGTGTTGTAAGGAGCACTTGAAACTGTGCCAGCCCCCTCTTCACATTGCAGTTTTTCCTCCTGAAGTCTTTCACCACTATCCAGTCTCCAGGTTCAAGATTATGCAGTTTCCCTTCGGCTAGTTGGAGTCGTGCTGCTTTCACTTGATTCTGTATTTGAGACCAAAGTGCAGAGAGTTGTATACAGTAACACAACATTTTATCCTCATAGTGGTCTGTTATCTGTCTTACCTTAGGTCTTGGTCCAATTCCTGTGTTGGGTGGTCTACTAAACAAAATCTCAAATGTACTAAGATTAGCTCTTCCTTTCCTCCTGGATCTCCATGTACTTTAGGACAATCAGAAATGTCTATGTCCAAGTCACCCCTCGTACCTCACAACAATTTGTAAATTTATTTTTAGGGTAGCATTTTCTCTTTCCACTGACCCACCGCTCGCTGAGTGGTAGGCACACTGTTGTCTTATGTTTATTCCCAAGTGATCACTGATCTGGTGTAAGGCATTACTGATAAATGGTGTCCCATTGTCGCAACTAAACCTTTCAGGGTTGCCCCATCTGATAATTATCTCAGTTAGCAAAGTGTTGGCTACTGTACTGGCATCCTATTTAGACGTGGGGAACGCTTCCACCCATTTCGAAAACAAATCGACTATTACCAGACAATACTTCACTGGGCGTTAGTTCAATAAAATCCATCTGTAAAAGTTCAAAGTTTTTTGGGGTTGGGGGTGTGCTGCCTGACTCGTCTGTATTCCCCTTCCCACATTATTACTGGCGCAGATAACACAAAATTCACAATATTTCTGGGAGTAATGAGTAAATCCAACAGTGCCATAATACTGTCATACTTCCCCCCCCCCCCCCCACCCCCGCCCCTTTAAACACACGGTCCCATTGTTGGGGTACAAATTTTTGTCACCCACATGTCAATCTGATCACGTGGCATCTGCTGGGCTGCTAAGTCTGCCCTGGCATTGCCTTGAGAAATAGAATCATTATTTTCTGTGTGGGCTTCACATTTACACACAGTGATTGATTTAGTCAACAGGACCACTTCCAGGAGATCTGAAATAGGCCACGGTGTGTGATAAGCTTTTTGGTAGAGGTCAAAAAGCCCCTGTGTTTCCACAGGGTTCCAAAATCGTGTACAACCCTGAATGCGTATCTGCTATCGGTGTAAATATTCACTGTGTTTCCCTCAGCCAATTTACAGGCCTCAGTCAAGGCAATCAGCTCCGCTGCTTGTGCTGACAGAGACTCTCAGGTGCACAGTGAAAATGACAAAGGGAGCATCGTCATTTGGTAAGAGGTGGAAACACCAGATGAGGACGGAGTGATCCAGTTTGACTATCTTGTCGGTAGTCACTGCAGCATACTCAACACAATTCTGGCCTGTCTCCTTGCTCCTGAATGCTGACCCATCCACGAAAAATCTCCATATCTGGATTCTGAAGTGGTGAATCCTGCAAATCTGGTCGAGGGCTGCAAATCTCATTAGTTACAGCGACACAATCATGTGGGTCTCCGTCTCCTTCTGTGTGGAGAAGGCTAGCAGGGTTAAGGATTATCTCTCCAGCCTTTAGGACATATTACAAAACTGGAGTAATCCGTTCTATGGCTCGGGTTTTAATTATTATTGTGCTCTGCAAGAATGATCCTCAGATCTCGGAGATATCCTTATGAATTATCAGCCACGTATGAGCCCCATATCATGTTTGCCTTTTGCCGACAACTGAGTAGAGACCGTTTTAAATTTTGGATCCGAGATTTCTTTCTTATGAAAATGGCAGGCTACCCCCCCATAGCTTTTCAGGACCAGCGGGGGTTACCTGGACTGTCCTATCAGCCTGAGGTAGCCAATTAACGTTATTCTTATATGTTCACAAATCTGCATTGAACCAGATATCCAAATCGTCCTTGAAGACCCAATCTTTCGTTCTTTGTGCACATAGACCCAATTCCTGACACGTGTCACTGGGTGCCTTCGCCAGTGACACGTGGGGAGTGGAGCCTTCCACATTAAGAAGACAGTGTCTGCTTGTTGTTACAGATACCTTAGATAAGTTCACACTGACTCCACATCTGTGATCATTTTAATAAAATCGCACAATAGGGGTGCAGAAAATCTCCCTCATATCACGACTCCTGATGCACCCATTGAGTTCAGGAACCTTCCACTCGTCTTTATTCACGTTGACTCTCTGAACTGGCTTGATTTCAGAACAAAATATTCTGCCCCTGTCGCTACCAAAAAGGTTAATTTTACCTTCCACATATAACATAGAGGTAGGCATCGACGTATATGCATCACTGATATACTTCGCAATCTCAGAGCTTAACATAGAGGTGGGAAATGTCTCAGTGCCAGTATGGTTAGTAGAAAAGATTACCATAAGCGAGTCTTCCTTGTTAAGCATAAAGGAAAGAGGCTTACCTGTACCTTGTGGGCTGCTTACCTCCACCTCAACCTTCCCCTCTGAGTCACACTGCCGCTCAGGCTCCGGGCTGATTGAAGCTGTCTATGCCGGCACTGCCTTGCCCAGTTGTCCATTTCTCCGCAAACAACTCAACCGCCAGATATGCCTCTGGTAGCGCCTCTTCTGCGACCTCCAGCTCAGCCTCTGTCTCTTCCTGTAGTACCTTCCTCCAACGGATGGGTGACCATTTGCATCATAGTAATGAGCTTTATGTGCTTGTTGTTCCATCTTGAGTTTCCGCTTATTCTTCTCGTGGGTAAGCAACTTTTCAGCATGCATTGCATGTTGTTCTATCAAATTCAGCTTTCCGATGTACCAGGTAATACAAGTGTCTTCTACCTTTTTAGCTATTTTGTCCTTCATTCCATTGATGAAGCTGTTCCTGAGGTGTGCCTCATACAGCGTGATTTCTGCAGCCGTTATGTCGTCGGGTAGTCTCAGTCCACTGTGGCCGTTATGGACTTCAGTGAGGAGTGGAAGGTACTGGGACACTGTTTCACCTTCTTGTTGTTTGCACATTGCAATTTTGGTCATGTCCATTTGCACTGGGAATGCCTCCTGACGGGCGGCTGCAACAAAAGCATCAAAGCTTGGGGTCGGCTGCCGTGGCATGGACGTTTATGACTGGCTATTTATACTTGATTTTGGTGACATCGGCGCCCAGGTGTCATCTCAGGAGACATCTGATTCCATGTGACATGGGACAGAACTCAGTACAGAACTTTTTCACGTCTTCAGCGAACATATTACCTCCAACATCGCGTGGGTCAGGAAATTACCCATAGGCACTTTCCATATCCTTCATGGTCCATGGCCTGTGGACCACCACTGGATACCGTTCTGGACCTGCAACTTCAACCATTGGAGCTTGCAGAACTACCTGGCTAGATGATCGTACACCACTAATCTCACCGTCTGACTCGTCATCCGTTGGGGGCACTCGCGAGCAGGCCCGGGATGCTTTTCCATCTTGGAGTGGCCGCCCTTCTTTTGAGCTTCTTGTTTCAGTTGATCAGTAGTACGAAGTGTTACCGCTTATTCAGCAGACCTTGAGGTGGCGCTGCTGACTGGGAACATTCGCCAGATAGATATCGTAGGGGAGCTGTAGGAATTGGAGGGCAGTCATCAAGGTCAGAATCTGAAACAGACTTAATACACTATACAGCTCCGTTCGGTTGTTTTCTGAGCGTGTCTCCATGTGTGCTAGTGTTTGTACATGCTTATGATCTACCTTTGACATGAGATATCCTTTCTCTTATATCTGCCTCAGCCTTCCACATGTTATAAGCACTCCAATTCACAGGTTCTATTTTCCCTTCCATTTCTCCTTTTCTCTCTTCTTCAACCTCAACCTCAATATTTCCAACTGTCTTTTAGTAAAACTTCCTCCCTCCGGAAAAGCAAATTCTTTGACCCATAATTCTAACTGCTTTACAGACTCTGGGCCGTAATTATTTCGCATGTATTTTAGCTTTGGTTGGCCATTCCAAGTCCTCGGTGGATCTTCTTTTTGTTTGTTCTTGCCAGAGCCCATTTTTAGCGTAATAAAAAGCGTTCAGCTCTCTCTCTCGCGCGCAGTATCATATTTCTGGTTTGACTTGCTTTGCTACCTCTGCAGATCCCCTCTCGCCTTTGGCACGTCCGCCTCAATGCCTTTGTTTTAAGAAACCAAGTACCCGGTACATCTTTGGCGAGTTGAACTCAGCCAGTTGTTGCTCCAAGTCTAAAACCACACTTAAAATCACTGTCTCTTAAGCACTCCAGAGACGGCAATCCTTTCCCTTGAGTTGAGCTCAAATGTCACGCGAGAGTTTACTGAACCCTTTTCTGGATTCACTTATTCTCTTAGAATGAGTCTCTATGTGCGATTATTTAAGGCACGACTCGTAGCCCGAAATTATTCGATTCGAACCCCGGCGCTAGGGTTATACACAGATTCCCAGTCCTCTCACACAAAGGGACTAATTCAGCGCTCGAGTGATAGACTTTAAAGGCGCTGGTGCCTGCGCCTCTTGGGGTTCTTCAGAATCCAACCCAGTCGCGGGGTGCCGGGACTGGCCCCTAAGTTTACTGTCGTGGAAATTAAATCGACTCGAATCAACTGTTAGCACGAGCAAACAAACGAGTTCTATTCAGGTTCTGCAGAACCGACCGAATACATTCAGCCAGATGCCTCATGTAAGGGGCACCTGAACATATTTCAGATACTCTTGAAGACAGGGAAAACTTAAGTTGTTATTCTCTCATCCACTGGTCGTGGACATAACTGTTCCTATGCTTTCCTCAAATTTCGCTGAATTCGATGGTGGCAACGTCAAACTGAATGTTTACAAACTTCAAATAAAGACAAGCTGTCTCCTGGCTGCAGAACTCAGCACAGCATTAAATTTAGAAAAGCATTCACTTTCAGATTTCACAGTAAATGTTAAATTTGCTAATTTTCCATTAAACTACCGACACAGCTTCTACACCATCTGACCTTACTTCATTTATTATTATTGATTCAATTTCATTTCTTACCAATGAGACAACCCTATTCCTCTGCCCACTTGCCTATCTTTTCGACAGGATGAGTATCCTTGAATATTCATCCCTCAATCCTGATCCTTTTGCAGCGATGTCTCCATGATGGCCACCATGTTGTATCTGCCAGTTTGCGTTCGTGTCACAAGCTCATTTACGTTATTCCTGACACGGCATGCATTCAGATAGAACACTTCCGTCCTGTATTAACTGTCCCTTTTATCATTGTCATTTGTTTGTTCTTGAAGTTTGATTGCTAACACTTCCCATTGACTCTGTGTCTGTGTTGGAGATTTTAATAACTTCTGCTGAGTTCTGCACTTTCAGCTTCTCCTTTAATTCGAGTATTCTAATTTTCCGTATAACCGACGCCCACGCCACCCACATTAAGCTTAAAGTACTATTTATAACCCTAGTTTTACGATTTGCTAAGACTCTGGTTCCAACATGGTTCAGATTGGAATAGTTCCCATTGGAACATTGGAATAGTTCCCGTCTCCCACAGTGTTAATGTCAATGTCCCATGATTCAAATCCATTTCTCCCACACCAATATTTGAGTCATACATTTACCCGCTGACCCTGTGCCAATTAGCTCATGGCTCAGTCGGTAATCCAGAGATTATTTACTTTTTGGGTTTGCTTTCTAACTTAGCTACTAACTGTGCATATCGCTAAGCAGAACCTCTGCCCTAGTTTTGTCTCTGTCGTTGGTACCTACACAGACCACGACCACTGGCTCATTCCCCTCTTACTCCAAGTTCCTCTGCAGCCCAATTGAGATATCACAATGCGAGCACCAGGTAGGCACCACAATCTTCACGACTCCCAATCCCGGACAGAGAACAGTGTCTATGCCTCTGACTATACTATCCCCAGATGCAACAACATGTCTCTCCTCCTCTCCCCACCCCAAAAGGTTCCCTAAAGTCGGTGCTGGGGCCCCTTGGCTCATCTTCGCTGCAGTGCCCATTCTCATCCACGCAGGGAACAAGAATTTTGAACGTGATCGACACGGACAATGGCTGAGATTCCTGAAACTACCTCCTGGATCCCTCTACTGCCTCACTCATAGTTACACACTCCTCTCTCCCTGACCACTAGCTGAAGTTGAGTTAGTTGATTCCCTATACACCTCCATCCCCCGTCACGAAGGCCTCAAAGCCCTCCAATTCTTCCTTTCCTGCCGAACCAAACTGTTCCCTTCCATTGACACCCTCACACAGAAGATGGAAAATTACGGAGCGCTTAGCCTAACCTTGGTTGAGGGAATCCATCGTGAAGGATGAGATTTCTGAATATTTGGAGGTGTTTGATAAAATAGGAAAAAGCATGGTTTCATGAAGGGGAGGTCATGGCTGATAAACCTGCTAGAATTCTCTGATGAAGTAACGTGCAGATAAGACCAAGAAGAACCAATTGATGTTATCTAGCTGCACCTAAAGAATCCTTTGACAAGGTGCCGAAATTAGGCTATGGAGAAAGATAAGGGCCCATGGTGTTAGAGGCAAGAAGCATGGCTGTCTGACATTAAGCAGAGAGTTGGAATAGAAGGGTTGTTCTCAGGATGGCAGCCAGAGACAAATGGTGTTCCAAAAGACTCAGCGTTGGGACTACACCGTTACACTTTATGCATTAATGATCTAAATGAAGGAACTGTGGGCAATCTGGCTAAACTTTCAGGCAGTACGAAGATAGATAGAGGGGCAGGTAGCATTAAAGATGTTGTTTGGCGGCAGTAGGTTCCTCTCGCACATCTCCTCAATTTCCCACACTTCCACCTTTGAACACCACCCTTCCAACCACAACAAGGATTTGAACACCACCTACCAACCACAGGATAAAACCCATAATCCACCGCAATTTCCGCCAACAGTCAGACCGCATCAGCAGAGATATATTTCCCTCCCTACCCCATCAGATTTCTGCAGAGACTATTCAATCCACGACTCCATCCTTCAGTCCATGCCATCCACCAAACCACATTCCACTCCTGGCATCTTACCTTACTGCAAAAGATATAGAACCGATGACAACACTTTCCCCTCATCTCCATCCAAGGCCCCAAATGATCCTTCCACATCAGGCAGACAACAGCCTGTGCATCCAAACACCTCATCTACTCTGAAAGTTGCTCGAGGTTTCCCCTATATTGAGGAGACAGGGCATCAACTTGCGGAACAGATCAGGGAACATCTGAGACACTCACGCACAACAACCCCACTGCCCTGTGGCTGAACACTACCACTTCCCCTCCCACTCCTCCAAGGATATGCAAGTTAGTGGCCTCTGCCACGGCCAACTTCTCGCTCCCCGACCCCGAGAGGAAAGACAGATGATCTTCCACCTTGGAACTCTCAAACCACACGGTATCAAGGTCAATTTCACCAGTTTCCTCTGCTCCCCACGCTCCACCTTATCCCAGATCTAACCCTCAAACTTAGCACCTCCCACTTGAACTGTCCTACCTGCCCATCTTCCTACCCATCTATCCACTCCACCTTCCACTCACACCTATCACTATCACCATTCACCTGCATCTATCACTCGTCATCCAAGCTACCTTCCCACCATCCCCACCCACTCCCATTTATCTCTCAGTCCCCATCCTCCCAGCCCCCTCATTCCTGATGAAGGCTTGATGCCCGAAACGTCGAATCTCCTGTGCTTCAGCTGGTGCCTGACTGCCTGTGCTTTTCTAGCATCACACCTTTTGACTCTTATCTCCAGCATCTTCGGTCTTCACTTTCACCTGATGAAGTATTTGCACCGGTTATGAGTCTGAGCAAAGAAATGGCAGATGGAGTAAAACGTGGGAAAGTGTGAGATCATACAGTTTGCCACAAAGAATAGAGGCATGGACTATTTTCTAAATAGCAAGTCAATTGAGAATTGAAGTGCAAAAAGACTCGCGGTTTCTAATCCAGGAGTCTCGAAAGACAAATTTACAGGTTGTCAGTGATTAACAAGGCAAATACAATGATGACATTTATTTCAAGAAGGCTTGAATATAAAAAAAAGGAAGTACTTCTGAGGCTCTATAAGGTTTTGTTCAGGCTACGTTTGGATTATTGGTCGCAGTTTTGCGTCCCATATCTCAGGAAGTACTGGTCCTGGAGCATTTTAGGAGCAGATACACGAGAATGCTCCCTGAAATGAAAAGCATAAAATATGAGGAAAGTTTGGGGGCTCTGGGTCTACATTTAATCGGGTTCAGACGGATGTTAGGAAATTTAATAGAAATATGCAGAATACTGAATGACCTGGACAACGTGTATTTTGTGAAGATATTTCCAATGGTAGGAGAGTTTGGGACACGAGGGGACAGAATAAAGAGAAGACATTTTAGAACAGAGTTAAGGAGGAGCCTCTTCAGCCAGAGAGTGGTGAATCTATGGAAGTCACTGCCACAGAAGGCTGTTGAGGCCAGGTCATGGAGTATATTTAGGACTGAAATAGAAAAGCTCTTGATTTTAAAGCGAATCAAGGGGTATCGTGTAATAAGTGGGAGAATGGTGGTGAGAAGCTTTACAGCCATCATTGAATGGTGGTGCAGACTCAATGGGCTGAATGACCAAATTTCTGCTCCAATGTCGTCTGTTTGTATGGTTAATTTGTTTGTTCGCCTCACTTCCCATTGTAGATGTATCCTGGAATTTTATCTTTATATAAGTTATAAAGAGTAATATACTGATGACCGGGCAATATCATGTTCCCGCCAACCAGTCTCATCAGCCATGTCCCCCAATTCCCTGTGTGATTTGTATCCTCCCCAATATCATAACCACACTACAATTGAAGACCAGTGATTGGCACTTCATCACAGTTGATTGACATCAATGACGTTAACAGCAGGTTTCTTTACCTGCCATCCCTGATCCACGAATAAACATCTGAATTGTGTTTGTCACGTAATATTTCTCAGTTAACATATCCATGTCATTTGTCTGTTACAACCCATATTGTCATAAGTGCATTTTCGTGGTAGATTATGGACAATAAAAGTTCTCTCCATGTTTTATCGACGTTATAATCACTGATCAGTAATTACAAGCTATACGCTTCGGTTTGTAAACAAAGAAACTTGTTTATGTTCTGACAATCCTTTGACAGTACGCCAACATGTAAGGCAGATTGAACGCTATTACACAATCAATCTGCCTCCTCCAGTACTTTTTCCCTCAGTCACCCCCACATATCACATGCCAAATGCATAAATTTCAAACATTCTTTTGAATTTTAATAAAAACCCTATTTAATTTAAAGTAGTTAACTGAACCTACTTGTTCAGTGACTGTGATTAGTGTCAATCTCGATGAATTCTAATTATTCCAGTGCAGTGTTTCCATCGTTTAGTGATAAATGGGCTCAGTCAATGTGTTATCTCATAGTATGAGTGGGAGCATCGCAGACAGCAATAATAGGGATCAGCAGCTCGAGAGAAAGGGGGAGGAGAGATCAGAATCTGAGAACATTCGACTGGAATGTTCCAACAATGCATCAGAATCTGAGAATGATAGTCTGGAATGTTACAGCAATAGACAGGAGTTTATCCCGGTGTCTTTATTATGCATCTTATCCTTGGATATCATAAACATCAAAGATCAAGTATACTTTGGATTATTCAAAGTGTTAACTATCCCATCGTCGCTATCGTTGGGTCCTGGTAAGTCATTCCATTTATCTATTAAACCGAGTTGAACTGAATTCCTGCTCAAGATAGGTAAATTTTGGAAAAGCGGAAGTCTTCAGTTCCAAACAAAACTTCCTTTCTGGATAAATTATAAGTATCAAACAACTATTTATACATCACTCACTGATATGCGAGAAGGAACCAGTCTGTTCTCAACCTTCATAAACCTTTTTGCCCTTCATATATTTGCATCTCCATGTCCTCCCCACTCACCAATCCTGTCCAATACCACCGTCTCGACTCAGTGCAACTTCTGAATAAACCATGATTTGTGCCTTTGTTCAATCTGGATGCAATAGTTACATGTCCCTTCTTACCACATGCCCATCACAAAATAATTACTCTTGAGAATGTTTAACTTGTTCTCTGCAAAAACGGGAAGACAGTTTGTGGAGGCCAAATCATTGACTCATAATCAAGCGCCACAGAATAATCGTCTTTTGATAACTCATGAGGAAAATTGGTGCAATTTAAAAGAAACCATTATCATTTGTTATAAAAGTCCATCTACTTGCCTCAAGTTGTTTCGGGAAGTCAATGTGTCATCTTTCTCTGGTCAGGTTTCTGTGTGACTTCCGTGATGAAGATGTGGGCGCACTGTACCTTAAAGAAAATTAAGAAGGTAATTACTACCTGGCAGACCCAAATGTTCTGAAAAATGATGAAATGCAACACTTGGTGGAATAACTCAATTAGCTGGTTGCCTGGAGACAAAAACAAATTCAACCAATCAGTTTAAATTACACCCCGAAACGCACAGCTCCAAACAAGTTTGAAATTAACATATTGACAATCTTATAAGACAATGACAGAATCCAATGCTTTCGGTTTGCAAGACCTGGGAATTTGAACAATTGAGAGGAGAACTGCCAAACTATTAGCATGTAAAGATTGCCTGCAAAATAGCTCTCATAAAAGTACCTTTATTAAACAGTAAGTTGAAGCAGAATCCCCAAGAACAAAAAGAAGACAGGAATATGCAGAAGAACTTAAATCTTCCTGGTTTAGAGATAAAATATTTTGTTTTGTGAATCTTAATTAGGACTCAAGTATTGTGGAGCAGGAAGTTAAAAGATAGGTGAGAGGGAGAAGTTGGGTATAGTCGTTGGTTTATATTTCACTTTTATACTTTAAGAAGTAAAGTTGTTAATTTTTACCTTAAATAGGTTTGGACTCGAAATTTATCACAGATTACTGCACAGAATAAATCTTTTCTCTGTTGCTAATTTTAAATTAAGCAGGAGAATTTATCCTGTGTTGTAACACTGCAAACCCTCAGCAATGCGTTTTACTCCTAACTGTCCTGTGGGACAGCTCAACCACCCACTCAGTTCAAGATCAGCATAACCTGCTGTCCTGACCAGGGCTGCACACATCCTGTGAGAGAAGAACAAAAGTAAAGATAGTTCCCTAACTCTGTCTGTGTCCCGTATTCCTACAACTCATTTCTATTCAGGTAGGTGATCTTTCCCTGTTTGAGGTGTATTCAATCTCATTGAAATTCTCCCCGGGAGTAATGTACATCTCCATAGTGACCTCTAGTCCCAGGTTTATTGATACAAGTGCACAGACGTCGGGAACTTATAAATTCCATGTCAGTTGTAGTGCGTCGAGAAGGAATTGGCTTTTGTGGCATACGAAAGAAACGGCATTGTCTAAGTGAGTAAAGCAATTATTGTTATCATCCCTGAGAGTATTGTTGAGGCAGTATTTGGTGTATTGAACGTATATTTTCTCTCCAGTTTCACCAAACTAATCCCTGGGATTATGGCACGATGAGGAGTGAGTGAAGATTAATCTGTAGAGCTGTGAGAGATAAGATGTGATTGCATTGAATCTGAAGGGGGATGGACAATCATGATGTTCTAAACAGACACTGATATGGTGACAAATTCCATGTTTTTCTTCACTCGGGTTACGTGATTCTCGGCAGTTTAACAGCCTCTGAGAACATTCAGCCAACCACCGAAACTCCCCATTTAGATTGAGACAGAGAGAGAGAGGTTCAGGATTTTGATTAAACTCTCCCCACATTAATACATTTCATTTGGTGTGCGATTCTGCACTAAACGTCATGTTATCCACAATCCCAACAGCAGCCACAATACCTTCATTCTAAAAGATTTACCTGTTCCCAGTAGCCTCTGGTCTCCATGGAGAACATGGGTCTCTCTTCTCGGAGATGGAAGATGTCTCCTTGAGACTTGACACAAAACATTTATCTTCCCTCCTCAATGCCAGCAAACCATGTTCAAGTAGCACACGTTCTACATAAATTGAGTCATGATTAATATCGTGGAATCCTCTAATCAATGCATTCTCTGTTTTGTTTATCATGTTGGAATACAAATGAACCCCCTCCCCCCCACCCCCGTTCCTATATCACTGTCTCGAGGAGCTGCATCGCCTCCTCATGGACCCATGGAACAGGTTTAAAGGTATGATTGGGCTCTGCCTGTTCCTGCTTTACAGTTCTGTATACTGGCCAGACTCCCTCTGTTCCTGTGGAACAAGCAAGAGGATTGAATGGGCTCTCCCTCTTCTTGTTAAGTTGTTTCCACGGGCTGTATGGATTCCATATATCAGTGTGTAACCAGTTTGAGATGACGATTGAGCTCGTCTTTTAACTGTGGGAATGTGCAGTGTCTGGCAGCGCTGTTACATGAATGTTACTGACACTTTAAAAGCACAAACCTGAATACAGCCCAGATCTTGCTGCACATGGACACAGACTTCTTCAGGAGCTGAGGGGTGACAAAATGTTCCGAACATTGTCTGATCTTCAGTGACCATCCGTATTTCTGATCTTAGGATGGGGGGGGGGAGGAGGGGGGGAGGGGATGTAGTCATTGATGAAACAGCTGAAGATGTTTGTGTTGTGGAATCTAACCTGAGGATCTCGTGAAGAGATGTCCCGGTACTGAGAGCCTGAGAGCCTGAGAGCACTGTCGGCCACTGCCCACAATCATCTTCCTTTGACCTCTGACACAACCCGACCAGTGAGGAGGTTGCACCTTATTCACATTAATCTCAAAAATAGGTGATCCCACTGATATTCTCAGTCAAACACTGCCTTGACATCAAGGTCATTCGCTCTTTTCTAATCCCCTGTGTTCACCATTTGTTCATATCGATAGGTGATGGTGCATGTGCAGGGAGTGTTATCTTCTCACAGAGGGTAATCAACGTCAGGAATTATCTGGGATAGAGTGCTGCGGAGCTAGATCACTGAAAGTATTTAAAGAGGAGGCAGATGGATTTTTGATCTGTTCGAGAGCTAAGGAATTGGGCATTAAAGAGGAGTTAATGTGAACAGTCGATCAGCCATGATCACACACAGTTGTTTGATCGTCCGAATTACCTGATCCTGTTCCTTATGTTCTCATATTCTGTAATTACAAAGTTAATGGTTGTAATTTTACTGAACAGTCTGTTATAGTCAGAGAAAGCAATGCATTTTGTGAGTCATCTCTGACTGAGGTCAGGGAGCTGTCCTCAAAGTGAATCTGGGTCGAAACAACGACCAAAAAATGAAGCACAAGTTGCAGAGAGGAGACATTCTGCGAAGAGACCAGAGGTGTCTTTCGAATCCAGCCTGGATTTCACAATAACATTTTGCAACCCACACCAAACTGTGTGTGCCAGTCTTCAGGGACTGAATGAGATTCTGTATTACTGTGGACCAGGTATTTGGAACGTGATGCCCCCATATGCGCCTGTGCAGGAGATTTGAGAGTCTGAATAGAACATATGAACATATGACGGAGGATCAAGAGTTGGTAATCAGACACTTAGTCATGGTTTCAGCAGGCACGAAAATCTTGGCTGATCTGATTGCAATCTCAGCAGCTCTTTTCTCACTGTATATATTTTCCTAAATTCACTTGCCTGTCAAACGTTTGAATACAATACAATTTTGAATAAATGCATACATCCAGGCACCACAAAAGTCTGGGAAAGGGAATTCCCACATGAACTGCCCGAAAAGAATTTCTCATTTGTGTTGCGATCAATGTTGGAGGGTCACTGTTTGCTTTTCCAGCCCCACTCTTCCACTGGTTACAACAAATTTAAATTTAACCAATTTAGTGATATTACCAATTGTGTAGGGCTCACCCTGGTCATTTTCTGGAAAATTGTGAGACTCAAAAAGTTGAACACATCACAAGTGGAAAAATGGGAGAGTGGCCCAATTTTTTTTCTGCTTTTGAAGTTAATCTGTTCACACAAGCTGCTGGAAATGGGATTTCTTTCAAGCAAAATTGGATTTGGCTGAATTCCCTTTGCTTCAGGCTGTGGAGAGGTTCCAATGAATACTCATCAGGAATCCTTGAAAAGTGGTGAAGGGAACTGAGGAATCTTATGGTCTCACATTTTGCTATCAGTTGGAACAGAGTAAGAGAACGGGATCAATCGGCTGCTGCTACTTAGGCAGGGAAGAGTTTTCTCCCTCTCTGTGTTGGAGCATAAAATAATTTCAATTGAACACCAAACTGGGCCATATGCGCTCTCCATGAACATTCTCTGGAATGGATGATAATGAACTATATGCAAATGCACAGTTGCTGTTGTTGAACACAGTGCTTTCATTCGCAAAAAGAAATGTCCCCGCTTTATAATTTGATGACATGTTTATAAGTGTCTGCATAATTTGCAAATATTAGTCGATGTGTTTATAATACGTATGCTAAATCAATACTAGTTATTCTTAAATTGAGTTTCTACTTCAATCTCCTTAACAAGAGAAAATATGCATTCAGCTGATATGCTTTTCAGAAAGTCATGGACGGTTTAACAATATTTATCATCTAAGATCGAAACTGATAATCCCCCATAAAAAAGGCATTCATTCCGTGAATGAGTAAATGGAAACATCGTTGGAAATCATATGAAAGAATTATTATTTTTTTAATTTAGGGGATAAAACCTTCACACAGTGTATCTGATATGGTCTCAGCATTGCCCCGTACAAATGCAGCGAAACATTCCTCACTAAACATGATACCTTTTTTTTGCCAGAAACAACATCGTTCCACTTACCTTCCAAATCACTTGCTGCATCTGCAGACTGACTTCAAATGACTCGTTTATCAGGAACATGGAAACAGCCTGCTTCACAGAGTTCTGCAATCACCCCATTTAAATTGATTATCATTGTTTTATCCTTCCTGTCAAAACAGACACCTCACCTTATGTTATTTCTGCTGAAGGTTTGCTCACTCACCTTGCCTGTCTCTATCAGAATAGAGACTCACTAAATCAATTTGTTGACACATTGAATGATCATCTTGGTATACAAACTAATTGAGCTTCAAGCCCTTCCCTCACCTTTTCATACAGATTATTGATCATTGACGATCCCAGAGTGATCTCTGAGGCAATCGATCAGTTACAGCTTTGCAACCTGAAAATGAACATTTATCTCGACTCTCTATTTTCTGTTAAGTTGTTCAAATGGTTTGAATGGTGTCCTCCTGGGCTGCGTAATGTACTCAACGAGCTGAATGACTTCATTGTGTATCCCTGTGCAACTCCTTCGAGGTGCAGAATGGTTCCTTCCCATCTCATTGAAATGATCTTGTGTGGCTGAATGGGGTGGTCAACTACCCTTTAACAGTATCGAAGGTGGATTGAGGAAACAAAACATGGGTAGGGGCAGCAGTATATCTCTGTAGCAGCATCGAGGAGTTACTTGAGGGAACAACACGTGGGGTTGGGACATCAGTGTGTCTCTGCAACAGCGTCGAGGGTGGATTGAGGGAACAACACATGTGGTAGAGGCAGCAGTACATCCCTGTAACAGCCTCGAGGTTTGGATTAAGGGAACAACACGTGGGGTAGGGACGGCAGTCGGCCATTTAGCAGCACAATTCCGAATTCTCATGGCTGCTCCGATTATGTCTGACAATCCGTCGCCTGTCTGTTCTCAGTAAACATTGAATCCCCTGTCCAGCAAAGATCAGTCGAGCTCAACCTTGAATATCTGAAATAACTGAGTCTTCACTGCTCCCTGAGGATGAGGACACCACAGATATCACAACACCAAAGGGAAAGGGACGTCCTTATTTCATTGCATGACCCGTTATTTTAAACTTAACTTAACATCAAATCGCTTCCTTTGAGACATAAATTAACAATAATCAGGAATAGACATAAACCATTCAACCCTCTAAACATGTCCCACATTCCTACTGACTCTTTACGATCAACCATGTATCAAACCCAGCCTCTGCTGCTGTCTCAGGACGAGAATACCTGATCGCATAACACCACGCAAGCATTAAACAACGAGCAATATTAGGGCATTCGGACAATCAAGTCTGATATGCCGTTCAATAATTTCTTATATGTTCCTCAACCTCATTCTTCTGGCTTCTTCCAAGAATCGTTGATACCCTTATAAATCAAAAACTTATCTATTGGTGTCTTTAAGACACGAGTGTCTCGGTCTGCGTGTGTGTGTGTGTGTGTGTCCATGTGCTTGTTATCTAAGTATTTGTGTGCCTACGTCTGTCTGTCTGTACATCAGCCTATGTGTTTCTATCTGTGTTTGTGTCTATCTGTGTGTGACTGTATATGCCTCTATCTGCTTCTACGTGTGTGTATGCCTATCTTCTTGTATGTTTTGTGCACGTTAATACATTGGGGTATTTACCAATATTTCTGTGTAATTCTGTGCCTGCATCTCTGTGCAATGTGGTATGTGATTTTTGGGGGGAGGGAGTGAGAGAGCTGACGTTGGAACTACCAGTGGGTTCAAAGTGAGAATTGCCCTTCATTGAACATTGCTCCTTGCTCGCTTGGTGGGACATGGATGTTTCAGAATCACCACACGAGGAGTACCGATCCTGCCCAGCTTGTACCAGGTCCTCCGCACATGGTGGTGGTGGGGAGGGGGTGAAGAATGGAGTACCGGAAATCAGGCACTCCAACACCCAGCTTGGTCCTGTCTGTCCTATTCCAGGTGGTTTCTCCTCTAATTGGAGAAATGGAGGAAGGGAGTGAAGTTGGGAGTGGGTGGCCCTGCTGTTAGTGCTGGTGTAGGTGGGGGTGGGGGAGATCGTGAGATGGCTAGAGGGGGATAGACCACAGTGCAGAATCTATGCAGTGTTATTCGTGCGGTGTATTGCATAGACCACAGACAAAATGTTTGAAGGAAGGTGCTGAATTCAATAGAGTGGTAGTGCATGACCCTTATTTCCAGATAGAGCGTGAGCCTTGTTCGGGTATCAGTGCTGTAACAGATACACAGTGAATGTGAGAGACCAGAAAGAATACGTGACCCTTACCCTGGCAAACTTGGGAGGACATTAATGCTTGTCCTGTATTGCTGGATATTTCTTCAGATCATCTCAGCGTTGAGGTGAGTCTCTCCGAATGTGTTGCCCATGTCTCTCACTAATAACGCCACAGACTCTGTCCCTCAGATCCCACAGTATCAGTTTGGGTGGATCTTACAAATAGCAAAGAGAAGCAAACATTGGTGTGTCATAGATTTAAATCAAAACTGTCATGCAAATATTTTGCATCATATTCTCTGGAAATTAGATATGGAAGCATATGCATGGGAAAGCAATGGTCAAGCGGTATTATCGCTGGACTCTTAAGCCAGAGATGCACGTAATGTTGTGAGCGCCTGGCCTGAATTTTTCCATGGCTGGTGGTGGAACTTGAATTCAGTAAGTATCTGGAATCAAGGGTCTATGATGAGCAGGAATCTGTTATCGATTGTTGATGAAAAAAAAACTCATCTGTTTCACTGAATGCCCTTTAGGGAAGGGAACTGCTGTTCTTACCTGGTCTGGACTACATGTGACTCCAGACCTGCGGCAACGCAGTTGACTCTTAATTGACCTCTGACAGCAGCGGCAAATACTGGCTATTCAGTGACACCCACATCCTGTAAATCAGTAACAAATACTCGTGATTGCTGCAGTAATAATTGATGGTATCGAGTTGCATTGAAAACGCCTTAACTAAGTGACTGCTAATGTTGTGAAAAATAAATTCGATTAGTGTATATGAGGTGGGTTGAAGACTATGTTGTGAACCAAACTAGAAAGCAGGTTATTTCAGATTTGGTGTTGTGTGGTCAAAACGACTAATTAATAACCTTGCTCTTCAGCAGCTTTTGAGGAATAATGACATTAATATTTGCATTTTACATGGCGTCTGCATACAATCTCGAATGTGTGAGCATTCTGGTCAAACGTCATGGAAGCCTGGGGGCTAGAAGGTCATGCTCACTCCAGTGAATTGAAAACTACAATATAACAGTCAGTGGGAGACAAGCAATGGTTTTTTGAGTCATAGAGTCCTACAAAAAAGACACAGGCCCTTCGATCAAAAGTGATCCATTCCTATCAAAATGTCCATATACTCTAACCCCATTTCCCTGCCATTGTCCCTATCCTTCTCATCACTTATATCTGTGTATTTGTTCAATTGTCTTTTAAATGTTGTGAACGTACCCACCTCAAACACTTCCAAAGGCAGCTCATTCCATATGTGTACCATCCTGTGTGTAACAGAAATGCTCCTCAGGTTCCCTTTTATTCTTTTCCCTCTGACCTTAAACTGATGTCTTCTAGTCCGTAATTACTCAACCCCAGGGACAAACGACTCATTGCATTCACTTTATTCATGCCTCCCATGATAGTATTCGCTTATATACGATTCCCCCCAATTTGATGCACTCTAAAGCAAAACGTACTACCTCGCCCTACCTATGACCATTGAGACCTCGGCAACATCATGGTAAATATTGTCTGAACTTTTTCACAATTTAATATCATCTTTCCCTTAGCAAAGAGATCAAAACGGAACATTAAGGTGCATGTATGAGCTCACCAGTGCGTACTGCAACATAATTTCCCAACTTTGATGTTCATTGCCATGACTGATGAAGGCCTGAGTGCCAAAAGCCTTCTTCACTGCCCTGTCTAACTCTGAATTAACTTTCAGAGAAACATGCTCCCGAATTCCAGGGTTCGTCTGTTCCACTCCACCTCTTAAGGCCCAATCATGAAATTCCAACCTTGACTTGACATTCCAAATTCTAGACCTCACATGCATCGAAATTAAACTCCATTTTCCATTTCTCGGCCCATGTCTCCAGCTGATCAGTGTCCTGCTGCAATTTGTGTTAACCTTCCTCACTCTCCACAATTCCGCATATTTTAGTTCCATCTGCAATCTTCGTAATGATGTCTTGTACATTCGAATCTAAATAATTACACATATAACAAACAGAAATGGTCGCAGCACCGACCCCTGAGTCATTCCACTAGTGACAGACCTTCCATCCAACAAAACTCCTTCCACTATTAAACTCTGCTTCCTTCTAACAAGCCAAATTTGTATCCAATTTGCAAGCTCCCACTCAATTCCATGCGATCTAATCTTCGAGTCCAGCGTAACATGTGGAATGAAATCCTTTTTGACTACGTATACTGCCCTGCCCTCACCAACATTGATGGTCACTTCATCAAATAATACTAACAAATTTGTGAGCCATGATCTCCTATGCACAAAAATGTGCTGACTGTTCCTAATCCACCCCGTCTTTCCAAATGCATGAATATCTTCTCTCTCAGAATCTTCTCAAGAACATTACAGACTGCAGATGTTCGGACTGTAGCCCTTCTTGAATAAGGACAAAGCATTCACTACCCTCCAGTCCTCTGGTACCTCACCCGTGTCCAGCGATAATGCAAAAATATCAGCAAACCCCCGCCCCTTCCACCCCCGCAATTTCTTCTCTCTCCTCCTGCAGTGCTTTCGGATATTTCTGGTCATAAATGATAGATTTAAAGAATTACTGCAAAGTCTGAAAAATGCGTCTATTTCTTGAAGGTAAAAACACCAAAATGTGTTAAAGTGACTTAATGATGGTTAACATAACAACTTATCGATTATAGTAATCACAGGAATTGACTTCAGAAGAATTCCAGACATTTGGGAAAACTGAGAATTCTCAAAAAATTACAATCGAGAATAGGGCCATGACATTGATAAGGAAAGTGAACATGTATACTAACAAGCAGAAACACAAAGACGGCATAAATCGACAAACTATATTCCAAATAAAACAAGATAAAAGCAAGGCTAAATGTAGGAATTTTTAAAGGGGAGAGGAGAGTTTATTGTGGCGAACAGGGAAATAGCCAAGAAAATAACCAGTTCCTTTGCATATGTCTTCATGGACGAAGATCCCGAAAATCTCTGAGAAATACGAAGTGATCATCTAGGACATGTGGAACTAAAGACATAAAGTAAATTCATATCAGTAACAAGGTAGTACTTAACATTGTAGCTGGATTAAGAATTGCTAATTCTGAGAGCCAGATGTACTTCATATCAAAATATTGCAAATACATCAGCAACAGAAGTATTAATTGCACGGTCGATTAGTGTGTTTTATTTTCTTAGGCATTCTGCAGGCGACGGAAGCCATTCTAGATGAATAGAAGGTTGTAAACGTGATACAAGCATGGTAGATGAATGGAATGTATCTAAGCATGTACAAAGACAAGAAGAGTAGTGTGGAGAACTGCAGAACAAATAACTTGACATCTGTCGTTAAATTGTTGAAATCTATTACATACGATGTGATATTGGACATTTATAAAATTAACAGCAATATTGGAGAGAATTGTAAGTATTGCTGAAAGGGAAATCATACTTGATAAACTTCGAAATAGTTTGTAGGGTATTTGGAGGAATAGATGTAATTGGAAAGTTAAAGTTAGGTTCGCCTTCATTTAAGGGAATCAGGATATAGATGGGAGGACATGTGGAAGCACACTGTATCTGGAGTATTGTGTCCGGTTTTGGTGACACAATCTGAGAAACAATATACTGACGACAGAGGCAGTGCAATGGACATTCTGCAGATAAATGCATCAAGTGGTGAGATTGCCCGATGAGGAAACTCTACCTGTGTCCTCTCGAGTTTCAAAGAATAAGAGGTAATCGCAGTGAAAATTAGAATATACATTAAACAGATGACAATATGGACATAAATAGTACTTTTGTCTGGCTGTCTACTCTACAGTTAATCAACAATAGCATGAGAAGGGACAGGCCATTCAAGATCGCAATAAGGAGGAAATGATTCACTTGGTGGGGACTGACTAACACAGGGGCATGGAAACCTGCTGGCAGTGCAAGATTAGGGAGATTCCCTAGGTAATCTACATGTATCAATAGGAACCGAATGACTAGGGAACAGTAGAACCCATCAGTGACTTGCTAAGTTGCATATAAATAAACTTGAGTGTTAGGAAATAGATGGTGGTGGTAGAAGGCTGTTTGTGTAACTGCAAAGCAGTGTTCAATGGAACACCATAGGGATCAATGCTGCGCCCCTTATTATTTCTGATTCGGAGGTGCCAATGTTGGACTGGGGGGGACAAAGTTAAAAATCACAAATCACCACGTTACAGTGCAACAGGTTTATTCGGAATCACGAGCTTTCAAAGCACACACTCATGTGATAAAGAAGCAGCGCTTCAAAAGCTAGTGCCTCCGAATAAACATGTTGCACTATAACCTGGTAGAGTGTGATTTTTAACCTTATCATTTGTGGTATTCATAAATGATGCAGTTGTGAATAGGAAGTGGGGTTGGGGGAAGGTGATAAGTAAGTGTATGTGTAACACAAAGTTTGGCCGGATGGTTGGCAGGTGGCAGGAAGGCCTTATGTTACAGGACGATACAGATGGAACGGTCAGATGGGTGCATCAATGGCAGATGGAATGTAACCCTGCTAAGTATGAGTTGATGCAGTTTGGAAGAAGGAACCAGATATCGAGTACTCAATGAATAGTAGCACACGAGGAAGTTCAGAGTGTGCTTCTCCACACATCCCTAAATGTGACTAAAAAGGTTAATGCACAAGTTGAGAACGTATAGGGGATCGTAAACATAGCCTCTTTTCATTGGCACATTAATAACATCGAGACGTAAAATCTGGTGTCAGTAACAGTGAGCTTTGCGGAAGAGCTTTAGAAGAGCTTTGCGGAACCTTGGTGAGGCCAAGATGGAATACTGTGTGTCGTTCTAGGAGCCACATTACAGGAAGGATTGGATTGTTCTGGAGGGTGTGCAGAGGAGATTCACCAGGAGTTTCGGTTGAATGGAGCATATCAGCTGTGGAGAGAGGCTGGAAATGCTCGGATTGTTTACTTTGTCGTAGAAAAACCTGAGGCGTCATGATACAGAAGGATAAGATTTCGATGATAAAAATCGCACAACACCAGGTTCTACTTCAACAGGTTTAATTGGAAACACACTAGCTTTCGGAGCGTCGCTCATTCATCAGCTCCGAAAGCTAGTGTGCTTCCAATTAAACCTGTTGGTCCATAACCTGGTGTTATGTGATTTTTAACTTTGTACACCCCAGTCCAACACCGGCATCTCCAAATCAAGATTTCGATGGACATGGACAAGGTGGAAAGAGGGTCAAGAACAAGGAGGCACACTTTTAAAGTGAAGGGTTTGAGGATGAGAGAGAATTAGGGGATTGTTCTTCACCCAGAGGGTGTTCGGGTCTGGAATGTACTTCCTGACAGGGAAGTTTTCATGGGTAACCTCACAACCATCAAAAAGTACTTGCAAGAGCTCTTGAAGTGTCATAACATGCACGGCTATGGGCCTTGTGTAGGAAAGTGGGACTAATGTAGACCGTGCTGTGTATATGATGGTACAAAGTCTGTGCTCCTGTGAGTGTATGGTGTGGAAGGACCTGGACATCCCTGTACTCCAGTCACTGAAAGCAATATTGAAGGAATAGAGAGCAGTTAGGAAGATAAATATGGTGCTGAGCTTGATATTACTGGAGTAGGCCTGTCTTACTGTAGCTGTACAGGGCCCTTGGTAAGACTACATCTCGAACATTGTGCAGTATTGTGTGCAGTTATGGTCTCCTTACATAATGCATGACATATCTGAGAGCAGTGAAGAATGAACAGACTGATCTCTAGGATGACAGGTTTGTTGTGCGAGCAGAGTTTGAGGATCTGGGCCTGTATTCCATGGGGTATAGGAAAATGATTCGAGATCTCAGTAAAATATATACAACTCTGACAGGGTGAGGCAGATTGGAAGCATGGCTGAAAATTCCCCAGGCTGGGAAGTATAAAACAAGGGGTCACAGTATTAGGTACATGCATGCCACTCTGGACTGAGATGAGAAGAAATGTCTGTACTCAGAGACTGTTGAACATTGGGAATTCTCTCTCGCATAAGGCTATGGAAGCCGAGGCACTGAATATAAATAATAATCCTGGAAACTAAAATAATGAAGAGAGAGCAGGAGAATGCTTTGGAGCTAGAGGACCGGCCATCATGACAGCTAGCTCTCCAATAATGTGGCAGCTGTGATCCTGTGGAACACTGTTTTATTGAAAAAGATAAATATAATTAATTGCGGTTTTAGAGGCAAACCGTTAAAATGTAATTACAAATCAAAACAAAAATAATCGTTAGACGAACACAAATTATAGCTCAGACTTTAAACCTTAAATTGTAATGAAATAGTGCTGTAAATGCAACACTTTAACACTATACAGTGACGGATTGCAGCATGATTTGGAGATGCTAGTGCTGGACTGGGGTGTACAAAGTTAAAAATCACACAACACCAGGTTATAGTCCAACAGGTTTAATTGGAAGTAGACTAGCTTTCGGAGCGACGCCCCTTCATAAGGTAGTAGTACCTTCTAAATGTAGACTACAATTCCTAGTTTCAGACTGGGGTTCAAGGCTTACAGAGCAGTTTGCATTCCTGTCATAGCTGAACATACTAAGGGCGCGTTTTGCAGACAGAGGACCCTGAGGCTGGGATTTGCTGTTCAGCAGGTGCCGTGTTAGGAATTGTGTCACAGTGAACGGGAGATCCCTTTATAAAGAAAGATCCGCAATTCATGAATCGTGTTGCAGCCAAATTGTGTTTAATAAACAAGCGTTATCAGTGAACTGCTTGTATTTTGAATGGAAGAGCAAAATTGATGGACCGAAGGGACTACAGCAGTTTTTACTTTATTTTTCATGATGTTTACACAAACTAAGGGATATGACAACTGTGCGGGGGAAACTGCATTGAGGAGACTTCCTCCATGAACTAGAATGGTGGAGGCTCAATGTGTTGTATGACCTCCACCTTTTCTAATATTTCTGTGCAGTCTGTTGGAAATCTCGATAAATGTTGTTACAAACTCTCCGATGTTAGGAAGGATTTATCTGCAGGGTCGTCAGGTCTATGTTTTCACATCCCTTTTTCCGATATTGAGGCTGGCGCTGGGTGTTCTGTCCGGTTTTTCCTTTAAGACCTCTGAGCAGTTTGCTACAATTGAGTGTCTTGATTGGCCGTTTTCGACACATTGAAATGTTTATCACATGACTGTGTGCCTGGAGTCACTTTTAGGCCACACCAGGAAAGCACGGGAGATTCACTTCCTGAATGTACATTATGGGAGGAGATCGATGTTTCCAATCGACATTATTTCACGGAGAGGGTGATATGTTCATGGAATGAGCTGCCAGTGGTTGATGCAAGTACAGCTACGACATTTCAAATACATTTTTACAAATATGTGATTGGGAGATGTTTTGTTGGCATATGGGGCAAATGCAAGCAGATGGGAGTTGTTTTGTTTGGACAACCTGGTCAGCATGAACAAGTTAAAACAAAGCTTCTGTTTGTGCGCTAAATAACTGTATGAATCTAGAAAGGGAGGGAAAAGGAAGAAAAGATATGACGTAAGCAAATTGTCAAAAAATATAAAAACGGGAATCACGAGCTTTTCGGATTATATTAAAGAAAAGTTCAGGACGAGTCTGTAACCTTTGGTAGAAATGAAGTCAGGAAAGTGTATTGAGCATATTTGGATGGTGTGATTGGGGAATTGGCTAGAGGGAACAGGCAGATCATTTACACTAGTATTTTACATCATTCCTCACAGGAGAAGGCACTGTAAGTATTTCAGTGATATGAACAAATTGGTAATAGGAAGGAAGTTCATGAACTGCATCTATCAAAAGGAACAAGGTTTTTAACAAACAGGTAATATGAAGGGTAGGCAGGTCACCAATAATTCATAGTTGGTTTTAAAACAAATAGTTACAGAGTGACTAGTGGCTCTGTGTGATGTATTCCATAAGTCTTTGGATTACATGGGTATTCCAGTGAAACTGGAGAATCTCCAACGTGGCGCCTGTCTTCAACAAAGGAGCGAGACTGAAAGCTGGAACCATTTAGCCTCAGCATTATTGCTGGGAATGTGTTAGAGTCTGTTATTAAGGAAAGAATTACTGGACATTTAGAAAAGCTTCACGCAGAGTCAGCATGGTTTTGTGAATGTGAATCTATATTTTGCCCTGTAAAATCATGCGAAGTTTTTTTTCTGGAGATCCCTGAGAATGTAACATGCGGACTTGCTGGTAGACACGAGGCTTTCCAGAGATTTTCCACAAGATATCACAAATTAAAGGTTCTTACACAAGACAGAGGGTCATAGGTGATGGATTATGTATTAGCATGGAATAATGATTGGTTACCACAAAAATCGGACAGTGAGGATTCATCGATCTTTCTGATATAAAAAAAAATCAACTGGAGTACCACAAGTATCAGTCCGACGGTTTCAGTTATTAACAATCTATACTGACAGTGTGACGGCAGGAGCTGAGTGCAATCTACATCCAAGTTTGAAGATGACACTGAGAACCAAAAGGCAGATTTTTTTTATTTAATGAAGAGGACTCTCAAACTAAAGAGCAGTGCAAAGAGATTGGAGTGTTCCTGTGTATGAAACATAACGTCAGCACATGATGCAGCAAGTAACTCGGCTGGTTCATTTGGCGCATTCCTGGGATGAAAGGATTGAATTATTGCTTCCATCTAAAATGGTGAGGCATTTCTTCATTGTGGTTGAATTGAAATATAGTGTTATTACTGAAACTTACAAGATACAGAGGAGGCTTGACAAGGTAAATTCTGAGAAAATGGTTCCACTCCTGGGCAGACTCTCGAACACGGGGACATAGATGCAGAATAAGGGATATGGATTTCCAACATAGATGTAGAGAAATGTATTCCCTCAGACGGCAGTGAATGTCTTGATGTCCCTAACCCAAGTTGTGTAGTCTGGGTCACTGCATGCATTTACACACGGGGTGCATTGGTTTTTGACGTATCAAAGAGTTGAGGGATACGAGGGGTTAGCAGGACATTGGAGATGAGCATTAGATTCGATCAGCCATGTTCTTAATGAATAATAGGGCAGGCTTGAGGGGGCGAATAGCCTGCTCCTCTTTCTATTTCTTACAGTTTTATGCATTGCTTTTGGAAAGAAACTTCATTTTCTTGGAAGTCGTGTTGCATAATGTTGCATTCAAGGAGAAAAGTGGATTTGTTTGAGTTAACCCTTGGTGGGATATAGGGGTTGTATTCACAGTGAATCTGGGTCTGTAACATCACCCACGTCTACAACAGAAGTTACAAATAGATGGAAAAGCCTGGAAAGACGGATTAGGTTTGCAAGTCATTTGGCGGCATTTGGATAGGTACATGGATGGGTGCTTAATCTAGGATAGAAGTTCGGCACAACACCGTGGGCCGAAGGGCCTGTTCTGTGCTGTATTGTTCTATGTTCTATGTTCTATGTTCTATGTCACTTCCTGACTGAGCCCGGATTTTCCAAGTACATTTTTCGAAACTGCACCGAACCATCGGTGTGGCCTCGATCTGCCCTGTGTAGCAGGTCTGAAGGGCTGAATGTAACAACAGGACAGAGGGCTGAGGGACACGAGCAGGCCGTTCGGCCCTTTGACACTACTCAACCAGTAAATCAGGTCGTGTCTCATCTCCTTGTGGTCCCAGCTGCACTTTTCTCTCCTTGCACCATTATCCCTGATTCACCTGTCTATGGACAATCAGACGAAGCCATCCTCGATATAATATAAAGATTCAGCCATCCAAAACTTCTGGAAAAGAGAGTTCCCACTTGAATGAATTCCCTCTTCTTGACTTTCTCCTCACTCCGGTTCTAACTGAGGTTGGAGGGTGTTCCTGTTTCCTTTACCAGTCCCACTCCTCCACTGTCCACAACATATTTGAAATGTAACCAGACTGCTGATATGTCTTATGGTAAAGGTCTCAGACTGGGGCAGGTTCAGTGATCAGACCAAGTCAGGCAGATTTCTTTAGTCAGACACAAGTAACTAATATATCTAATGGAGGCGCATGGTTGATCTATGGCTAGCTCTGCTGCCTCACATCACCAAGGAGCTGAGCTCAATTCCAAACTCGGGCAACCCTGTATGTGGAATTTGAACATTGTCCCGGTGTCAGTGTGGGGTTTCCTCGAAATGCTCCAGTTTCCTCCCACAGTCCACAGATATGTAACTTCGAGAGGAGTTACCATGCTAGAGCGCCCATAGTGTGCAGGGATGTGGAGGTTAGGTGGGTTAGTCATGGGAAATACAGGGTTGCATCGGGACATGCCTGGATTTTTAGATTAGATTACTTACAGTGTGGAAACAAGACCTTTGACCCAACAAGTCCACAGCGACCCACCGAAGGGCAACCCACCCAGACCCATTCCCCTACATTCCCCTACCTATCGCTACGGGCAAATTAACATGGCCAATCACCTAACTTGCACATTTTTGTACTGTGGGAAGAAACCGGAGCACACGGAGGAAACCCACGCAGACACAGGGAGAATGTGCAAACTCCATACAGTCAGTCGCCTGAGGCGGGAATTAAATGCGGGTTTGTTGCGCTTTGAGACAACAGTGCTAACCACTCGTTGGATGCTGTTCAATTGGTTGGTATGGACTCAGTGGGGGAGCTGTCCTGCTTCCACATTGTCGAGGTTCTGTAACAATGACAAGTTTGGACGAGACATGCACCCAGTAGTTATCTACCTGATCCACTCTCCTCAACGTTTTGAATGTTTCAATAAGATCACTTCTAATTCCAAGATTCACCTGTTAAAGCTTCCACAATGTCAGCCTTTAATCATTGGAATACACGAAGTGTATTATCTCTGAACATCTTCCAATGTAACTCTCTCCTTTCTCAAGTCAGGCGACAAAAATTAATCTCACCCTCCATCTCTCACTGCATTAATGTTGCAGTGGACCCATGCACAGTACATCGTATTAGTGAATATCCACTGTCCTGGCAGCAGCCACACCCTCTTCATTCAGAAGCAGTCAGCCATTCCCATTGTCTTCTTCTCTGTGGAGAAAGAAAAGGTGGCCTCCCAAAAGAAGGCCGTCACCTTAGTCCACGACTCAAAACACTCTCCCCCTAACCACTCTCTTCTGCCAAACAGCCACATCAAAAATATCCCGTGTGCACTGAGAGCAATGGGGCCTCTGCGAACATCAGGGAGCAAACCATCAGGGAGGTGGAACAAAACTTCTGAACGGATGAGTACGGAATGTTTCATTAAATCTTGACATCCCTCTCCATTCCGGTAATACACAACCTTTTATTCTTCCTGAAAAAGAAAACCACAGGTTCATGGTTACCCACGTTATATTCGAGCTACCAAGTTGTTGTCCATTGCTCAAACATTTACAGATTCTCTACATCCTGTTGATAATTTCAGTTCCTGCCTAACTTTGTGTAAATTTAAATTTCGTTAGAACACGTTTGTTCCATTTCTGGACACCGTTGATATAGTTTGCAAATAGTTGATGGCCCAGCACTGGCCTCTGTGTCACTGCAGTCGTTAATTCGTATTAAACTGATTGAGACTAATTGCTCCCTAATTTATCCCTGCTCCTGAACTCAATAACCAGTCCTCCCTGTATTCCCATGTAGCCGATTGAAAGGCTGAATGTTCCCTTCCATTTCCTGTGTAACAGGTATGAGAGATTAAAATATCTGCTCCAATTGCTGAGTAATATACTAGAATAGCTGAATGGCCTCATTGTTTTCCTGTTTAAAAATCTTGATGAGGTGAATGGCCTGCTTCATTATCGGTGTAGTTGTGAATGGTGCTGAACTTTTTAGAACCATTAGTGAACAGGCCACTTTTGACTTTATGATGGAGGGAAGGCCATTGATGTTACAGCTGCTGATAACCCACAGTGCCTCATGGATGTCCACTTTCCATTTGCTCAATCCTTTAGATGTATATGCTACTTCACAAGTGATAGTGTCACGTAACACAGGCGGCAGTATCTTCAAGTTGAGGCTCAGACTTCCCCTCTGCCAGGACTGTGTGCTGGCTGCTCACACAGATACTGTCAGGGACAGGCTCACCTGGGATAATGAGTTTGGTGAGAATGTTTCCCTCTTGTTGGTTCCCCCATCACTTCCCCAAGTCTGGCTGCTGTATATTTGAGGCCGCTCCCTGCTCAGTCAGTGGTGGGCCTGTGGAGACACTCTTGGTGATGAACAAAGAAGTCCCACACACAGAGTACGCTTTGTGTTCTTGTCACCCTCAGTGCTACCTCTGAATTCTTTTCAACATTGAGGGGAACTGAGTTATCGCCAAGGCGTGGAGTTGGCGGCAGGAGATTTCCATCCTTACGTGATTTCTTTGACCATCTGTGACCTCTTACCATGAGGTACACGGGTTCTGGAAGTATTGTTGGGGTATTCCAGGGTAAATCCTTCCCAGACTGTATCTCACGGTTTCCCCACCACTGGTGAGTATGTCCTGCTTGTGGGTCTGGATAAACCCAGGGATGGTGACGGGGCTTCATGAAACTTTACTGAAACAGGCCTGATTCTGTGAATATGATGGTGTCAGACTGCTCCTGACCGGGAGTGTGCTGTTGGAAAACCACAGCAGGTCAGGCAGCATCCGAGGAGCAGGGAATCGACGATTCGGGTGTAACCCCTTCATCAGGAATTAGGCTTCTGGGCCAGGCGTCTGAGAGGTAAATGGGGGGAGGGCGGAATGGAAGAAGGCAGCTGAGAATATAAGTGGCAGATGGAGGTGGATGTTCTGGTGATAGGTCCGACAGGAGGGTAGAGCGGATGGGTGGGAAAGGCGATGAACAGTTCAAGATGATGGTGCCGAGTTGGAGGCTTTAGACTGGGATATGATGGGGGGAGGGGAAATGAGGAAACCAGTGAAATCCACAATAATCCCGTGTGGTTGGAGGGTGCCAGGACGGAATATGAGACACTGTTCGTCCAGGTGTTGGGTAGTAATGGTTTGGCGATGGAGGAGGCCCAGGATCTGCATATCCGCAGCAGACTGGGAGGGGGAGTTGAAGTGTTCAGCTACGGGGCTATTTGGTGCAGGTATCCCAGAGATATTCTCTGAATCGATTTGCAAGTTGCTGTCCGGCCTCCCGAATGATAGGAGAGCACAACTGGTGGAATGGATACAATCGATGACATTTGTGGAGACAGAGGTAAATTGCTGACAGATGTGGAAGGACACTTTGGGATGACAGACAGAGGTAGGGGGGAAAGTTTGGGGACAGGCTTTGCACTTCTTGCGGTGGCAGGGAAAGGTGTTGGGATTGGGGTGATGGCTGGTGTGAGGCGCAGTGTGAGTCACGGAAGAAATCGTCACTCTGGAATGCTGACAGGTGCGCTGAGGGAAATATATCCCTCATGGTGGGGTTTGTTAGTAGGTGGTGGAAATACCGGAGGATGATATAGTGTATATGAAGGTTGGTGGTGTGATAGGTGAGGACAAGAAGGTTCTGTCCTTGTTGTATTGTGAGGGGTGGGGTTAGAGGGCGGAGCTAAGGGAAGTGGAGGAGATGTGCTGGAGGGCCTGATGGACCACGTGGGTGGGGAAATTGCCGCCTTGGATGAAGAACGCCACCTGGGATTTTCTCAGTTGGGATTGGATCTCCTGGTGGCAGGTGCAGTGGAGGCTGAGCAATTGAGAGTAAGGGATGTTGCTTTTACAGGAGTTTGGATCAGCAGGTGTAGTACAGGTAGTTGTAGGAGTCGGTGGGTGTGTCGAAGAATTCTGTCGTTAGTCAGTCGCCAGAGATGGATATGGAAACCTCCAGGAAGGGAAGGGAGGTGTCCGACATTGTCCAGGTGAAATAGAGGTCAGGGTGGATGTTCTGGTGATAGGTCCGACAGGAGGGTAGAGCGGATAGGTGGGAAAGGCGATGAACAGTTCAAGATGATGGTGCCGAGTTGGAGGCTTGAGACTGGGATATGATGGGGGGAGGGGAAATGAGGAAACCAGTGAAATCCACAATAATCCCGTGTGGTTGGAGGGTGCCAGGACGGAATATGAGACACTGTTCGTCCAGGTGTTGGGTAGTAATGGTTTGGCGATGGAGGAGGCCCAGGATCTGCATATCCTGGGATGAGGTAGTTTGGGTTGAGGTTAGGAATAGGAGAGGTGAGGTCACCCTGTTAGGAGTCTTTTACAGGCCTCCTAATAGTCCTAGAATCGTTGAAGAAAGGATTGCGAAGATGATTCAGGAGAAGAGTGACAGTAATAGGGTGATTGTTATGGGAGACTTTAACTTTCCTGATATTGATTGGGAAAGCTATAGCTCAAGTTCGTTAGATGGGTCAGTGTTTGTGCAATGTGTGCAGGAGAGTTTCCTGACACAATATGTAGATAAGCCAACAAGATGTGAGGCCATACTGGATTTGGTTCTGGGTAACGAACCAGGCCAGGTATTAGAACTAGAGGTAGGTGAGCACTTTGGGGACAGTGACCACAATTCGGTGATTTTTACTCTAGTGATGGAGAGGGATAAGTGTGTACTACAGGGCAAGAGTTATAGCTGGGGGCAGGGAAATTATGATGCGTTGAGGCATGACTTAGGATGTGTGGATTGGAAAAGTAGATTCCAAGGCAAGAGCGTAATTGATATGTGGAACTTGTTCAAGGAGCAACTATTGAGTGTCCTTGATAAGTACGTACCTATCAGGCAGGGAGGAAAGGGTCGTGTGAGGGAGCCGTGGTTTAATAAGGAGTTGGAATCCCTTGTTAAATGGAAGAGGGCGGCCTTTGTAAAGATGAGGCGTGAAGGTTCAATAGGGGCAATTGAGAGTTATAAGGTAGGCCGGAAGGACCTGAAGAGAGAGCTAAGAGCAGCAAGGAGGGGACATGAAAGGTCCTTAGTTGGTAGGATTAGGGAAAAACCTAAGGCTTTCTATAGGTATGTTAGGAATAAAAAATGACTAGGGAAGGAATAGGTCCAATCAAGGATAGTAATGGGAAGTTGTGTGTGGAGGCTGAAGAGATTGGGGAGGCGCTGAATGAATACTTTTCGTCAGTATTCACTCAGGAACAGGACATTGTTGTCGATATGAATACTGAGGCACGAATAAGTAGAATGGATGGCTTTGAGATATGTAGAGAAGAGGTGTTGGAAATTCTGGCAAGGGTGAAAATAGATAAGTCCCCTGGGCCTGATGGCATTTATCCTAGGATTCTCTGGGAAGCAAGGGAGGAGATTGCAGAGCCATTGGCCTTGATTTTTGTGTCCTCTTTGTCGACAGGAGTAGTGCCAGAGGACTGGAGGCTAGCAAACGTGGTTCCCTTGTTCAAGAAGGGGAGTAGGGATAATCCTAGTAACTATAGGCCAGTGAGTCTCACTTCTGTTGTGGGCAAAGTCTTAGAGAGAATTGTAAGGGATAGGATTTATGCACATCTGGATAAGAATGATGTGATCAAGGATAGTCAGCATGGTTTTGTGAAGGGCAGGTCGTGCCTCACAAACCTTATTGAATTCTTTGAGAAGGTGACTAAGGAGGTAGATGAAGGGAAAGCGGTAGATGTGGTATATATGGATTTTAGTAAGGCGTTTGATAAGGTCCCCCATGGTAGGCTACTGCAGAAAATACAGAGATATGGCATTGAGGGTGAGTTGGAGGTTTGGATTAGGAATTGGCTCTCTGGAAGAAGACAGAGGGTAGTAGTTGATGGCAAAGGTTCATCTTGGAGTGCCGTCACTAGCGGTGTTCCGCAAGGATCTGTTTTGGGACCATTGCTGTTTGTCATTTTTATAAATGACCTGGAGGAAGGGTTAGAAGGTTGGGTGAGCAAGTTTGCGGATGATACGAAAGTCGGAGGAGTTGTAGACAGTGAGGAAGGATATGGCAGGTTACAGCGGGATATAGAGAAGCTGCAGAGCTGGGCAGAAAGGTGGCAAATGGAGTTCAATGTAGCTCAGTGTGAAGTGATTCACTTTGGTAAGAGTAATAAAAAGATGGATTACTGGGCTAATGGTAGACTACTTGGTAGTGTGGAAGAGCAGAGGGATCTTGGTGTCCATGTACACAGATCTCTGAAAGTTGCCACCCAGGTAAATAGTGCAGTGAAGAAGGCATATGGCGTACTGGCTTTTATTGGTAGAGGAATTGAGTTCCGGAGTCCTGAGGTCATGCTGCAGTTGTACAAGACTCTGGTGCGGCCGCATCTGGAATATTGTGTGCAGTTTTGGTCGCCATACGATAGGAAGGATGTGGAGGCACTGGAACGGGTGCAGAGGAAGTTTACCAGGATGTTGCCTGGTATGGTAGGAAAATCCTATGAGGAAAGGCTGAGGCACTTGGGGTTGTTTTCATTGGAGAAAAGAAGGTTTAGGGGTGACTTGATAGAGGTGTACAAGATGATTAGGGGGTTAGATAGGGTTGACAGTGAGAACCTTTTTCCACGTATGGAGTCAGCTATTACAAGGGGGCATAGCTTTAAATTAAGGGGGGGGGGTAGATATAGGACTGATGTTAGGGGTAGGTTCTTCACTCAGCGAGTCGTAAGTTCATGGAATGCCCTGCCAGTAGCAGTAGTGGACTCTCCCTCTTTATGGGTATTTAAGCGGGCATTGGATAGGTATATGGAGGATAGTGGGTTAGTGTAGGTTAGGTGGGCTTTGATCGGCGCAACATTAAGGGCTGAAGGGCCTGTACTGCGCTGTATTTTTCTATGTTCTATGTTCTATGTTCTATGTGTTGGTGAAGTTGATTAACTGTTCAACCTCTGCATGGGAGCACGAGGAGTCGATACAGTCACCAATATAATGGAAGAAAAGCTGGGGGGTGGATGGTGCTGATGTAGCTGGGGAAAATTCCCCGGAACATTCTGTCCCCAACATTCCATAACTGACATTCCCCGGAACACTGACATTATTTATGAATGGCCAAATGTCAGTGAATTGAACAAACGATAAAATTCCTTGGGAAGACATCCCGTTCTAAGGAGAAGGAGACACTGTTCCGATGTTCCCTCAGGCATTTCAAGGGGTGAATACGTTTAACCTGTGTTTACATTTTTCACGACACAGGATCGAACACAATTTAGACTCAATGACAGAAATTTGCAAACTCTGTTTATCTTCAGGAAACTGGGTGAGAATCCTTCAAGACAGCAACGTTTTCACACTCCGTATTAGGAACTGGAAAGAAGTGGTCTGTGTCTACTCTCGAGTAATCGTGTATGTGGGAATGTTTGAGAAACCATCTGTCCTTATGCGTCTGTCTTTGTGTGTTTGGGGAGGGAGGGTTTCTTGTGGTTTATGTCACATTTTTGTAATTTCAGCTCCAATTATTTTAATAAATCCCTGAAGACAGGGGCACATTTGAAAATCTCACTGGGTCCCCGATCAAACGGGTCCCTTTCCCTCCAGGCTGATTGATAATGTGTTTGTTTTCCTTCCTCACAGTTAACATAGTGACCATCTACGTTCTGCTTTATAAAGATTGTGGATTGTCTCCATGTGTCAGACGTTACCTGGGGGCCATGGCAGTGGCGGATCTACAAGTTATTATCCTCGACCTGATACTGAGACACATTCCCATTGTTTATGAGGAGCAATTTTATTTCCTTAGGCACTCCATCCCCGTGTGTAATATCCACGCCGTCCTGCTTTATGCAGTCACTGACTGCTCTGTCTGGTTCACCGTCACTTTCACCTTTGATCGGTTTGTGGCCATTTGTTGCCAGAAGCTGAAAAGTAAATATTGCAGTGAGAAAACGGCGGCTGTGGTTCTGGGAGTAGTGACTGTGCTGAGCTGTTTGATGAACATTTTCTGGTATTTTATGCTCTTACCTCAATATCGGCTAGGGAACATCCCCTGGTTTTGTAACGTAACGAGCACTGTTTATTTCTCCAGTGTCTGGGCCTCAATCGAGTTCCTCCACAACATTCTAACCCCAACTCTCCCATTTCTCCTGATTCTGCTGATCAATGTTCTCACCGTCAGACACATTTTAGTGACCAGCAGAGCCCGCAGAAGACTCCGGGATAACACTAATGGGGACGCTCAGTCTGACACTGAAATGAGAAACCGGAAAAAATCCATCATTTTGCTCTTTGCGATCACGGCCAATTTCATGCTGTTATGGTCAGCGTTAATGGTGTATTCTATATGGTACCGAATGTATTGGATTGGGTATCAGTCTGCGGAACTCCCTCCCTTAGTGCAGGAATTGGGCCTCATGCTGCAGCTCCTCAGTTGCTGCACAAACACCGCGATTTATGCTGTGAGCCAGACTAAGTTCAGGCAGCAGCTGAAGAATTTGCTGAAATATCCCTTCACCCAAATCCCTCCATCCATCAAATTCCCTCATTCACTAATCCATCCAGTATTTTCTCATTTGAGTTCAGAGTTTCAGCGATGAAGCAGACAGTCGCTCTGGTAACAGATTGAGGATAGCGTTGGTTTGTCCATCCTTATCGCACGGTGGGGAGGGGGTGGGGAGTCGGTTACAGGGTCACATTTCAATGTTTCCAACAACTCAGGGGCCAGTGAGAAAATACT